>NC_090922.1:272276712-272910998 GCF_040938575.1 Ambystoma mexicanum
ACCGCCACCCCCCAGTCACCATGGGCAGCCTCCACCAGGCCCCCACTCATGTCTCCCACCCACCCCCCCAGCCACCATGGGCAGCCCCCACCAGGCTCCTACCCATGTCCCCTATCACCCCCACCCCCCAGCAGTGCAGGGGCAGCCTCCACCAGGCCCCCACTCATGTCTCTCACCACCCCCACCCCCCAGCCACCATGGGCAGCCCCCACCAGGCCCCCACTCATGTCCCCTATCACCCCCAACCCCCAGCCACCATGGGCAGCCCCCACCAGGCCCCCACGTATGTCTCCCACCCACCCCCCCCCGCAGCCACCATGGGCAGCCCCCACCAGGCTCCCACCCATGTCCCCTATCACCCCCACCCCCCAGCAGTGCAGGGGCAGCATCCACCAGGCCCCCACTCATGTCTCCACCCAACCCCCAATCCCCAGCCACCATGGGCAGCCTCCACCAGGCCCCCACTCATGTCCCCTATCACCCCCACCCCCCAGCCACCATGGGCAGCCCCCACCAGGCCCCCACTCATGTCCCCTATCACCCCCACCCCAGCAGTGCAGGGGCAGCCTCCACCAGGCCCCCACTCATGTCTCCCACCACCTCCACCCCCCAGCCACCATGGGCAGCCTCCACCAGGCCCCC
Organism: Ambystoma mexicanum; assembly: GCF_040938575.1. Classification (NCBI taxonomy): domain Eukaryota; kingdom Metazoa; phylum Chordata; class Amphibia; order Caudata; family Ambystomatidae; genus Ambystoma; species Ambystoma mexicanum. Next base: position 272,277,355 of record NC_090922.1, read on the forward strand.
ACTCATGTCTCCCACCACCCCCACCCCCCAGCCACCATGGGCAGCCTCCACCAGGCCCCCACTCATGTCTCCCACCCACCCCCACCCCCCAGCCACCATGGGCAGCCCCCACCAGGCTCCCACCCATGTCCCCTATCACCCCCACCCCCCAGCAGTGCAGGGGCAGCCTCCACCAGGCCCCCACTCATGTCTCCCACCACCCCCACCCCCCAGCCACCATGGGCAGCCTCCACCAGGCCCCCACTCATGTCCCCTATCACCCCCAACCCCCAGCCATCATGGGCAGCCCCCACCAGGCCCCCACTCATGTCCCCTATCACCCCCACCCCCCAGCCACCATGGGCAGCCTCCACCAGGCCCCCACTCATGTCTCCCACCACCCCCACCCAACAGCCACCATGGGCAGCCCCCACCAGGCCCCCACTCATGTCTCCCACCCACCCCCACCCCCCAGCCACCATGGGCAGCCCCCAACAGGCCCCCACTCATGTCTCCCACCCACCCCCACCACCCCAGCAGTGTGGGGCACCCTCCACCAGGCCCCCACCCATGTCTCCCACCACCCCCACCCCCCAGCCACCATGGGCATCCCCCACCAGGCCCCCACTCATGTCTCCCACCCACCCCCACCCCCCAGCCACCATGGGAAGCCCCCACCAGGCCCCCACTCATGTCCCCCACCACCCCCACCCCCCCAGCCACCATGGGCAGCCTCCACCAGGCCCCCACTCATGTCTCCCACCCACCCCCACCCCCCAGCCACCATGGGCAGCCTCCACCAGGCCCCCACTCATGTCTCCCACCACCCCCACCCACCAGCCACCATGGGCAGCCCCCACCAGGCCCCCACTCATGTCCCCTATCACCCCCACCCCCCAGCCACCATGGGCAGCCCCCACCAGGCCCCCACTCATGTCTCCCCCCCCAGCCACCATGGGCAGCATCCCCGAGCTCCCACCAATGTCCCCTATCAGCCCGACCCCCAGCAGTGCAGGGGCAGCCTCCACCAGGCCCCCACTCATGTCTCCCACAACCCCCACCCCCCAGCCACCATGGGCAGCCCCGACCAGGCCCCCACTCATGTCCCCTATCACCCCCACCCCCCAGCCACCATGGGCAGCCCCCACCAGGCCCCCACTCATGTCTCCCACCCACCCCCACCCCCCAGCCACCATGGGCAGCCCTCACCAGGCCCCCACTCATGTCCCCTATCACCCCCACCCCCAGCCTCCATGGGCAGCCCCCACCAGGCCCCCACTCATGTCCCCTATCACCCCACCCCCCCAGCAGTGCAGGGGCAGCCTCCACCAGGCCCCCACTCATGTCTCCCACCCATCCCCACCCCCCAGCCACCATTGGCAGCCCCCACCAGGCCCCCACTCATGTCTCCCACCCACCCCCCCAGCCACCATGGGCAGCCCCCACCAGGCTCCCACCCATGTCCCCTATCACTCCCACCCCCCAGCAGTGCAGGGGCAGCCTCCACCAGGCCCCCACTCATGTCTCCCATCCACCCCCACCCCCCAGCCACCATGGGCAGCCTCCACCAGGCACCCACTCATGTCTCCCACCACCCCCACCCCCCAGCCACCATGGGCAGCCTCCACCAGGCCCCCACTCATGTCTCCCACCCACCCCCACCCCCCAGCCACCATGGGCAGCCTCCACCAGGCTCCCACTCATGTCGAAACACCACCCCCACCCAGCAGCCACCATGGGCAGCCCCCACCAGGCCCCCACTCATGTCCCCTATCACCCCCACCCCCAGCCACCATGGCCAGCCCCCACCAGGCCCCCACTCATGTCTCACCCCCCCCCCCCCAGCCACCATGGGCAGCCCCCACCAGGCTCCCACCCATGTCCCCTATCACCCCCATCCCCCAGCAGTGCAGGGGCAGCCTCCACCAGCCCCCCACTCATGTCTCCCACCACCCCCACCCCCAGCCACCATGGGCAGCCTCCACCAGGCCCCCACTCATGTCCCCTATCACCCCCACCCCCCAGCCACCATGGGCAGCCCCCACCAGGCCCCACTCATGTCCCCTATCACCCCCACCCCCAGCAGTGCAGGGGCAGCCTCCACCAGGCCCCCACTCATGTCTCCCACCACCTCCACCCCCCAGCCACCATGGGCAGCCTCCACCAGGCCCCCACTCATGTCTCCCACCACCCCCACCCCCCAGCCACCATGGGCAGCCTCCACCAGGCCCCCACTCATGTCTCCCACCCACCCCCCAGCCACCATGGGCAGCCCCCACCAGGCTCCTACCCATGTCCCCTATCACCCCCACCCCCCAGCAGTGCAGGGGCAGCCTCCACCAGGCCCCCACTCATGTCTCTCACCACCCCCACCCCCCAGCCACCATGGGCAGCCCCCACCAGGCCCCCACCCATGTCCCCTATCACCCCCACCCCCCAGCAGTGCAGGGGCAGCATCCACCAGGCCCCCACTCATGTCTCCCACCAACCCCCAACCCCCAGCCACCATGGGCAGCCTCCACCAGGCCCCCACTCATGTCCCCTATCACCCCCACCCCCCAGCCACCATGGGCAGCCCCCACCAGGCCCCCACTCATGTCCCCTATCACCCCCACCGCCCAGCAGTGCAGGGGCAGCCTCCACCAGGCCCCCACTCATGTCTCCCACCACCCCCACCCCCCAGCCACCATGGGCAGACTCCACCAGGCCCCCACTCATGTCTCCCACCCCCACCCCCCAGCCACCATGGGCAGCCCCCACCAGGCCCCCACTCATGTCCCCTATCACCCCCACCCCCCAGCAGTGCAGGGGCAGCCTCCACCAGGCACCCACTCATGTCTCCCACCACCCCCACCCCCCAGCCACCATCGGCAGCCTCCACCAGGCCCCCGATCATGTCTCCCACCCACCCCCACCCCCCAGCCACCATGGGCAGCCTCCACCAGGCCCCCACTCATGTCTCCCACCACCCCCACCCCCCAGCCACCATGGGCAGCCTCCACCAGGCCCCCACTCATGTCTCCCACCCACCCCCCCAGCCACCATGGGCAGCCCCCACCAGGCTCCCACCCATGTCCCCTATCACCCCCACCCCCCAGCAGTGCAGGGGCAGCATCCACCAGGCCCCCACTCATGTCTCCCACCAACCCCCAACCCCCAGCCACCATGGGCAGCCTCCACCAGGCCCCCACTCATGTCCCCTATCACCCCCACCCCCCAGCCACCATGGGCAGCCCCCACCAGGCCCCCACTCATGTCCCCTATCACCCCCACCCCCCAGCAGTGCAGGGGCAGCCTCCACCAGGCCCCCACTCATGTCTCCCACCACCCCCACCCCCCAGCCACCATGGGCAGACTCCACCAGGCCCCCACTCATGTCTCCCACCCACCCCCACCCCCCAGCCACCATGGGCAGCCCCCACCAGGCCCCCACTCATGTCCCCTATCACCCCCACCCCCCAGCAGTGCAGGGGCAGCCTCCACCAGGCCCCCACTCATGTCTCCCACCACCCCCACCCCCCAGCCACCATGGGCAGCCTCCACCAGGCCCCCGATCATGTCTCCCACCCACCCCCACCCCCCAGCCACCATGGGCAGCCTGCACCAGGCCCCCACTCATGTCTCCCACCACCCCCACCCCCCAGCCACCATGGGCAGCCTCCACCAGGCCCCCACTCATGTCTCCCACCCACCCCCCCCCCAGCCACCATGGGCAGCCCCCACCAGGCTCCCACCCATGTCCCCTATCACCCCCACCCCCCAGCAGTGCAGGGGCAGCATCCACCAGGCCCCCACTCATGTCTCCCACCAACCCCCAACCCCCAGCCACCATGGGCAGCCTCCACCAGGCCCCCACTCATGTCCCCTATCACCCCCACCCCCCAGCCACCATGGGCAGCCCCCACCAGGCCCCCACTCATGTCCCCTATCACCCCCACCCCCCAGCAGTGCAGGGGCAGCCTCCACCAGGCCCCCACTCATGTCTCCCACCACCCCCACCCCCCAGCCACCATGGGCAGACTCCACCAGGCCCCCACTCATGTCTCCCACCCACCCCCACCCCCCAGCCACCATGGGCAGCCCCCACCAGGCCCCCACTCATGTCCCCTATCACCCCCACCCCCAGCAGTGCAGGGGCAGCCTCCACCAGGCCCCCACTCATGTCTCCCACCACCCCCACCCCCCAGCCACCATGGGCAGCCTCCACCAGTCCCCCGATGATGTCTCCCACCCACCCCCACCCCCCAGCCACCATGGGCGCCTCCACCAGGCCCCCACTCATGTCTCCCACCACCCCCACCCCCCAGCCACCATGGGCAGCCTCCACCAGGCCCCCACTCATATCTCCCACCCACCCCCCCAGCCACCATGGGCAGCCCCCACCAGGCTCCCACCCATGTCCCCTATCACCCCCACCCCCCAGCAGTGCAGGGGCAGCCTCCACCAGGCCCCCACTCATGTCATCCACCACCCCCACCCCCAAGCCACCATGGGCAGCCCCCACCAGGCCCCCACTCATGTCCCCTATCACCCCCACCCCCCAGCCACCATGGGCAGCCCCCACCAGGCCCCCACCCACCCCCACCCCCCAGCCACCATGTGCAGCCCCCACCAGGCCCCCACTCATGTCCCCTATCACCCCCACCCCCTAGCCACCATGGGCAGCCCCCACCAGGCCCCCACTCATGTCCCCTATCACCTCCACCCCCCAGCAGTGCAGAGGCAGCCTCCACCAGGCCCCCACTCATGTCTCCCACCCACCCCCACCCCCCAGCCACCATGGGCAGCCCCCACCAGGCCCCCACTCATGTCTCCCACCCACCCCCCCCAGCCACCATGGGCAGCCCCCACCAGGCTCCCACCCATGTCCCCTATCACCCCCCCCAGCAGTGCAGGGGCAGCCTCCACCAGGCCCCCACTCATGTCTCCCACCCACCCCCACCCCCCAGCCACCATGGGCAGCCTCCACCAGGCCCCCACTCATGTCTCCCACCCACCCCCACCCCCCAGCCACCATGGGCAGCCCCCACCAGGCTCCCACCCATGTCCCCTATCACCCCCACCCCCCAGCAGTGCAGGGGCAGCCTCCACCAGGCCCCCACTCATGTCTCCCACCACCCCCACCCCCCAGCCACCATGGGCAGCCTCCACCAGGCCCCCACTCATGTCCCCTATCACCCCCAACCCCCAGCCATCATGGGCAGCCCCCACCAGGCCCCCACTCATGTCCCCTATCACCCCCACCCCCCAGCCACCATGGGCAGCCTCCACCAGGCCCCCACTCATGTCTCCCACCACCCCCACCCAACAGCCACCATGGGCAGCCCCCACCAGGCCCCCACTCATGTCTCCCACCCACCCCCACCCCCCAGCCACCATGGGCAGCCCCCAACAGGCCCCCACTCATGTCTCCCACCCACCCCCACCACCCCAGCAGTGTGGGGCACCCTCCACCAGGCCCCCACCCATGTCTCCCACCACCCCCACCCCCCAGCCACCATGGGCATCCCCCACCAGGCCCCCACTCATGTCTCCCACCCACCCCCACCCCCCAGCCACCATGGGAAGCCCCCACCAGGCCCCCACTCATGTCCCCCACCACCCCCAGCCCCCCAGCCACCATGGGCAGCCTCCACCAGGCCCCCACTCATGTCTCCCACCCACCCCCACCCCCCAGCCACCATGGGCAGCCTCCACCAGGCCCCCACTCATGTCTCCCACCACCCCCACCCACCAGCCACCATGGGCAGCCCCCACCAGGCCCCCACTCATGTCCCCTATCACCCCCACCCCCCAGCCACCATGGGCAGCCCCCACCAGGCCCCCACTCATGTCTCCCCCCCCAGCCACCATGGGCAGCATCCCCGAGCTCCCACCAATGTCCCCTATCAGCCCGACCCCCAGCAGTGCAGGGGCAGCCTCCACCAGGCCCCCACTCATGTCTCCCACCACCCCCACCCCCCAGCCACCATGGGCAGCCCCGACCAGGCCCCCTCTCATGTCCCCTATCACCCCCACCCCCCAGCCACCATGGGCAGCCCCCACCAGGCCCCCACTCATGTCTCCCACCCACCCCCACCCCCCAGCCACCATGGGCAGCCCTCACCAGGCCCCCACTCATGTCCCCTATCACCCCCACCCCCAGCCTCCATGGGCAGCCCCCACCAGGCCCCCACTCATGTCCCCTATCACCCCACCCCCCCAGCAGTGCAGGGGCAGCCTCCACCAGGCCCCCACTCATGTCTCCCACCCATCCCCACCCCCCAGCCACCATGGGCAGCCCCCACCAGGCCCCCACTCATGTCTCCCACCCACCCCCCCAGCCACCATGGGCAGCCCCCACCAGGCTCCCACCCATGTCCCCTATCACTCCCACCCCCCAGCAGTGCAGGGGCAGCCTCCACCAGGCCCCCACTCATGTCTCCCATCCACCCCCACCCCCCAGCCACCATGGGCAGCCTCCACCAGGCACCCACTCATGTCTCCCACCACCCCCACCCCCCAGCCACCATGGGCAGCCTCCACCAGGCCCCCACTCATGTCTCCCACCCACCCCCACCCCCCAGCCACCATGGGCAGCCTCCACCAGGCTCCCACTCATGTCGAAACACCACCCCCACCCAGCAGCCACCATGGGCAGCCCCCACCAGGCCCCCACTCATGTCCCCTATCACCCCCACCCCCCAGCCACCATGGCCAGCCCCCACCAGGCCCCCACTCATGTCTCACCCCCCCCCCAGCCACCATGGGCAGCCCCCACCAGGCTCCCACCCATGTCCCCTATCACCCCCATCCCCCAGCAGTGCAGGGGCAGCCTCCACCAGCCCCCCACTCATGTCTCCCACCACCCCCACCCCCAGCCACCATGGGCAGCCTCCACCAGGCCCCCACTCATGTCCCCTATCACCCCCACCCCCCAGCCACCATGGGCAGCCCCCACCAGGCCCCACTCATGTCCCCTATCACCCCCACCCCCAGCAGTGCAGGGGCAGCCTCCACCAGGCCCCCACTCATGTCTCCCACCACCTCCACCCCCCAGCCACCATGGGCAGCCTCCACCAGGCCCCCACTCATGTCTCCCACCACCCCCACCCCCCAGCCACCATGGGCAGCCTCCACCAGGCCCCCACTCATGTCTCCCACCCACCCCCCAGCCACCATGGGCAGCCCCCACCAGGCTCCTACCCATGTCCCCTATCACCCCCACCCCCCAGCAGTGCAGGGGCAGCCTCCACCAGGCCCCCACTCATGTCTCTCACCACCCCCACCCCCCAGCCACCATGGGCAGCCCCCACCAGGCCCCCACTCATGCCCCCTATCACCCCCAACCCCCAGCCACCATGGGCAGCCCCCACCAGGCCCCCACTCATGTCTCCCACCCACCCCCCCCCAGCCACCATGGGCAGCCCCCACCAGGCTCCCACCCATGTCCCTATCACCCCCACCCCCCAGCAGTGCAGGGGCAGCATCCACCAGGCCCCCACTCATGTCTCCCACCAACCCCCAACCCCCAGCCACCATGGGCAGCCTCCACCAGGCCCCCACTCATGTCCCCTATCACCCCCACCCCCCAGCCACCATGGGCAGCCCCCACCAGGCCCCCACTCATGTCCCCTATCACCCCCACCGCCCAGCAGTGCAGGGGCAGCCTCCACCAGGCCCCCACTCATGTCTCCCACCACCCCCACCCCCCAGCCACCATGGGCAGACTCCACCAGGCCCCCACTCATGTCTCCCACCCACCCCCACCCCCCAGCCACCATGGGCAGCCCCCACCAGGCCCCCACTCATGTCCCCTATCACCCCCACCCCCCAGCAGTGCAGGGGCAGCCTCCACCAGGCACCCACTCATGTCTCCCACCACCCCCACCCCCCAGCCACCATGGGCAGCCTCCACTAGGCCCCCGATCATGTCTCCCACCCACCCCCACCCCCCAGCCACCATGGGCAGCCTCCACCAGGCCCCCACTCATGTCTCCCACCACCCCCACCCCCCAGCCACCATGGGCAGCCTCCACCAGGCCCCCACTCATGTCTCCCACCCACCCCCCCAGCCACCATGGGCAGCCCCCACCAGGCTCCCACCCATGTCCCCTATCACCCCCACCCCCCAGCAGTGCAGGGGCAGCATCCACCAGGCCCCACTCATGTCTCCCACCAACCCCCAACCCCCAGCCACCATGGGCAGCCTCCACCAGGCCCCCACTCATGTCCCCTATCACCCCCACCCCCCAGCCACCATGGGCAGCCCCCACCAGGCCCCCACTCATGTCCCCTATCACCCCCACCCCCCAGCAGTGCAGGGGCAGCCTCCACCAGGCCCCCACTCATGTCTCCCACCACCCCCACCCCCCAGCCACCATGGGCAGCCTCCACCAGGCCCCCACTCATATCTCCCACCCACCCCCCCAGCCACCATGGGCAGCCCCCACCAGGCTCCCACCCATGTCCCCTATCACCCCCACCCCCCAGCAGTGCAGGGGCAGCCTCCACCAGGCCCCCACTCATGTCATCCACCACCCCCACCCCCAAGCCACCATGGGCAGCCCCCACCAGGCCCCCACTCATGTCCCCTATCACCCCCACCCCCCAGCCACCATGGGCAGCCCCCACCAGGCCCCCACCCACCCCCACCCCCCAGCCACCATGTGCAGCCCCCACCAGGCCCCCACTCATGTCCCCTATCACCCCCACCCCCTAGCCACCATGGGCAGCCCCCACCAGGCCCCCACTCATGTCCCCTATCACCTCCACCCCCCAGCAGTGCAGAGGCAGCCTCCACCAGGCCCCCACTCATGTCTCCCACCCACCCCCACCCCCCAGCCACCATGGGCAGCCCCCACCAGGCCCCCACTCATGTCTCCCACCCACCCCCCCCAGCCACCATGGGCAGCCCCCACCAGGCTCCCACCCATGTCCCCTATCACCCCCCCCAGCAGTGCAGGGGCAGCCTCCACCAGGCCCCCACTCATGTCTCCCACCCACCCCCACCCCCCAGCCACCATGGGCAGCCTCCACCAGGCCCCCACTCATGTCTCCCACCCACCCCCACCCCCCAGCCACCATGGGCAGCCCCCACCAGGCTCCCACCCATGTCCCCTATCACCCCCACCCCCCAGCAGTGCAGGGGCAGCCTCCACCAGGCCCCCACTCATGTCTCCCACCACCCCCACCCCCCAGCCACCATGGGCAGCCTCCACCAGGCCCCCACTCATGTCCCCTATCACCCCCAACCCCCAGCCATCATGGGCAGCCCCCACCAGGCCCCCACTCATGTCCCCTATCACCCCCACCCCCCAGCCACCATGGGCAGCCTCCACCAGGCCCCCACTCATGTCTCCCACCACCCCCACCCAACAGCCACCATGGGCAGCCCCCACCAGGCCCCCACTCATGTCTCCCACCCACCCCCACCCCCCAGCCACCATGGGCAGCCCCCAACAGGCCCCCACTCATGTCTCCCACCCACCCCCACCACCCCAGCAGTGTGGGGCACCCTCCACCAGGCCCCCACCCATGTCTCCCACCACCCCCACCCCCCAGCCACCATGGGCATCCCCCACCAGGCCCCCACTCATGTCTCCCACCCACCCCCACCCCCCAGCCACCATGGGAAGCCCCCACCAGGCCCCCACTCATGTCCCCCACCACCCCCAGCCCCCCAGCCACCATGGGCAGCCTCCACCAGGCCCCCACTCATGTCTCCCACCCACCCCCACCCCCCAGCCACCATGGGCAGCCTCCACCAGGCCCCCACTCATGTCTCCCACCACCCCCACCCACCAGCCACCATGGGCAGCCCCCACCAGGCCCCCACTCATGTCCCCTATCACCCCCACCCCCCAGCCACCATGGGCAGCCCCCACCAGGCCCCCACTCATGTCTCCCCCCCCAGCCACCATGGGCAGCATCCCCGAGCTCCCACCAATGTCCCCTATCAGCCCGACCCCCAGCAGTGCAGGGGCAGCCTCCACCAGGCCCCCACTCATGTCTCCCACCACCCCCACCCCCCAGCCACCATGGGCAGCCCCGACCAGGCCCCCTCTCATGTCCCCTATCACCCCCACCCCCCAGCCACCATGGGCAGCCCCCACCAGGCCCCCACTCATGTCTCCCACCCACCCCCACCCCCCAGCCACCATGGGCAGCCCTCACCAGGCCCCCACTCATGTCCCCTATCACCCCCACCCCCAGCCTCCATGGGCAGCCCCCACCAGGCCCCCACTCATGTCCCCTATCACCCCACCCCCCCAGCAGTGCAGGGGCAGCCTCCACCAGGCCCCCACTCATGTCTCCCACCCATCCCCACCCCCCAGCCACCATGGGCAGCCCCCACCAGGCCCCCACTCATGTCTCCCACCCACCCCCCCAGCCACCATGGGCAGCCCCCACCAGGCTCCCACCCATGTCCCCTATCACTCCCACCCCCCAGCAGTGCAGGGGCAGCCTCCACCAGGCCCCCACTCATGTCTCCCATCCACCCCCACCCCCCAGCCACCATGGGCAGCCTCCACCAGGCACCCACTCATGTCTCCCACCACCCCCACCCCCCAGCCACCATGGGCAGCCTCCACCAGGCCCCCACTCATGTCTCCCACCCACCCCCACCCCCCAGCCACCATGGGCAGCCTCCACCAGGCTCCCACTCATGTCGAAACACCACCCCCACCCAGCAGCCACCATGGGCAGCCCCCACCAGGCCCCCACTCATGTCCCCTATCACCCCCACCCCCCAGCCACCATGGCCAGCCCCCACCAGGCCCCCACTCATGTCTCACCCCCCCCCCAGCCACCATGGGCAGCCCCCACCAGGCTCCCACCCATGTCCCCTATCACCCCCATCCCCCAGCAGTGCAGGGGCAGCCTCCACCAGCCCCCCACTCATGTCTCCCACCACCCCCACCCCCAGCCACCATGGGCAGCCTCCACCAGGCCCCCACTCATGTCCCCTATCACCCCCACCCCCCAGCCACCATGGGCAGCCCCCACCAGGCCCCACTCATGTCCCCTATCACCCCCACCCCCAGCAGTGCAGGGGCAGCCTCCACCAGGCCCCCACTCATGTCTCCCACCACCTCCACCCCCCAGCCACCATGGGCAGCCTCCACCAGGCCCCCACTCATGTCTCCCACCACCCCCACCCCCCAGCCACCATGGGCAGCCTCCACCAGGCCCCCACTCATGTCTCCCACCCACCCCCCAGCCACCATGGGCAGCCCCCACCAGGCTCCTACCCATGTCCCCTATCACCCCCACCCCCCAGCAGTGCAGGGGCAGCCTCCACCAGGCCCCCACTCATGTCTCTCACCACCCCCACCCCCCAGCCACCATGGGCAGCCCCCACCAGGCCCCCACTCATGCCCCCTATCACCCCCAACCCCCAGCCACCATGGGCAGCCCCCACCAGGCCCCCACTCATGTCTCCCACCCACCCCCCCCCAGCCACCATGGGCAGCCCCCACCAGGCTCCCACCCATGTCCCCTATCACCCCCACCCCCCAGCAGTGCAGGGGCAGCATCCACCAGGCCCCCACTCATGTCTCCCACCAACCCCCAACCCCCAGCCACCATGGGCAGCCTCCACCAGGCCCCCACTCATGTCCCCTATCACCCCCACCCCCCAGCCACCATGGGCAGCCCCCACCAGGCCCCCACTCATGTCCCCTATCACCCCCACCGCCCAGCAGTGCAGGGGCAGCCTCCACCAGGCCCCCACTCATGTCTCCCACCACCCCCACCCCCCAGCCACCATGGGCAGACTCCACCAGGCCCCCACTCATGTCTCCCACCCACCCCCACCCCCCAGCCACCATGGGCAGCCCCCACCAGGCCCCCACTCATGTCCCCTATCACCCCCACCCCCCAGCAGTGCAGGGGCAGCCTCCACCAGGCACCCACTCATGTCTCCCACCACCCCCACCCCCCAGCCACCATGGGCAGCCTCCACTAGGCCCCCGATCATGTCTCCCACCCACCCCCACCCCCCAGCCACCATGGGCAGCCTCCACCAGGCCCCCACTCATGTCTCCCACCACCCCCACCCCCCAGCCACCATGGGCAGCCTCCACCAGGCCCCCACTCATGTCTCCCACCCACCCCCCCAGCCACCATGGGCAGCCCCCACCAGGCTCCCACCCATGTCCCCTATCACCCCCACCCCCCAGCAGTGCAGGGGCAGCATCCACCAGGCCCCCACTCATGTCTCCCACCAACCCCCAACCCCCAGCCACCATGGGCAGCCTCCACCAGGCCCCCACTCATGTCCCCTATCACCCCCACCCCCCAGCCACCATGGGCAGCCCCCACCAGGCCCCCACTCATGTCCCCTATCACCCCCACCCCCCAGCAGTGCAGGGGCAGCCTCCACCAGGCCCCCACTCATGTCTCCCACCACCCCCACCCCCCAGCCACCATGGGCAGACTCCACCAGGCCCCCACTCATGTCTCCCACCCACCCCCACCCCCCAGCCACCATGGGCAGCCCCCACCAGGCCCCCACTCATGTCCCCTATCACCCCCACCCCCCAGCAGTGCAGGGGCAGCCTCCACCAGGCCCCCACTCATGTCTCCCACCACCCCCACCCCCCAGCCACCATGGGCAGCCTCCACCAGGCCCCCGATCATGTCTCCCACCCACCCCCACCCCCCAGCCACCATGGGCAGCCTGCACCAGGCCCCCACTCATGTCTCCCACCACCCCCACCCCCCAGCCACCATGGGCAGCCTCCACCAGGCCCCCACTCATGTCTCCCACCCACCCCCCCCCAGCCACCATGGGCAGCCCCCACCAGGCTCCCACCCATGTCCCCTATCACCCCCACCCCCCAGCAGTGCAGGGGCAGCATCCACCAGGCCCCCACTCATGTCTCCCACCAACCCCCAACCCCCAGCCACCATGGGCAGCCTCCACCAGGCCCCCACTCATGTCCCCTATCACCCCCACCCCCCAGCCACCATGGGCAGCCCCCACCAGGCCCCCACTCATGTCCCCTATCACCCCCACCCCCCAGCAGTGCAGGGGCAGCCTCCACCAGGCCCCCACTCATGTCTCCCACCACCCCCACCCCCCAGCCACCATGGGCAGACTCCACCAGGCCCCCACTCATGTCTCCCACCCACCCCCACCCCCCAGCCACCATGGGCAGCCCCCACCAGGCCCCCACTCATGTCCCCTATCACCCCCACCCCCAGCAGTGCAGGGGCAGCCTCCACCAGGCCCCCACTCATGTCTCCCACCACCCCCACCCCCCAGCCACCATGGGCAGCCTCCACCAGGCCCCCGATGATGTCTCCCACCCACCCCCACCCCCCAGCCACCATGGGCGCCTCCACCAGGCCCCCACTCATGTCTCCCACCACCCCCACCCCCCAGCCACCATGGGCAGCCTCCACCAGGCCCCCACTCATATCTCCCACCCACCCCCCCAGCCACCATGGGCAGCCCCCACCAGGCTCCCACCCATGTCCCCTATCACCCCCACCCCCCAGCAGTGCAGGGGCAGCCTCCACCAGGCCCCCACTCATGTCATCCACCACCCCCACCCCCAAGCCACCATGGGCAGCCCCCACCAGGCCCCCACTCATGTCCCCTATCACCCCCACCCCCCAGCCACCATGGGCAGCCCCCACCAGGCCCCCACCCACCCCCACCCCCCAGCCACCATGGACAGCCCCCACCAGGCCCCCACTCATGTCCCCTATCACCCCCACCCCCTAGCCACCATGGGCAGCCCCCACCAGGCCCCCACTCATGTCCCCTATCACCTCCACCCCCCAGCAGTGCAGAGGCAGCCTCCACCAGGCCCCCACTCATGTCTCCCACCCACCCCCACCCCCCAGCCACCATGGGCAGCCCCCACCAGGCCCCCACTCATGTCTCCCACCCACCCCCCCAGCCACCATGGGCAGCCCCCACCAGGCTCCCACCCATGTCCCCTATCACCCCCCCCAGCAGTGCAGGGGCAGCCTCCACCAGGCCCCCACTCATGTCTCCCACCCACCCCCACCCCCCAGCCACCATGGGCAGCCTCCACCAGGCCCCCACTCATGTCTCCCACCACCCCCACCCACCAGCCACCATGGGCAGCCCCCACCAGGCCCCCACTCATGTCCCCCTGCCCACAGGCCCTGACAATCTCAAGCATGGGCCTCATGGCCAGCCACCACAGCCCAAAGACACAGCCAAGTATTACATGCGCCCATGATACTACTCCAATGGAAACAATGTAAATCAACACATGCACACACACACAATGGTTGCAAGTGAACCTGAAAACCCATATCATGACATGCATGAAAACAATGAGAGGAAACCACACATCGAAGAATTAAAAAATTCAAATAATGTATTAATAACAACAGTAATGGGAAACAAAATTAAACAAAATACACAAGTAAAAAAAAAAAAAGAATTAAGCTGGCTGTCCCTTTTCAAATTAAAATCAATAAATGATAATCCAAAAACATTTCTTCCAAAGTTCAACTCCATAAAAAGGAAATGAAGGGAAAAAAGAAATAGAAAAGCATTGCTCCATGGGAAAAAATATTCATAGTAAAAAAAAATTCAAAATCCAAAGTCCAACTATGTACAAAGTATTCAGGGTCCATCATCCCAACAGAAGAAATGAAACCTACCAAAAAACCTATCTAAAATGGGACTATATACGAAAGGTGGAGCTGTGTCCGTCGACTCCAAATAAAAATAAACTATAAAGGAAACCTATCACTAAATAACTATATACAATGGCGGCGGGCCAGTCCAGCGGCTCACTTAGTGGTGTTCCGGGCCAGGGCATCATCGAACTCCTCGTCTATGTCCTGGAGGCGGCCCTGTTCCATGGCCCCGAGGGTCCGCAGGGACGCCGACATGTTCACCTCCAACTCCCTGCGGATTGCCTCGAGGCACTCGGCCCGCCTCAGAACCCTCCGCATGGAGTTCTCCGCCCTGACCATCGTGAGCCGCGCCTCTTCTGCCCGCCGCCGCTCCGCATCTATGGCGTGGCCCAACCGCTGCCACACGGAAGACACTTCCCGTCCAGGGTCCTCCTGCCCTCCGGCCGATGCCTGCCCCTCCGATGTTGAAGGCCCCGAGCTATCGTGGCTCCCACCTACAGCCTCCTGCTGCTGCAGCTGCTGCTGTCCATGTGCCCTGTCCGATGGTGCCTGCACATCCTCCTCCAGCTGGGGTGCAGTCGTTGATGTGGCCACCCCTGCTGGACGTCCGACTCCCGACTGTGGCAGGGATCTGTTGTCCACCAGCCTGGCCGCACGGTTGGAGGCAGCTCCACAGGGCACCCAGGTGACACATGGGTGGGAAGATGGCATGGAGGACGACTGGGGCATAGGGGGTTCCGTGGAGGCGGGGGTCGGAACAAGGTCCAGGAAACGGAGGAATCCAGCCGTGGTGAGCTGTCCCAGTGGGTCAACGCAGTCAACGAGCCATGCGAGAAGACGTGCAGACTCATCATGAAAAGACTGCAGGTCAGCTCGCATGGCCCGTTGACGCAACGCCACCCCACCCTGGACAGGCTCAACCTGGTGCAGGATAGCCACATCCGCAGGGAGAGGAAGGCCAGGTGTTGTAAGCCAATCCCCTCCCTGAGAACGGGTCTGGAGGTAGGCATCCCCGCTGGTACAAGATGATGCAGTGACAGGAGCAGGGACAGGATTGCACGCAGGCACCTCCGCGGCGGCCTGTGCTGCCTCTTGTCCCAGATCCTGCACTGCACCACTAGCACCAGTGGAATCCCCACCTCCAGACCCCGCCTCTGTCGCTTGCACGGCCTCCTCCTCCTCCAAACCCCCCACCAACCTGGATGACTCCGTGTCATCTTCCTCCGTTGGGCTCTGTGGGGTCCCAGCTGCCCCTTCTGCTGCCGAGGAGTCCAACTCCAACCTCTGCCTCTTGGACCTCCCCTCGGCAGCTGCGGCCTGGGACACGGCACCGGACTCCTCACTCCCCGACGAGATCAGAACCTGGGAGGGGATCCGGGCCTTGCATCTCCGGCTGGTGGTGCGACCCCTGCCGCTGTGCTCCACAGCACCTTCTCCGCCCTCTTCATCAGTTGACGCTGCAGACAGGGAGAAAGAAAACACAGGCATCAGGGCACTGTCCAATGGACTCATACACACATGACAGTCATACATGAGTGGCATTGGTAAACCTCAGACATGGCATCACAATCCCCAACACACATGTCATTTCAAATTGCACACATGAGCCATACCAAAGCCATATTGCAACAGCCAGCACCATCCATTCACATACAACAGCATGAGCAGCCAAAGGTCATCCACACATCACATGCAACATAGGGAGTACACTACACATGCACACACACCACCAAACTTGCATGCATGTGTACACCTCCGCCAACTGTCGCAGTGTTTCGATCGACATCCATGTCACACCTGACAATCATTCCTCCACATCCTGTGCCATGCAAGCCCACACACACAAGCACCATCCATGTTTCACACATGAGACCCCTCGCATGTGTCACCCTCACGGCCCTGTACACCTCCCCTACTTGCCCACATAAAAATACATGTTCAATCTGCACACTCCTGGCACACCACACGCACATCTTACAATCAGTATACATGTACACTTACCGCTCGACTCCAGACGGGTCTGCCTCTCAAGGACCTGGACGTGGAGCGCTGGGGATATGCGTTCCAGGACCCTCATCTGATCTTCCGACAAGTGGCCCCGGCGCCCCTTAGCATCCGCTGCCTTCAGGAGGTGCCGGGCCTTGTTGAGGGTCCTGGACCTGAAGTCCTCCCAGCGCTTCCTGACACGTTCGTAGTCGCAGACTGCCACCTCCTCCGCGTTGATGGCAGTCACAATGTCCATCCAGATCCGAGTCCGTCCTTCCTTGTCGGCGCGCAACCTTCCAAAGAGGGCATACTGCCCCAGGACATGCTCCACCAGGACACCAAGTTCGGTGGCAGTAAAGCTGGTGCCCCTCTGCCTCCTTGGCCGGGGGTTGCCACTGGTGCCAGATGTTGCAGTGCCCGACATGGCAACCCCAGAGGCAGGAGTGGGTGGGCAACTGGGTCCTGGGGCTGGGCTGTGGGGTGATGGAAAAGCAGTCGGGAGTCTTCGGTTCCGGCAGGGGTGGTCACAGCAACAGCACCCCTGGCTGATGTGCAGGCAGCAAATGGCAGGGCACGTGGGCAGCAGGCAGTCAGGCAGCAGCAGATGGCAGGTGGGAGCGTGCTCAGGGCTCTGGGGGGCAGTAATTCGGCCTTCTGGGCAGGAGCGTGGTCTTCCGTGTGTGAACGCGTGGCCAGCTTGATACGGAGTGATTTTACACGTGAAAATCCAGCACGTCTGCGTGTAATTCGAGGAAAGGCGCTTAGCGCGTAAGCGCATCAGCACACGTCTGTACATTCATTGGCCCAAAGGCCACCAGCGTATGTGCGTCTATGAAGTCACGTGCACGTTGAATATGGCACACGTTTGAAATGTTGCGTGTAAAAAAAATGAAAGACACCTCCGAGTGTCAAAGCGTGTAATTGGTGGAAATGGCCTTAGCGCGTACACGCGGAAGTGACAAAGCGTGTAATTGGTGGAAATGGCCCTAGCGCGTACACGCGGAAGTGACAAAGCATGTAATTGGTGGAAATGGCCCTAGCGCGTACACGCGGAAGTGACAAAGCGTGTAATTGGTGGAAATGGCCCTAGCGCGTACACGCGGAAGTGACGCTGGACGTGTGGGCCTGCATAAAAGGTACGTGTAGAACACCATTTCCTTGTACGTGCTTTTCGTGGAGAGCGAGTGGGTGAAATCTGTACTTCTTGTCGTTTCACACGCGATTTACTTCACGGCGTTTCAAGTTCGTACTCCCTGTTACCTCTGACAGCTTTTTCTCTTTCTTCTCTTTTTCTGGTTTTCCTAGGCCTGTTCCCTCAAACAGCATTCCCTTCTACTGTTGTCCTGTCTCCTCAGACAGAGTACAATTCTTCTTTTGGCGGGGGTGTTGCCAACGCGCACACGTGCTTCTTTTTCACGCTCTTTTTCCTGGCAGACGGTGAGTCATGCACGTATCTAACATCTGTGCTTGCCCCGTGTGTAGCCTACCCCATTCAGAGGTCAATCTAGGCTGCGTGTGACACGCATACGTTCATTCTTGTGTTACTGGGTGCCACAGCGTAGTGCAGGTTTTTTTTTCCGCATACGTGGTCTAGGAGGGGTTGCGTGCACGTCATCTCCCTTTTTTGGGCTTCCTGTGCGTTGCGTGACCCGTCATCTTTCCCCAGGGTCACATTCAGCCTTGCTAGAGCACTAGGGTACAATTACCATCTGGTACCCAACCCCTTTTACCCCCAATTGCCCAGGACAATAGTTTACAGCCACTCCCATACGCACATTAACATCAGTGCCATGGTTGGGAGGCGAGGAATCCGTAAGGGTGGCAAAGGTGGACGAGCCACAAGTGGTGGCCGTGGTGGATCCGGTAGGGGACGTGGTCGTTACTTGCAGGGTGACCCTGTCCCCCCATGTGTGGAGGACCAGTCAAGGGCACCCATATTCCCCCCCTACCCCCCCTGGTTGAGGCTGATGTGGCTGACACCATCCATGCTCAGCCCTTGTTGGACCAGCCCATTGTGGCAGCAGACCTGGCTGACTCCATGGCTGACTTCCAGGTCAGCAGGCCTATGACACGTGCGCTGGTGCACGTCGATGTCATCAGGCCACGTGGATCAGGGGCAGCAAGGTCATCTGTTGCCCCAAGTAGGCAGGGTGGAGAGGCTGCAGGGGCAGCTGCGGCTCCATCCACCCCAGCTCTCACACACCCAGCCAGGACATTGTCGGTCCTAGTCCATCCTGCTGACATTCCCCCTGACACCATTACACTTGAGCCAATGCCTGCACCAACTCCCATGCTGAGTGTGCAATCCCACACTCCTGATACAGAGTCCACCAGGGCTCCTGCCCCTAGTGTCCAGAGCGGCGTAGAACACTCAGGATCACCACCACCTTCCAAGCGGAAGAGGAAGAGTGCTCGTCCGGCACAGGCTGATGCCCCAGACACGGCTACACAGTCCGGCCCGTCGAGGAAGCCCAGCTTCACGGATGCCGAACTGAATGCACTTGTCGAGCATGTGTCCGCACATGATAACGAAATGGTCATTGTTGCAGGATCCAAGACCACACCTGCACAACGCCAGGCACACTGGCAGACCGTTGCGGACATCGTAAGTGCCCTTGGAATCGTGAGGCGCACAGCCAATGATTGCTATAAGCGCTGGAATGACCTAAAGCGCAGGGCAAAGAATAAGCTGGCCTCAAGTCATGCCGCAACTCTAGTGACTGGAGGTGGGTCTCCAGTAGAAGACATGGAACTCACTCCACATGATTCAGTCGCTGGGACCTACGTCACGGAGGAACAGATCCAAGGCGTGGGAGATCTGCCTGATTATGAGGCATTGTCCGGTGAGTGCACATGCATGTGTGTGTCATCCATGTGCATGGTGTGTGCGTGAGGGCTTCTGTTTGTGTGCCAGGTGAGGGTGTGTGCGCCTGAGTCGTTTGGGTCACCCATGTGCTTCATGCAATACATTCTGCACAGCAGCATTTGGCCATAGCAGTATCCCATCTGCCAACAGTAGAGATCTAGCCCAAAGGCACGCCAGTTGCCCTTGAAGTGTCACTTTGCCACAACATTGTTGCTTATTTTTCTCTGTTCATTCAGGCAGATTGTTTGCATTCCACCACTTTTACTAGGCATTTCTCAGTCCTCTAGTCACATGTCTGACATGGCTATGGTAAAGTGGAGTGACTTTGTTACCTGGATATCATTTGTTTAGACATGTCCCTGTGCAATCGGACCATTTTGGACTGGCAGCTCCAGGTGAAAAATCAGACCTGTTTGAATTAGAAAAGCTATTACATGAGGGAACTGGACTGAATGAATAAGTGCTGCCCTCCTCTCCATCTTCACTCAATAGCAATGGTACATGCCATCTGTGTGATGGCATGAGTATTTCACCTGGCAATCACAGGTCAATGTGTGATGCCACTGCCAGGCAGCATGCAGAAAATGTGTTCATCTTCCATCTTGGTGTCATCAGTGTGTGCCATTTGCCTACCCTTCATACGCAGTGAGGGTGCATGCATGGGAGGGTTTTAGTCATGTGGGACATGTGTCAATCAAGTACTGGTTCTGTTGCTTCTCAGCCCTCATTGTGTGCCATGGTGCTAATGCCTGTTTCCATTTGTTTGCTTTTATGTCTTTGCCAGGGAAGACGCACCTGATACTGCTGGGGTTGTGGAGATGGTGCAGACCCAGGAGGGGTCTGAGGGCCGACCGACCACCAGTGAGGGACGTGGTGTGGTGGTGGGTGAGAACCCACAACTGCTGCAGGTCGTGCTCTCAAGGGGTGTTTCTGGCTGCACCTCCCCGAGCTGTACTCAGGTGTTGATTCGGATGATGAGACCTACGTGCCGTCGCAGGTGAGTGTTCCTGGGAGGGATTCTGTTCTGTCCCACCCACCTGCACCAGGGTCAGAACCCTCAATGGGGATGTCAGTGTTGGCAGCTACGCCTTTGGTGGTTACGGATGCAGGGTCACACTCCGCGACATCTGATCCTGTTCCTGGGCCAGCAGATCAGAGGGGGAATGCAGTCCTGCAGCCTCAGGCAGTGCCGGCACAGCAAGGCGCAGTTCGCCTTGCCCCAGACAGGTGTGGTGCCCGCCGACGTGGTGGCC
Source organism: Ambystoma mexicanum (assembly GCF_040938575.1). Lineage (NCBI taxonomy): Eukaryota > Metazoa > Chordata > Amphibia > Caudata > Ambystomatidae > Ambystoma > Ambystoma mexicanum. Next base: position 272,298,052 of record NC_090922.1, read on the forward strand.
GTACGCCACCTGGCAATACCGCATGGGAGCAATCCATTTACGGTATGGCAACCCAACAGGCAGCATCATCAGAGATGATGGCTCAGGCCATGGATAGGGTGGCCACTTCCATTGTCCCCCCGAAAGGCTGATGGAGCGACTACAGCAGGCAACCGACTCCATCTGCCAGTCACACAGGGAGGACATGTTGGCGTCCAACAGGGACAGGCGGGCGGCACTGGCGACTCTGCAGGAAGCCATCTCCATAGAGTCCCAGGGCCACAGGGAAGCCCTGAGGCTGGAACTCCTTCACCTCAGGACGACTCTTATTGAGCTTGATGCTTCAATAAACCGAAGGGCAGAACAGCAGCTGGAGCGTCTCAACCGTACGCTCTCAGCTGAGATGCAGGCAACTAGGGCGGAGGTCCGGGCATCCCGTGAGTTGTTGCATGGGGACCTCCGCACACTCATCCTCCAGAACGAGACCTACCACACCCGCATGCTTGTAGCCATGGAGGAACAGACTAGGGCCTTGTGTGGGCTGCCTCCCATAGTGCCACCACCTCCGGATGCAGCTGCACAGGGTGATAATAGCGACAGCAGTGATACTCCCACAATAGGGTAGCCGTGTGGGCCATGAGCCCATGGAGGTGTTTTTTTTTCGCAAGATCCACACAGGTGGGTTTTGGTGTGCACCCTGTCCTCGGACCTCCTGGGTGGCCTCCCCAACCCCCCCCCGGGCCCATTAATGGCCATTTTTTATTTTTATTTTTATTTTTATTTTTTTATTTTTATTTTTTATTTTTATTTTTTATTTTTTTGGGACAGTGTGTTGCCTTGGTGGCTCCCGTGGGCATACGCTGCATTGTGGCTGGGCACATGCGGGCTTGTCATGTATTTGGTTCAGATGCTTGGGTTTTTGTCACACACATCCCTCCTGCTTCCCGTTTCCATGGGCTTGCAAAGGGTGTGCCCAAGTGACATTGACGTACATGGTGACATTGGACTCCCACTACATGTGTGGGTAGTCTAGTCAATACTGTGTATACATTCCTAGTGCATATTGCTGTTGTGTTGTACACTGCATGTTGCATTGATGTGTAACTCATCATCCATGTCTACCTCCTAATTTGCAGGTCCTTTCCTCATGTCTACACAAGGCCCTCTACTTTGGAGATGGGGTCCATGTTGGCAGCAGTGCACCGACAACTCTACATGGCGGCAACACTGTACAGTTGGAAGTGGTGGGAGTGCAGGCATTTCCAGGTGGTGACACTACTGATTCCTCACATTCGTAATGTCATGTTCATGGTAGTTTTGAGGGTCAGTAGCTGATAAGTGTTATTGCTAAATACCTGCTCAAGTGTGTTGTTGGTCCTGCATTACTGTGAGCATTTCAGGTGTAGCGAGTTTCAATTAGGGACACTGTACTTTGTGACACTTGTGTCATGATGTGGGGATTACTTTGTTTACCTGCACATAGCATGACATGGCACAGTGTGTCGTGTGGCGGTGCTGGGGATGGGTTGGGTGACATGGCACTGTCCTCATGTTGCATTTTGCAAGTGGGTATTCATTTTAGCTGCATGTATGTGTTTTTTCACGAAACTGCATTGGTGGTGTCTGTGTAGGTAGGGATGCACACATTGTAGCACATCCAGGTGAACAATCTCAGGCTGATATGGTTTTGACAGTTGATTCTCCAGACATTCAGGATCAGTGTCAGGTTGAGTCATCATTGATTGTAAGATGGTATGTGCCAGGGCAGTGTGCACTCCACAGGGGTGTGATTTCTATGTGAGGTAATTAGCCACTAGCTGTGTACGGGCTGCCTCCCCCCGTGCCCTTTCCCCTCCCATGCTCAGCGGGCGGGCATGTGGTTGGGGATGTGGGGGCACCACCATGTCCACGGCCAGGCCCCGGTGTGTTGCAACGTTGTGCAGGACACATGCTGCCACTATGATCCTGCACACTACTGGGGGAGCGTATAACAGCTGCCTGCCAGAACGGTCAAGGGAGCGAAAGCGTGACTTAAGCACTCCGAATGTGCGCTCCACTATGCCCCGGGTTGCAAAGTGGGCTGTGTTATATCTTACCTCGGGTGGAGTGGTGGGGTTCCGAATTGGCGTCATCATGTGGGGGCTGAGAGGGTAGGCACTGTCCCCTGTGGAGGTGGTGATGGGTATCATTGGTGGGGTTGTGACCTTGCTCAGTAACTGACATGCATGCATGTGCAGTGGCATTCATACTCACCAAGCAGCCATGTATCGCCATGCCGCCCAGCTTCTAGGTCCCGGCTTAGGGTGGACATTCGGTAAATGAAGCTGTCGTGGGTGGACCCGGGATAGTTGGCATATACTGAGGTGATGATTCCCTTGGCATTACATACTACCTGCACGTTGATGGAATGCCAGTGCTTGCGGTTCCTATAGATGTGCTCAGATGCCCTGGGGGAACGTAGAGCCACATGGGTGCAGTCGATGGCACCTTGCACTTTGGGGAATCGTGCCACACCGTAAAAATCCAGGGCGGCAGCATGCCTTTCTGCAGGTGTTCTGGGCAGGTATATGTGCCTGCGGACTGATGGGCGTGCAGTGATGATGATCAAGACCTGGTGTAGGCAGCGTGACTGCGTGGCCTGTGACACCCCACCCACTATGGCACTTGTCCGCTGAAATGATCCAGTGGCTAAGAAGTGCAGTACATTGAGGACCTTCTCTAGGGGGCTGAGTGCTTGGGAGCACAGGGTGGGTGATGTGAGGTTATCCTCCCACTCACTCACCAGGTCCAGTATTATGTGTGGTGGAAACCTGTACCTCCCATACACCTGGTCATCAGGCATCCCGAAAAGGCTGGTTCTGGGTGTGAAAATTCTGGCCCTGACTATCCTCCTCCTCCTCCTTTGGTAGCCCACGGCCACTGCTGCTAGTAACAGTATATTCATCCTGGCGTTTGAGCTTGTTAGTTTTTTGCGCGCAAATTTATGCGTCGCGGGTCGACGTATGCCTGCTTCCTACTGGCGTACGTGTTTCTTTGCGCGTGTTGTAGGCGAGCGTGTGAAACTTCCCGCGCACCCCTGAAATCCAGTACCCAGGCCAATAGCGTGTGGAAATTTCCACGCACCCCGGAATACACGTACGCTGATGTACTCGCGTGTGTAAGTGCCTGCGCACCCCTGAAATACATGTAATCGCGTGTACGTGCACTTTTGTCCAATTACACGCGATGACACTCTGACGTGCAGTCTTTCCACGTGTGCTCCAGCATCACGTGCTATGAGGGAAACACCCGTGCGGGTCACGTCACAGACGCGCTTACGCGCTGAGGGCCTTTGGTCCAATAGAATCGCGTATGCGTGCTGACGCGCTTACGCGGTAAGGGCCTTTCCTCGAATTTCACGCTGACGTGCAGGATTTTCACGTGCCAAATCACTCCGTATCAAGCTGGCCACGCGAAAACACCGGAAGACCACGCTCCTGCCCAGAAGGCCGAATTACTGCCCCCCAGTGCCCCGAGCAGCCTCCCACGTGCCATCTGCTGCTGCCTGCCTGCCTGCCTGCCTGCTGCCACCGTGCCCTGCCATTTGGTGCCTGCACATCAGCCATCTGCAGGGGTCCAGTTGCTGTGTCCACCCCTGCTGGAACAGAAGACTCCCGAATGGGATAACATCGCTCCACAGCCCAGCCCCAGGACCCAGTTGCCACCCACTCCTGCCTCTGGGGTTGCCATGTCGGGCACTTCAACATCTGGCACCAGTGGCAACCCCAGGCCAGAGGGGCAGAGGGGCACCAGCTTCACTGCCACCGAAGTTGGTGTCCTGGTGGAGCATTTCCTGGGGCAGTATGATGCCCTCTTTGGATCGTCCCGCGCCAGCAAGGAAGGACGGGAGAGGATCTGGGCCGACTGTGTGGTTGCCATCAACGCGGAGGGGGTGGCAACCCGCGACGTCCAGAAGATCAAGAAGCGCTGGGAGGACTTGAGGTCCAGGAGCCTCCTGAAGGCCCGGCGCCTCGTGGAGGGGGGCCGGGGCCGCATGAGTTCCATCCAGATGAGGGTCCTGGAACGCGTACGCCCAGCGCTCCACGCCCAGATCCTTGAGAGGGAGACCCGTCTGGAGTTGAGCGGTAAGTGGCCAAGCATTGCTCGGTGAGACAGGGCATGTTGCGGTGTGCTGGTTGTCTGATACTTGCCTGTATGTGTGATATAGGCCATGTATGCATGTATGTGTGCAGGGACATCATGGTAATGCATGTGCGACCAGTGATGTGTGAACCACATGGTTGTTGCATGTGTTTAAATGCGACATGGGGGGCCCTATGCAGATTTTACACATGAGAGCATGCCAGTCTCTGTTCCTGGACATGGGTGGGGGTGAGGGATGGGTGCTGATGCCAGGTACATATATGGTGCCATGTCTGTGTGCCTGACCTGCGTGTCTGTGACTTGTGAATGCCATGAATGCATGCCACATGTGTGTGACAATGCACAGATTCACTGATGCAGCCTAGTTATCCTTGTATCCGCTGTGTTTGGGGTGTATGAGGCCAGGTGGATGTGACTGAGGTGAAGTGTGTGCATGTGATAGGCATGACCCATGATGCATGTGAGTTCCATATCATTGTATGTTTCAAGAGTCCATTGGATATGTATGGAAATGTCCATGGCATGCACCATGCCTGTTACTGTGTGTGTTTTGCCTGGACTGACCCATGTGTTGTGGAGGGACATGATGGAACTGTACTTTGACAGTGGTACTCATCTGCTATTGCTTCCTGTCTAGGGGACCATTGTACAGTACCCTGATGCTTGTGTTCTATGTCTCCCTCTACGCAGCGGCTAGTGAAGAAGAGGGCGGAGACGGCGCTGTGGAGCAAGGCGGCGGGGATGCCCCCACGGCTGCAGCGGAAGGGGTGGGTGAGCCCCCACAGGGGCCTGCTACGGCGGAAGATGGTGAGGAGCCATCCAGGTTGGTGGTTTCCACAGAGGAGGAGGAGGCCGCCACTGAGGCACACATGGGGCCTGGTGGGGGCATCCCTGCTGGTGCAAGTGGTGCAGTCCAGGGGCAGGAGGCAGCACAGGTCACCGTGGAGGGGCCTGTGCATGTCGCTGTCCCTGACCCTGTGAGTGCACCACCATGCACCAGCAGGGATGCCCCGTCCCAGGCCAGTCCGCAGGTAGAGGGGATGTCCATGTCACCTGACTCCCCTCCACCTGTGGACGAGGGGACCCGTGGCCGTATGGAGAAGGTCCTGATTGGGGTCGCGATGCGCGCGGGTGCAATTCGTGATGACGTGCGTGCTTCCCGGGAGGAGCACGCACGTCATCACGAAGAGCACCGTGCCGACGTGGCCCAATTGGGATCTTCCATGTTCGGGGGTTTCCTGCATGTGTCGGTCAATCTGGCGGCCCTCTCCTCCTCTGTGGAGGCTATAAGCCGGTCGTTCTCCTTGCCGTCTTCCGGCACAGATGCCACCAGGGCCCCCTGTGGACCTGCCCCGACCAATGCACCCAACTTGGTGGGGATCCCATCCCTGCCACCGTCGGGAGTCGGAGGTCCAGCGGGGGTGGACACCACAGCAACTGTACCCCAGACGATGGAGGATGTGCCGGCATCATCAGGCAGGGCACGTGCACGACGGCGTCGGTGGATTCCATCAGCCTGGATGCCGTCGTGCTGGCAGAGGCAGTTGCGTCGGAGGCAGCAGCAGAGTCAACGTGGGAGGCATCATGGCTCGGGGCCATCAACATCGGAGGGGCAGGCATCGGCCGGAGGGCAGGAGGACCCAGGACAGGAAGTGTCTTCCGTGTGGCTGCAGTTGGGCCAGCAGATAGGTGCGGAGCGGCGGCGGGCGGAAGAGGTGCGGCTCACGATGGTCAGGGCAGAGAACTCCATGCGGAGGGCCCTGAGGCGGGCCGAGTGCCTCGAGGCAATCCCCAGGGGGTTGGAGGAGCAGATGGCGTCGTCCCTGCGGACCCTCGGGGCCATGGAACAGGACCGCCTCCGGGACATAGACGAGGAGTTTGATGATGCCCTGGCCCGGAACACCATGGAGTGAGCCGGTGGACTTGCCCGCCGCCTTTGTATATAGTTATTTAGTTTTAGGTTTCCTTTGTTTCTTCTTATGATTTGTAGTCGACGGACACTGCTCCACTTTTTGTATATAGTTGCATTTTAGTTAGGGTTTTTTGTAGGTTTCCTTTGTTCAGTTGGGCTCATGGACCCTTGGATGTTTTGTACATAGTTCTTCATTGGATTGTTTTATTTATTTATTTTTTTATTTATTCACCATGGAGCAATGGTCTTTTCATTTATTTTTCTCTCTCGGATTGATTTTATTTTTAATGTGACTTTGTACAACATTTTTTTGGATTTGGATTTGTAGTTTTGATTTTTTTGGACGGACATGCAGCTTATCTTTTTTTCATTGCCATTGTAGTTTGTTTCATTTCATTTGCATTACATTTTTTTTAATACAATTTTGTTTTCATACTTCACTGTGTGGTATCATCTCATTGGTTTCATGCATGTCATGTTGGGTGTTTTCCCATTCAATTGCAACCATTGTGTGTGACGGACATGGGTTCATTTGCTTTATGAACATTGGGGGTGTAACATGTAATTTCCATTTCCATGTGGGTGAATGGGTTACTTGGTAGGGCCTTTTGGCTGTGGAGGCTGACCATAACGCACATGATTGGGGATTGTGAGGACCTGGGTGCATGGGGACATGAGTGGGGGCCTGGTGGAGGGTGCCCTGCACTGCTGGGGGGTGGGGGTGGTGGGAGACATGAGTGGGGGCCTGGTGGAGGGTGCCCCTGGATGCTGGGGGGTGGGGGTGCAGGGGGACATGAGTGGGGGCCTGGTGGAGGGTGCCCCGCACTTCTGGGGGGGTGGGGGGGGTGGGAGACATGAGTGGGGGCCTGGTGGAGGCTGCCCATGGTGGCTGGGGGGTGGGGGTGATAGGGGGCATGAGTGGGGGCCTGGTGGAGGCTGCGCATGGTGGCTGGGGAGTGGGGGTGGTGGGAGACATGAGTGGGGGCCTGGTGGAGGGTGCCCCACACTGCTGGGGGGGTGGGGGTGGTGGGAGACATGAGTGGGGGCCTGGTGGGGGCTGCCCATGGTGGCTGGGGGGTGGGGGTGGTGGGAGACATGAGTGGGGGCCTGGTGGAGGGTGCCCCTGGATGCTGGGGGGTGGGGGTGCAGGGAGACATGAGCTGGACATGAGTGAGGGCCTGGTGGAGGGTGCCCCTGCACTGCTTAGGGGTGGGGGTGGTGGGAGACATGAGTTGGACATGAATGGGGTCCTGGTGGTGGGTGCCCCAAACTGCTGGGGGGGTGGGGGTGGTGGGAGACATGAGTGGGGGCCTGGTGGAGGCTGCCCATGGTGGCTGGGGGGTGGGGGTGGTGGGAGACATGGGTGTGGGCCTGGTGGAGGGTGCCCCACACTGCTGGGGAGGTGGGGGTGGTGGGAGACATGAGTGGGGGCCTGGTGGGGGCTGCCCATGGTGGCTGGGGGTGGGGGTGGTGGGAGACATGAGTGGGGGCCTGGTGGAGGGTGGCCCTGGATGCTGGGGGGTGGGGGTGCAGGGGGACATGAGTTGGACATGAGTGGGGGCCTGGTGGAGGATGCCCCTGCACTGCTGAGGGGTGGGGGTGGTGGGAGACATGAGTTGGACATGTGTGGGGGCCTGGTGGGGGCTAGCCATGGTGGCTGGGGGGTGGGGGTGATAGGGGACATGAGTGGGGGCCTGGTGGAGGATGCCCCACACTGCTGGGGGTGGGGGTGATAGGGGACATGGGTGGGAGCCTGGTGGGGGCTGCCCATGGTGGCTGGGGGGGTGGGTGGGAGACATGAGTGAGGGCCTGGTGGGGGCTGCCCATGGTGGCTTTGGGGTGGGGGTGATAGGGGACATGTGTGGGGGCCTGGTGGGGGCTGCCCATGGTGGCTGGGGGGTGGGGGTAATAGGGGACATGAGTGGGGGCCTGGTGGAGGCTGCCCATGGTGGCTGGGGGGTGGGGGTGGTGGGAGACATGAGTGGGGGCCTGGTGGAGGGTGCCACACACTACTGGGAGGGTGGGGGTGGTGGGAGACATGAGTGGGGGCCTGTTGGGGGCTGCCCATGGTGGCTGGGGGGTGGGGGTGGGCGGAGACATGAGTGGGGGCCTGGTGGAGGGTGCCCCTGGATGCTGGGGGGTGGGGGTGCAGGGGGACATGAGTTGGACATGAGTGGGGGCCTGGTGGAGGGTGCCCCACACTGCTGGGGGGGTGGTGGTGGTGGGAGACATGAGTGGGGGCCTGGTGGAGGCTGCCCATGGTGGCTGGGGGGTGGGGGTGGTGGGAGACATGGGGGGGGCCTGGTGGAGGGTGCCCCACACTGCTGGGGGGTGGTGGTGGTGGGAGACATGAGTGGGGGCCTGGTGGAGGCTGCCCATGGTGGCTGGGGGGTGGGGGTGGTGGGAGACATGGGTGGGGGCCTGGTGGAGGGTGCCCCACACTGCTGGGGGGGTGGGGGTGGTGGGAGACATGAGTGGGGGCCTGGTGGAGGGTGCCCCTGGATGCTGGGGGGTGGGGGTGCAGGGGGACATGAGTTGGACATGAGTGGGGGCCTGGTGGCAGATGCCCCTGCACTACTGAGGGGTGGTGGTGATGGGAGACATGAGTTGGACATGAGTGGGGGCCTGGTGGGGGCTAGCCATGGTGGCTGGGGGGTGGGGGTGATAGGGGACATGAGTGGGGGCCTGGTGGAGGCTGCCCCACACTGCTGGGGGGTGGGGGTGATAGGGGACATGGGTGGGAGCCTGGTGGGGGCTGCCCACGGTGGCCTCAGACATGAGTGGGGGCCTGGTGGGGGCTGCCTATGGTGGCTGGGGGGTGGGGGTGATAGGGGACATGAGTGGGGGCCTGGTGGGGGCTGCCCATGGTGGCTGAGGGGTGGGGGTGATAGGGGACATGAGTGGGGGCCTGGTGGGGGCTGCCCATGGTGGCTGGGGGGTGGGGGTAATAGGGGACATGAGTGGGGGCCTGGTGGAGGCAGCCCATGGTGGCTGGGGGGTGGGGGTGGTGGGAGACATGAGTGGGGGCCTGGTGGAGGGTGCCGCACACTACTGGGAGGGTGGGGGTGGTGGGAGACATGAGTGGGGGCCTGGTGGGGGCTGCCCATGGTGGCTGGGGGGTGGGGGTGGTGGGAGACATGAGTGGGGGCCTGGTGGAGGGTGTCCCTGGATGCTGGGGGTGGGGGTGCAGGGAGACATGAGCTGGACATGAGTGAGGGCCTGGTGGAGGGTGCCCCTGCACTGCTTAGGGGTGGGGGTAGTGGGAGACATGAGTTGGACATGAATGGGGGCCTGGTGGTGGGTGCCCCAAACTGCTGGGGGGTGGGGGTGGTGGGAGACATGAGTGGGGGCCTGGTGGAGGGTGCCCCTGGATGCTGGGGGGTGGGGGTGCAGGGGGACATGAGTTGGACATGAGTGGGGGCCTGGTGGAGGGTGCCCCTGCACTGCTGAGGGGTGGGGGTGGTGGGAGACATGAGTTGGACATGAGTGGGGGCCTGGTGGGGGCTAGCCATGGTGGCTGGGGGGTGGGGGTGATAGGGGACATGAGTGGGGGCCTGGTGGAGGCTGCCCCACCCTGCTGGGGGTGGGGTGATAGGGGACATGGGTGGGAGCCTGGTGGGGGCTGCCCATGGTGGCTGGGGGGGTGGGTGGGAGACATGAGTGGGGGCCTGGTGGGGGCTGCCCATGGTGGCTTTGGGGTGGGGGTGATAGGGGACATGAGTGGGGGCCTGGTGGGGGCTGCCCATGGTGGCTGGGGGGTGGGGGTAATAGGGGACATGAGTGGGGGCCTGGTGGAGGCTGCCCATGGTGGCTGGGGGGTGGGGGTGGTGGGAGACATGAGTGGGGGCCTGGTGGAGGGTGCCGCACACTACTGGGAGGGTGGGGGTAGTGGGAGACATGAGTGGGGGCATGTTGGGGGCTGCCCATGGTGGCTGGGGGGTGGGGGTGGTGGGAGACATGAGTGGGGGCCTGGTGGAGGGTGCCCCTGGATGCTGGGGGGTGGGGGTGCAGGGGGACATGAGTTGGACATGAGTGGGGGCCTGGTGGAGGGTGCCCCTGCACTGCTGCGGGGTGGGGGTGGTGGGAGACATGAGTTGGACATGAGTGGGGGCCAGGTGGAGGGTGCCCCACACTGCTGGGGGGGGTGGTGGTGGTGGGAGACATGAGTGGGGGCCTGGTGGAGGCTGCCCATGGTGGCTGGGGGGTGGGGGTGGAGGGAGACATGGGTGGGGGCCTGGTGGAGGGTGCCCCACACTGCTGGGGGGGTGGGGGTGGTGGGAGACATGAGTGGGGGCCTGATGGGGGCTGCCCATGGTGGCTGGGGGGTGGGGGTGGTGGGAGACATGAGTGGGGGCCTGGTGGAGGGTGCCCCTGGATGCTGGGGGGTGGGGGTGCAGGGGGACATGAGTTGGACATGAGTGGGGGCCTGGTGGCGGGTGCCCCTGCACTACTGAGGGGTGGTGGTGATGGGAGACATGAGTTGGACATGAGTGGGGGCCTGGTGGGGGCTAGCCATGGTGGCTGGGGGGTGGGGGTGATAGGGGACATGAGTGGGGGCCTGGTGGAGGCTGCCCCACACTGCTGGGGGGTGGGGGTGATAGGGGACATGGGTGGGAGCCTGGTGGGGGCTGCCCATGGTGGCTGGGGGGTGGTGGGAGACATGAGTGGGGGCCTGGTGGAGGGTGTCCCACACTGCTGGGGGGGGTGGGGGTGGTGGGAGACATGAGTGGGGGCCTGGTGGGGGCTGCCCATAGTGGCTGGGGGGGTGGGTGGGAGACATGAGTGGGGGCCTGGTGGGGGCTGCCCATGGTGGCTGGGGGGTGGGGGTGATAGGGGACATGAGTGGGGGCCTGGTGGAGGCTGCCCATGGTGGCTGGGGGGTGGGGGTGGTGGGAGACATGAGTGGGGGCCTGGTGGGGGGTGCCCCACACTGCTGGGGGGGTGGGGGTGGTGGGAGACATGAGTGGGGGCCTGGTGGGGGCTGCCCATGGTGGCTGGGGGGTGGGGGTGGTGGAAGACATGAGTGGGGGCCTGGTGGAGGGTGCCCCTGGATGCTGGGGGTGGGGGTGCAGGGGGACATGAGTTGGACATGAGTGGGGGCCTGGTGGAGGGTGCCCCTGCACTGCTGAGGGGTGGGGGTGGTAGGAGACATGAGTTGGACATGAGTGGGGGCCTGGTGGAGGGTGCCCCACACTGCTGGAGGGGTGGGGTGGTGGGAGACATGAGTGGGGGCCTGGTAGAGGCTGCCCATGGTTGCTGGGGTGTGGGTGTGGTGGGAGACATGGGTGGGGCCCTGGTGGAGGGTGCCCCACACTGCTGGGTGGGGTGGGGGTGGTGGGAGACATGAGTGGGGGCCTGTTGGGGGCTGCCCATGGTGGCTGGGGTGTGGGGGTGGTGGGAGACATGAGTGGGGGCATGGTGGAGGGTGCCCCTGGATGCTGGGGGGTGGGGGTGCAGGGGGACATGAGTTGGACATGAGTGGGGCCCTGGCGGAGGGTGCCCCTGCACTGCTGAGGGGTGGGGGTGGTGGGAGACATGAGTTGGACATGAGTGGGGGCCTGGTGTGGGCTAGCCATGGTGGCTGGGGGGTGGGGGTGATAGGGGACATGAGTGGGGGCCTGGTGGAGACTGCCCCACACTGCTGGGGGGTGGGCGTTATAGAGGACATGGGTGGGAGCCTGGTGGGGGCTGCCCATGGTGGCTGGGGGGGGTGGGTGGGAGACATGAGTGGGGGCCTGGTGGGGGCTGCCCATGGTGGCTAGGGGGTGGGGGTGATAGGGGACATGAGTGGGGGCCTGGTGGAGGGTGCCCCTGGATGCTGGGGGGTGGGGGTGCAGGGGGACATGAGTTGGACATGAGTGGGGGCCTGGTGGAGGGAGCCCCTGCACTGCTGAGGGGTGGGGGTGGTAGGAGACATGAGTTGGACATGAGTGGGGGCCTGGTGGGGGCTAGCCATGGTGGCTGGGGGTGGGGGTGATAGGGGACATGAGTGGGGGCCTGGTGGAGGCTGCCCCACACTGCTGGGGGGTGGGGGTGATAGGGGACATGGGTGGGAGCCTGGTGGGGGCTGCCCATGGTGGCTGGGGGGTGGGGGTGCAGGGGGACATGAGTTGGACATGAGTGGGGGCCTGGTGGAGGGTGCCCCTGCACTGCTGAGGGGTGGGGGTGGTGGGAGACATGAGTTGGACATGAGCGGGGGCCTGGTGGAGGGTGCCCCACACTGCTGGGGGGGTGGGGGTGATGGGAGACATGAGTGGGGGCCTGGTGGGGGCTGCCCATGGTGGCTGGGGGGTGGGGGTGGTGGGAGTCATAAGTGGGGGCCTGGTGGGGGCTGCCCATGGTGGCTGGGGGGTGGGGGTTATAGGGGACATGAGTGGGGGCCTGGTGGGGGCTGCCCATGGTGGCTGGGGGGTGGGGGTGATAGGGGACATGAGTGGGGGCCTGGTGGAGGCTGCCCATTGTGGCTGGGGGGTGGGGGTGGTGGGAGACATGAGTGGGGGCCTGGTGGAGGGTACCCCACACTCCTGGGGGGGTGGGGGTGGTGGGAGACATGAGTGGGGGCCTGGTGGGGGCTGCCCATGGTGGCTGGGGGGTGGGGGTGGGGGTGGTGGGAGACATGAGTGGGGGCCTGGTGGAGGGTGCCCCTGGATGCTGGGGGGTGGGGGTGCAGGGGGACATGAGTTGGACATGAGTGGGGGCCTGGTGGAGGGTGCCCCTGCACTGCTGAGGGGTGGGGGTGGTGGGAGACATGAGTTGGACATGAGTGGGGGCCTGGTGGGGGCTAGCCATGGTGGCTGGGGGGTGGGGGTGATAGGGGACATGAGTGGGGGCCTGGTGGAGGGTGCCCCTGGATGCTGGGGGGTGGGGGTGCAGGGGGACATGAGTTGGACATGAGTGGGGGCCGGCTGGAGAGTGCCCCTGCACTGCTGAGGGGTGGGGGTGGTGGGAGACATGAGTTGGACATGACTGGGGGCCGGGTGGGGGCTAGCCATGGTGGCTGGGGGGTGGGGGTGATAGGCGACATGAGTGGGAGCCTGGTGGAGGGTGCCCCACACTGCTGGGGGGGTGGGGGTGGTGGGACACATGAGTGGGGGCCTGGTGGAGGCTGGGGGTGGGGGGTGGGGGTTCAGGGGGACATGAGTGGGGGCCTGGTGGGGGATGCCCATGGTGGCTGGGGGGTGGGGGTGGAGGGGGACATGAGTGGGGCCTGGTGGAGGGTGCCCCTGCACTGCTGAGGGGTGGGGGTGGTGGGAGACATGAGTTGGACATGAGTGGGGGCCTGGTGGAGGGTGCCCCTGGATGCTGGGGGGTGGGGGTGCAGGGGGACATGAGTGGGGGCCTGGTGGGGGATGCCCATGGTGGCTGGGGGGTGGGGGTGATAGGGGACATGAGTGGGGGCCTGGTGGAGGGTGCCCCTGGATGCTGGGGGGTGGGGGTGCAGGGAGACATGAGTGGGGGCCTGGTGGGGGCTGCCCATGGTGGCTGGGGGGTGGGGGTGGTGGGAGACATGAGTGGGGGCCTGGTGGAGGGTGCCCCTGGATGCTGGGGGGTGGGGGTGCAGGGGGACATGAGTTGGACATGAGTGGGGGCCTGGTGGAGGGTGCCCCTGCACTGCTGAGGGGTGGGGTGGTGGGAGACATGAGTTGGACATGAGTGGGGGCCTGGTGGGGGCTAGCCATGGTGGCTGGGGGGTGGGGGTGATAGGGGACATGAGTGGGGGCCTGGTGGAGGGTGCCCCTGGATGCTGGGGGGTGGGGGTGCAGGGGGACATGAGTTGGACATGAGTGGGGGCCGGCTGGAGAGTGCCCCTGCACTGCTGAGGGGTGGGGGTGGTGGGAGACATGAGTTGGACATGACTGGGGGCCGGGTGGGGGCTAGCCATGGTGGCTGGGGGGTGGGGGTGATAGGCGACATGAGTGGGAGCCTGGTGGAGGGTGCCCCACACTGCTGGGGGGGTGGGGGTGGTGGGACACATGAGTGGGGGCCTGGTGGAGGCTGGGGGTGGGGGGTGGGGGTTCAGGGGGACATGAGTGGGGGCCTGGTGGGGGATGCCCATGGTGGCTGGGGGGTGGGGGTGGAGGGGGACATGAGTGGGGCCTGGTGGAGGGTGCCCCTGCACTGCTGAGGGGTGGGGGTGGTGGGAGACATGAGTTGGACATGAGTGGGGGCCTGGTGGAGGGTGCCCCTGGATGCTGGGGGGTGGGGGTGCAGGGGGACATGAGTGGGGGCCTGGTGGGGGATGCCCATGGTGGCTGGGGGGTGGGGGTGATAGGGGACATGAGTGGAGGCCTGGTGGGGGCTGCCCATGGTGGCTGGGGGGTGGGGGTGGTGGGAGAAATGAGTGGGGGCCTGGTGGGGGCTGCCCATGGTGGCTGGGGGGTGGGGGTGGTGGGAGACATGAGTGGGGGCCTGGTGGAGGGTGCCCCACACTGCTGGGGGGGTGGGGGTGATGGGAGACATGAGTGGGGGCCTGGTGGGGGCTGCCCATGGTGGCTGGGGGGTGGGGGTGATAGGGGACATGAGTGGGGGCCTGGTGGGGGCTGTCCATGGTGGCTGGGGGGTGGGGGTGGTGGGCGACATGAGTGGGGACCTGGTGGGGGCTGCCCATGGTGGCTGGGGGGTGGGGGTGGTGGGAGACATGAGTGGGGGCCTGGTGGAGGCTGCCCCTGCACTGCTGGGGGTTGGGGGTGATAGGGGACATGGGTGGGAGCCTGGTGGGGGCTGACCATGGTGGCTGGGGGGGTGGGTGGGAGACATGAGTGGGGGCCTGGTGGGGGCTGCCCATGGTGCTGGGGGGTGGGGGTGATAGGGGACATGAGTGTGGGTCTGGTGGGGGCTGCCCATGGTGGCTGGAGGGTGGGGGTGGTGGGAGACATGAGTGGGGGCCTGGTGGAGGGTGCCCCTGGATGCTGGGGGGTGGGGGTGCAGGGGGACATGAGTTGGACATGAGTGGGGGCCTGGTGGAGGGTGCCCCTGCACTGCTGAGGGGTGGGGGTGGTGGGACACATGAGTTGGACATGAGTGGGGGCCTGGTGGAGGGTGCCCCACACTGCTGGGGGGGTGGGGGTTGTGGGAGACATGAGTGGGGGCCTGGTGGAGGCTGCCCATGGTGGCTGGGGGGTGGGGGTGGTGGGAGACATGAGTGGGGGCCTGGTGGGGGGTGCCCCACACTGCTGGGGGGGTGGGGGTGGTGGGAGACATGAGTGGGGGCCTGGTGGGGGCTGCCCATGGTGGCTGGGGGGTGGGGGTGGTGGAAGACATGAGTGGGGGCCTGGTGGAGGGTGCCCCTGGATGCTGGGGATGGGGGTGCAGGGGGACATGAGTTGGACATGAGTGGGGGCCTGGTGGAGGGTGCCCCTGCACTGCTGAGGGGTGGGGGTGGTGGGAGACATGAGTTGGACATGAGTGGGGGCCTGGTGGAGGGTGCCCCACACTGCTGGAGGGGTGGGGTGGTGGGAGACATGAGTGGGGGCCTGGTAGAGGCTGCCCATGGTTGCTGGGGTGTGGGTGTGGTGGGAGACATGGGTGGGGCCCTGGTGGAGGGTGCCCCACACTGCTGGGTGGGGTGGGGGTGGTGGGAGACATGAGTGGGGGCCTGTTGGGGGCTGCCCATGGTGGCTGTGGTGTGGGGGTGGTGGGAGACATGAGTGGGGGCATGGTGGAGGGTGCCCCTGGATGCTGGGGGGTGGGGGTGCAGGGGGACATGAGTTGGACATGAGTGGGGCCCTGGCGGAGGGTGCCCCTGCACTGCTGAGGGGTGGGGGTGGTGGGAGACATGAGTTGGACATGAGTGGGGGCCTGGTGGGGGCTAGCCATGGTGGCTGGGGGGTGGGGGTGATAGGGGACATGAGTGGGGGCCTGGTGGAGACTGCCCCACACTGCTGGGGGATGGGCGTTATAGAGGACATGGGTGGGAGCCTGGTGGGGGCTGCCCATGGTGGCTGGGGGGGGTGGGTGGGAGACATGAGTGGGGGCCTGGTGGGGGCTGCCCATGGTGGCTAGGGGGTGGGGGTGATAGGGGACATGAGTGGGGGCCTGGTGGAGGGTGCCCCTGGATGCTGGGGGTGGGGGTCCAGGGGGACATGAGTTGGACATGAGTGGGGGCCTGGTGGAGGGTGCCCCTGCACTGCTGAGGGGTGGGGGTGGTAGGAGACATGAGTTGGACATGAGTGGGGGCCTGGTGGGGGCTAGCCATGGTGGCTGGGGGTGGGGGTGATAGGGGACATGAGTGGGGGCCTGGTGGAGGCTGCCCCACACTGCTGGGGGGTGGGGGTGATAGGGGACATGGGTGGGAGCTTGGTGGGGGCTGCCCATGGTGGCTGGGGGGTGGGGGTGCAGGGGGACATGAGTTGGACATGAGTGGGGGCCTGGTGGAGGGTGCCCCTGCACTGCTGAGGGGTGGGGGTGGTGGGAGACATGAGTTGGACATGAGCGGGGGCCTGGTGGAGGGTGCCCTACACTGCTGGGGGGGTGGGGGTGATGGGAGACATGAGTGGGGGCCTGGTGGGGGCTGCCCATGGTGGCTGGGGGGTGGGGGTGGTGGGAGTCATAAGTGGGGGCCTGGTGGGGGCTGCCCATGGTGGCTGGGGGGTGGGGGTTATAGGGGACATGAGTGGGGGCCTGGTGGGGGCTGCCCATGGTGGCTGGGGGGTGGGGGTGATAGGGGACATGAGTGGGGGCCTGGTGGAGGGTGCCCCACACTGCTGGGGGGGTGGGGGTGGTGGGACACATGAGTGGGGGCCTGGTGGAGGCTGGGGGTGGGGGGTGGGGGTTCAGGGGGACATGAGTGGGGGCCTGGTGGGGGATGCCCATGGTGGCTGGGGGGTGGGGGTGGAGGGGGACATGAGTGGGGCCTGGTGGAGGGTGCCCCTGCACTGCTGGGGGGTGGGGGTGGTGGGAGACATGAGTTGGACATGAGTGGGGGCCTGGTGGAGGGTGCCCCTGGATGCTGGGGGGTGGGGGTGCAGGGGGACATGAGTGGGGGCCTGGTGGGGGATGCCCATGGTGGCTGGGGGGTGGGGGTGATAGGGGACATGAGTGGAGGCCTGGTGGGGGCTGCCCATGGTGGCTGGGGGGTGGGGGTGGTGGGAGAAATGAGTGGGGGCCTGGTGGGGGCTGCCCATGGTGGCTGGGGGGTGGGGGTGGTGGGAGACATGAGTGGGGGCCTGGTGGAGGGTGCCCCACACTGCTGGGGGGGTGGGGGTGGTGGGAGACATGAGTGGGGGCCTGGTGGGGGCTGCCCATGGTGGCTGGGGGGTGGGGGTGATAGGGGACATGAGTGGGGGCCTGGTGGGGGCTGTCCATGGTGGCTGGGGGGTGGGGGTGGTGGGCGACATGAGTGGGGACCTGGTGGGGGCTGCCCATGGTGGCTGGGGGGTGGGGGTGGTGGGAGACATGAGTGGGGGCCTGGTGGAGGCTGCCCCTGCACTGCTGGGGGTTGGGGGTGATAGGGGACATGGGTGGGAGCCTGGTGGGGGCTGACCATGGTGGCTGGGGGGGTGGGTGGGAGACATGAGTGGGGGCCTGGTGGGGGCTGCCCATGGTGCTGGGGGGTGGGGGTGATAGGGGACATGAGTGTGGGTCTGGTGGGGGCTGCCCATGGTGGCTGGAGGGTGGGGGTGGTGGGAGACATGAGTGGGGGCCTGGTGAGGGTGCCCCTGGATGCTGGGGGGTGGGGGTGCAGGGGGACATGAGTTGGACATGAGTGGGGGCCTGGTGGAGGGTGCCCCTGCACTGCTGAGGGGTGGGGGTGGTGGGACACATGAGTTGGACATGAGTGGGGGCCTGGTGGAGGGTGCCCCACACTGCTGGGGGGGTGGGGGTGGTGGGAGACATGAGTGGGGGCCTGGTGGAGGCTGCCCATGGTGGCTGGGGGGTGGGGGTGGTGGGAGACATGGGTGGGGGCCTGGTGGAGGGTGCCCCACACTGCTGGGGGGTGGGGGTGGTGGGAGACATGAGTGGGGGCCTGGTGGGGGCTGCCCATGGTGGCTGGGGGGTGGGGGTGGGGTGGTGGGAGACATGAGTGGGGGCCTGGTGGAGGGTGCCCCTGGATGCTGGGGGGTGGGGGTGCAGGGGGACATGAGTTGGACATGAGTGGGGGCCTGGTGGAGGTTGCCCCTGCACTGCTGAGGGGTGGGGGTGGTGGGAGACATGAGTTGGACATGAGTGGGGGCCTGGTGGGGGCTAGCCATGGTGGCTGGGGGGTGGGGGTGATAGGGGACATGAGTGGGGGCCTGGTGGAGGCTACCCCACACTGCTGGGGGGTGGGGGTGATAGGGGACATGGGTGGGAGCCTGGTGGAGGGTGCCCCTGGATGCTGGGGGGAGTGGGGGGAGACATGAGTGGGGGCCTGGTGGGGGCTGCCCATGGTGGCTGGGGGGTGGGGGTGATAGGGGACATGAGTGGGGGCCTGGTGGGGGCTGCCCATGGTGGCTGAGGGGTGGGGGTGATAGGGGACATGAGTGGGGGCCTGGTGGAGGCTGCCCATGGTGACTGGGGGGTGGGGGTGGTGGGAGACATGAGTGGGGGCCTGGTGGAGGGTGCCCCACACTGCTGGGGGGGTGGGGGTGGTGGGAGACATGAGTGGGGGCCTGGTGGAGGCTGCCCATGGTGGCTGGGGGGGTGGGGGTGGTGGGAGACATGGGTGGGGGCCTGGTGGAGGGTGCCCCACACTGCTGGGGGGGGTGGGGGTGGTGGGAGACATGAGTGGGGGCCTGGTGGGGGCTGCCCTTGGTGGCTGGGGGGTGGGGGTGGTGGGAGACATGAGTGGGGGCCTGGTGGAGGTTGCCCCTGGATGCTGGGGGGTGGGGGTGCAGGGGGACATGAGTTGGACATGAGTGGGGGCCTGGTGGAGGGTGCCCCTGCACTGCTGAGGGGTGGGGGTGGTGTGAGACATGAGTTGGACATGAGTGGGGGCCTGGTGGGGGCTAGCCATGGTGGCTGGGGGGTGGGGGTGATAGGGGACATGAGTGGGGGCCTGGTGGAGGCTGCCCCACACTGCTGGGGCGTGGGGGTGATAGGGGACATGGGTGAGAGCCTGGTGGGGGCTGCCCATGGTGGCTGGGGGGTGGGTGGGAGACATGAGTGGGGGCCTGGTGGGGGCTGCCCATGGTGGCTGGGGGGTGGGGGTGATAGGGGACATGAGTGGGGGCCTGGTGGGGGCTGCCCATGGTGGCTGGGGGTGGGGGTGATAGGGGACATGAGTGGGGGCCTGGTGGAGGCTGCCCATGGTGGCTGGGGGGTGGGGGTGGTGGGAGACATGAGTGGGGGCCTGGTGGAGGGTGCCCATGGTGGCTGGGGGGTTGGGGTGGTGGGAGACATGAGTGGGGGCCTGGTGGGGGCTGCCCATGGTGGCTGGGGGTGGGGGTGGTGGGAGACATGAGTGGGGGCCTGGTGGAGGGTGCCCCTGGATGCTGGGGGGTGGGGGTGCAGGGGGACATGAGTTGGACATGAGTGGGGGCCTGGTGGACGGTGCCCCTGCACTGCTGAGCGGTGGGGATGGTGGGAGACATCAGTTGGACATGAGTGGGGGCCTGGTGGGGGTTAGCCATGGTGGCTGGGGGGTGGAGGTGATAGGGGACATGAGTGGGGGCCTGGTGGAGGGTGCCCCTGGATGCTGGGGGGTGGGGGTGCAGGGGGACATGAGTTGGACATGAGTGGGGGCCTGGTGGAGGGTGCCCCTGCACTGCTGAGGGGTGGGGGTGGTCGGAGACATGAGTTGGACATGAGTGGGGGCCTGGTGGGGGCTAGCCATGGTGGCTGGGGGGTGGGGGTGATAGGGGACATGAGTGGGGGCCTGGTGGAGGGTGCCCCACACTGCTGGGGGAGTGTGGGTGGTGGGAGACATGAGTGGGGGCCTGGTGGAGGCTGCCCCTGGATGCTGGGGGCTGGGGGTGCAGGGGGACATGAGTGGGGGCCTGGAGGGGGATGCCCATGGTGGCTGGGGGGTGCGGGTGCAGGGGGACATGAGTGGGGGCCTGGTGGAGGGTGCCCCTGCACTGCTGAGGGGTGGGGGTGGTGGGAGACATGAGTTGGACATGAGTGACGGTCCTGGTGGAGGGTGCCTCTGGATGCTGGGGGGTGAGGGTGCAGGGGGACATGAGTGGGGGCCTGGTGGGGGATGCCCCGTTGGTTGGGGGGTGGGGTGATAGGGGACATGAGTGGGGGCCCGGTGGGGGCTGCCCATGGTGCCTGGGGGGTGGGGGTGGTGGGAGAAATGAATGAGGCCTGGTGGGGGCTGCCTATGGTGGCTGGGGGGTGGGGGTGGTGGGAGACATGAGTGGGGGCCTGGTGGAGGGTGCCCCACACTGCTGGGGGGGGTGGGGGTGGTAGGAGACATGAGTGGGGCCTGGTGGGGGCTGCCCATGGTGGCTGGGGGGTGTGGGTGATAGGGGACATGAGTGGGGGCCTGGTGGGGGCTGCCCATGGTGTCTGGGGGGTGGGGGTGGTGGGAGACATGAGTGGGGTCCTGGTGGAGGCTGCCCCTGCACTGCTGGGGGGTGGGGGTGATAGGGGACATGGGTGGGAGCCTGGTGGGGGCTGACCATGGTGGCTGGGGGGGTGGGTGGTAGACATGAGTGGGGGCCTGGTGGGGACTGCCCATGGTGGTTGTGGGGTGGGGGTGATAGTGGACATGAGTGGGGGCCTGGTGGGGGCTGCCCATTGTGGCTGGGGGGTGGGGGTGGTGGGAGACATGAGTGGGGGCCTGGTGGAGGGTGCCCCTGGATGCTGGGGGGTGGGGGTGCAGGGGGACATGAGTTGGACATGAGTGGGGGCCTGGTGGAGGGTGCCCCTGCACTGCTGAGGGGTGGGGCTGGTGGGAGACATGAGTTGGACATGAGTGGGGGCCTGGTGGGGGCTAGCCATGGTGGCTGGGGGGTGGGGGTGATAGGGGACATGAGTGGAGGCCTGGTGGAGGGTGCCCCACACTGCTGGGGGGGGTGGGGGTGGTGGGAGACATGAGTGGGGGCCTGGTGGAGGCTGCCCCTGGATGCTGGGGGGTGGGGGTGCAGGGGGACATGAGTGGGGGCCTGGTGGGTGATGCCCATGGTGGCTGGGGGGTGGGGGTGCAGGGGGACATGAGTGGGGGCCTGGTGGAGGGTGCCCCTGCACTGCTGAGGGGTGGGGGTGATAGGGGACATGAGTGGGGGCCTGGTGGGGGCTGCCCATGGTGGCTGGGTGGGGGGTGGGTGTTTTACATGAGTGGGGGCCTGTTGGGGGCTGCCCATGGTGGCTGGGGGGTGGGGGTGGGTGGGAGACATGAGTGGGGGCCTGGTGGGGGCTGCCCATGGTGGCTGGGGGGTGGGGGTGGGTGGGAGACATGAGTGGGGGCCTGGTGAGGGCTGCCCATGGTGGCTGGGGGGTGGGGGTGGTGGTCGACATGGGTGGGGGCCTGGTGGAGGGTGCCCCACACTGCTGGGGGGGTGGGGGTGGTGGGAGACATGAGTGGGGGCCTTGTGGAGGGGGCCCCACACTGCTGGGGGGGTGGGGGTGGTGGGAGACATGAGTGGGGGCCTGGTGGAGGCTGCCCCTGGATGCTGGGGGGTGGGGGTGATAGGGGACATGAGTGGGGGCCTGGTGGAGGGTGCCCCACACTGCTGGGGGGTGGGGGTGCTGGGTGACATGAGCAGGTGTGCAGGGTAGTCCCCTGTGGTGTCGGCTGCCTGCAGGGGCCGTGGAGGGTGTACAGGGAATACCTGGGAGCACACAGCCAAATCGCATGTAGAATTTCCCGCGTACCCCTGAAATACACGTACCCTGCCAAATCGCGTGTGAGTCTTCC
Source organism: Ambystoma mexicanum (assembly GCF_040938575.1). Lineage (NCBI taxonomy): Eukaryota > Metazoa > Chordata > Amphibia > Caudata > Ambystomatidae > Ambystoma > Ambystoma mexicanum. The sequence continues at coordinate 272,319,867 of NC_090922.1, forward strand.
CGCGCACCCCTGAGATCCACGTACCCAGCCAAGTCGCGTGTGGAAATTCCCGCGCACGTACATGGCCAAATCGCGTGTGGAACTTCCTGCGCACCCCTGAAATCCACGTACCCTGCCAAATCGCGTGTGAGACTTCCCGCACACCCCTGAGATCCACGTACCTGCCAAATCGCGTGTGAGACTTCCCACGCACCCCTGAGATCCACGTACCCAGCCAAGTCGCGTGTGGAAATTCCCACGCAGGTACATGGCCAAATCGCGTGTGGAACTTCCCGGGCACCCCTGAAATCCACGTACCCTGCCAAATCGCGTGTGAGACTTCCCGCGCACCCCTGAGATCCACGTACCCAGCCAAGTCGCGTGATGAAATTCCCGCGCACGTACCCGGCCAAATCGCGTGTGGAACTTCCCGCGCACCCCTGAAATCCACGTACCCTGCCAAATCGCGTGTGAAAGTTCCCGCGCACCCCGGAATACACGCACATGCTATTTTTCAGTCAGCGGGTGTCCGTGTTTGTGGGTACCCCTTTGCACGTCATTTGTCCTGGAGGGCCACAGTATAGGACATTCATCATAGCTGTATATGGGTGCTATTTGTTGGCGCACCTTTTGGCGCACATTTATTACAGGCGCAGAGACGCTACCGCCTGCTTTCTTTTGGCGGTCGTGTTTGTGCCTGTGCGCTGGTTTGACCGTGCGCTTTTTTGCCCTATTCGATTCCATGAATACGTGTTGTAGGCGAGCGTGTGGGCGTTCCGTGCACTTGCACCCTGTACTTCCCCCGTGACGCCCACATTTTGGCAAGTTGTTCCCCATTCTCAGTCTTACGCCCCATGTTCCGCCTACTTTTGATGTGTGCGCCGCGCTATGTGTGATTTTCACTGTGGCCTGTGCGATTTTTGCTGTGACCTGGCGCACACCGTTAGATGGCCTGTGCGCCAACGTGCGCTGCGCACTTTTTTAGCGCACATCCGATGATTTTCTCGCGCACGCCCTTCCATGAATCGATGTGCGCTGCTTTTCGTGCGATTGTCGCACTTGCACTGCGATTTTCGCTATTCCACTGCGAATCGCATGTTTTTGGCAACTTGCACCGCGCTAATTATTCCATGAATCGGCCTGTATATCCAGAATTTTTCTCTACGGGAGAGGATGGACTGGTAATCGCCCCCTCTGTGTGGTTTCTTTACCACCTCCAAGATCTGGAATTTGACTTGAGCTACTGTATGATGGTTCTCCGTGAAATGTCTCGCCAAGGGGGATTTTGTGTTTTTGCACCTGATATTTGATTTGTGCTCGGTGATTCTGTCCTTGACTGGTCTCGTGGTCTGACCCACATATAATTGACACCTACTGAGATGCATGTAGCAAAGTCTTTGAGTTTGTACTTTTTACCCGTTTGGGGATGTGTAATTTCTTCTCCTTTAATCACATTGTTGCAATGTGAGCAACTTAAGCAGGGATAGGTTCCTTTCTTTCTGGTACTGAGTAACAATTGTTTCTCTTTCGGTGGCTTTTCTGCTCTAACCAGTTTGTCTCTTAAGTTTTGACCTCTTTTAAAGGCCATCATGGGCGACTTAGGAAATAGTTTTTGAAGTAGTGGGTCACTATGTAGGATACCCCAATGTTTTTTGATTTTTCTCCCAATTTAGAAGCTTTGGCTTGAATACTTAGATATGTAGAGCACCTTACCTTTTACCTTAGGGGTCAATAGATGATCTCTGCTAACACTAGATGATCTTACTTTGGCCTCTTCCAAGACAGTGTCGGGGTAACCCCTCTTTTCAAATTTTTCCAAATGTTTTGTACATTCTACATCTAATCCTGCTTAATCTGAGACAATCCTCTTCAGCCGAAGGATTTGGCTGTAAGGTAAACTGCCAAGCATAGATTTCGGATGAAAGCTTGAAAAGTGTAATAGACTATTCACAACGGTGGGCTTATGATAGACATTGGTGGTAATCATCGTCTCCTCCCTTCTAGCAGGTTGCAGAATAACCCTTTACCCAAGATGCTAGCAGGGTGTCTCATCACAAGTTACCGACTTACCAGCGTAGCACGAGGCAGTTCATAGTCAGTTGCCAGCTTATCAGCTTAGCAAGTGGCAGCTCATAGCAAGATGCTGTCTCCCCCTCCATCAGCCAGCAAATATCTCTAAAGCAAGGTCAATGGCGAGCTGGCTAAACCTTTAGTTGATATTCTCACCATTCCCTGTTCCCTTAAATCTAGACTTGACCAAAAGCATTGTAGTCTACTGTAGTTTCCTAAATTATTGTTATTGTTTACAGCAACATTCAGTTTTATTTACCAAAACAAAGGAGGCAATTGGAACACAACCCAGAAGTATTGTTATTGTAATTTGCCTGTGTGTTCCAAAACAATAGATAGGTCTGGCGCACAGCCCAGACATTCAAACTGAATGGGGCATTTTATTAATTACTGCTAAGTTCACTGAATTAATATATTGCAATGCAATTCACTATGTACATGTCAGCATGCCAAATGTCTACATGGTTTGAAATATCGATCAACCCTAGGCCTGACCAAAATACATGTCAGTGCAGAGTGGAGACATCCACTGAAGTAATTACTCATACATGTACAAATAGTAATTTATCCCAAGTTACTCCTTACTTCAATTAATCAATATTCACTTTCTTTGCTGTCAATGGGTTACAGGCACCTATGACTACACAAAATGTGTCAAATCCAGGTCTGAAATCCTCCTGTTATGCTATGTTATGTTATGTTACCAGGTGCTGAGGTCAGGACCCACCATGCTGACTACGTAGAACAGACAAAGGTTTTGAGTGCTTTCCAAAATGTAGCCTGATCTTCTATGGGCCTGAGAGCTAAGGGAAGAGGGTTCCAAAGTGAAGGGGCTACTACTGAAATGGCTCTATCACCCAAAGACACCATCGTAAAACCTTTGAACCACAAGAAGATGAAGTTTGGCAGAGCGAAGATCTCTTCTGTAGGTTTGTAGGGAATGAACTTATCGTGAAGATAAGAAGTGCCCTGACCATATAGAGTGTGATGAGTCAATCAAAGGGCTTGTAATTTCAACTTACTTTCAACCGGAAGCCAGTGTAATTGACGTAGTACAGTGATGTATGTGCATACGTCGGCAGATCAACAGTTATCCAAGCCGCAGAATTCTGCAGGATTTGCAGCCTGTTAAGGTTATATTTCTGCTGGGCCAACGCAGTCACGCTAGAATAGTCAAGAATTTCTAACACAGAAGAAGCCACCACATACCCTGTTAAAGCATGAGGAATGAAGCAGATCATCTTTTTTTAGGATTTTTAGTTTAAGGTGACCTGTGCTACATCTTGCACTGATTTGAAGGTCAGGGGAAAACAATGCTGACATTTTCACTAACAGGTTTGTTTCTGAATCCACCAGAGTAGGAAGCATTTTGAGTAAAAGGGGCCACAAAACTCTCGGGAGCAGTGGGACCTGGCAGTTTGCTGACCAATCCCCAGAATGTCAGTCTTATCCCCATTTAGTTTCAGCCAGTTATTGTTCATCCCATCTCGGATGGTAGCCAGACAACCCTTTACACGTGCAACTGCTTCTTTCAAGTTCTGATCCATTCTTACGATCAGCTGCTTGTCATCAACGTATGAATAAAAACAGCAACCCTGGGAGTGAATGAGTCTATACAAAGGACAGACATGGACAATAAACAGCAGAGGGTAAATGGCTGATTCTTGCTGAACCCCGGAGGTAAGATCAGAAGAAGCAGACTTAAAAGGGGGGAGAAATAGCATTTGAGTACAGGGCCTGAACATGACCTCGGCAGTAACCCTTAAATCCGGCGGTAGCGCTATTACCGCCGGGTTTAAGGGTCTGCCGAATCAGGGCTTCGGCAGATTTTGCCCCAGCTCTTGGCTGGGGGGAAATCCGCCGAAAATTCGCGCTATTACCGCCGGCGGGAAATCCGCCGGTGGTAAGAGCGCAAATTTTCCCCATTGAGCCCAATTGGGAATGGGGCATTCCTGAATGGGCTCAATGGGGAATGGGGACTTCCAAGTCAGCCCAACTCATGATCCCGTGCTATTAGCGCCGGGGGCTATGGCGGTTGCGCTAATAGCCCCCGCGCTAATAGTGTTAGCGTTACCGCCGAGGTCGTGATCAGGCCCACAGTCTGTAAGAAAGGACCTGAACAAGTGGAGTACTGCATCAGTTACCCCAACTTCCTCTAAGCAATGACATAGAATAGAGTAGCCAATCATATCAAAAGCTGTGGACAAGAACAGCAGAATCAGAAAGCCCACTCCACCTTGGTCCTGCATCCTGGTAAGATCATCAATGACGGATACTAACACTAACTCTGTGCACATTGATGGGCAAAAACCTGATTGGAAGGGGTCTGAAACAGAAGCCTTTTCCAGAAAAGTCCCCAGTTGGGGGGTAATTATGGCTTCCAGAACTTCCATAAGAAAAATGATAATCGAAATGGGTCAGAAATGTGCTGGAAGTGCCGAGTCTAAAGTGGGCTTGGAGTGCACAGGAATAGAACCTTGACTCAAAGAAGAATTTATGTTTGAGACCAAGATTGGGGCTGTATCCACACTGATTTTTTTCAGGGTCTAGGGGAGAGCAAGATTTTAACTGGACTATAACTGCAAAGAGCTGCTCATCAGTAACTGGATGAAAAGTCGCAAAAGACGCTTTCTTGATGGGGGCATAGAGTTGAAGGTGGTCAACACTTCCCTTTCAGGAGAAGGGATGTTACACTTGATAGTAAGAATCTTCTGGATGAAAAACTCATATAAAGAGTCACAAAGACTGAAAGGAAGAAAACAGGGCAAGGACTATGGCAGACGACAATAACCCCCTCACCACAGAAAACTGCTACTTGGGCTGATTTAAAACCCCAGTAATGCGTTTAGCAAAATATGTCGTTTTTGCCTCTATAAAGGCCTCTTGGTATTTAAGGTGCCAGGCTTTCAAGGCTGTTTTTGTCTGCTGGTCGATAGGCTGAGCACCAAGTGCTCTCTGCTTGTTTATATAAAAGCTTAAAAGACCGCAAAGAGGACGTAAACGAAGATGCTGAGGCCTCGAGTTACCCTCTTACTGTTTTAAGAGGAGCAAGTTTGTCGGCTGCTACAGTAAAAGCCTACTAGAGTATCGCTAGAGAATCACAGGCTATAGTGGAGGAGAACTGTTCATATTACTCCACAATATGGGATGACAGAACCGAGAAATCAACTTCTCTCCAGTTGTGTCAAGGCTGGTTTATAGGTCTAGCTAAAATCCAAGGTTTAGGAGTAAATACAAAGAAGTGTACTATAAAGTGATCAGACCAAGCCACAGGTAGGCGCTGATGAACCTTCACGGAATTTTCTGCAGCAAAAATCAAATCTGGGGTATGTCCCTGAGTACGGGTAGAACCCTGAACAAATTGCAGCAGCTGAAAATCTGCCAAAAGCGTAATGAGCTTAGTAGTATACAAGTCTGATATAGCATTACACCAAACATCAAAATCCCCTACCACGAATCAGGAAACATATTTCAACTTAAGGTCAGATACCAGATCCGCTTAGGTCTCAGGAAAATATGAACCCTAACAAGGAGGGCGATCAATAATCAAGAAGTGCAAAGTAGACGTGGGTGAAAAAGAGGTCCGGGCTGTTAGGCGGAAACCTGTGCAGTTCCCTCTGGGACCACTGCAAAAGATTTAGGACTACAGGCGTTGGCGGTGAACCTACTTGGTAGCAGTCTGCACCACACAGATTCACGTGGTAGCTGTGGCTGAGCAGTCAGACTTCTCTCCAGAAAAGTTGAGCAGTATGTGGAGTATACAAAATAGGACAATTCTTCACAGCAAGACAAGCAAACACGCAACGAGGCTTAGTGTAAAGATATTAAGGCATTTATTTATAACAGAACATCTATGAAAAACTCTAAGGCAAATCACGGCAAACAAATCAAACACAATTACTCTACGAAGTAGACGATCAATCCCCCTAGCAATATCGACAACTCTAGGTTCTACCTGTACCACTTATTTTCAGACAGAGGTGTATTCCTCAACCCAGATGACACTCGAATATTAGTTAGGATGGGAGAGAAAAAGATAGGCAGGTCATGAAATCAACACAGTTCAATCCTAGCGGATAAAATGCAAGGCAGGAAGGCAAGAATCACAGTAGATCGTAAAGTTCAGAGGCCAGGCCCACTCGGAGAGAGGCAAGGCGCGATGTCCCAAAAAGTCTCTAGTGGTGATGCATTCAAGTCTGTATAGCAAATTGTTATCGTCAGGTTGAACCAGTTCAGAACAAAGAATGAGAAAAGCTTGGAGGCGACCCAACGGAACGGAAAGGATTAAGACACCTCACTCGAACCGATCGAAAGGGAAGCCAGGCGGACACGGTACCTTGTTGTGGAGGGCAGCTCCGGTGGGGGCAGTTGTTCCTGGTGGTGGATGCACGTCGGGTCTTTGCCAAGAGTAGAGATGATCTCGTCGTCGAAGAAAATGAAGTCCGGTGTACCATCAGGGAAGAGACCAGCCGCGGAGTGCTCCGTCACAAGGCACCACCTTTTGGTCGCGGTACAGGGGTAGTGGCTATCCGGTTGCCGGGGTGCTCTGCACGGGCAATTCGACCACTGCGTCCTGAGGCGAATAAAAAGCAAAGGGGGCTGGTTGTTCCCACCAGCCAGGGGAAGAGACTCTCCGGCAGGGAGATCTCCTCTGTCGTCGGGAAGTGGTGAGTCGGTTCCGCAGGGCTGCACCGGAGGTGTCGTCGTGCAGGTCGGCTCAGCGTTACCCTCGTCGGATTCTTAGGTCCTGTGGCAACTTCTGAAGATCCAGTCCCAAAAGCCCTGCTTTTATGCAGAAAACCCCCATTCATTCAGCCTAGCTGTCAATCAACACATGCTAAGTGGTGAGCGGGAACGCTCACCACTTGGGCCAATCACTCCAGAGTGCGACCTGAGTTGGCAAGGCAACTCGGTCCAGGGTGCCTAAACCCCCTCCCACACCCCTGAGGTAACCCAGACAGAATGGCACCATTTTGGAGGGTCTCTGTACAGAGGCCCGCCAAAAGTGGAACAAAGGGCTCAACCTTTGGTTTAGGAGTCACAGAGACGAACACAGACGCCATTTTACAAACCGAGTTCTGGCAGAAAATACCACCCGATAAACTTATTTAAGATAAGTAGATCGGTGGTATGTTAGAGATTAACGAGAAAAAGGATCAATCTCCAACAATGGGACGAATCCCATAGGGTTATGCTCGGGGTCGAACATAACAAGTAGTTTCCACTGCCACCAGCCAAAACTCAACGAGGGGGGACGGGACAGTGCCCCCTCGAGTAACAGGGGTAGGAGTAATCGAATTACCCCTACTAGTACGTCCACAATAAGATGGTTTGTACTAGTCCTGTTAGTAAATTTAGGTCTAGTAAAGCCAATGGTGACTTTACATGCCCGGGGAGACAGTAGTCAGTCCCTGGGTATGGAGTCTATGGTGGGGGTCCGCTAGGACGCCCCGGTGTTACGGCACGTAGGGTGCGGTGTAACACACATAGAAAAACATATGAGACCCTATGGAGTAAAAGACCCCATAGCCCATCGAACACATTGACATCTCAAAGGAATTACACACACATAAATGTCCAAGAGTGGGAGAAAAGAGTCTCACTCTTGGCAGGATGGAAACAAACAAACTCCAGAAATCCAGCAAAGCTGCTGGGGGACTCACTAGGTTAGGAAATTCAGCCTAAACAGAGAATTCTCCCTAACACGGGCTAAGACATTTTGCAATTTGATGCTATGAATAATAGGGATACTAGAGCACTGAAAATGGTGTTTGAACAAAATGACCACACCTCGTCCCGGATGGGCAGTGACGTGGTCCACATGAATGAAAGAATAAGCAGGTGGAAAGGCCTCAATAAGATCAGGCGACGATGCTTAGGAAATCCAGGTTTCTGTAAGGCACATGAAATCCAGCTCATGTGTGGATAGTAAATCAAGAACATCAAGTTGATATCCCTCCAGTGAACGTGCATTACATATCAAACCAAAAATTCCAGGGTGCGGCTGCGGTGGAAGGTGAGCCAAAGGACCTGGAGCAAATATCCAGTTAAGGGTGTAAAATCAAGAGTGTTGATCAAGTATATGTAGTATTATTTGGTTTACCCAATAAAATAATGTGCCACCATGAACATCGATTTAATCTATTGCCCAGGGCCCAGCAGGGATCTGGACGGGCGCAGACGGGTTTGACTTTGACGTGACTATGGCAATAATTCACTGCGCTTGACCGGTGCACATTCTTCGAGGTCTGTGAGTAAAATAATACATGATTTTTTGCACTAGTCCATTCCACGGCTCCATACAAAAAGTGGGGCTAGAAAGTGAAATACTGAACAGCAGTGCGTGGATGTTTGAAGCAAACCCATATTTGCTGACTCTAGCCGCTTACGAGCCAATTGGGGGTCAGACTGTGTAAATGATATGTGTAACCAAAGAGTGGCGATGCCCACACCTAAGATGTTTTTGGTGATGGATGTTTTGGGACCAATCATCATAGGTAGCCAGCTTGAGGCAATTCAGGATTATAGCAGCCTTACATTTTATAGTCAGAAAAAAAAGTCATTTGGGTGCGCACGTACATGGCCAAATCGCGTGTGGAACTTCCTGCGCACCCCTGAAATCCACGTACCCTGCCAAATCGCGTGTGAGACTTCCCGCGCACCACCGAGATCCACGTACCCTGCCAAATCACGTGTGAGCCTTCCCACGCACCCCTGAGATCCACGTACCCAGCCAAGTCGCGTGTGGAAATTCCCGCGCACGTACATTGCCAAATCGCGTGTGGAACTTCCCGCGCACCCCTGAAATCCACGTACCCTACCAAATCGCGTGTGAGACTTCCCGCGCACCCCTGAGATCCACGTACCCAGCCAAGTCGCGTGTGGAAATTCCTGTGCACGTACCCGGCCAAATCGCGTGTGGAACTTCCCGCGCACCACTGAAATCCACGTACCCTGCCAAATCGTGTGTGAGACTTCCCACGCACCCCTGAGATCCACGTACCCAGCCAAGTCGCGTGTGGAAATTCCCGCGCACGTACCTGGCCAAATCGCGTGTGGAACTTCCCGCGCACCCCTGAAATCCACGTACCCTGCCAAATCGCGTGTGAAAGTTCCCGCGCACCCCGGAATACACGCACATGCTATTTTTCAGTCAGCGGGTGTCCGTGTTTGTGGGTACCCCTTTGCACATCATTTGTCCTGGAGGGCCACAGTATAGGACATTCATCATAGCTGTACATGGGTGCTATTTGTTGGCGCACCTTTTGGCGCACATTTATTACAGGCACAGAGACGCTACCGCCTGCTTTCTTGTGGCGGTCATGTTTGTGCCTGTGTGCTGGTTTGACCGTGCGTTTTTTTGCCCTATTCGATTCCATGAATACGTGTTGTAGGCGAGCGTGTGGGCGTTCCGCGCACTTGCACCCTGTACTTCCCCCGTGACGCCCACATTTTGACAAGTTGTTCCCCATTCTGAGTGTTACGCCCCGTGTTCCGCCTACTTTTGTTGTGTGCGCCGCGCTATGTGCGATTTTCACTGTGGCCTGTGCGATTTTCGCTGTGACCTGGCGCACGCCGTTAGATGGCCTGTGCGCCAACGTGCGCCGCACACTTTTTTAGCGCACATCCGATGATTTTCTCGCGCACGCCCTTCCATGAATCGATGTGCGCTGCTTTTCGTGCGATTGTCGCACTTGCACTGCGATTTTCGCTATTCCACTGCGAATCGCACGTTTTTGGCCACTTGCGCGGCGCTAATTATTCCATGAATCGGCCTGTATATGTGATCACTTAAGTTTATAGATGTTCCACCTGAAGGTCACGTTATTGTTTTAAGCCCAATCTGATCTTAAGTAACTAGGATCTGACTAGATATCAGCGTCACTAGATACATTAGATGAAGCACCTGAGAGAGAACTCCTCATTCAATCTGTTAGGGTTCAAGGAGTCTAGGAGATGTATCCAGAATTTTTCTCTACGGGAGAGGATGGACTGGTAATCGCCCCCTCTGTGTGGTTTCTTTACCACCTCCAAGATCTGGAATTTGGCTTGAGCAACTGTATGATGGTTCTCCGTGAAATGTCTCGCCAAGGGGGATTTTGTGTTTTTGCACCTGATATTTGATTTGTGCTCGGTGATTCTGTCCTTGACTGGTCTCGTGGTCTGACCCACATATAATTGACACCTACTGAGATGCATGTAGCAAAGTCTTTGAGTTTGTACTTTTTACCCGTTTGGGGATGTGTAATTGCTTCTCCTTTAATCACATTGTTGCAATGTGAGCAACTTAAGCAGGGATAGGTTCCTTTCTTTCTGGTACTGAGTAACAATTGTTTCTCTTTCGGTGGCTTTTCTGCTCTAACCAGTTTGTCTCTTAAGTTTTGACCTCTTTTAAAGGCCATCATGGGCGACTTAGGAAATAGTTTTTGAAGTAGTGGGTCACTATGTAGGATACCCCAATGTTTTTTGATTTTTCTCCCAATTTAGAAGCTTTGGCGTGAATACTTAGATATGTAGAGCAAGGGTGTCACCTTATCTTTTACCTTAGGGGTCAATAGATGATCTCTGCTAACACTAGATGATCTTACTTTGGCCTCTTCCAAGACAGTGTCGGGGTAACCCCTCTTTTCAAATTTTTCCAAATGTTTTGTACATTCTACATCTAATCCTGCTTAATCTGAGACAATCCTCTTCAGCCGAAGGATTTGGCTGTAAGGTAAACTGCCAAGCATAGATTTCGGATGAAAGCTTGAAAAGTGTAATAGACTATTCACAACGGTGGGCTTATGATAGACATTGGTGGTAATCATCGTCTCCTCCCTTCTAGCAGGTTGCAGAATAACCCTTTACCCAAGGTGCTAGCAGGGTGTCTCATCACAAGTTACCGACTTATCAGCGTAGCACGAGGCAGTTCATAGTCAGTTGCCAGCTTATCAGCTTAGCAAGTGGCAGCTCATAGCAAGATGCTGTCTCCCCCTCCATCAGCCAGCAAATATCTCTAAAGCAAGGTCAATGGCGAGCTGGCTAAACCTTTAGTTGATATTCTCACCATTCCCTGTTCCCTTAAATCTAGACTTGACCAAAAGCATTGTAGTCTACTGTAGTTTCCTAAATTATTGTTATTGTTTACAGCAACATTCAGTTTTATTTACCAAAACAAAGGAGGCAATTGGAACACAACCTAGAAGTATTGTTATTGTAATTTGCCTATGTGTTCCAAAACAATAGATAGGTCTGGCGCACAGCCCAGACATTCAAACTGAATGGGGAATTTTATTAATTACTGCTAAGTTCACTGAATTAATATATTGCAATGCAATTCACTATGTACATGTCAGCATGCCAAATGTCTACATGGTTTGAAATATCGATCAACCCTAGGCCTGACCAAAATACATGTCAGTGCAGAGTGGAGACATCCACTGAAGTAATTACTCATACATGTACAAATAGTAATTTATCCCAAGTTACTCCTTACTTCAGTTAATCGGTATTCACTTTCTTTGCTGTCAATGGGTTACAGGCACCTCTGACTACACAAAATGTGTCAAATCCAGGTCTGAAATCCTCCCTGTTATGCTATGTTATGTTATGTTACCAGGTGCTAAGGTCAGGACCCACCATGCTGACTACGTAGAACAGACAAAGGTTTTGAGTGCTTTCCAAAATGTAGCCTGATCTTCTATGGGCCTGAGAGCTAAGGGAAGAGGGTTCCAAAGTGAAGGGGCTACTACTGAAATGGCTCTATCACCCAAAGACACCATCGTAAAACCTTTGAACCACAAGAAGATGAAGTTTGGCAGAGCGAAGATCTCTTCTGTAGGTTTGTAGGGAATGAACTTATCGTGAAGATAAGAAGTGCCCTGACCATATAGAGTGTGATGAGTCAATCAAAGGGCTTGTAATTTCAACTTACTTTCAACCGGAAGCCAGTGTAATTGACGTAGTACAGTGATGTATGTGCATACGTCGGCAGATCAACAGTTATCCAAGCCGCAGAATTCTGCAGGATTTGCAGCCTGTTAAGGTTATATTTCTGCTGGGCCAACGCAGTCACGCTATAATAGTCAAGAATTTCTAACACAGAGGAAGCCACCACATACCCTGTTAAAGCATGAGGAATGAAGCAGATCATCTTTTTTTAGGATTTTTAGTTTAAGGTGACCTGTGCTACATCTTGCACTGATTTGAAGGTCAGGGGAAAACAATGCTGACATTTTCACTAACAGGTTTGTTTCTGAATCCACCAGAGTAGGAAGCATTTTGAGTGAAAGGGGCCACAAAACTCTCGGGAGCAGTGGGACCTGGCAGTTTGCTGACCAATCCCCAGAATGTCAGTCTTATCCCCATTTAGTTTCAGCCAGTTATTGTTCATCCCATCTCGGATGGTAGCCAGACAACCCTTTACACGTGCAGCTGCTTCTTTCAAGTTCTGATCCATTCTTACGATCAGCTGCTTGTCATCAACGTATGAATAAAAACAGCAACCCTGGGAGTGAATGAGTCTATACAAAGGACAGACATGGACAATAAACAGCAGAGGGTAAATGGCTGATTCTTGCTGAACCCCGGAGGTAAGATCAGAAGAAGCAGACTTAAAAGGGGGGAGAAATAGAATTTGAGTACAGGGCCTGAACATGACCTCGGCGGTAACCCTTAAATCCGGCGGTAGCGCTATTACCGCTGGATTTAAGGGTCCGCCGAATCAGGGCTTCGGCGGATTTCGCCCCAGCTCTTGACTGGGGGGAAATCCGCCGAAAATTCGTGCTATTACCGCCGGCGGGAAATCCGCCGGTGGTAAGAGCGCAAATTTTCCCCATTGAGCCCAATGGGGAATGGGGCATTCCTGAATGGGCTCAATGGGGAATGGGGACTTCCAAGTCCGCCCAACTCGTGATCCCGCGCTATTAGCGCCGGGGGATATGGCGGTTGCGCTAATAGCCCCTGCGCTAATAGCGTTAGCGTTACCGCCGAGGTCGTGATCAGGCCCACAGTCTGTAAGAAAGGACCTGAACAAGTGGAGTACTGCATCAGTTACCCCAACTTCCTCTAAGCAATGACATAGAATAGAGTAGCCAATCATATCAAAAGCTGTGGACAAGAACAGCAGAATCAGAAAGCCCACTCCACCTTGGTCCTGCATCCTGGTAAGATCATCAATGACCGATACTAACACTAACTCTGTGCACATTGATGGGCAAAAACCTGATTGGAAGGGGTCTGAAACAGAAGCCTTTTCCAGAAAAGTCCCCAGTTGGGGGGTAATTATGGCTTCCAGAACTTCCATAAGAAAAATGATAATCGAAATGGGTCAGAAATGTGCTGGAAGTGCCGAGTCTAAAGTGGGCTTGGAGTGCACAGGAATAGAACCTTGACTCAAAGAAGAATTTATGTTTGAGACCAAGATTGGGGCTGTATCCACACTGATTTTTTTCAGGGTCTAGGGGAGAGCAAGATTTTAACTGGACTATAACTGCAAAGAGCTGCTCATCAGTAACTGGATGAAAAGTCGCAAAAGACGCTTTCTTGATGGGGGCATAGAGTTGAAGGTGGTCAACACTTCCCTTTCAGGAGAAGGGATGTTACACTTGATAGTAAGAATCTTCTGGATGAAAAACTCATATAAAGAGTCACAAAGACTGAAAGGAAGAAAACAGGGCAAGGACTATGGCAGACGACAATAACCCCCTCACCACAGAAAACTGCTACTTGGGCTGATTTAAAACCCCAGTAATGCGTTTAGCAAAATATGTCGTTTTTGCCTCTATAAAGGCCTCTTGGTATTTAAGGTGCCAGGCTTTCAAGGCTGTTTTTGTCTGCTGGTCGATAGGCTGAGCACCAAGTGCTCTCTGCTTGTTTATATAAAAGCTTAAAAGACCGCAAAGAGGACGTAAACGAAGATGCTGAGGCCTCGAGTTACCCTCTTACTGTTTTAAGAGGAGCAAGTTTGTCGGCTGCTACAGTAAAAGCCTACTAGAGTATCGCTAGAGAATCACAGGCTATAGTGGAGGAGAACTGGTCATATTACTCCACAATATGGGTTGACAGAACCGAGAAATCAACTTCTCTCCATTTGTGTCGAGGCTGGTTTATAGGTCTAGCTAAAATCCAAGGTTTAGGAGTAAATACAAAGAAGTGTACTATAAAGTGATCAGACCAAGCCACAGGTAGGCGCTGATGAACCTTCACGGAATTTTCTGCAGCAAAAATCAAATCTGGGGTATGTCCCTGAGTACGGGTAGAACCCTGAACAAATTGCAGCAGCTGAAAATCTGCCAAAAGCGTAATGAGCTTAGTAGTATACAGGTCTGATATAGCATTACACCAAACATCAAAATCCCCTACCACGAATCAGGAAACATATTTCAACTTAAGGTCAGAAACCAGATCCGCTTAGGTCTCAGGAAAATATGAACCCTAACAAGGAGGGCGATCAATAATCAAGAAGTGCAAAGTAGACGTGGGTGAAAAAGAGGTCCGGGCTGTTAGGCTGAAACCTGTGCAGTTCCCTCTGGGACCACTGCAAAAGATTTAGGACTACAGGCGTTGGCGGTGAACCTACTTGGTAGCAGTCTGCACCACACAGATTCACGTGGTAGCTGTGGCTGAGCAGTCAGACTTCTCTCAAGAAAAGTTGAGCAGTATTTGGAGTATACAAAATAGGACAATTCTTCACAGCAAGACAAGCAAACACGCAACGAGGCTTAGTGTAAAGATATTAAGGCATTTATTTATAACAGAACATCTATGAAAAACACTAAGGCAAATCACGGCAAACAAATCAAACACAATTACTCTACGAAGTAGACGATCAATCCCCCTAGCAATATCGACAACTCTAGGTTCTACCGGTACCACTTATTTTCAGACAGAGGTGTATACCTCAACCCAGATGACACTCGAATATTAGTTAGGATGGGAGAGAAAAAGATAGGCAGGTCATGAAATCAACACAGTTCAATCCTAGCGGATAAAATGCAAGGCAGGAAGGCAAGAATCACAGTAGATCGTAAAGTTCAGAGGCCAGGCCCACTCGGAGAGAGGCAAGGCGCGATGTCCCAAAAAGTCTCTAGTGGAGATGCATTCAAGTCTGTGTAGCAAATTGTTATCGTCAGGTTGAACCAGTTCAGAACAAAGAATGAGAAAAGCTTGGAGGCGACCCAACGGAACGGAAAGGATTAAGACACCTCACTCGAACCGATCGAAAGGGAAGCCAGGCGGACACGGTACCTTGTTGTGGAGGGCAGCTCCGGCGGGGGCAGTTGTTCCTGGTGGTGGATGCACGTCGGGTCTTTGCCAAGAGTAGAGATGATCTCGTCGTCGAAGAAAATGAAGTCCGGTGCACCACCAGGGAAGAGACCAGCCACGGAGTGCTCCGTCACAAGGCACCACCTTTTGGTCGCGGTACAGGGGTAGTGGCTATCCGGTTGCCGGGGTGCTCTGCACGGGCAATTCGACCACTGCGTCCTGAGGCGAATAAAAAGCAAAGGGGGCTGGTTGTTCCCACCAGCCAGGGGAAGAGACTCTCCGGCAGGGAGATCTCCTCTGTCGTCGGGAAGTGGTGAGTCGGTTCCGCAGGGCTGCACCGGAGGTGTCGTCGTGCAGGTCGGCTCAGCGTTACCCTCGTCGGATTCTTAGGTCCTGTGGCAACTTCTGAAGATCCAGTCCCAAAAGCCCTGCTTTTATGCAGAAAACCCCCATTCATTCAGCCTAGCTGTCAATCAACACATGCTAAGTGGTGAGCGGGAACGCTCACCACTTGGGCCAATCACTCCAGAGTGCGACCTGAGTTGGCAAGGCAACTCGGTCCAGGGTGCCTAAACCCCCTCCCACACCCCTGAGGTAACCCAGACAGAATGGCACCATTTTGGAGGGTCTCTGTACAGAGGCCCGCCAAAAGTGGAACAAAGGGCTCAACCTTTGGTTTAGGAGTCACAGAGACGAACACAGACGCCATTTTACAAACCGAGTTCTGGCAGAAAATACCACCCGATAAACTTATTTAAGATAAGTAGATCGGTGGTATGTTAGAGATTAACGAGAAAAAGGATCAATCTCCAACAATGGGACGAATCCCATAGGGTTATGCTCGGGGTCGAACATAACAAGTAGTTTCCACTGCCACCAGCCAAAACTCGACGAGGGGGGACGGGACAGTGCCCCCTCGAGTAACAGGGCTAGGAGTAATCGAATTACCCCTACTAGTACGTCCACAATAAGATGGTTTGTACTAGTCCTGTTAGTAAATTTAGGTCTAGTAAAGCCAATGGTGACTTTACATGCCCGGGGAGACAGTAGTCAGTCCCTGGGTATGGAGTCTATGGTGGGAGTCCGCTAGGAAGCCCCGGTGTTACGGCACGTAGGGTGCGGTGTAACACACATAGAAAAACATATGAGACCCTATGGAGTAAAAGACCCCATAGCCCATCGAACACATTGACATCTCAAAGGAATTACACACACATAAATGTCCAAGAGTGGGAGAAAAGAGTCTCACTCTTGGCAGGATGGAAACAAACAAACTCCAGAAATCCAGCAAAGCTGCTGGGGGACTCACTAGGTTAGGAAATTCAGCCTAAACAGAGAATTCTCCCTAACACGGGCTAAGACATTTTGCAATTTGATGCTATGAATAATAGGGATACTAGAGCACTGAAAATGGTGTTTGAACAAAATGACCACACCTCGTCCCGGATGGGCAGTGACGTGGTCCACATGAATGAAAGAATAAGCAGGTGGAAAGGCCTCAATAAGATCAGGCGACGATGCTTAGGAAATCCAGGTTTCTGTAAGGCACATGAAATCCAGCTCATGTGTGGATAGTAAATCAAGAACATCAAGTTGATATCCCTCCAGTGAACGTGCATTACATATCAAACCAAAAATTCCAGGGTGCGGCTGCGGTGGAAGGTGAGCCAAAGGACCTGGAGCAAATATCCAGTTAAGGGTGTAAAATCAAGAGTGTTGATCAAGTATATGTAGTATTATTTGGTTTACCCAATAGAATAATGTGCCACCATGAACAACGATTTAATCTATTGCCCAGGGCCCAGCAGGGATCTGGACGGGCGCAGACGGGTTTGACTTTGACGTGACTTTGGCAATAATTCACTGCGCTTGGCCGCTGCACATTCTTCGAGGTCTGTGAGTTAAATAATACATGATTTTTTGCACTAGTCCATTCCACGGCTCCATACAAAAAGTGGGGCTAGAAAGTGAAATACTGAACAGCAGTGCGTGGATGTTTGAAGCAAACCCATATTTGCTGACTCTAGCCGCTTACGAGCCAATTGGGAGTCAGACTGTGTAAATGATATGTGTAACCAAAGAGTGGCGATGCCCACACCGAAGATGTTTTTGGTGATGGATGTGTTGGGACCAATCATCATAGGTAGCCAGCTTGAGGCAATTCAGGATTATAGCAGCCTTACATTTTATAGTCAGAAAAAAAGTCATTTGGGTGTGAAAAAAAAAGGTTTTGCAATAACCAGATACAGAGTTGTCTTGTATATTTATTTATGAACTTGTGCATTGAGCAACTGACAACTGTAGAGTATATGGTTTTTCTGATCGTTATCCAATTGACCAATACTTCTGCCTATGCTCTTCAGCTAATGTGGTTAATAAACCTTGTATCTTTTGCTCCCACTCTATTTTTGTCATACCAAGAACTTATTTTCTTTCCACTGTGGAGGAAAGATGGTGTACGAACGAGGCAAAGTGCCTTACTTTGTTAATAAGTGCTCCTCCAGTAGAATGCTGGGTTGAACTTACAAGATTTCAGAAGTATGCTGCACTTTTAACATTTGGAATTAGTTTTAAGGGTTCTCATGTTTTATCCATAATGTTATGTGGTGTGTTGCTGGTTTTGCCCCTGTTGCTAAGTGTAATTATCGTTGTATACTTAGTTGCTAAATATTTGATGTTCTTTGAACATGTGCTGGGTTATTTGTATGAACATTTGTCGAAGTCGATGGTATTACATCCAAAGGTTTCTTGTGGCTTTGGCTAATTTTAGCTGATTTTTTTTTTAAGATGATTCTTTTTACTGACTTGTTATACATATGTCAGTGGCATATGATCCTGTATTAGTGTCAGATCCAGGAGCGGGTGGAGATTCAATGTCCTCAGGCCCTTCAATCATGCTCAATTCTTTCCACCCTGTTTCCCACATGGTTGGCCCTGGGTCATAGCACTTTCTGTGATTTAAAAAAGTGTCTGAAAAAGTGACCAGGGCAGTGGGAGAGGTATCCAAATGTTGCACGGTCGTGTCCTCTATCAGTGCCCATGCACCATGCGTTCCTTTCCTTGCAGGCACTACTGGAGACTCACTTCATTGGCTCCTGCCATTCCTGGACAGAAGACCACAGGCAGGGACGATATTTGACCGAAATGCCAGGGGTAGCAGAAGTGACATCACATGACCCTTGACTCTTGACCTCTGATGGCATCACAACAAGTGATGCCATTTGACCTCACCCCGAAGTGACATCACAGGAAGCGATGGAACATTACCTTTTACTCCCTGAAAAAACAGGAAGTGGCATCACATAGCATTGTTCCTAAGTACACAATGAAAAATATAGTTACAATATCCCTGTAATGTAACATTCACTTCATACAAGAATGGTGCACCATATGTATCAGCAGAAAAAAACATACTTTAACTGCAACTTGCATCAAGCAAAATACTTAGTCCAAAATGGGTGCTTATTCTACTCTAAATGCTTTTTGGAGCATTTTGTCTCTATTGTGAATTTGAAGTGTTTAAGAACAGACTAAATCAGTGACTCACCCCCTAAAGTGTGCCTGATATAAACCTTTAATGAGTCTAGCAATTATACTATAGAATTCCAGAAAACCAGATTATTTGTTATTCCTGTTCTTTCTAATTTAGGGTCACTGCTCAAAGTGTTACACTTGTGGAATCACCTGTTATTTTTTTAAAAAAGAAGCTTGAACAAGAAAGCAAGTCACTCTAGAAACAAAGAGCTACATGGCATTGGCCACAGACCAGGAGATCCAATTTGTAAAAAAAAAAAAAGAAAAATAAATTAAAAAAAGGTTTTTTAACATACTTTTTTTGGGTAGCAAGGGAGAACACAGGGGTAGCAAGGGAGACCTCATCCCTGACTACAGGAGCAGATTATAAGTTGTGTAGATAAATTACAAATAACAAATGTGTATTTATGCAGGCGTGTTTGAATCTGATGCAGTGTGTGTGTGCGTGCGCGCAAGTGCATACAAGTATGTATGTGTTTGGGTGGGGAGCACATCTTCAAGGTTATTTACAATGGCAATACCAGTGTGCATTTGATCAAAGTGATTTACAGTGACAATGCCAGCTGGCATTTATTGTGGCCTGGCATTATGAAAGTGATTTGGCAATGCTGGCAGATAATGTCTGTGTAATTTCATGAAAGTGATTTACAGTGCCAATACTACACGTATTGTGGGTATAAAATCAAAGTTATTTACAGTGTAATGCCAACATACATTGTGTGTGCAGCAGTAAAAGTAATATGTTCATGATGACACATGTTTTGGGTGAAGTTTTATGAACCTGATTTACAGAGGCAATATTGGTATAGAGGCACGTTGTGAGGTTCTTTTCTGCTGGTGGAACGCTGCGAGCGAGTGAAGTGAAGTCCCTGGTCTGCGGTGTCTTGGAGTCATGGAGCCTCAAGTTTTAAATCTCAGAAGACTTCGGGATAGATACCTGAGACGGGGGAGCCTGGGAGGCTGAGGCAGGTGCATTGCGGTTATGCTGACGCTGACATCCGCTCTGGAGTCAGAATGAGAGTGCCTCGAGATAGCCGACACAGCTCTGAACAGTATAGTCTTTGCAGCTTTTAGGCAAGATTGTATGCAGTACCCTAAGGGTGCACTACAACAACCCTGACCTCCTGGCAATAGCAACCCAACCTTTGGTATAAGTCTGTACTACATAGGTTGGTAGTGTGGGCAAGTAGCCAGGCTTATCTCAAGAGGGGTCAATGTGAGCTGTAGGGGAGTCACACAAGTATTCAAGCACTTACACACAGGGTTTCTTGATAAAACAATTATTTATTTATTTACCAGTCAGTTAATGTAAGCCTTCTTCAGAAGGGAGCACTGTAAAACACCAAACAAATATACTTCAGAACTATACACTGGGCCTCATTACGACTCTGGCGCTAAGTGTTTAACGGCGCCGTAAAAGGCTGCGGCGCCATTAAACACTTAGCGCCGTACTACGAGGTCCCTTTGCGGGACCCAACCTTAACGGCTGGTCTACACCAGCCGTTAAAATAGGGACCCGCAAAGGGACCTTGGTGCAAAGTACGGTACCGCAATTTGCGGTACCGTACTTAGCGCCTTCCCCATTCCCATAGAGCCCTATGGGGCGAAAATGGGAATGGGGAAGGGCCATGGTTCAATGGGGAATTACCGCCCCGCCAACCTTGGAATGGGGTGGTAATTCCCCATTGAACCATGGCGGACCCGTTACAACACCGGCACCAACCATGGTGCTAATAGCGCCATGGTTTAGCGCCGGTGTTGTAATGAGGGCCACTCTCTTAAGTTCAGAATCAGTAAATACCCATGTGGGATGGCATACAGCAGAGACCTACACCCACAGGTGACTTCAATTGCTAGGGTGCTGTTGACATTCAGACTTAGTTAAGAGTAAGTCCAAAATTAAAGATTATTAGAGCAAACTGTCACAAGTTTCTCCCCTTCTCACCTGCTTCTGTTGTGTACTTGCAACCTTCTGGGATTTCTTCTTCTTTACGGTCCAGGATTTTTATAGACCCGAATGCCGATCTTCGGCGTCCAGCGTGAGAGTAGCGGTTCAGTTTCCAGGAGTGTTCCAAAAGTCCAGGTAATTCCAGGAAGTAAATAAGGTACGCTCGGAGGCACGGAGCACCGTGACTCGAGCGCGGAAGGATTTCCAGGAGATTGGGGAGGAAAGGGAACAGGAGAGAATTCAAGGGACTGGGAACAAGGAATCAAGTGAGAGCCCCGATCGAACTCCGGCTAAGTACGTCCGACTACAGGTAGCGGTACAGTTGAGACGTGCAGAGCCGCGGGGGTGTCTCTCTTTTGTAGGATGAGCAGCGTGGAACGCATAGACTGATACGGAGCATTCTGTTCCAGGCGGCCATGTTGGAAGCATAACTGCATGCAATCCCCTGCGAGTCAGGGACCAGGAGGTCCAGAAAGGACGTAGACGACGGTTCATGACAGTATGCCTCCTCTGGAAACCAGCTCCTCCGGGTTTGCCCGGATGGATCAGATGAAATCGTCGAACCAATCTGGGAGCATTCATGTTTGACACGGGTTCCCAGGTACGCTCACTGGAAGGGTACCCTTTCCACTCAACCAGATATTGTAGTTGACCACGTTGATATATTGTGTCACAAATCCTGGAAACCTCGTATTCCAGTTGATCATTTACAATAACAGGGGTAGATCTAGGAGCTGTTCGGGATGACTGAATGTATGGTTTTAACAGAGAAGTGTGAAAGACTGGATGGGTTCTTTTCCAAGATTCAGGTAACTGAAGTCGAAAGGACACTGGGTTGATGATTTCTTGTATGGAAAAGGGACCGTAGTATCTGGGAGCCAGTTTATTGGGGCGCAGGTGTCGAGGAAGGAGCTTCAAGGATAACCAAACCTTATCTCCTACTGAATAGGAAGGTCCAAGCCTTCTTTTAGAGTCAGCATAACATTTGACATCTTCTCTGGCCCGTTCTAGGTATTCCTTAACCTCCTTATGTACTGTGATGAGGTTTTCGATCCAGGAGTCTACTGCAGGTTGTAGGGGAGGACTGGCCGCGAGGCCCTCCTCACCTACAGCTTCCTCCCCAGGTGAGGACCATGACTCGGTGGACGCCCCCTCATGCCACCCGGGCCCAGGTGGAGGAGGATTCGCCCGCCGACGACATTGCCCACACGCACCTCGTCTTTGCATTTACCAAAAATCGAGTCAGGCCTAGATGCCATCTTGTCTAGCAAACACGGCGTGAGTTTAGCACACTGTAACGAGGCCCCCACCTTTGGAGGGCCTTTCATGCATCTCTGTCGCCTCAGCAGCACTGGCAGATCCGCTGCGAGCGCGTTCCCATGAGAAAGTCGGAGATGAGCTAAACCCGAGATGCCAACACGGCAACATTATATTAGTAACAATGTGATATTGCACCCCGTATGACCCGGACCGCAAGGCCGGGGTAGCGAGGAAAAAAGCTGAAGCATCACTATCTGAAGAAGGTAGAAAACAATTCAAGTATTGGTACTAATGAACTACCTCTGTTTTAAAATGTGAATAAGCCATAAAAATGTAACGTTATATGATATCCCTCCAGGTCTGGACTAATGCTGCTATAACCACGGAGAAAGATGTTGACCAAACGTATAACCTCTATCTGTAAAAGTGTTTTTTCCATAGTATGTAGAAACTGGAACTCATATATGTTTACTGAACCACCCACAGTGGCAAGCATCAATCTCTGTAGGCCATAACCTAGATATCCCTCGTATAACGTCTAAATGTACATACAATACGCACACAATGTAATGAATGTAATGTTAGGCAATGAAAAGGTACTGGAATCGACTGTCTTAAAGAAATGTGTAATGAAATTGAAATATATATGTGTGTCTAAATAACGTCAAAATAAGGCAGAACAGTATAAAACTTCTGCATTTACTGATCAGCAACGCACGAGGAAAATACCTTTGTGGATATGCAAGGCCATTCCCTCTCCCACCCTACCAAGCCTGCAAGATAAAAAAGCTAAGACTTGTGCCGCGCTCCCTCACCTCCCCCAACCAAGCTGGCGTTACTTCAGAGGCCCCGGCGCCGCAACCAAGGCCATAGCCTGCCACCTGTGTTATTTACAGCACGGTAATAAACCCACAGATGAACCCACTGATCTACCAGCACCCTTTCATAAATCCCACGAACCCCCCAAGAATCCTGACCCCGTGTAAGGACGACCCCCATCATTGAGACAAGACACAGAGACCCATCTATATAATAACTTCTAACGCAGCAGACAGACATGTATCATTCGGCCCAGGCCCCAGAGCCCCGTCCTACGACCTAAAGTACCGGTCAATAGGACACAGGTAAATCTCACCCCAACCGATAACCACCAGACCTCTCACGAGGTGCATTCCTCATGTGTTGCGTTTATTTTATAAGATAAGCTACGGAACAATTTATTAGTGAACGTAAATGTCATTTTCTGAATAACTGCAGTGTGCATGGCCTAGGGCAACTAAGACAGGAAAGGTATTCATCATTGTCACAGGCTGCCCCAGCGCACCAACACCGCACGGATGACCTCAAGCCGGCCTGCCAGGCCCAACCCAACCCACGAGGCTGACCAGTGACGTCGTCTTGCCAAGACCAACCATGCTGCAGCAACACCTATAGTTAGTCGACGATACCCAATCCCAATTAACTTGTGCCCCCTATAGTGTTTAGGTGTTGATGACGTTTTCTGTATTAGAAATACGCCTGTCTTTGCTATTGTCAGACAGAGCGCTCTCGTAGGTTGCAGAGTTCTTTGCATGCCTTATCCTTGGATAAACTCCCACTTACGCTCACCCGCACTCTGTCTTGGTCTTATTCCCACTACGGGAGAGTCCCTTATTGTCTCTCATTGCGGGGAGGATCGTGCTGAATTGGGGGCGCTTCCCTTCAGTGGTGACCCCGACGTGATATCTCCAAATTATTTTTCCTAACTCCTTCTTTAACGACCCCCTTGTGGCACGAGAATCTCCGGTTGAGAAGGGATACGCACGGTGAACCGCCTCCGGGAGGCCGCCCGCCAACGGCGACCGGCACAATAAGAAGTGCGCACTCAATGAGAAAGGGTACGGGATCCCGATTGGAAAAAAATCCCCTTTGAGTGCCGCTCGCCGGAGCCAGGGGCTGACCGTTGAGTTACCGGTAACGCCGCCTGGACGGACCCAGTTTCGGAGAGTATCGGTTCAAGACGGGCACGTGAGTACCGAGTGCGAGTGATCGACAAGGGGAGAAGAAGGGGAAGTGGGAATAGAGGAACGGGGAAAGGTAGAGAAGGAGAATTGCGGGGGTCTACTAAAGACGGGTCTTGAAACTTTCTTTATTCTTTCTTTCGCATATGGCCATTAGGAGTAAGAAATAAGTGACGTGGTAGAAGTGACGGAAACCTAGCTCCGAAAGGGGGTGGAAGGCGGCGCCGCATAGTACTATCTAAATTAGTACTGGGAATATATGAAGAAGTGAGAAATAAGTTATTGGTGTCTAGCAAAAGGAGACACCGGGAATATTTTTTAGTGATTGTGCTCTCTCTCTCTCTATTTCTTTTTTTCCATTTCCACGGGGTAGGGGGTGAAAATGAGAAGGGTATGAAGTAGTTAGAACATCTTAAAAAGTGGGGACTCAGTAGTGGCACGTACAGACGTGAACACAGTAACCTTAGTAGGGAAACAGGGACAGCTGGCTAGGGAGGAAAGGGAGGAAAAAGACAAAAGTGTGAGTGGGAAGTATTGTGAAGGGTGCGCGCACCGTACGAGTGTTAGAGACGAACAGGTGGCCGTGAGGTGGTGCCAAAGAGTGTGGACATAACCAGTACTAGATCGATTGCCAGTGAGATCACATAAGTGTGCCTGAGAATGAGAAAGAGATGAGATATGGTGAGTGAGAAGAGATTTGTGCACTGAATTACAGTGGGTGACAATTTTGAGAGGTCCGCTCTTGTCTGTGCCATAAAGGTATACGTACGCATATTTACACCTATTTAAAAGTTACGAAGGCGAACGCGGTAGCGCTGACGATTTAGAGGATGGGGGCTGAAACTCCCTTGTCACACATTTGTAAGAGCTTGCCGGGATATGCTGAACGCATAAATAAATATCATGATCAATGGTTAACAGAATTGAAAGGGGAGGGGTTGCCCCAGATTTGGCCAGAAGGAGGGTCTTTTGACAAAAGCGTTCTCGATATGGTATGTACCTGTATTCGCCTCAAGTATAAGGGGAAAAAATGGCAGACTAGGAAGGAGATATTAGATCTCTGGAGATTGTTTGAGGAAGTACCCCCACCCAAAGCCCCAGCACCAAATATTGATTTACCCTCCACCACAGACAATCCACTAATGATTCCACGAGAGGAAAAGGAACAGGTAAGCATAGAACAACCTGCGGAGGTGGTTATGTTGTACCCAATGCTACCCAAACCAGCCCCTGCAACAGGATATAGCGACCCTATTTATGTGCCTCCCCCGTCGACCAGCACACCACAGAGGCCAACTGCACCCCCACCATACGAAAACACCAGAGAGCGCGCCCAGGGAGGCCCACAGAGAGTGGATATAGAGAAGTTAACGAGTGACTTAGAGTCGAGGCTTACAGTGGCAAGAGATGAACTCTCAAGAATAAAAGACATATGTGAACGCACAGCATGCGCCCCTACACAATCTGGACGCACGTCTAGAGCGTCAAGCGAAACTAGACAAATTGAGGAGGGATGGAAAAAGGGGGAAATACTGTTCAGAATTGAGGAAGAACCGACAAGAATAATAGAAGTGGGGACAGCAGAAGGAAGCATTGGAGATGTATCACGAGAAAGAGGGATCAGAGAGGAGTTGTTATGTGATGTCAGAGGAGGGGTGGATGAGAGCGATAGATTGAGCATGGCAATAGGAGGAGAAGGCGAGGAGCTAGATGGTGCCTGTTCACTGGAAACTATAGAAGATGAATGGATGGGACGACTAAGAAATAGAGTGGGGAAGATGGCGTCATTAGAGTCAGCAGTGACTAAGGAAAAGGAAGCTGCAACGGCAAAAGGGAAATTACAACTCCCATTACTGCACAGAGGAGGTGGGAGGCCAAACTATATACCGTGGGCTCAGATGGACAAGGCTAATTTAATGAAATTACTACCACAGCTGTCGGGAGGGGCAAGCAAGTGGATATATGCATTTGAGAAACATACCGCTGGTATACCGCTGGCAGTAGGTGATGTGAAAAGCCTACTAGTGTCCGCAGTAGGGGATCAGGCAGACAGAGTATGGGCTAAGGCGGGTTTTCCAGCTGTAACTTTAGAGTGTGATCGCCATGATGGGGCTTCTTTTAACACTGTGCGAGCAAGGGTGTGGGACGCACTACGGGAAACCTTCCCGGATACCCCTGATTTGCAGTCAGTAATGCAATGTACCATGAATGACGGGGAGGACGCTATGGATTACATTCTCCGGGTGCAGGAGATGTGGAGAGCGGAAACGGGTACGCCCTGGCACCAATCCACATCTCTATTCTATTTCATCATTAAGAGAGGGCTCCCAAAGGAAGTGCAAAAGGCACTAGATAAAATAGCAGGCGTTGAGGCAAAAGGCTGGCCAGAGATCCAAAGCATAATAGTACACCATTGTAAACGGATCAAAGAAAGAGAGAGGGAAGTAGCACAGAAAAGGTTGGCGGACGAGGCGAAGTTGGTGCAATCAAAATTGGTGAAGGTCGCAGCCGCGGTAGCGGGACTCCCACTCACACGGGAGGGAGAGGAAGGAGAGGAGGGGCAAATAGCAATACAAGGAAGAATAGCAGCGAATTGGGCAGGACAAGGGCAACGACAGTGGACAGAGCAGGAGCAGAACGGAGGTCCAACGTGGCAAGAGTGGGCCCCAAGAGGAGGAAGAGGTGGGTACAGGGGTCGAAGAGGAGGACAAGGGTATGGAGGTATGGGAGGAAATGGGTGGCAGGGTCCCAGAGGTCCACAGGGGAGCTGTTGGAATTGTGGGAGATGGGGGCATTACTCAAGAGAATGTAGGAGTAGACAAAACAACGGGTTCCAAGAGATAGAACAATACGGACACCCCCACCCGGGAAGCCCCTACGGCCTCCCCATGGGACAATACCAGCAACCAGAAAATGTAGCACAAAGGAGTAACGCACAACTGCATGGACATCAGTACCGAACACAAACCAGCCCACAGAATAATGACAATGTGCACTACACGCCTGGTAACACTTTCGCAACAGTAGCTAATGGAGCACCCGCCCCCGCACCTTACAGTGGAGTGTCAGTGGTTTCGGGGAACATTTTCGATCAAGGGGGGGCAATGAGACACCCCGCATAGGACAGCCCACAGAGAGCACTTGCGTGTCCAGTACTGTCTACGACCCACAATGCATCAGAGGAACCATTGATAGGAGCGCAGATAGGAGACAAGCAATTCATTTTCATGGTGGATTCGGGAGCGGAGAAATCATGCATTAGAGAGGGCCGGTTCCCGTTATCTAATAGAACGTTAGAGACGCAGGGGTTCTCTGGGGCTGTAATTGAAGTTCCTTACACAGAGGTATTGGATGTGACAGTGGGGGGTAAAACAGTGAAAGCACCCTTACTGTACTATGAAAACTCTCCCATCAACTTACTGGGGAGAGATCTCTTGAGCAAACTAAACATGACAATATCATTCACAGGGAGCGGTATCGTATGCTCAACGCCAGGCATATGCCCCCTCCGCATATTAGCAGTAATACACGGCCACACAATCATGAAAGAGATCAGAGGGGTACCAAGAAATGGGGAGATGTTTGTCGAAGGCATGAGAACATTGGCTCTCATAGTACCAGAACTAAAAAGGGTGGAGTGGAGGATCCCAGCAGAATTCCTTTTTCGCCCCATAGCAAGCCCCGACACTGCTCTCGGGTCAGTGATATCGTTGGATTTGCATGCAATACATGTATCAACAAACAGAATATGTGTGATTGGTATGGACATGGAAGGGTGTGAGTGGCGGACAGTATTGTGTACAAATGCAAATATCCCGCTGAGAGAGCTCTCTGACGAGGAGCTATTTTCTGACACTGAGGGAGATGGTGAAATAGTGATGGAACTGGCAATGCCCTGCGACATTGTAGTTACAGCCAGACAAACTAAGGTTGAACTAATGGCGGTAATAGGAGCACCGCACACATTTTTTGATGAGGACATGAGTTCAGTACCCACTGACTTATGGACTAATGGCCCCCACGATGTAGGGTTGCTGCATGAAGTTCAGCCTGTGGTGATAAAAGTAAAACAGGGAGCAATACTACCCCGGGTGAAACAATATCCACTGTCGCGAGAAGCAGAAGAAGGGATCAGAGAGACAATAGAAGCACTGCTAGCACAGGGTATAATCGTGCCCTCAAACTCCCCATGCAACACATGCATTTACCCAATCAAAAAAGCAAAGGGGGGTTCATGGAGGATGATACAAGATTTACGCCCACTGAACGATGTGGTAATGAAGGAGTTCCCTCTAGTCCCGAACCCGGCGACAATACTGTGCAACATTCCAAAAGTAGCATCACACTTCACAGTAATTGACTTAAAAAATGCATTTTTCTCGATTCCCTTAGCAGAAGAGAGCAGGTACTTGACAGCATTCACATTGGGAGGAAGGAGGTTCGAACATTGCAGATTACCACAAGGATATTGCGAGAGCCCAAGCATATTTAACAGGGTACTACATGAAGATCTGGGGAATTTGTCTGTAGAAAGCACAGTGATTCAGTACGTTGATGATTTATTGGTTTGTGCACAGGCTGAGGAAGAGTGCAGAAAGGACTCAATAACACTCCTGACATTATTGGCCAACAAGGGGTACAAGGTGGACAAAGGGAAGTTACAGTACTGTCTGACAGAGGTCCTATACTTGGGTCAGTTGATATCAAAGGATGGCAAGCGAATTATACCAGACAGGGCACAGGCGATTAGAACAATTGGAGAGCCCAAAACAGTAAAAGAGATGCAGAAATTTCTGGGTATGTGTAACTATTGCCGAGCATGGATCTTGGACTATGCGGCGTACACAAGGCCCTTGTTACAGGCACTGAAAGAAGCACAACAAGAACACAAACACATAGAATGGACAGAGGAGATGAACACAGCATTTAACTCACTAAAAGAGCTGATATCAAGCGCTCCAGTACTAGCAAATCCAGATTATGGGCGCGAATTTTTCTTATTTTCACATTGCAAAGGAACACTGATGACAGCAGTATTGACGCAGAAAACATCTTTAGGGCACAAACCACTCGCTTACTATAGCGGCACCCTAGATGCAGTAATGCAAGGTCACTTCGCGTGCGAGCAATCCCTAGCTGCAGCCGCGTTCGCAATTGAAAAAAGTGCCACGATAGTGATGGGCTGCCCGGTGACACTGTTTGTGGAACACTCACTTTTTGCAATATTAGAGCGAACAAAGAGCACATTGACAACACAACGCGCCACAGCATATGAGATAATACTGTCCAGCGCTAACATCCATATAGTGAGATGTAAAACAGTGAACCCAGCCACATTCATCACAGAGGCATGCACTGTAGAGGACATGCAAAACCATAACTGCGCCACGTACACAGGTGACGAAGGTAAGGATGCAGTGATTTTTGAAAATGCCCTGACCGAGGGTGAGGTGTATTTTGTGGACGGGTCAGCATCAATAGACATGGAGACAGGAGAAAAGCATGTGGGTATGGCAGTGGTACGATTAGAGGAAGATGAATATGAGATACTAGTACAACACCGCCTCCCATCACACTATTCAGCGCAAGCAGCAGAACTAATAGCGCTAATAGAAGCATTGCATGCCGCCAAGGGATGCGCAGTGACCATATACACAGACTCAGCATACATGACAACAACAGTTCACGGTGGGTTGGCCCGGTGGGGGCGGAGAGGGTTCCGACGAGCAGACGGAACACCAGTCCAGCATGCAGAACTATTGAAAGAACTGATTGAGGCCCTGCAAGACCCCACGGCAGTGGCCATCGTAAAATGTCAAGCTCATACCACCAATACAGATCTTGTATCTTTGGGGAACGCGGCAGCAGACGCCGCTGCCAAAGCAGCTTCATATCTACAAAAAGGTGAAATAGGAGAGTACATGTTGCACCACACAGCAAGCCAAGAGGTCCCCACAGGATACAACATGATGTCCACACAGGAGATAATAGAGCTGCAAGAGGGAGCTAGTGCAGAGGAAAAATTGCGGTGGACTAAGAGAGGTTGCAGCAAATCATCGACTGATTTATTGTGGCGACAAGAGAGTTCAGGAAAAGTGGTAATGCCAATTACGCTGTTAGAAATAGCATTTCAACAACTACACTTTCCCGCACACAACACGAAGAAACACATAATGGCAGAGATACAAGAAGATTGGTTTGCACCTTGCCTCCAGGAACACGTCACAAGGTTAGCCCTAGAATGCACGACCTGTCAAATTTACAACTCAGGTATGACCTTGCGTACACTAAGGGGTACGATACCAAAACCAAATGGCCCATTCAGAGAGCTCCACATTGATTATGTAGACATGGGGGAAAGGTGTAATGGGGCTCGGTACATGATTGTGGTTGTATGTCCATTTTCGAGGTGGGTGGAGGCAGGCCCATGTGCCCGCCCTGACGCGAAGGGCGCCGCGAAGTTCCTAGTGCGGGAAGTGTTTCCGCGCTGGGGAATTTGCGACATTATTCGCTCAGATAACGGGACGCATTTTGTTAATGAATTATTTAAAGAAGTGACTACATTATTGGGAATAAAGCACAAATTATGTTCGATTTATCATCCTCAAAGTAATGGCGTAGTGGAAAAGATAAATGGCCTGTTAAAAAGCAGATTATCAAAACTTTGTTTTTCCCTCAAAAAGACTTGGATGTACTGCCTGCCTTTGGCCTTGTTTGAACTGCGAAACCAGCCAAGTAAGGATCACCATTTGTCCCCGCACGAGATCGTCACGGGAAGAAGAATGCATACAGCGCATTCGCCTCTCCGTGAGCGTTCTGATGCACACAGAAGCGCAGCTATATTGGGGGAGGAGTTCACAGAATATCTGCGAAAATTGACACGGGCAGCGCGCGTAATTGCAAAACAACTAGCCCCCCCCTCGACAAGAGAGGAGGGGAACGCAACTGAACCAGACAAATTGCCTGAAAAACCGCTACAACTCATGCCTGGTGACCTTATATATGTCAGAAGCTTTGTGCGGAGGTGGAATGCACCACGTTTCCATGGCCCTTATGAGGTAGTGTTTTGCACACCTACAGCAGTAAAGGTGAAGGGCCTGCGATATTGGGTGCATTTGACAGACGTACGTAAAGCTTACAGCGCTGCGGAAAGTGAGGTGCAAGACGAGGCACAGGCAACAGCGGACGATGAAGTTGTGCGGAACGAATGATTGGAATTTTTGTGCTTTATGAGATGAACGGTGAGCACAATTAGCGCGCGACAAATGTCCTGGACTAAAACATGTACATATGTATGTGTAAAATTTCTTTTTATTACAGTTTTTGAAAATTTTGCGTGGGGTTCTTTTTTTTTTCCCCCACGGTGCTCTCTAAGATGTTTTTATTATTTTTGTTCTTATAATGACATGTTTCTTATTATTTATATATATACATATAAAGGTACGAATAATGATGATTGAAAAGCTACCTTGTCTGTCAACACACCCCCTCCCTCACCCAACCCTATATTTTATCATCGAAACGTTACAACGTGGAAATGCTTACATGTTTGTATTTAATGAACCTTTGTGTCTCAAACAGGATTTATCATGGCATCGAATGGGCAGCCTGCAACTAATAGATATGTTAGATTTAGAGAAATGTTAGTGGCTAAATTAACGTATTCATTTGAATGTGGTTTGTCAATGTGTGCTATCGTGTTCTTCATCTCAATGTTTTGTCTGGTATTACACTGGATTATAGCGTTCATCTCTACCGAGATGAACGAGGGGGGAGGGGGGAGCAACACCACCCTTGCCCCTGGAACGAAAACAAGTCCGACTGTAGGTATCAAAGAAGGTGATTTCTTGATCTGGGATGGATCACACTTTGTGTGGGGATACTATACTACACCACCCACTGCTGTCCTCTCACAATTGAGAACCAAAAATGTAAATAATGACACAATGTCCCAACCTGGAACATACAACAACCACACAATCCCTCCCGCCCCAATTTCAAACAACGATCTCTTGTTTATCAAGGAGGATGGAAAAGTGATTATGATGACAGAACACAAGTCCCTATATGAAGAATTAGAAAAGGGGGGTGGGGGGGAGGAAGAGGGGCCTGGTTCTTCACCTACTATAACGAGAAGGTACAGAAGAAGGGAGAAAAGTAGGCGGAAAAGAGAGACTGGTGGAAAAGGGTATGATGAGTATTATGGACTAGGGCTAGACAAAATGGAAGACCCACGACACCCACACCAAGCAAATAAATGGTATGCAGATATGAGCACAACAGCCAAACAAACAACCAATGAGAGCTGTTATGTCTGCTCACTTATCCCCCATGCATCAGGCACACCTAAAGTATTGTTGCCACGAGAATTGCCCATTGTGGATGCCCAATGTCTCCTTCATCTCACGCTGTGTAGAATAAAGAACACTTTCCAAGCACACGATGTCTCTTTCAGAATGCTACAGAACAACAAAACGTGCTATTCGCAGGCGTCTGGAGTGATCTGTCTTAAAGAACCTTTCTTTGCAATACAAGGGACACTGTTTTCCGAAAACAAATGGAAAGACGAAGAAGTGCTGTGCAAGGCAGAAGCGCTGAAAGGTGTCCAACCGGACAAGTTGCGGTGGATGGAAAGAACGTGCTTGCCAATATGGAAAGAACACATCCCTAAACTAACATGGGTAACAGCGATGGAGAAACCCTTCAAGCTACAAAGTGAAATACAAAACGAACTATGTTTCAAGGGAGAAGGAAAAATGGCAATGGGAACGAACACGAACTGTAACAAAACTCTCACCATCCCAGATATGAAAAAAGGGACAGCAGCATTAATGGACACCTACTGGGTATGCGGAAACCAGGCGTACCTGCACCTTCCCCAATCATGGAGTGGTAGCTGCTCAATGGCCACCTTGCACTCGACACTAATGGTGATTCCAGAAAGCCATATTGACAGAAGTAACATGATGAAAGGAGGCTTGAACCAGAATGCAGCTTCTCCAACTACACAAGCGCACCTTTATGTCCTGTCCTCCGGGGGGAAGGAAGAAGAGCTCTCAAGAAACAAGCGAGTCTCGAACTACATATCACAAGCATCATCTGACTTATTGGCACAGATTCCAGACAAGTATCGCCTGTTCAGCTCCGTGGAAACATTCTTTGCTTCGCTAGTGTCCAGTGTCCAAGCAAGAGCAAATGCAAAATGGCTCCAGATCACACGGTGGGAACTGATCCAGTTGGCCAATGACACTGAAGAAGGGTTCAACATAATAAAGGTGGAACTACGAGCTCTGCGACTAATGACCATGCAGAACAGGTATGTTCTAGACCTGTTAACAGCTATCGATGGAGGTGTTTGCCGAAAAATAGGAAGTGCGTGCTGCACGTTCGTACCTTCTGAAGACGCAGAAAATGGGTCCCTGTCCCACGTTATTGAAGCAGTACATAACCTGGGCGAGAAGATGAAAATGGAAGGTGGAGCTGAAGATAGCTCGTGGTTCGACAATATCTTCTCGTGGGTTCCCTCATGGCTTGGAGTGACAATAAAGTTCCTGATACCAATAGTGGTGATCATCCTTGTGATATTTTGCCTGTGCCAGGTGGGCCTCCGATGTTGTGCTAATGCAGTTCCTAACGGTGCAATGATGATGGTGACAATGGGCAACTCTGGTGGTACAATTAAAACAACACAAGAAGTACATGTGCAGACAGGAGCAGACAACACCCCCAAGTACCAGTTAGTGCCTATGTGCCGTGATAAGTACATAGTAGATAAACTATGGCACACCACTATCAAAGAACCACGAGACGTAGAACTGGAATGGTATGAGGAGGTCTGGGTAGATCTGGAAGAAACTGGCGACTGTATATATTTAACATGTACACCAGATGAGTATGCTAGGAGAGGTGAGAGTTTAAGGGGGGTGTGCAGAGCATGGATGCCTATAAAAGGAACCCCTGCATGGGATGGTGCAGTGTTAGAGGAACAAGAATGTAGGAGATTGGAAGAGCTAAAGAAATTCGTTACTTTAAGTAACGAAAGGGGGGAAATGTAGGGGAGGACTGGCCGCGAGGCCCTCCTCACCTACAGCTTCCTCCCCAGGTGAGGACCATGACTCGGTGGACGCCCCCTCATGCCACCCGGGCCCAGGTGGAGGAGGATTCGCCCGCCGACGACATTGCCCACACGCACCTCGTCTTTGCATTTACCAAAAATCGAGTCAGGCCTAGATGCCATCTTGTCTAGCAAACACGGCGTGAGTTTAGCACACTGTAACGAGGCCCCCACCTTTGGAGGGCCTTTCATGCATCTCTGTCGCCTCAGCAGCACTGGCAGATCCGCTGCGAGCGCGTTCCCATGAGAAAGTCGGAGATGAGCTAAACCCGAGATGCCAACACGGCAACATTATATTAGTAACAATGTGATATTGCACCCCGTATGACCCGGACCGCAAGGCCGGGGTAGCGAGGAAAAAAGCTGAAGCATCACTATCTGAAGAAGGTAGAAAACAATTCAAGTATTGGTACTAATGAACTACCTCTGTTTTAAAATGTGAATAAGCCATAAAAATGTAACGTTATATGATATCCCTCCAGGTCTGGACTAATGCTGCTATAACCACGGAGAAAGATGTTGACCAAACGTATAACCTCTATCTGTAAAAGTGTTTTTTCCATAGTATGTAGAAACTGGAACTCATATATGTTTACTGAACCACCCACAGTGGCAAGCATCAATCTCTGTAGGCCATAACCTAGATATCCCTCGTATAACGTCTAAATGTACATACAATACGCACACAATGTAATGAATGTAATGTTAGGCAATGAAAAGGTACTGGAATCGACTGTCTTAAAGAAATGTGTAATGAAATTGAAATATATATGTGTGTCTAAATAACGTCAAAATAAGGCAGAACAGTATAAAACTTCTGCATTTACTGATCAGCAACGCACGAGGAAAATACCTTTGTGGATATGCAAGGCCATTCCCTCTCCCACCCTACCAAGCCTGCAAGATAAAAAAGCTAAGACTTGTGCCGCGCTCCCTCACCTCCCCCAACCAAGCTGGCGTTACTTCAGAGGCCCCGGCGCCGCAACCAAGGCCATAGCCTGCCACCTGTGTTATTTACAGCACGGTAATAAACCCACAGATGAACCCACTGATCTACCAGCACCCTTTCATAAATCCCACGAACCCCCCAAGAATCCTGACCCCGTGTAAGGACGACCCCCATCATTGAGACAAGACACAGAGACCCATCTATATAATAACTTCTAACGCAGCAGACAGACATGTATCATTCGGCCCAGGCCCCAGAGCCCCGTCCTACGACCTAAAGTACCGGTCAATAGGACACAGGTAAATCTCACCCCAACCGATAACCACCAGACCTCTCACGAGGTGCATTCCTCATGTGTTGCGTTTATTTTATAAGATAAGCTACGGAACAATTTATTAGTGAACGTAAATGTCATTTTCTGAATAACTGCAGTGTGCATGGCCTAGGGCAACTAAGACAGGAAAGGTATTCATCATTGTCACAGGCTGCCCCAGCGCACCAACACCGCACGGATGACCTCAAGCCGGCCTGCCAGGCCCAACCCAACCCACGAGGCTGACCAGTGACGTCGTCTTGCCAAGACCAACCATGCTGCAGCAACACCTATAGTTAGTCGACGATACCCAATCCCAATTAACTTGTGCCCCCTATAGTGTTTAGGTGTTGATGACGTTTTCTGTATTAGAAATACGCCTGTCTTTGCTATTGTCAGACAGAGCGCTCTCGTAGGTTGCAGAGTTCTTTGCATGCCTTATCCTTGGATAAACTCCCACTTACGCTCACCCGCACTCTGTCTTGGTCTTATTCCCACTACGGGAGAGTCCCTTATTGTCTCTCATTGCGGGGAGGATCGTGCTGAATTGGGGGCGCTTCCCTTCAAGGTACTGGAGTAGGATGTGGGAGTACGGAGGGTAGGACAGATGGATGGAATCCTTGGCTACAGAAGAAGGGACTGGTCTTGATAGCTGAATGATCTGAATTGTTATAGGCGAATTCAGCCATAGGCATTAGGAGTGACCAATCGTCCTGAACTTTGGTGGCAAAACATCGTAGATATTGTTCGAGAGTCTGGTTCACACGCTCCGTGGCTCCATTGGTTTGTGGATGAAAGCCAGAGGATAAGGCACGTTGGATTCCCAGAATACAACATACTTGCTTGCAAAACTGAGATATGTACTGAGGTCCTCGGTCTGAAATGATCTTGGAAGGCAACCCATGAAGTCGGAATATGTGTTCCAGGAAAATTCCGGCAAGGTCTGATGAGGAAGGTAGTTTGGATAAGGGTGTAAAATGAGCATATGAGTAAACAAATCAACAGTGAGCATGATTGTTGTGTAGCCTCTAGAGGGTGGTAATTCCACGATAAAATCAGTGGTGATGAATTCCCAGGGTCTTGTTGGTATTGCTGGTTGGAGTAGGAGTCCGGCTGGCTTCTTATTATCGTGTTTGTTCTGATTGCAAACTGCGCATGTTTGGACATGGATCCTAATATCATCCTTCATCTTGGGCCACCAAAACTGTCTTTGTACTAGATGGAGAGTGTTGGTTATCCCACAATGTCCAGAATGTAAGGTATCATGACATAAACTTGTGATCCTTTGTCTCGGTCCAGGAGTGGGAATGACTAAGCGATTATATTTGAATAGATACCCGTCCTTAGCTGTGAGATTCCATCTGTTATTTCTCTTGTGCTCCTTCCAGAGGTCCGAAAGTCGAGTTTGGCCTTGGATATTCTCCAGGAGGGTGAGTGCTTGTGCAAACAAAGATCGTGTGAGGAAACATCTTTGGAAAGGTCCGATCCTCAGAGTTTTCATAGTCAAGATGTCTGGAAAGGGCATCGGCAATTATGTTTTGTGATCCAGGGACATGATGGATGTGGAACTGGTACTGGGCCAAGAAGAAGGCCCAACAGGCCTGACGACTGTTCCTATACTCCAAAGATTGTAGAACTTGAAGATTCCGATGGTCCGTACGGACCTGGACTGGATGCCTAGCTCCCAGGAGTAGATGTCGCCATTCTGTGAAGGTTTGGCGGATGGCTAGCAGTTCCTTTTCCAAGACAGAATAATGATTCTCACTGGGCGTCAGGGTTCGTGAAAGGTAAGCAATGGGGTGCTCCAATTTGTCCTCAAATTCCTGTTTTAGTACTGCTCCTATGGCGTAATTGGATGCATCCGTCTCCACTAGGAATGGCCGGTTAATATCGGGTTTAGCCAGGATGGGGGTTTGAGTAAACTCTGTCTTTAATCATTGGAATGCCTTGTCTTGATCTGTAGACCAGAGAAATGGAGCATCTTTCTTGAAGAGAGCAATGATCGGTTGAACAATTTCAGAGAAGGACAGTATGAACTTTCGGTAAAAATTGGCAAGTCCCAGGAAAGGTTGAATCTGTTTCACGGATGTGGGAGCCGGCCAAGATAGCATGGCCTTTACCTTTGAAGGATCCATTCCAATTCCTTCTGGACTAAGGACAAATCCTAGGTAATGAACAGAAGTGACGTGAAACAGGCATTTCTCGGGTTTAGCTAGGAGTTTGTGTTGACATAATCATTGTAAGACTGCCTTAACATGCTCTTCATGCCTTAGAAGGTCCTTGGAGTAGATCAAGATGTCATCCAGGTAGACGATAACGAAGAAGAACAGCATGTCCGAGAACACCCTATCCATGAAACGTTGAAAAACTGCTGGGGCATTAGCAAGTCCAAAGGGCATGACCAGATATTCAAAATGGCCGAAGGGAGTTCTAAGGGCTGTTTTCCATTTGTCACCTTCCTTTATACGAATGAGATGGTAAGCAACCCTTAGGTCTAATTTTGTGAAGATTACTGCACCTCTGACTGCTTCCAGGATATACGAGATGAGGGGTAGAGGATAACGGTCCTTGAGAGTGCAACATGAAGATGATGTACAGTACTAGTGCTGACATATATTGTGAGCACTGCTTCATAAAAGTTGTTTACAATGGCAAAGCTGCTGGCATCACAAAGTGAAAGCATTCACATAGGGTGCTTTACAAATCACTAATAAATAAATACATGCTGGCACATATTGTGAAGAAGGCATCATGAGCATGTTGTAAAATGCTCCTGTGTGCTATGGGGATTTGAACTCTACTGGACTGACTCATGTGTTAGCCTAGAGAACCAATTGTAAACTGTATGGTGCTTTACCTATTATTCTCAAAAAATTGTATGGCAAAATGCATAATTTCAACTCAATATTTCTTTTTAAAACAAACTTGTAGGGGAAACTCCCCCACCCCTGAAAACTCTTGCACCGCTTAGGGATCCCTCACTGACCTTCTCTGCGATAATTTGGGAAAGATGTTAATGCCCCTACACTGAAACTAATTATCACCCATCATTGACCTTGGGTAATTTAAAGTGAAGGCACCCTCTCAGGAGCCACCTGTCCCTTCTACTAAAAGCTGGCTCTGCCACTGTCCTTTCTCCATTAGATGTGGCCCTGTGACTGTGAGATGTGAGCATAGTTTCAGTGGAATATGAGTCTGTGACAGTGACATGAGAACCAGTGTCAGTGACATGAACTTTGTTTGCTATTTACATGGCAGTGACATGTGAGCACTGTGTCAGTGGTATCCGAGCACTGTGTCAGTGACATTTTATTTATTTATCTATTTATATTATTTGTTGATAGCGTCCAGACCCGGAGGTATCACAGTGCTAGAAGCATGGTTCACTGCAAGTAATAGGTGTTCCAGATGAATTACAGT
Source organism: Ambystoma mexicanum (assembly GCF_040938575.1). Lineage (NCBI taxonomy): Eukaryota > Metazoa > Chordata > Amphibia > Caudata > Ambystomatidae > Ambystoma > Ambystoma mexicanum. The sequence continues at coordinate 272,358,702 of NC_090922.1, forward strand.
ACAGTAGTAGGTGTTACAAGTGAGTTACTGGTGGAGCAGTATATTGTAATCATATAGAGAAGGCAGCAGTAGGTTTTCTGACATTCTAATACACAAGAGGCAGTCAAGACTATTTATTAAACAGGGCCGTTTTTACTTTTTTTGTGACAAAAGGGGTAAGAGGGTTCTTCTTGGATACAGAGGGCTAAGGATTTTCACACCATGGGACGATGACGGTGAAACTGGAGCCTCCAGCTCTCTTACTATTGAATCTGTGGGTGAGTAGTAAGTTGGAGGAGGAGCGTAAGCTGCGTGTATTGTGTTTTTTAGTGATGCGGCGGGTGAGGTAAAGGGGAGCTGTGCTGTGAACGTAGCAATGGGCGATGGTAAGGAGTTTGAATTCAATTTGTGAAGCCAATGAGCCTTGTTTCAAATTTGCGAGATTTGGTCAGAACATTTAAGGCCCCAGGCTGCTCTGAGGATGTTGTTTTGGATAAGATGTAATGGGCCTCATTACAAGTTGGCCGGTAAGAAAATCAAATTACCATGTTGCACTGATGCCGGAATCAACGGTTGATTCCGAGTCAGCGTACACGCAAATTCCAGCATGCCGGAAATGGCTGCACCGCCATGTCGGTAAGGCACTCCAAACCCCCGATAGCGGCAACATCGATGCCGCAGATACCTGCACCAGCATCCCCAATGCCGTAATAACCGGCATCCCCGATACCGGCAATACAGGCACCGGAAGCAACATCATAGTGCCGGAACCGGAAATGCACCGGCGGCCATCTTCAAAAACACAATCCATTGCAATCCTCTTCCTACAGCACCTGGACCAGAGAACTGTGCAGTGTGTTAGCAAGCTGAGGACCATGGCTACGAGGAAAGGCATAGTGCGGCTGCGAAAGCCACGTTTCCGTGACAAGGTGCTGAACATGCTAGCGGATACCCTGGAGGAGCAAGCTGACGTAGTCTTCTGCACGGACCTGTGCCGGGCAGCTCAAAACTGCAAGAAAACTCTATCTGAGGAGGCGGCACAAAGGCCTCTGTGGTGGGGACAACACCATGCACCGTACATGACTGCAGAAAGAAGTGGAACGATCTGCGGCTGCATGTCTGCAACATCCTCTCGGCAAATCACAGCCTGGGCCTGGCTACAGGTGGAGGAGCACCATCCCTAATTAAGCTTGCAAGATGGGAGGAGATGTGCAGCACAGTCATGGATATGGAGTCAATCGAACGTATTGGCCATGCAGAGATCGAAGTCCCTTCATTGGCCGATGACGGTGAGTGACCCTTAGCGTAATACCAAAGTCACAACACACACCTAATACCCCAAGTACAATGGCGGAGTCCAAATGGCAAATAGATGAGAGCAAATACATGGCCCATCGCCTCCCACCTAAAGTCAGCCCCTACAAAACCGCAAAGCCCCTGCTATGAACACACCCAACAAACCCCACTGACACAAACCACATGAGTCCCCAATTACAAACGCATGCACCATCTGCATGCGCACACACACATATACATCACTGTACAAATGCAGGCCTGACCACTGTGCCATCTCATTGCATGGTACACACATCACCACTACCGATTGCACACTTGACCCTGTTAGGGAGAATTCTCATATTATGGCTAATTTCCCTTACCTATAGAGTCCCCCAGCAGCTTTGCTGGATTTGAAGGGTTTGTTTCTTTTCTCCTGCTAAGAGTGAGACTCCTTTTCCCACTCTTAGGCATTTTGCTATGTGTGTTCTAGGCTATTTTCGTTTTTAATGTCTATGGGGTTTCTCTCACCTCCATAGGAACCATCTTTATTCACATGTGTTACACAGCACCCTCCGTGCAGTGACATAGGGGTGTGGTAGCGACCCCCAAACATAGACTCCATACCCTGGGACTGACTACTGTCTCCCAGGGCATGTAAAGTCCCCATTGACTTTACTAGTCAATTATTGTGAACTAAACCAGTACAACCCATCTTACTATGGAAGTACTGGGAAGGGTTAATAGTTTTTCCCTTATGTTCATTTTCGAGAGGGTACCATACAGTCCCTCTCTCAAAAGTTTCTGGCTGGTGGCAGTGGTTACTACCGTAAATATTCAACCGCAAATATTTTCCTATGGGATTTTCCCATTGTTTGAGGCTACCACATTTTCTGACAGCCTCTAACGTACCGCCGGTGTATTTTAATATTAACTTTACTCCGGTAGGCTTTATTTGCCAGAACTTTAATATCATTTCTTTCTCGTGTCTTTCTGTAAACTCCTAACCCAGGTTGGGGATCCTTTGTTCGTCCTTTTGGAGGGCTTCTGCCAAGAAGCCCTCATTTCGGCATCACTGAGTCTGGGGTGGGTCCATTGTGTGGGAGGGGGAGTAGGACCCCTGAACAGGGTTGCCTTGTCGGAATTGAAATAATATTATGCCTCCTATCGCAGCAATTGTATGTGTATTGGCCTACGCCAAGTTGTCTAAAACATCATGCGAATAAACTCCGCGGCAAGGTCTTGACCTTAGAGAAAGTAATGTAAGTCGCCATCTTGGATTAAGCCGCCATTTTAGGTTCTCTTGTAATGTGGAAGTCACCCTGAACATCAAAATGGAGGCCGAATGACATTCTGAGTAAGATTCTGGCCGTTGTGACCTCCGCACACACGAATAATTAATGTGCCTGCAGTCTACTTGTTGGGGTCGCGAACTGAGACCTTGTCCTATTGCTGACCTATGTGTAAATATACAACTATATCAGTGAAACTAATCAAAATGCATAAATTATAGGATTGACCTGGCAAGGAACCCTTAGGCCCGATCCCAAGAATGGTTAACCCGCGAGAGGGTTGGCCAAGGGCTGGACAAATCATATAAAAGACCCAAGTATTCCAATGTACGGTCTCTCTTACTAATGCATCGAACCTTCGTTGAAGTTCGTTACGTTACTCTGAGAGCCGAATAGCTATCCGTTTGTCAATTGACTTTGGTAACTGTTGTAGCTTTTAAATAAAGCACTTGTATGTTCTTTGTAACCTGTGTTGGTGTGTTTCTTTTGGGCTTCCCGGCCTCATATTATTTTTATGTTTTTACAGTTGGCGCCCGAATAGGGACCCTCAAGATTGATGCCGGATCATTGAAGGTTGACGCAGACTATCAAACCGGGATCGGGCGGTGTGATACTGCGGGCCCGACCGAACGAGACGCGATACCTCGGCAGCGCTGCACGATCCGATCCTTGGACGATAGTCGTGTGGTCTGACACGGCATCTTGACGAGGGTCCATTTTTGAGGCGGGCAGATTTGTCGAAACCACCAAACACAAGGTAAAATTCGTTAGGTAAGTTCTTTGGTAAACCGTACGGTCCTCCTTAGGTTTGGTCAGGTGCAGTCGTGACCCGGCTCTTAATTTAACCCTGACAATTTGAATTTGGCGTATTGTATCTGCAGACACATTTATTGACCAGGTAACACCAATTTTTTGTGAAATGCCTGGGAAATTGTCTAGCTGCTTTAGGGCTCTGTTCCGCAGCGATAGACAATCTTTGGAATTTAGCCGCCCGGCACCACAGGAGGGGTCGCCGGCATGTACTATGTACTGTAAGTATGGCATTGGAAGTTTAGTATTTAATGATATTATGGACAGTCAAACCAGACATGCCTCCGAATTTCAGTGGCCAATCAATGGTAGTTTTGAGATCCCCCGTATTGAATACCTAGAATCGGTCTTTCTAAAAAAGAAGGCCAGACCAGCAGCCTTTGATGTTTTGCAGAATTGGAAAAAAGAAGCATTGCAGCAGCTTAAAAGTAGGGATAAACATGCACGTCGTCATAAAACAAATGCCGAAAAGGCATTGTTATATGATAAAGAAAAACATTCAGAGTCAGTTGAAAATATGGATAGGGCTTTTTCACTTGGAATCCAGAAAATGTATCCCTCTAAAGATTTCCATGTTTCTGAAGAATTTATTGAAAAATTGTTAAATGAACGCAGGTCTGGTGCTTCTGCGCCACCTCCGTATGATCCTCTCCTGGGTGCTCTGCCCATTCCTGCTGTTGTCCCTGCTGTTATTCCTGTTCCCCCTGTACAACCTATTGTTCCTATTCCTCTAGTTGTTGTTCCTCCACCTATCGCACCACCCCTTCCTCCCGCGCCGATAGTTGCACCCTTATTGAATTTTCCTGCACCTCCACTCCCGAGTGGTTCCGTATTGACTGAAGTTGATCAAGGTGCGGGGTCAAAGATTGTAATACTGTTTCTGTAACGGGAATTGTTTGCGTGGGCTAAGCACTGTATGGAGAAAGGTGATCAAGTTAATGTTTTTTCCACATTATCAAATTTGAACAGTTTTCCCGAGAAAAATGTTTTTATCGAAGGTTTGGGGACTCATTTATGTGTGATGTGGGGTAGATTACAAAATTCGGATCTCCCACAAGGGGTGAGGGATCTAAATACTTTAGCACTTTCGAGGGACACAGAGAAGAAAGTACATGGTCATGTTGAAAGATTGTTTGAGTATAGGAGGGACTTTGAAAAATCACGAGATGAGGATGATGAAGACGACAGTATGTATGTACAGAAACGGTTCCTTCCGTGTCGTAGGTCGGCACCTGAGGAAGTACGAATTTGTACCAAAGATGCGATTCGATGGATCTCGGATTCATCGATATCGCCAGATGAAATATATCACACGTATAGTCAATATACAGTGGAAATGCAAAAGAAGGTGATTCAGGTAATGGTACAGTACCTGCAAGAAGAATGTGTAAGGAAGAAGGTTAGTTGTCCTATAGAGCCATTGGGGATTTGTAAAAGGGCTTTTTCACCCTACACTTCTTCGACTGCCATAGCGCTCCACCTGGCTCTGTTGCTTGGTAAGCAGTCAGAGTTACCTATATCTCAGTTGCCTATGAGAGAGGTTCCTCCGACATTTGTCCCAAAGGTTGAGATTCCTGCTAACATTGGGACTGGTGCACCCGCTGTGGATATCCTTGCGCATTATGTATCGCAATTTGTTAATGTCCCATTTTCACGACAGGAAGTGAACACTATTAAACAATCAGTTCCCGATATCAGGAAAAACCCGACAGGGTTTTACAAAGAGATAGAGTCTGTTTTGCAGTCCTCTGTGTTCACCTTAAGTGATATTGACTTGCTACTCCCTGTACTCCTACCCGTAGATTTATGGAAGCAGGTTCGGACAATAGACGATGTGCCAGGGTTGGGAGATACGTGGGCTAATATGACTAGGTTTGATGGGGAAAGATCAGCTGGTGAGAAACCACCTCAGGTAATACTCACTTTGCCTGATAGAATTGTCGCAAAATTAAAAACTATAATTCCAGAGAAAAAAATTATTTGGGACAAGCTTACGGCCTGCGTTCAAGGAAAAACTGAAGGCGCCACCAAATTCTTTAATAGATTCGAACAGGTATTTTCTGACTTCAGTGGACAGGACTTGGGTACAGAGTCTGGGAAAAGGTTGTTCGTGGACAAATTTGTACATGGATTGTTGCCCGACATCCAGTCACAGATTATGTCCTCTGAGAGCGCTTAGCAGGCAAACTCTCAATCTGAAGTTTTGCACATGGCTCAGTATTATGAGAAACGTGTTAATAATGAAAAGGAGAAAATAGAGAAGAGGAAAGGAGATCTGAAGACTAAAGTATTATTACAACAAATTGTCAGAAACCCCAGAGGAGGTACGACACAGACCAGAGGTCAGTATGTCCCAAAAGGAAACGCTCCTTTGGGTTCTGTGAATATTAATCAATGTGCCTATTGCCGCCAGGAAGGTAATTGGCGAGCACAGTGCCCTGTCCTTCGACAAAGGTCAAACAATGCGTTTGGGAGTATGGGTAGACGACCTAGAAGTCGCCCTGGAGCAGGGGGCCCTGATAGAGGTCAGTTTTCACAAGATCCCAGCAACTTTTTTCACGGGAAAATCAGACCTCGAGTGTGGATGCAAGAAACATATTTGATCACCCTTCTGCTGCCTACCTTTCTGAAGAGCTTCCTTCCGACGACATTTTATTTCGTTAGGATTGCCCGAAGCAGGGTTTGGAACCTTCACCTATTCCCGTTAATCAGAAAGGCCCCTACGTTGAATTGTTAGTGGGGAATAGGAAACACCAGTTTTTGATAGACACTGGAGCACAGAAGTGCTCCATTGATCATTCCCGGGTTCCAAACATTCCACTGTCAGGGCAAATAAATGTTTCTGTAGGGTTTTCTGGTATACCAATTGTCTGTCCGGTTTCTTCGCCGGTGTCTGTTTCTTTGGGTCCCTTTACGGACCATTGCCCTTTCCTTCTGACTTCGAACTGTGGAGAGAATTTGCAGGGGTTAAGTTTGTTAAAGAAACTGAATGCAGTAATTCATTGTCTGATGGAGTACGACTGATGGTTTCACCACAGCAACTTCCCAATTCTCAGTTTTTGACTCGACCATTGCCTCCTGAGTTTAGCGTTGTTCTGGAATGTTTATGGGCGGTTGACGACAATGATGTCGGGGTACTACAGATTGAGCCCGTTAACATAGTTTTGAAACATGGAGTTAAACTATCACGCATTCCGCAGCATAAAATATCAGTTGAGGGCGAGCGTGCTTTGAAGTGCATTGTCTCTGATTTTGTGCATCGTGGGGTGATCGAGGAGATTGCAGGTAGTTTATGTAACAGCCCGATTTTGCCTGTATACAAGAAAGGCGACAATGCAATCCCATACCGGTTCATAATTGATCTTCGTGCTATTAACGGAGTTGGCGCCCCACAATTTCCAATTGTGCCTGATGTAACAATGATACTGACAATGATCCCTGCTACGGCTACGCATTTCAGCGTTGTGGATTTAAAAAATGCTTTCTTTAGCATTCCTATACACAAAGAGAGTAGATATTTGTTTGCGTTCACCTTGGGGGGACGTTCATTCACATTTACTCGGGCACCTCAAGGGTATACTGAAAGTCCAAGCATTTATAGTAGAGCTTTGAAAGAGCAGCTCGACACACTTGAATTGTCACCTACTTGTACACTGCTTCAGTATGTCGATGATTTGCTTTTGGCTGCAGATTCTGAAAGTGCTTGTAAAGAAGGCACTGTACTGTTGCTTGTTCATCTAGATAAAAATGGTCATAAAGCTTTGCTCAAAAAATTTCAATATTGTTGTCAGGAGGTCGCCTATTTAGGCTACCTCCTGTCAAATGAGGGGAGAAGATTGACACCTGAAAGAATAAAACACATTTCTGGCATGTCTGTTCCAAATACACAGAAGGAAGTCAGAGCCTTAATAGGTATGGCTTCTTACTGTAGGTTGTGGATCCCGAACTTTTCACTAGTGATAAAACCGATGTTGGCTTTGACGAAGAAGGGCATTTCTCTGCCACTGCCATGGAAGTCGGAACATCAACGATCATTTGAGCTTCTCAAAACCGCGTTATGCTCTGCACCGGTTCTGGGTACTCCAAATTATGATAAGGCCTTTGTGTTGTTTGTGCATGAATGTGATGAATGTGCTTTGGCTGTGTTAACACAGGAACACGGAGGGAAGAATGGGCCGTGCGGCTACTATTCCTCCGCCCTTGATCCTGTCGCATGCGCTTTGCCAAGATGTTTGCGAGCTGTCGCTGCTGCTGCCGCGTCTGTAAAACAGAGTGAGGGAATGGTCCTAGGCCATGATTTGATTTTGATGGTACCTCACTCTGTAGATATCCTATTGAACAAAATCCAAACGCAACACCTCACCTCTGCACGGCTAACAAGGTATGAATTCATTCTGTTTGCCCCTCACATTCAAATTAAGAGGTGTTGTGTTCTTAATCCGGCTGGACTCCTACCTTTCCCGCAAAATACTGTTTGCGGTGACGAAGAATTACATGACTGCCTGTATACCACTGAGCAGGAAACGAAGGGCAGGATAGATCTTATATATACTCCTTTGGACAATGCAGAAGGGGAGCTGTTTTGTGATGGCTCCTGCTTCAAACTTCCAGATGGTACATCTACAGCTGCTTACGCAGTTACTACGTTGAGTACGGTTGTTGAAACTAAGAGAATTTCGTATAACTCCGCGCAGGCCGCAGAGATTATAGCGTTGACCCGAGCTTGTGAACTCTCCGAAGGGCTTATAGTATAAATATATACTGATAGCCAGTACGCCTTTGGGGTGGCTCACAACTTTGGGAGGCTCTGGTCGGAAAGAGGGTTCCTAACCTCACATGGGACCAAGATCCAGCATGGTCCCCTGATAGTGCAATTGCTCTCGGCACTCTCACTCCCTAGGCAGTTAGCGATCATGAAATGTGCAGCACATCGTAAGGTCATAGATGATGTGGGAAAAGGGAACGCTTTTGCTGACCAGATAGCCAGGCAAACGGCCACAGACCTTAGCGCAGACATGTATGCTCTAAGGGAAACAAAACATGCCTATGTAATGGATGAGGGTATCGGGTCTCTGCGAGATATCAAGACTGATGCCACGATAGAAGAGTCTAAAAGGTGGGCCGAAGGAATGGGGAAACTGGATGATGATGGGTGTTGGGTGGATGCATCTGAAGGAAAATGGTTGCTCCCTGAATCATATGTGCTGGCAATGGTTACGATGGCACAGGGTCCTACTCATTTGTGTGCTCAGCAGATCACGAAAATGTTAGAACAAGTTTGGGTGAATGATAAAATTCTGAAGACTGCACAACGACATGTTCAGAATTGTATGATTTGCTTACAGCACAATGTGGGGAAAGGGACAGTAACTCCAAGGGGAAGCTTTGGGCCCCCTTCTGTTCCCTTCGAGGTCATCCACTTTGATTTTATTGAGATGGTGTACTGTCTAAAATATGTTCTTGTGATTATTTGTGCTTTTAGTAAATGGGTCGAGGCTTTCCCCTTTAAAGATGCTACTGCCATGACCACTGCAAAGACTATGGTAAAAGAATTCTTTCCACGATTTGGACTCCCAAGGGTAATTTGGTCGGACAATGGTCCCCATTTTGTTGCAGCAGTAATTTTGCAGATATGCACAGCGTTACATATTGAAAAACGATTTCACTCAGCTAGACATCCTCAAAGTGCTGGGTTGGTAGAGAGACATAACGGTATCTTAAAGAATAAGCTTGCAAAAACATGTGCCGATACCAAATTGAAATGGCCAGATGCCTTACCTATTGTATTATTAGCCATGCGTACCACACCTCAAACTAAGACCGGGCTTTCCCCATTTGAGGTAGTGATGGGGAGACCTGCTAACATTTGGAGTCTTCCAAAGCCTAAAGCCCTGAGGGAGGTGGAAAATGTATTGCTTGTAGACTACTGCAACCAGTTGACTAAAAACCTGTATTTCATTTGTATTTCAGGTTCACTCAGCTTTACCTGTACGGTTCACGGGCCCAGGACACGATATTCAGCCTGGAAGTTGGGTCCTAGTGAAGGCCTACGAAAGGTCTTCCTGTCTCGCTCCTCGTTGCAGGGGACCCTACCAGGTGCTGTTGGTCACCCGGACAGCAGTGCGGGTGGCTGGGAAAAAACACTGGATCCATGCGACGCATGTCAAGAAACTTCCTCACCTGACGCCACACATTACAGAAGAAGCAGAAGCCCTCGCTCATGCTACAATCTCTGATCTTGGAGTAGCAAACAGAACTGTGAGTGCGTCGGAGAATTTCTCTGAGCCCGTAGAGCTTGGGGAACAGTCCATTTCGTCGCTGCACTCTTTGGAAAAGTCGCTTCTGGAAAACACTGTTTCAAGTTCTGCGACTTCCGTCGCCTCCGATACGTCGCTTCCCTCAGGAAGTGGCGATACCTTGTTTCCGGATCAAACAGTTTTGGGTACCACCAGGTACGACCTTCAACGAAGAAAACAGAACTACGGCACGGGTCTTTCCGTGCATTTGCAAAGAAGAAGTGATTGAAAGTTTTCTTTTGTAAAAGAAAGTTCCTTTCGAACATAAGGAAAGGAAAGGGATTCTGCTGGCTAGGGTTGGGAAGGACTAACAAGTCGCACGACCGTAGTGTCGCCAGCAACGAACATTGGGGTCGTCGATTGAGAAACTGCAATGCCTGCCACCTCCACCGCTGCTCCCCGCACTGGACTTGTAAATAGGGGGGTGACCAACTCGGACACGAACAATGTGCCTGGGCCCCGAAAACATATTGCTATGTTGTGTTAATAATGGTTGGAATTTGCGTAGTTACTGCCGTAGGACTTTGGTACTTCGAAGAAATTTACCCTCTAAAACCTCTACTGCCAATTGAGATTGTACCTACTGCTTTGACTCCCTCTGTACACCTTCACACTCTGTCACCTAGAGACTCCCAGCATAGACGAAAGTATCATAATAACACTTTAATGATAGTAATGAATGCAACACATGCCATTTTTAATAAGAGTAATTGTTGGATTTGTACCCATTTACCACAACATGGGAACAAGGGGCTAGGATGGTATATTCACCCTTTACCTTTAACGCCTGCTTGCTATGCCTCTCTTAGAGCACTATTCTTTGGCTGTTGGAATGATAGCATCTCAGGGAACTTTGATGGAAATAATTTAAATGATTTTGAGAAACGTGAATTAACTCCCCTGGGATGCTCGCTTTTTGCAAATAGGAGTAAACCTAATGTTGCTTCTATTAGGCCATCTGATAAACTATCTCTTCCCTTTCAAACTCTAATTTCCTTTAAAATGGCTCCGATAAGCAATAAGGACGCTGTGCCTCGTTCCTACTCTATAAATCATATCCCTGATTCAGTCCCCTTTTGTGTACAAAGAAATGGCACTCGGCCAATGGGAGATTTTGAAGGTTGTATGAACATTGTAAATTTGACTGGAGAGAATAGGCCTCTGTATGAAGGGGGGCCTGTTTATTTTGTTTGTGGTAGTTCGGCATGTCCCTGGTTGCCCAAGGATTGGCAGGGAACCTGTTATTTAGGAATCCTGTTACCTGGGTATTTATAGCTAGTACATTGGAGGTTTCTAAGGCTCACCCACGGCGGGACGAGGACGGAGATACGCCTGGGCAAGTATTGGGAGATATAGCAAAATCAGTTGTGCCCTTTTAGGGACAGATAGCAAACTCTGAAAACATTAGGGGACTAGCAAGAGTACTGGAGAGAACCATCAACCGGACCACGGACATACTCTACAATATGACACTAGAACAAAAGGCAATAAGATTGGTAGCACTCCAAAATCGGATGGCATTAGATGTCATTCTGGCAGAACGTGGTGGAGTATGCAAATTAGTGGGGTCAGCTTGTTGTGTTTTCGTACCAGATTCCTCACCGACAATTTTCAAAGCAATACAGAACTTGCTCATCCTTAGTTCTGAAGTGCATGTTCCTGTAGGAGATTGGAATATTGGCGCCTGGTTCTGGGATTCTCTACGATCTTGGGGTTGGAAGGTGCTTTCTGTCATTTTGGTTATTTTAGGGATCCTGCTATTTCTTTGTTGCTGTTTTCAATTTCTACCTAGTATATGTGTAATGCTAGGGGGATGTTGCGCTCAAGCAGTGAGCACAGTAGGGCACAGAATGTATGCCCTAGATACAGCCTCTAAAGAGTTTGTGTTACAAGAGGTTCTGATGAACGACCTAATGGCTATACACATTACAGATAATGATTCAGGATGTATGGACGACAATGCATGGAGTTATTTGCAAAAATATTAGAAATTATATTAGCACTTGGCATAGGCCAAAAGGAGGGTCTGTCGGAATTGAAATAATATTATGCCTCCTATCGCAGCAATTGTATGTGTATTGGCCTACGCCAAGTTGTCTAAAACATCATGCGAATAAACTCCGCGGCAAGGTCTTGACCTTAGAGAAAGTAATGTAAATCGCCATCTTGGATTAAGCCGCCATTTTAGGCTCTCTTGTAATGTGGAAGTCACCCTGAACATCAAAATGGAGGCCGAATGACATTCTGAGTAAGATTCTGGCCGTTGTGTCCTCCGCACACACGAATAATTAATGTGCCTGCAGGCTACTTGTTGGGATCGCGAACTGAGACCTTGTCCTATTGCTGACCTATGTGTAAATATACAACTATATCAGTGAAACTAATCAAAATGCATAAATTATAGGATTGACCTGGCAAGGAACCCTTAGGCCCGATCCCAAGAATGGTTAACCCGCGAGAGGGTTGGCCAAGGGCTGGACAAATCATATAAAAGACCCAAGTATTCCAATGTACGGTCTCTCTTACTAATGCATTGAACCTTCGTTGAAGTTCGTTACGTTACTCTGAGAGCCGAATAGCTATCCGTTTGTCAATTGACTTTGGTAACTGTTGTAGCTTTTAAATAAAGCACTTGTATGTTCTTTGTAAACTGTGTTGGTGTGTTTCTTTTGGGCTTCCCGGGCTCATATTATTTTTATGTTTTTACAGCCTCAGCAACCCATGTCAAAAGAGAATTTATATTGTGCCTCCTATTGCAATAAATATATGTATATTGGCCTACGCTAAGCTGCTCGAAAGTCGCTTGCAAAAAAAAGATCTGTGTTGCAAGGTCCTGACCTTGAATTAATGTAAGCCACCATTTTAGGCCAATCCGCCATTTTAGGATCACTGAACACACTAAACCACGCTGGAGTTCGTTGTGTTGTACTGGGGGCCGATAGCTATCTGATTTTGCTCTGTTTTTGTAACTGGATTCAGTATAAAATAAAGTACTTTGTATGTTCCTTTGTAACCCATGTTCAGTGTATTTCCTTTTGGGGTACTCAGCCTCGATATTTTGATTTTGTTTTCACAGTTGGCGCCCGAATAGGGACCCTCAAGATTGATGCCGGATTGTTGAAGGTTGACACACGCTATCGGACCGGGATCGGACGGTGTGACAAAAAGGGGCCCCACTGAATGAGACGCGACACCTCAGCAGAGCTGCACAACCCAATCCCTGGACGATTAGCTTGTGGTCGGAGACGGCATCTTGACGAGGGTCCACTTATTGAGGCGGGCAGATTTGCCTAAATCACCATACACGAGGTAAGATTAGTTAGGTAAGATTCTTTGAAATCCGATCGGACCTCCTTAGGTTTGTTCAGGTAATTCGTGACCTGACTCTTAATTGAACCCTGAAAATTTGAATTTGGCGCATTGTATCTGCAGATACAATTATTGACCAGGTAACACCAATAATTTGATATGCCTGGGAAATTGTCTTCCTGCTTCAGGGCATTGTTCCGCAGCGATAGACAATGTTTGGAAATTAGCCGTCCGGCACCACAGGAGGGGTCGCCGGCATGTACTATGTACTGTACGCATGGCATTGGAAGTATAGTATTTAATGACATTTGGCACAGAAAAACCAGACATGCCTCTGAACTTCAGTTGCCAATCAATGGTAGTTTCGAAATCCCTCGTATTGAGTATTTAGAGTCAATTCTATTAAAGAAAAAGGCTAGACCTGCAGCATTTGATGTTTTGCAGAATTGGAAAAAAGAAGCGTTGCAACAACTTAAAAGTAGAGAAAAACATGCGCGCCGTCATAAGACGAACGCCGAAAAAGCATTATTGTATGACCAAGATAAACATTCTGAATCGACTAGGAATATGGATAGGGCTTTCTCACTTGGAATTCAAAAATATATCAGTCCAAAAACCTCCATGCTTCTGATGAATTTATAGATAAATTGTTAAATGAACGAAGGCCTGGTGCCTCTGCGCCACCTCCGTATGTTCCTCTTCCTGCTGCTTTGCCTCTTCCTCTTGTTTTTCCTGCTCTACCTGCTGTTGTTACCGTTGTTCCTGCTCCTCCTAATGTTCCCCTTCCTCCAGCTCCTCCACCTGTTCTTATCACACCAGTTACAGTACCTCCATTGAATTTGCCTGCTCCCTCTCTTCCAAGTGATCCCGAGCCGCTTGTATTCGATCGAGGTGCAGGGTCAAAGGTTGTCACTCGCAATACTGTACCACCAGAGAAGAAACGTGAGTTTATTGCGTGGGCTAAGCATTGTATGGAGAGGGATGATCAAGCTAATGTTTTTGCCACACTTTGTAATATGGATAATTTTCCTGAGAAGAATGTTTTTTATTGAAGGTTTAGGGATTCAGTTATGTATAATGTGGGGAAAATTAAATAATACAGATCTCCCGCAAGGGTTAAGGGATCTAAATACTTTAGCGTTTTCTAGAGACACTGTGGAGAAAGTAAATTAGCATGTCGAGAGGTTATTTGGGTATATAAAGGAGTTTGAAAAGTTGCTGAATAAGGATGATGAGGAGGAAAGTATGTATGTACAGACACGGTTCCTTCCTTGTCGTAAATCGATATCTGAGGAAGCACGAATTTGTACGAAAGACGCGTTTAGATGGATTTCGGATATGTCAATAACTCCAGTTGAAGTATATGACACATATAGTCAGTATACGCCAGAAATGCAGAGGAAAGTGATACAGGTAATGATAGAGTACCTCCAGGATGATTGTGTAAAAAGAAAGATTAGTTGTCCCACAGAGTTATTGAGTATTTACAAGAGATATTTTTCACTTGACACTTCTTTGACTGCTTTAGCAGTCGATTTAGCTCTGTTGCTTAGTAAGCGTTCGGAGTCACCTACTTCTCAGTTGCCTATGAGAGAGGTTCCTCCGTCATTTGTCCCGAAGGTTGAGATTGCGGCCGATGTTGCACGAAATATAGTCGCTGTGAACATTCCTGAACATTATGTATCACAGTTCGTTCACGTCCCGTTCTCAAGCCAGGAAGTGAATACTATTAGGCAATCTATTCCTGATATTAGGAAAAATCTGACAGGATTCTATAAAGAAATAGAGTCCGTCTTGCAATCCTCAGTGTTCACCTTGGGTGATATCGATTTGTTATTCCCTGTACTCCTGCCCGTAGATTTATGGAAGCAAGTTAGAACTATGGACGACGTGCCAGGGTTGGGAGATACATGGGTGAATATAACTAGACTCGATGGAGAAAGGCCAGCTGGTGAAAGATCGCCTCAGGTGAGACTAACTTTGCCTGATAGAATCATTGCTAAATTGAAAACCATTATTCCTGAGAAAAGAATTATATGGGACAAACTTACGGCCTGTTTCCAAGGAAATTCTGAGGGTGCTACCGAGTTCTTTAATCGGTTCAAAGAGGTATTCTCGGATTTCAGTGGACAAGACCTAAGCACAGAGTCTGGGAAAAGGTTGTTTGTGGACAAATTTGTGCGTGGATTGCTGCCTGACATCCAGTCACAAATTATGTCTTCTGAGAGTGCTTGGCAGGCAAAGTCCCAATCAGAAGTACTGCACATGGCTCAGTACTACGAGAACCGTGTCAATAATGAAAAAGATAGGGTTGAAAAACAAAAAGGAAATTTGAAAACTAAAGTGCTATTGCAGCAAATTGTTAGAGGTCCCAGAGGGGGTAGTTCTCAGATTAGAGGTCAGTATGTCCTGCAAGGGAATGTGCCCTTGGGTTCTATGAACATTAACCAGTGTGCTTATTGTCGTCAATAGGGTCATTGGTGAGCACAATGCCCTGTCCTTCAACAAAGGTCAAATAATAGATTCGGAAATATGATCCAGAGGTCGCCCGGGTGTGGGGGGCCCTGGTAGAGGTCAGTTTACACAGGATCCTCAGCAACCTTTCTTGCAGGATAATCAG
This sequence comes from Ambystoma mexicanum, assembly GCF_040938575.1. Lineage (NCBI taxonomy): Eukaryota > Metazoa > Chordata > Amphibia > Caudata > Ambystomatidae > Ambystoma > Ambystoma mexicanum. Next base: position 272,374,283 of record NC_090922.1, read on the forward strand.
ATTTCGAGTGTGGATACCAGGAACATATTTGATCATCCTTCCATTGCATATTTATCTGAAGAGTTTCCTTTTGATGACATTCTGTTTTGTTAGGATTGCCCGAAGCAGGGTTTGGAACCTACACCTATTCCCGTCAATCAGAAAGGTCCCTACATTGAAATGATGGTGGGAAATAAGAAACATCAGTTTTTGATAGACACTGAATCAAGTGTTCCATTGATCACTCACGGGTTCCAAATATTCCACTGACAGGGCAAACCAATGTTTCAGTAGGGTTTTCTGGCACACCAGTTGTTTGTCAGGTTTCTTTGCCGGTACCTATTTCTTTGGGTCCCTTTACGGACCACTGTCCATTTCTGTTGACTTTGAATTGTGGAGAGAACTTGCTGGGGTTGAATTTGTTAAAATAATTAAATGCAGTGATTTATTGTTCTTCTGTTGGAGTGCGCATGATGATTTCACCACAGCACTTTTCTGTGTCGCAATTCTTCAATAGACCTTTGCCGCCAGAATTCATTAATGTACCAGAAAGCTTGTGGGCTGTTGACGACAATGATGTCTGTGTTTTACAGATTGAACCTGTTAAGATAGTTTTGAAACATGGAATTGAGCTGCCACGCATTCCCCAGTATAAGATTTCAGTTGAGGGCGAGCGAGCTTTGAAATGCACTGTTTTCGATTTTGTGCATCGCGGGGTGATTGAAGAAATTTCAGGAAGTTTGTGTAATAGTCCGATTTTACCCGTGTACAAGAAAGGCGATAATGCAATTCCATTCCGTTTCATAATTGATTTTCGTCTCATTAATAAAGTCGTGGCTCCACAATTTCCAATTGTGCCTGATGTAACGACAATCCTAACCATGATTCCAGCTACAGCTACTTACTTTAGTGTGGTGGATCTAAAGAATGCTTTCTTTAGTATTCCTATACACAAGGATAGTAGATACTTGTTTGCGTTCATATAAGGGGGACGCTCGCTCACATTTACTCGTGCACCTCAAGGGTACACAGAGAGTCCTAGCATTTATAGTAGGGCTTTGAAAGAACAACTTGATACCCTTGAATTGCCCTCTACCTGTACATTGCTTCAGTACATTGATGACTTGCTTTTAGCTGCTGACTCTGAGAGCGCCTGTAAGGAGGGCACTGTGTTATTGCTTATCCGTCTAGCTAAGCATGGTCACAAAGCTTCGCTTAAAAAATGTCAATATTGTTGCCAGGAGGTCACCTATTTATGCTATCTCCTGTCATGGAGGGAAGAAGATTGACACCTGAAAGAATAAAACACATTTCTGGCATGTCTGTCCCAAATACACAGAAGGAAGTTAGAGCCTTGATAGGTATGGCTTCTTACTGTAGGTTGTGGATCCCAAATGTTTCACTAGTGATCAAACCAATGTTGGCTTTGACGAAGAAGGGCATTTCTTCACCATTGCCATGGAACACGGAACACCAGCAATCGTTTGACTTGCTTAAGACTGCATTATGCTCTGCACCAGTTTTGGGCACACCAAACTATGAAAAGGCCTTTGTGTTGTTTGTGCATGAATGTGATGGATGTGCTTTGGCTGTATTACCGCAGGAACATGAAGGGAAGAATAGGCCGTGTGGTTACTTTTCTTCCGCCCTTGATCCTGTACCATGCGCTTTGCCAAGATGTTTGCGAGCTGTCGCTGCTGCTGCTGCATCTGTAAAACAGAGTGAGGGAATGGTCCTAGGCCATGATCTAACCCTGATGGTGCCTCACTCTGTAGATGTTCTACTGAACCGAACTTAAACGTAACACCTCACTTCTGCACGGTTGACAATATATGAATTGACCTTGTTTGCTCCTCACATTCAAATTGAGGTGTTGTGTTCTTAATCTGGCTGAACCCCTACCTTTCCTGCAAGATACTACTTGCGGCGATGAAGAGCCGCATGATTGTCTGTATACTACCGAACAAGAGACAAAGGGTAGAATTGATTTGAAAGACACTCCTTTGGATAATCCTTAAGGGGAGCTGTTCTGTGGTGGCTCCAGCTTCAAACTTCCGGATGGTACATCCACAGCTGCTTATGCAATCACTACATTAAGTACGGTTGTGGAAACTAAGAGAATCACGCATAATTCTGCGCAGGCCGCAGAGATTATAGCATTGACCCGAGCTTGTGAACTTTCCGAAGGGCTTGCAGTAAATTTATATACTGATAGTCAGTATTCCTTTGGGGTGGTTCACAACTTTGGGAGACTTTGGTCAGAGAGAGGGTTCCTAACTTCACATGGCACCAAAATCCAACATGGCTCCCTAATAGTACAACTACTCTCAGCGCTTGCGCTCCCTACTCAGTTAGCAGTTATGAAATGTGTAGCACATCGAAAGGTTACAGATGATATAGGGAAAGGGAATGCTTTCGCTAATCAGATAGCTAAACAAACTGCTACCGATCTCCTTAAGGAGATGTACGTTTCAAGGGAGACTGTAAATGCTTTTGCAATGGATGAGGGTGTTGGGGCTGTACGGGATATCCAAGCTGATGCCACGTTAGAAGAATCCAAAAGGTGGGCTGAAGGCTTGTGGAAACTTGATGATGACGGGTGTTGGGTGGATATGGCGGAAGGGAAATGGCTACTCCCTGACGCATATATAATGATGACGGTCATCATGGCCCATGGTCCTACGCATGTATGTGCCCAGAAGATGCCAAAAATGTTAGAGAAAGTTTGGGTGAATGACAATATTTCGAAAATTGCACAGCGCTACGTCCAGGATTGCATGATTTGCCTACAACACAATGTGGGAAAGGGGACAGTAACTCCAAGGGGAAGTTTTGGGCCACGCTCTGTCCCCTTCGAAGTGATCCACTTTGACTTTATTGAAATGGAACGATGTGATAATAAAAAATACGTTCTGGTGGTTATTTGCACTTTTAGTAAATGGGTTGAGGCTTTCCCTGTTAAAGATGCTACAGCCATGACTACTGCAAAAATCATGATAAGGGAATACTTCCCGCGGTTCGGGCTACCAAGAGTTATCTGGTCAGACAATGGTCCACATTTTGTCACTGCTGTAATTCTGCAGATATGTACAGCATTACGAATTGACAAAAGGTTCCATTCGGCCAGACATGTTCAGAGCGCCGGACTAGTAGAAAGACACAACGCTATAATTAAGAACAAGCTCGCTAAGACGTGTGCCGACACCAAACTAAATGGCCAGAAGCCTTACCGATTGTGTTGTTATCCATGCGTATAACCCCTCAAACTAAGACTGGGCTCTCTCCATTTGAGGTGGTAATGGGGAGACCTGCCAATATTTAGAACCTTCCTAAATGCAATTCATTGAGAAATGTTGAAAATGTATTACTTTCAGATTATTGCAGCCAGTTGACTAAAAACCTGTATTTGATTTATCACCAGGTACGAGAAGATTTACCTGTGCGATACGAGGGCCCGGGCCACAGCATACGGCCTGGAAGCTGGGTGCTCGTCAAAGCCTTTGGGCGCTCTTCCTGCCTTGCGCCTCGCTGGCGTGGGCTGTTCCAAGTCCTGTTGGTCACCCAGACAGCGGTGCGGGTCTGTGGGTGAAAGAACTGGATCCACGCGTCTCACGTCAAGAAACGTCCTCACCCTGTGCCACACGTTACAGAAGAAACAGAACCCCTTGCTGATACTGCAACTAACGATCCCAAAGCAGTAAGTAGCACTGAGAGTGTGTCGGAGAATCTCTCTGAGCCCATGAGGCTTGGGGAAGCTGCCATTTTGTCTCCACACTCTCCAAAAGTTTTGCATCCAGAAACTGCTATTTCAAATTCGGCATCTTCACTTGTTTCCGACACGTTGCTTCCACCAGGAAGTGACGACATATTGTTTCCGGATCAATCAGTACCGGGAAAAGTAAGGTACAATTTGCGTCCAAGAAAATAGACTTACGGCACGGTTTTGCTGTGCATCTGATAGACTTACGGCACGGTTCGGCTGTGCATTTGAAGAAGAAATGGATCATCAAGGGCTTGTTTTTGCCCAAATTTGAGAAAGGGGATTCTGTTGGCTAGGGTTGTGGAAGGACTAAGAAGTCGCTCGACCGGGAGTTCACCAGCAACGAACATTGGGGTATCCGTTTGAAGACTACAATGCCTGCTACCGCTACCGCTCGTATGGGACTGGTAAATAAGGGGGTGACCAACTGGGACAATGGACAAAATGCCTGGGCCCCGAAAATGTATTGCTGTATTTTTATAATGATATTTGGGTTTTTAATAGTCACTGCCTTAGGATTGTGGTACCTTGAGGAAACTCATTCTTTAGAACTTTTGTTACCTACTGAAAGTATACCTATTGTTCCTACTCCCTTTGTACATTTGCATACTCTATCCCCTAGGGACTCTCAGCATAGACAAAGTTACCACAATAACACTCTACTGCTTATCATGAATGCTATGCATGCCATTTTTAATAAGTCTAACTGTTGGGTCTGCTCACATTTACCGCAACACAGGGATAAAGGGCTAGGTTGGTATATTCATCCTTTACCTTTGACAACTGCTTGCTATGTTTCTCTTAGAGCACTGTTCTTTGGCCGATGGAATGATAGCATCTCGGGGAACTTTGATGGCACCAAATTGAATAGTTTTGAGAAACGTGTTTTGACTCCCCTGGGATGCTCGCTTTTTGCAAACAGGAGTAAACCTAATGTTGCTTCTATTAGGCCTTCTGACAGACTGTCTCGTCCCTTCCAATCTTTGATTTCCTTTAAGATGGCTCCAATAGGCAATAAGGATGCCATGCCTCCTTCTTACACTGTGAATCATAGCCCCGATTCAGTTTCCTTTTGCATACAGAGGAATGGAACTCAGTCAATGGGAAATTTTCTAGGTTGTGCCAACGTTGCAAATTTGACTGGGGAAAACAGACCTTTGTATGTAGGTGAACCTGTCTACTTTGTCTGCGGGAATTTAGCATTCCCATGGTTGCCCAGGGATTGGCAGGGAACATGTTATTTAGGGATCCTGTTACCTGGGGTGTTTATAGCTATTACAAGAGAAGTATCAAAGGCTTGTCCACGGCGGGATGAGAATGGTGACACCCCAGCACAAATCTTGGGAGATATAGCTAAATCAGTTGTGCCATTTTGGGGGCAGATAGCGAATTCAGAAGATATCAGAAAACTAGCGAGAGTACTGGAGAGAACCATCAACCGGACCACGGACATACTCTATAATATGGCGTTAGAACAGAAGGCGATAATACTAGTAGTGCTTAAAAACCGGATGGCATTAGATGTCATTCTGGCTGAGCGTGGTGGAGTGTGTAAATTAGTGGGGTTTGCTTGCTGTGTTTTCATACCAGATTCCTCCCCAACTATCTTCAAGGCAATACAGAATCTGCACGTCCTTAGTTCCGAAGTGCATGTTCCCGAGGGAAACTGGGATCTAAGCACTTGGTTCTTGGACTTCTTGCGATCTTGGGGTTGGAAGGTACTTTCGGTCCTGCTAATTATTTTGGGAATCCTGTTGTTTCTTTGTTGCTGTATTCAGTGTCTACCTGGTATGTGTTCGATGCTAGGGGGATGTTGTGCACAAGCGATAGGTTCGATAGGACATAAAGTGTATGCACCAGATAAAACTTCCAAAGAATATGTGTTGAAAGAAATTTTAGCAAATTACCTAATGGCAATAGATATTTCCGACAGTGATTTGGGGTGCATGGACGATGATGCATGGAGTTATTTGCAAGGAGATCCAAAGTAGTTTTAGCACTTGGCATAGGCCAAAAGGAGGGTTTGTCAAAAGAAAAATTATATCGTGCCTCCTATTGCAATAAATATATGTATACTGGCCTACGCCAAGCTGCTTGAAAGTCGCTTGCGAAAGAATCCGTGTTGCAAGGTCCTGGCCTTAAATTATTGTAAGCCGCCATTTTAGGCCAATCCGCCATTTTAGGATTTGCTTTGTAAAAGTCACCCTGTGAGTTAAAATGGTGGACGATGTCATTCCAAAATACAACATGGCCGTCTTGACCTCTGTACATAGCTAATATGTAACTTGCCTGCAGGCCACTTGTTAGGTCGTGAACTGAGACCTTGTCCTTCGTTGACTTGTGTGTAAGGGATTACTCGTGTAAAGAAACTAATCCATGAGTATACTATAAAAACAATGTATTCAAATACTGAACATAGAACACTTGTTTAACCACATTGTATTCATGTTTAAGAAGACTAACATGGAAAATCCCAGATTACACAGTTGCTGTATAGACTTGTTGATACATGTATTAAAAGTAAACCAGTTATATGCGGTTGTTCGAGACTTGGCATGAACCCTAGATCGGTGATGTATTAAGTGGAATATTAACCCGAAGTGGGGCTGGACATCGTGCTCACAAAGTGCATAAAAAGCCAATGCATTCTAATGTACAGCTTCTCTCACTGAACACACTGAACCACGCTGGAGTTCGTTGTGTTGTACTGAGGGCCGATAGTTATCTGATATTGCTCTGTTTTTGTAACTGGATTCAGTATAAAATAAAGTACTTTGTATGTTCCTTTGTAACCCGTGTTCGGTATATTTCCTTTTGGGGTACTCAGCCTCGATATTTTGATTTTGTTTTCACACCCATGTCACACTCTATCCTGATAGGCTGGAGGGTCTCCCACCAAGGATGACCACTCCACTGTGTGAGTGACAGCTAGGCTGTATGAATGGGGCTCTTTTTGCATAAAAGCAGGGTCCTGAGGACTGGAAGAGCAAGACGTCACCATTGGAACTAAGAAGCCGAAGAGGAGAGAAGCCAAAGACCGCTGCAACGACTGAACCACCGGTGAAGCTCTGCTGTAGCGTCTCACCACTTTTCTCCACACGACGAGAGAAGATCTTCATCTGCAAGAGCCTTCTTCCCTTGAGCTGTGTGGGGCCAACCAGTTTGCCAATCATCTTCGCGGACCTGCCTTGGTCGAATTGCCAGTACCCTGTACTTGGAGACCGGATAGCCAGGCACCCGTCCACCCGGACCGCGATTTAAAGGAGCGTACCTTTTATTCATCGGGCAGCACTGCGGCTGGTTTCATCCCTGGGTAATGCAGTAACTCGAACCTTCCTCCACGACGAGAGCCTCTCTTCCTCTGCTGGATCCCCCGAACTACAGGAACTACCAGGAACAACTGCCACCGCAGGAGCCACTTCTTCATTTTAAAGGTACATTGTTCTGCCAGGCCACCCTTTCTTTGTTGCAGTTCTAAAGGTGTTTTAACTCCTTTACCTACCTGTTGGGTTGGCCACCCCTCTCTCTTAATATTGTCTTTCACCTTCTGCATCCACCTTTTCGAAGTCGTTAACCAAAGACCTGACTGCAGCTACAAGAACATTTTGCTCCTGGGCCCTTGCCCTGTACCACTGACTCTGGCACAGGCCTACTGACTCTGGCTACATTTGTTAGAACTGCCTTCTTTAGATTGCTTCTCAATTAGAACTGTGTTGGTGCACCTACTTCTTATAACTACCCTTTTCTTCCCCTTTTTAAAACTTGTGAAATGCCATTTTGCTCAGTTTTCATTTAAGTATTTCCTATACTGATGCACTGTCTTGCTTAAACTGGTTCACAAGCTTATGGGAAGTGTTGCTAGGGTGTGTAAGAAGATATTTCTGTATAACTTGGGCTTTCCTTCCCTTGGGAGAAATTGCTAGAGTATCCCTTGTGTGTGGTTTTCACTGTGCCGCTTTGCTCAGTTTTCACTCTGGTTCACTTGGTCTACAATTTAACTAGGGAGTGTGTATATTTTTTTTTGACTTATGTTAACTTGCTTGATGACCGTGATAAATGTGTTTTACTAGAAGTGTATAAAATAAATATATATCTACTTTTTAATACAAAGCTCTGGTCAGTGTTTCCTTATGCCATAGTACTGTAGGCCTATTGTGCAAGCACGGAATACTGCTCATCTCCCTCTTGAGATAAGACTGACTGCTCAGCCACAGCTACCAACTAAATCTTTGTGGTACAGACTGATACCAAAGGGGATTTATTGCTCTCACCTGTAGTCCTAATCTTCTGTAGTGTTCCCTAAGGGAACTGCACAGGATTCTGCCTAACAGACCCACCCACCATGACCATGTACGTAGTGTAAACATCAAAGCAGGTATGCACATAGTGCAAGCACATCTGACTCACATCTAAACAACACATGGCACACAGCCCCTGAGGCATGGCTACAACACGCAAGCCACGAGACACCTGTAGGCCACCCAACAGACACCATGCACATCATGGCTGCACCAGAAGGATACCCAAACACTGCACCCCCAACTCCTGTAAGCACCATGCCTGCCACTCCAACATGTCCACATGCACAGGACTCTGAATGTACTAGCATCGATGTATGTAGAATGTACGTTGACCCATGACTGATGCCCTGCCTCACTGTCTGCCACAGGCACAGGATCAGACAGTGAGGCGGAACACACCCCGACACCCAAGAAAGCACCTGCATGTCTGAGCCGAGGGGACAATGACGCCTCCATCCAGAGGCCTTCTACATCAAGGGCTGGCCAGAAGCATCCCAGAGCTCCCAACCCACAGCCCCCCAGCCAACAGGACACACAGGCTGAAGAGCAAGCCGATTACAACAACGGACGCCCAGAAAGGAGCCCCTGCAAGGACATACTGCTGGCATCAAGGTACACAATCCACAAGGCACCCTGGCACAAAAGACCCAACACTAAGAACCTAACATCTGGGGCACACAAACAACCTCAGGTGGAAGAGGTGGGATCCCCAGTGGCCAGTGACGTGGAGGGGACACAGTCAACGGCTACCAGTGATCTGGGAGAGGTGGCACAATCTGCACAACACAGTGCGGAGGAGGAGGTGGAAGTGGAGGAAGAAGACACTGCAGGCAATAGCATGCTTGAAGACATGCCAAACACTCCACCCAAGCTGCCTACCGAACAGTTCTCACTGGAACCTGGCTCAGGTGGCCACTGCTCTGTGGATGACATGGTTGTAGGTGCATGCAGCCCCAGAAGCACACACACACCACCTCCCGTGCAACCACCTGCAACACAAAGCATCAGGGACCTGGAGGGGCGGCTGACCCGCATGGAGTAGCGCCAACAAGCCATGCATGACATGGTTAGGCAGTATGTGGCAGAAGGTGAAGCCACACGTGGGGCCATGCAGGAGAATTCCAGGGCAGTCAGCCGTGCTGTGTACTGTGTGGCCCGGTGTGTGCGGGAAGGAATGGTAGCCATGAAACAGGCCGTCAACCAGTTGTTTGCCACCATGGCCCAACAGCGGAATGCAGACACAGACCCAAAACCCACACCATCAACCAGCACAATCCCAGCAAGTTCAACACAGACGAGCCCGGTGCGTCGGCCACTGCGTAGTATGCGCTGCACAGACCAACAACCCCCTCCACCTAAAAGGGGGCATCAGTAGCCTGACTCACATGTACATGTCATGAGGGAATCAAATTGAACTTGCAGTGGGGGCATTTCGGGTGTGGGGGGTGTGGGTGTGTGGGGGTGTTGGGGATTGGGGGTGGTGTGTGTGGGCATGCAGGGGTGTTGGGGTGTGGTGGATGGGTTGTGGGTGTGCGAAGGTGTTGGGGTGTGGTGAGTGGGTTGTGGGTGTGTGGGGGTGTTGGGGTGTGGGGGTTGTGGGTGTGTAGGGGTGTTGGGAGGTGGGGGCTGGAGGTGTGGGTTTTCAGGGAGTTGCAGGGGAGTGTGTTGAATATAAAAGGATAGAAGTGCACCTTGCTTCATGTTCAATGTACATAGTTCTCATTTAAATAAAACACCTGGTGTGCATAGGAAAAACACATGACTGGACATTGCTTCTTGAGTGTGCGTCAATGTATTTCTTTACAGTGCCCAGTGCCCAGTGTCCCCCATTCCCAGTGCCTTGTGTTACCCAGTCCATCAAAAGTATTGCGCAATCAAAGTTTGGCGTACAGCGCATCCTTCATTCACAGTGTGCCGTCAGCGATATGCAGCATCTTCACCATCATCATCCTCATCTTCAGGTGGCATCAGGTCCATGTCAGGGGGCAGGGGTACGTTGTGCCGGATGCACATGTTGTACAGCATGGCACATGCCCACACTATCTTGCCCACCTTCTCAGCCTGTATATGAGTGCCTCACCCGACCTGCTGAGGCAGCCAAAACGGGCCTTCAACAGGCCAAAGGTCTGCTCAATCATGGCACAAGTGCGAGCATGTGCACGGTTGTAGTCCTCTTCGTGCCTGTTGACTGGTTGCCTGATGAGGGTCACAAGCCACGGCTTCAGGGGATACCCAGCATCACCTGCACAGGAGCAATGGAAAGTGTATTTGTGAATATTTTTGTCATTCCTTGTGTGTACTGCCTGTACAGTGTTCATGGTCACATGCCACAGATTCTTCATGACTGCACTTGACATTTCCTTATAGTAAGACCCAGGCAAGTGTACTTAGGGATGATCCAGGGTTGGGGGGTATGTGTGCCGTTCACTTCTTAGGGACCTTTCCATCGGATACAGCACTCACACAAATGAGGTGAGAAGGTCCATGATGTGCTGACATCTGATGGGTTTGTTGCATATGAAAAATGACTGTACATGTGGAGTGCATCATGACACATTTACCTGATGTGCTTCATGATACACAGTGGTTTGCTATTCATGCTTTCAACTACTTGATGTCACCATGTACCTCCATCAATGCCTTCCCCCATGTGGCCAAGGCACAATGGCATTGGTGGTATGGTCTACCAGTGAAGGCAAACGTTTCAGTGATGAGGCTGGGTGTGTACTGGCATGGTGGAACTGAGGTACTGTGGATTGGTTCTGCACCACTCGCTCATATGTTAGTGGTGGTAACTGATTGATGATTACAATATTTTCCATGCTTGCACCATTGCATTTGGAAGTGTCCCTTAAGGTGTCTGGGCCGGTATACTGGTCTGCGGTGTACCTGTGGGGTGGGTGGAGTGACAGAGATTTCCATGTGTGGCAGTTGAATTTGGCTCAGACATGGCTGCATGACCTATGATGTACTTTGCTGCGCACATGTATTTCATGCATTGTTCCTGCAGGGTGCTGCATCGTGGTACCTGTGGTTCATGTCTGATGGTGTTCCAGGTGCATATGCTGGGGTGGGCGCTGTGTATGCTGATTACATTTACGCACAGCTGTGTAGGCATGCCACATCTGCATCTATCGGCTGTGTCCCACATTCTGTTGTGGTCATTGGGGACACAGTTTTTGCCAATCAGGACGCTGTTCTACCCCCGAACAAAACCCTTCATACACCAGCCAGCAGACAGGTTGCCTATGCTTGTGCCCCCCCCCCGGCAACACCCCTTGCTGCCCTGTCGTTAAACTTATCCAGCAGACAGGTACATTGTGCAGCGTGTCATGGCATGTAGCGGGGAAGCGTGGAGTTGCGCAGCACCATGGCATCATGTGTGGATCCCGGGTGGCTGCCTGCCGGGTACAACTACCTGCACGGTGGTATGTGCTGGCCCAGTCTCACCCTCCTTCTCCTCCTGCACCTCTGCTGCATTCCCTGGTTCAATGCCTGCTGGAGTAATAGCAGTGCAGGCATGTCCTCCAGCCCCAGTATTGCAACTGCTAATGGTAGCATTTTAGGTTTGGAAGGGGTGTCGTGTGTGGGTGTGCTCCTTTTCTGCTGTGCCAGACTCCATTGCCTCCACCTGTGCTGACTGTGTTCACCTGCGGCAGGTTTCAACACAGCAGATTGCTATTAACGGCTGCTCCACGATGCTGGTGTTGACGGCAGCATGATAAACATTTTTACTGGCATCTGGATGCTGGTAAATGCATGCCCGTGCACCTCGTAATGTGCTCTTCCTTGCAGCATGCCGCTGTTACTGGCACGGTTGCCGCGTGTCCGCGCTCATTCTGGGAATATACTACCCGATCACAACAGGTCCCTGCCGATGCCTGTAGCCCTGGCATCGTGGGTAGTAATGCACTGGTCCGGTAGACAATGTCGGTATTCCTGTATCGGTATCGTTATTACCGGACAACCAACCTTGTAATGATGCCCAATGTGTTGATATTTTTCATTGATTTTCCAGCCAGGATAGCGTTGCAATAATCAAGTTTACTTGCAATGATAGCCCTGGCTAGGGTGAGGCAGTTGTTGGTGGTAAGGAATTTTCTAGAGAGATTGATACGTTTGGTAAAGTAGGCGGTGGATGAGGCGACTGTCTTGAAATATTTCTGCATGTTTAGTTCTGCGTCATGGTAGATTCCCAGTTTTTTACGTGGTAGGAAACCAGGGTCATGTTCACATCAATGCAGAAAGAGGCAAAAACAGGGTTGAGGTGCTTGAGGCGGTGTGGGGAGCCCACAATAAGGAGCTCCGTTTTGTCATCATTTGGACAGAGATGATGAGTTGCCATCCATGCATGGATGATGCTATAGATGTGGGTAATGTTGTCTCAGTCTAGTCCGTAGTTCGTGCCATGAGATGTGAACAAGTGAACACTGTGTTAGTGGTATGAGATTACTGAGTCAGTGACATGCACACTCTATGTCAGTGACATGTAAATCCTGAGGCAGATTGCCAGATGGCACCAGTATCAGAAGGGGCTGAAATTGAATCAGACCTGATGAAAGGGGCACTGTCATACTAAAGAAAGTAAAAAGCCCAATTAATCCAAGATGGTGGGTGGGGAGATTTGGCCTTCAAGTGCAGTGGAGATGTATTCTTGGGAATTTAGTGAGGGATTGGGTACTAACAATGTCTCTCTTGGAAAAAGATTTCGGAATAATTATGTTAAAAATGGGGAGTATTGATTAAGGTGATGCTTTTGGCATGTCATCATGCTGTGCTAGTGTCATTTGCGTCCTTGATAATTGCTTAAAACATATTCTGTCAAAAGATAAGATGTGGAGAAAAGTCTTAAATGCCTTTTTATACCCTACATATACCAACACGCTCAGGATGCAGGCTTTAACAAGACTGAATGCATCAGCAGTAGAATCTCATTGTGCGAGTTTGGAGTCATGCAGAAGTGATTCAGTAAGACACAGCCCCTGATGACAATAGGACAGGAACAGCACGTGGAGACGAGCCAGCTCCTAGGGAGCGACACATTGAAAGGTTCACACTCGTGTAACTCCATTTAAGCTGTCTGTTAAGGGAGCCGCTTGTCAGTGCTCCTGGAAAGGAAGTAGGACGCCAGCGACGCTGACCTTCAAGGGCAGGAAAGCAGAGCGAGCCCGTGAGAGAGGGAATGAAAGGAACCGTCCCGCACGCTGGGACCGAATAGAGATAAGAGCAAGCTGGAGTCTGCTGGACTTCCGTCCTCAGAATGCCACGGCTGCCTTTTGATATATTCTTACCCAATAAACAGAGCGAGAAAAAAAAGTGTGTGAGAAAGCAAACTGAGGAACAAATTCTAATGGTTCATGATAAACGTTAAAACTGTCGGTGCTGCGTAGTGTCTGTAAAACACAGGGGTTATGAAAGAAATGCATACCCAATCTCCAGAGAAACACAATTTCAATTTAAGGCTGACCGAATTCCTTAATTCGAAGGGAGTTAAAGAGCAGAATTCCGGAAACGGTTATAATAACATTAACGGATATAACTGCCCCGTATTTAATACGCATCATGCACCGGTTAGAGTGCTTTCACGGGTGAATGAAAATATAGGGTGCAATAATTTAAGTGGCCTGGGTTAGCAGCATTGGCTTAGAAATAGTTATATTTTCATGGCAATGTCAAATGAAAAAAGAAAATAACTTCGCACAAAGACAGACGGACCCGGAGGTCTTCAGTAAGTGTTTTTTCTTCGGTTAGGGAGGCCCTCAGAGTTAAGAAACACCATCTACCACTTTAAAAAAAAATGTAAATGAACTCCACGTAAGAGAAGCAGATGAAGATTCTGCTTAGCCTCTGGAGGTAACGTTTACAGATTGCTCAATGCAATGTCCCAAAATGATATGCATCTATTGAGATAGAAACGTGACAGCGCACCTTACACATGCAGGACAACACCCTCCACTCCAGAGACCTGATCAGAAAACTCACAGACACTCATGCAGTACACTCACTAGCCGTGGACCTGCAGGCACATGGGAGGGCTGACATTAACTGTCCACCCTGTAATGACTGCCGAGCTCTGCTACTGCACACAATGAGACTGTGAAAGGCCTCCAGCAGCATGGCCAGGGGCGTTGCTAGGGGGGGTTGAGGGGGCTATAGCCCCTGATCTTTTGGTTGTAGCCCCGGATAGAATCTCAGGAGCTACAGCCAAAAGCCTAGCTAGCCCCCAGTCCCAACAGTTCTGACATCAGCTTAGCCCCGGGTCTTTTCCTGATCTAGCAACTCCCCTGAGCATGGCAATGCAGGCAATGACTCAGGAGCAACTGACAGGGACTGCGGAGAAACTCATGCGTCATCACAGCACAACGTTGACTAATAGCCAACGCGTGTCTTGACTGCACCCCTGAACCAAGCCCATACTTCTAGACTAGGAAATGCCTTGTACAGAGCAATCAACCCTATTAGCACCAATCGGAAATCACAGAGCTGCATATACATCATCACGCATGGGCAGGAGGTGCAGTGGGTGTATAGGTACCTGATCCATTCAGCTGGACTACCAGTGCCAGCCGCCTGACAGAGCTATACCTTGACATTCTTACCAAAGTCTATTTCATCAGAGATCACTCATAACAGTCCATAAAGCCGAAAGGTTCATCTAAACGGTAGAGGTGTGGTCTATAAATCACACAAAACGTAGCATAGAATATCATAACATAAAATAACCATCATGTCATTTGTTAGAAGCCTGACCGGGTTTCAATGACATCTCTGATGAAATCACTTAGACATAAATTATGACATCAGTCATTGATGACATCACTAGAAACGTCCTCTAATGTGACAAAGAACACACTACAATTGCACACTCATTCAAACCTGTACTGAGGCTCCACCTCTTTAAACAAGATGGCCGTCCCTCCACTTACTACCACATTTGTATTCCTCCCTGCCTACACTGCAACTAAATCCACTGTGCATAGTCCGCTGCATATATGTCGTCCTTTTGGACTCATGTAATATATCTATCATGTGCCCCTTCTCTGCTCCATGTATTTCCTGCTATTACTTCGTCAGCTGATGACTACCTCTCCCACTTATTATGACGTGACACAAGAATGTCCCATCGACTGTTGTTTATCTCAGGAACAACGCATTTGTCTTGGAAGCAAAACATGCATAGCAACACAGAACAAAATACATAAGAATATCAGGTTTGAATCCAGGTCTAGCCCTTAGAAACTAGTCTCTGGTAGTAAGTGCTTTATAAAATAATGAAAGACTTTGTGCCAATATCTATGCACTTGTACCAAAATGTTCTTGCTAATATTTGCTCTTTTCCCTCCATTTTTGTCTCCTCTTCCTTATTATGTGACACAACTAAATCATTATGATTTTTTTGTTGATAATGCTATGCATTCAACAATGATTATTTTTTTTATTTACAAACTTTAAACTTGCATATTTATGAATGCTGCCCTGAAATAGACCATGTTGGTCGAAACATGTGTTGGCAAACTGGCAAACTGATATAGTGTAGTGAAAGGATACCACGGACACGGTATGTAAGGTTAAGTTTTAATCTGCGGAGCTCCTCGGAGCCCCAACACTGCACTACACTTTTCAAACTCCTCCAACCGTCTGTCGC
Organism: Ambystoma mexicanum; assembly: GCF_040938575.1. Classification (NCBI taxonomy): domain Eukaryota; kingdom Metazoa; phylum Chordata; class Amphibia; order Caudata; family Ambystomatidae; genus Ambystoma; species Ambystoma mexicanum. The sequence continues at coordinate 272,389,968 of NC_090922.1, forward strand.
TGGTCACGCGGCTCTCCCAGCATACAATCCAGAGAGTCCGCGAGACCAGCTCGAGAGCAACATTCCAAACATAAGCTCTACACATCTTTCCCCTTATGCAAAAATAACTAATAAGAACTAATTATAAGAAAACTTAAATTATTTCTATTACATTTTTCACATAACCAAAACAGTCCTAAAATAGAGATATTCTATGCATACAAAATTTAAATCTTAAATTTTGAACATTTAAATTTTGAATTACTTTCCATATGAATGTTAAGTTTCAGTTTCATAATCTCTCATCCACACAGGCTTTGACCTATGCCTATGTGAACCTTCTTCTTTCACTCTTACATCTGTATCCTTCTTTTCCACATCCACATCCACCATTCCTCCTTTCAGTTCCTCATCAACAACTCTTTCCTTCACCTCATCTTCCTCTTTCTTATTCTTGTCCACACTCTCTCTTCTTCCCTTCAATCTCTCCTCCAATGTATCCTCTTTCTCAATTCTCGCTCTTGCCAACCTTCCTTTTGACCAAACTTCCCCTCCCTCCAAGACAACAACATTGCTCTTAACCGCACATATCTTTTTTGGTCCTAAGAACTTACTTTCCACACATTTGTTCACCAACCTTGGATTTTTAACATACACCATCTCCCCAACCTTCCACTCCTGTTCTTTCACCCTCATCCTGTCATCAAACAGTTCCTTGTTTCTTTCCTGATTCAATTTAATTAGTCTCATTATTTGATCACGATCCACACTGACCACCTTGGCCATCCCTAGCCATCCTGGACAAAGCATTGTACCAGGTTCCCTGCCTTTCATTGACACAAATGGAGATACACCAGTTACAGAGTGTGGTGTAGTGACATAACTCCATGTTAACATCCTCAACACCTCCCTCCATGGCTGTCCTGACTTCATTGCCAATTGTAGGCCCCCTTTCAAATACCTGTTGATTCTCTCAACCAGAACGTTCGCCTTGGGATTATACAGTGCAGTCCTTGTGTGTTTTATGCTGTAGCCCGCCAGAAATCTCCTCATTGCCACAGACACAAATTGTACTCCATTATCAGACACAATTTCCTCTGGAACACCCTCCTTAAGGAAAACTTTTTTGAAGAAACCAATCAACTCCTTAGTCGTTACTTCTTTCACCGCTTCCCATTCGAACCATTTAGAATGAAAGTCTACTACCACCAATAGAAATTTAAATCCTTCTCCCAGGCCGGTCACAGGGCCCATAATGTCCACTGCCAACTTGTTCCAAGGTTGATCTGGTTTCACATTAGGTATTAATGGGGCCTCTCTTACCACTCTGCACTTGTCACTTGTTTGACAACTCCAGCAATCTTTAACATACCTTTCAGCACTTTTGTCAATTCCCGGCCACCAATAGTTCTACCTCAACTTCCTTTTCATGGCAGCTTCCCCTGGATGTCCCTGATGTGCCAATTTCACCAAAACCAACCTAATTGGCTGAGGGGGAACCAAACACCTACCCCTCCTCAATCTGCCTTCACACAAATTCAATTCATCCCTTATCTCCCACCATGTATTGAATTTATTATCCAAAACTTTTTTATCTGGCCACCCTTTCACTGTCCATTCCTTTACAAGTTTGAGGTCCTCATCAGACTCTTCTTCTAGTGTCCACTCTTCTCTACTGACCGCACATTGTATTTCCGCCACCACTGACTCCTCTTCTACTTCTCTTTCTTCTACCCCGTTACTTTCCATTGGTAGCCTGGACAGGCAGTCCGCCACCACATTTCTCTTTCCCGGCAAGTAGCTCAAATCAAAGTTAAAATTTTGAAGACCTAAACCCCACCTGCTTATTCTTGGAGAACCCAAGGCCCACCTTCCACTTTCAAAGAGTTGCACCAGGGGTTTGTGGTCTGACCTGACCACGAATCTTCTCCCCCACAAGAAATACTTAAAATGATTTACAGCCCAGAACATAGCTAATGTTTCCCTTTCAATGACGGAATATTTACATTCTGCCCCTCTTAGTGTCCTAGACGCAAATGCAATAACTCTCTCTGTATTGTCTTTGTCATACTGCACCAACGTTGCCCCCAACCCCGACATACTCGCATCAACCACCAACACACTTCTATCCTTAGAATCAAATCTTCCTATGGATGGTGCTGCACTCACAGCTTTTTTAATGCACTCAAAAGCCACATCACATTCTTTCGACCATTCAAATCTCACACCCTTCTTAAGTAACATTCTAAGAGGAGTTGACACTTTGGCAAAATCCTTCACAAATCTGTGATAATACTCAGCCAACCCTAAAAATTATTTGACTTGTTCCTTATCCCTTGGTACCGGTGCATCCTTCAATGCTTCCACTAGATTCCGCTTCGGTCTCACTCCTTGCTCATCAATTTCATGTCCCAGATACTCCACTCTGCTCACCGAAATCTTACATTTACTCCTTTTCACCGTTAGCCCTGCCTCACCCAATCTGTTCAACACCTGTTTCAACACTTCATCGTGTTCCTTAGTGGAACTAGCATATATCAGAACATCATCTTGGAACACAATAATGTTTTTTACTCCATCCAGTACTGTCTCCATCACCCTTTGGAATACCGCCACCGCCGAGGCGAGTCCAAATGGCATCCTACAGTACTTCTATGTTCCAAATATTGTAATAAATGCTGTCAAATGTTGACACTCTTCCTTCAATGGAATCTGATGGTACGCCTGAGAAAGGTCAATGACTGAAAATACTTTGGCGTTGTTTAGTACAGATAATTTATCACCAATTATCGGCAGGGGATGTCTATCAACCAGGATGCTTCTGTTAAGATCCCTCAGGTCCACACAAAGTCTAATGTCTCCACTCGCCTTTGCAGCCACCACCACCGGCGACAACCATTCTGAGCTTTCACTTTTTTCTATTATTCCCTTTTTAAGCAATGACTCCACCTCCATCTTCAGTTTCTCGCTCAACTCATGAGGTACTGGCCTCACCTTATGCACCTTTGGGCTCGCGCCTGCCTTCAGCCGAATTTGGTGCTCAAATCCTTTCAACATACCCAATTCATCTTTGAATACCATGGGATACTCCTTCTCCCACTTGTCCTTCACTTCGGCTACATCAATAGGTCTCTCTGCATTCGCTTGGATTCTGATCCCTAATTTCCATTGCTCACCCCACCCCAGGAGTGATGACCCTTCTTGTGTCACATATATTTCAGATTCGCAGCTCCTTCCTTTATATTTTATGGATGCCTGGAACATCCCTACCACATCAATTTTCACGTTTCCATATGCATAAGGCTCAATGTTGTGTTCTTTCAACAATTTCACATCTCCCTGCATGCAACTCAGAAATGTTGCCTTTGACATTAAAGTCCACGGTGAACAACTGTCCACCTTCATGGTCACTACTCTCCTGTTGATCATGAATACATCTGTGGGTGCACCTCCTTTGCTTGACACCTCAGAAATCTCTAGCACATGCTTTGTCCGGCTGCACAGTTCCATTTCTTGATCCTCTACTTGTTCTGGTACTTTTCCTCCTATTTCAATGTTCTGCACCACGCCTGATTCCCGAGACACTCTCGCGAAATGGCCCTTCTTCTTGCATTTCAAACATGAGATATTCCTGGCGGGACAAAACATACTCGTGGAAATGTGGCGGTTGCTCCCACACTTGTAACATCTTATTTCCTTGTTTGTGACAATCTTACGGAAACCCTTCACTGCAGCCACTTCTCCTTCTTGCTTGTCTCCCTTCATGGTAGACATATATTTATGGGTTTGTTCCATACTCCTTGCTGTATCAATGGCTGATTCAAGTGATGCATCCTTTGATAATAGTCTTTCCTGTATTTTCACATTATTCGTGCATCTGACCAATTGGTCTCTTATAAGGGAGTCTGTGAGCAGGCCAAATTCACATGTATGGCTCAATGACCTTAGTGCCGCAATAAAGTTCTCCACTGGTTCCTGTGGATCTTGTACCCTTTGGAAGAACTTATGTCTCTCAAACGTTAGGTTTTTCTTAGCCTCAAAATGGATCTCCAATTTTCTTTCTGCCATTGAATATTGGTTGATTTCACCTTGGCTTTGCTGCACGAGATCAGGCAATCCATCATAAACACTTCTGCCCTCAGTTCCTAAGTTATGGAGCAGGATAGCTTCCTTTCTTGCCGCTGCAAACTTATCACCCCCTATTGCAATCAGGTAAGTGTCAAACAACTTTTTCCACCTGTCCCATCTTATTGGTGGAGTACCGGGTTCTGACAGGAATGGGGGTGGCGGTGACATACTCGCTGCAGCCATAATTGTGTATTATAGGCCAATTTATTCAACACCATGCTCTATATGCACAGTTGGACACTAGATGTATTCTCTTGTTACACCTTATTTATTATTATGTCTTATTATAATCTCTGCCAGTATTCCTGTTATACAGGCTCTGTGGCTCCTCCCTTTACACTGTCCAAAACTTCAAAAGTGCTCTCCGTGGGTTTAACAATCCTTAGCCTAACAATAACCTTTATACCGGTTCTCTCCTTAGGGTGGCACTTCACCCTTTCTTAATAATTTGTTAGGGATCCTGTAGATATCACTGTTTTTCTCTTGAAAGTGCCTTCCCTTCAGGTTATTCACTTTTCCAATAATTCCTCTAGGTGGCACTTTTCCAATAATTCCTCTAGGTGGCACTGTATTTGTATGTGCCTCCTCTCCCTCTTGTTGTGCTCCTTCTTATCCCCAGTCCCCTCTCCCCCTTCGTACTTCCTCCTCACCTCTATGTCTTCAGGGGTCTGGGAAGTGCAGCACCAACCGGTTTCTCTAGGTGAGGTGGGGAGAGTGAAGAGCTCCTGCTCCACACTCCTCCTCCGCCGCGGAGACCGTCTCCCTGCAGCTCCGAAATTCCGCTGCTGAGACAGTCCCCCTGCGGCCGCCGCGGAGACCGTCTCCCTGCAGCTCCAAGTCTCTGCTGTTGAGACCGTCCCCCTGTGGCCCCCACACCTCTCTCCCTGCTACTCGATCTTCTGTAGCCGTTGGGATCGGCACCTTGGAAGTCCCGACACTATGCTCCGTGTCACAGGAACACTCCACTGGCTCCGTGGCGAGCTCCGCTCCTCGTCGCCATATGAAAGGATACCACGGACACGGTATGTAAGGTAAGTTTTAATCTGCGGAGCTCCCCGGAGCCCCAACACTGCACTACACTTTTCAAACTCCTCCAACCGTCTGTCGCTGGTCACGCGGCTCTCCCAGCATACAATCCAGAGAGTCCGCGAGACCAGCTCGAGAGCAACATTCCAAACATAAGCTCTACATGTAGCAACCACCATTTGTGATCTGTACAACCGCTAAATGTGATATGTTTGATACAATACCAATAATAAAATACGACAATCACAATTAACTATTCAAATAATGGTGTTTCTTTTTGATGGCAATGATACCATTAAATATTATCAAGCAACTTTTTGGTACAATGCCATAGATACTGGCACACAGTCTTTCATTCTGTGTTTGTTCTAGGCAGGGGTTAGTCTAGTGGTGCCAAAATCTCCAGCTGTTTCTCTCACCCTGTAGATAAATACGTTTCTGATAACAAACCTAAGCGCCCATACTTACCTGGATTATACCCCGTGACACTTGTTAAGCTTTAGAAAAGAACAATTATAATTATAAGTGATTCCAATATAAACACTATTTACCTTTAATTACTAAAGTAAATGCAGTGAACACGGTTGGTATGCCTTTCAAACCCTGTGAAGCCCCTTTCACGTTTTGCTGTGCATTGTTTTGATTTTATACATGTGGCTTCAAGATTGTCACCTCCCCTCACCAACCTGCTCATCCATATCTCCACTGACTTCTCCCAGTACTAGCATGCTCAAAACCTATGTTTTCATGCAAAACAAACATGCCAACTAAGCTACCCACCCATAGCTAGCAAACACCCCTCCCAACACACATCAAAACATTTGAACACATCAAAAGCGACTCTAGAAACAATGTACATACCACTGCTCTGCCTAATATATCCAAGCATCACAGGCACACACAGCTTCCATCCAGGCACAGAAGTCTGTCACACAGCTTCCATCCAGGCACAGAAGTCTGTATGGTCTCAATACAGAGTACCTGGAAACAGACCTGCATGCAAAGCTCTGGGCACATATCAATGCAACAGCAAAACTATCTTCCCTTAAGTGGCATTGGAAAATGAGTTTAGGCTCATCAAGGGGGCGTTGCGTTATGGCGGCGGAGAATTGCATGCCAACTTGTTACGCCACGACTCCTTGATGAGCCCAAAACGACTGGGCTACAGGCTACCCTGCCAGGAAGCCCTTTGTAGAGATCACCCTGGGGGCGAGGGTGGTGATCTCTGCATTTATTTACTATCGGCTTGCCTGGTAGGGGACATCACCTTGCTTTTTCAGCCTTAATGGTGGCGCTGCCCCTCGCTAGGCATCATGCATGGGGAGGGACATCAGCACAATAAAGGCTGAAAAGGTGTGGTCGCTGGAAGCCACAGCCTTTTTTCCTGAAGCTTTGAGCCCCTGCGAATGTGTGGGAGGTTCAGGCCTTCGAAAAAAAGGCCTCAGCTTCCAGCGGCCACACCTTTAATTCGATAATGGTGGCGCCAGACCACAGGCTATCGCTTGATGGAAGGATGCGTTGCAGGTGCCGGCTCCACCATTACGGGTGAAAGGCAGTTTTTCTTGCACTTTAGAGGGAGAGCTTCAGGCTTTAGAAGAAAGCCTTGTCCTATAGCGGCCTGGCAACCAGAGGACATTAATGAGCCCCGGCAGAGCCCTGCCTCAGAATGATATTTTGGAGCCTGCCTGGGCTATGCCGTGGCTAGCCCCAGCACACTTAAAGCCCTGCTCCCCACTTACCTTAGGGTTCCTCACATCAATACTGTTCTTGACAATAGTTGTGCCATTTGGACTGGCACTCACTTGAACAGGCTTTCAAGTTGCATGCTTGTGTCTAACACTCAGGGTATTGCGGCTGATATTGCCATTCAGTGGGGGCAGTTAAAGCTCTGTGAGGTTGAGGTACTACTAGGTCTGTCCAAGCTTTGGGCTTTAGACCCAAGAACTGATTGGGAGGGTTTGATGGATATGTTTATCTGAAACCTCACCTTTCCGCCTTTTGGTTTGATGTTTTCTAAATGCATGCAATGACTCAATGACGTACTACATCCAACAACGATGAAGTCAATAATGCCCTGCCTCAATTAAGTCATTTGATGTGAACAAAACATCCAAGAACCTATAGAGCAGGCCCCCGCCCCATCAGACTCCAGCATTGCAGGAGTGCTCAGGTACATGTGTGCCTTGTCCTTATCAACATACCCACTCTCCCGGAATCACAAAGATGCCATAATAGACTCCTTTGCAGGCTTGTTTCCTCGCACTCTTGGGGCTATCATAGTAGTTGCTTCCGTGGTATTCCCCTCTATGTTAGGGTCACTGTTAGTCTCCAACACAGACACATGCACCACAGGGATTATACAGGATTATAAGGCATTAGAGCAAAAGAGGGTGACAAGTGATATCAATGCTTCAAACTGAATAGGGCTACTCAAGACAGCCAGAAACAGACTAGAAGCGTCACTATCACAAGAGTTTGACCCTTCTTCTCCCTTACCTGAACTTCTCTCTCCTCATCTTCCTCCTCCTTATTGTCCGTGCCCTAAACTCTCTGGCATTTCTGGCACAGAAGAGCGAACTTCAGCTTCTACTGCACCATGTAAGGATGGTCACAGCCTGGAGTCAATATTTCCAAATTATGAGGGGCATCCCTTTTCTCTAGTTTTTTAACCTGGTCAATCAGACCACTCTGAATGGCTTCCCTCTTGGTCATGTCAACCCCTGGATTAGGAAGGTTAAGGCAGGAATTCCCAGGGGTTTGTCAGAGCAGTCAACAGTAGGGAGGAGAAAAAGTAACTGAAATATACTACAAGCAGCTCCAACACCAGAGAACCACAATATGTGCATGAACGCTGCACTGTAGGATCACTGGTGAATAACAACTGTGTTCACAACACGGAAAGGGGCAGCAAAGGTGGTGTGGAGGCCCCATTTGACCCCAAAAAGCAAAACAAGACACTTCTCCAAAATCTTGTCACCTCTCCTTTCTCACAAAACTTCTCAACTACAAAAACCCTGTAAACCCTGTAAGGGCCCCCAGAGTTAACCTGCCTCGGTGTAGTAGCACAATACAAAGTACTGCAAACCACTATGAAGGCTCACCGACATAGTGGGTCCCAATGGCCTCTGGCTACAATCGTAGCATAGTTCTGCAGGTGGACTCCAGAGCAATCCAAAGAAACACACAGAGTCTGACGTACCCTTCGACAGGCAGCGTACAATGCTATGGATGAGATGGGCTCTAAACATCTTTGACATGGCCTTCTGTGTCCAATGTCACATAGGCCTCTACTTAGGGCACCCCCTTCAGGAAGAGGACTGAACAAACCATCAGGCCTGGTACACCAGGACAAACTGGGCCCAGATCGTTCTGACAGTACCCGCCGCAGCTGGAGACTATTGGACGAAAGATAGGGTCCAAACACCAATCAATCGACAGTTAGCAAACTGACTAACGCTGCACCAGGGAACTGGCTGGTCCTGAGTCCTAATTGATATAACATAATATACATTACATTTTCATAATCTAAGTTGAATTTTTACCAAGGATCGTACCATGACTGCATGGTCTTTGACAGTAGTTACTGAGAGTGGAAGATACACACTGAGTTTGTCGAATGAATGAAGATCTAACGACCAAGATTACATTTTGACTAAGATCATATAGGCATGAAGATAGATTTTTTTATTTACATTTCCTCATCTCTTATATATATTGTAGGATTTTGTAACTGTGGTTCTTTAGTTGTCAAAATGTGGATCTCAGCCTTTCTGCGCATAACTATATGACATTCCTGCAAAAGCACAACTACAGAACTCACATACATCGACACGCATACAGCAAATTTCCAAGCACTAAATGGACAGAGAGCATCAATTCTCAAGAATGCAAGGTACCCCCAGGTTGAACATAGGAAGCTCTGACAGCCAAACCTTGCATCTTATATCGCTTCCACAATCTGCTTCGTTAATTGCACTATTTTTGTCATGCTTCTCGATTATGTTTTTTTTCCCAATGCAAAGTTCTCAAGTCCCACCTGCATGAATTATATGGTATGAACAAATTAACATTCAGGTAAATGATCAGCTCCACATCAACGCTAATGCTGTCTTTGTTCTTCCTTGGGATACCTCCACTATAATGGTGCACGGCCGCCAGGCACTTCAATGCCTGGATGAATGATCCAAGCATTGCACCAATGTAGCTTTCAGGATAATGTCAATGAACATCATCCATAACATAATCTCTGCAACCTGACGTAAAGATTACATTACAAAGGGATTAACTACACCGCATGGTGTTTGCAACCATACGGTCAAGGAAGTACTACTGCCTCAAAGATGGTAGGACATCATTGGCCATAGGCATCGGTACTGCCATTCTTGGTATAAACAGCACTGACATCCCACTGCTGCCTCAGCCATGTAAAACATCATTTCTATCTCCCAATCACAGCTTCAAGGGCACAGTCAGTGAGTGCTACAGGTGGGCGCCTGCACTGAATCCTTATCTTTATGGTTTTGATGAGGAAAAAGAAATAATCATCATTGACATACCACTTGACTACAGTGCAAGTGCCAAGTAAGTGCCTGTTTTCGCCTGTCTCCCTGCATAACTGCTCATCTGTCTTCATTGCCATCTGAGCATTGCAGCAGAAAGAAAATCCAGCGAAGCTACATTGCTACATTGGAGCATTGGAACTCTGTTGCCACGCCTTGTTACGTGCAATATTGCTTTGAATTTAGGGTTGGTACGTGTTACAAGGTGTACTCAGTTGGTGAACATATGTTTCATTTTAGAGAGTCTCAGAGTGGGTTTTAAAGAAGAAGAAAGTAAACTGCCCCTAATGGTTTGGTGTTGTGGACTACAATACCCATACTAACTTCTACCCTTTGTCCCTAGACGCCGCTGTTGCTAGGTGCTCACCTAGCCCCGCCTCCAACACATGACCCGGCATCCATTTTCCAAATAAAAGGCACTGGGACAGCGCCCTCGGCGCGCGCCCAGGAAGTGCCAACTAAGTGCCTGTTTTCGCCTGTTCTCACGTGGGCTAGCAAGGCACTATTGCGAGAAACAGACTGATAAGCAGACCCAGCCTGGGATCGTGGTTTATCTTGGCTAACCTGGTTGCACAAAAAGCGATCATACGCTCCTGCCTGGGTACCTGTAGACCTGGATGATCTTGTACCCTGATTGAATTGTCACGCTCCACAAGGGTGGTCTAGTGAAAAAGTTATTTTGATTTTTTTCCTGGGTAGGGTACCAGAGGGCTGAGGCACCTTTGAAATACGCAAGGAGGTGGAAGTTTGTGTGGTGTTTTTTTTTATTTATTTTTTTATTTTGGACTTGTGTTCTACTAGGAACTGTGCAATCTTCCTGTCACCAATTTACAGGGTATAAAGTTGGGGTAAGGGGAGCTGGTTTCAATTGAGAATTGTAGAGTCATTTTGGGTTGGAATCTGCAGGAGCGTGGAAGTTTTTGCTTATGTATTATTTGCACATAGACTTAGCTGTGTGAACATTGGGGCGCTGGTGGTTGTTTTCGAGTCAGACATCTGGTACCAGCTGTTGACTTGAAATAGGCTGTGGGATAAAGTATTTGGTTATATAGGTGATATCCGTCCTCCAGATTTAAGGTATTCTATTGTCACTGTTAAGTGTCTATGGAATGTTGTTCTGTGGGATTTTTGTAAGATGCAGTTGAAGTGACTTCTTTCCTGAGATAAGTAGATTACGTATCTTCAATCTTTTGCAGGTTGTGGCTGTTATTGCCTTGGTGCTGAAAGATTGGTGAGGTGCCACTGGCACTTAGAATATGGTTGGTTCGCTGCATAGCGGTAAATTGGCACGCTCACCAATTGTGGAGAAAAAAATCTACTCATTGACCAATTCTTCAACTTGTACTAAAAGTGAAGCCCTCCCCTCCGATGGCATTCAGTCCCCGCGATGATTGGGAATGCCCTCAACCATGTTTAGTGATATGGAAGAGCAACTGGCAAATACCAGTCATGAGAACCCAGGCCATAAACACACTTCTCTGCATAATGAGGTATCCGATGACACACCAAAAAAATTAGCTGGTGTGACTGCTCCTCTGCAAAAAAGCCTGCTATGTATGCATGAGAATCAGGACACTTTGCCTGACGGGAACATTAAAGAGGGCCCTAAACTTAAAACTGGGGTAGAAACCTCCTTATTGGCCCCAGTAGTTTTGGCAGAGCTGAATAGAAGGGTACGCCTGTCAAGGGGTCCTTCTACTCCTGCTAGGACTACAGGGGGTGGTTATGATAATGTCCATCTATTTGAAGCTAGCTTTCCGGCCTGTGCCAGGGCAGTTCCTTCCACACCTCCCAGGAGGGTTCTAGCCCTGCTTCCCCGTTTCACTACTCTCCCCATGAACATGAAGCTCCGCTAATAGGCCCGTCCTTTGAGGGCCTTAATACAGAGGACATTGCCACTACATACGCAACATTCCCTGTTCTAACAAGAATATTACATTTACTGGATAGGGGTCATGAGAGAACACACATGGATATCCAAGAACTTAGGTTTCTTATTTTGGATAGCTCAGAGAAAATTAGTAAATTGGAGGGCTTCGTTTTTTGTTGGTGAAAGAGGTTGTATGCTTGCAGGGCTTAGTACCGTGCCAACCAGAATAATCACTCATGATTACATTTCGCAAACAGAACACAAGATTCAAGGCAGGGCTCAATCCTATGCTGAGGCCCTGGCCAATGGCAATAAGGACATATTCTCTGCACATTTTAGTAGTATGGACGAACTAAAGATTATGGTTTCCAAGGACATTGAACAAACCAAATGCTTGGAGTCCCGAATGGTTCTGAGGCTTCTCGCCCCCAATCTAGGTGCTGTCAATCAGGCAATCAGTGTGCCTCACTCCGATAATCCTCTGAAATAATCCACCTCAGATAGTCCATCTGCTCTATTAAGGGCTATGGATGTAGGAGATGTACTACCTTCAGAGGAGGGAGGCTATGGGGACAAGGATTCCACTTTGGAATCTGCTGTGGCCTTCTTACCGCACATCTTCCGTAGAGAGAAGAAAATGAGGGTAAGGACCCTCAAACGGAGGGCCGTTAGTTCTGGCGTAATAAATAAAAATCCATGTAAAAAAAAGCAAGAATCTACGCTCTCTCAAGGTACCTAATACCAACACAAATATAAGAGATATTTGTGGCCTATCTGTTGAAGGCGGCATCGACTTTTCACAGTTAGATGAAGAAAGTCAAAAGGCATTAGAGTTAAAGGAGTCGGTTCTGGTATTCAAAAACAAAGAAGGAACTGATGACTTGTGTGATCTGACCCATGCTGCTCCGGTTTGTGATGTGGAAAACGAGTATGGAGAAGCCTCTAGTACCTTGACAGAGGCTATGAGGCATAAGGGCAATACTCAAGAAAAACAAAAACAAAATAAAAAAAAGGACTTACAAAAAAAAGAAAACATCCCTAGGGTGATAATGCCCCAACAGGGTCCAACTACAGTAATAGACACACAGAAGACTCAAAAAAATCCTTCAAACAAAAAAAGAAAAGGTGGGATTACTAAAATGGAAAACCTAAACTCTGAATGTACTACTGACAGTTGTAACATCAAGCAATTCTTTACACCTAAACCTAAGGCAACGCCAATTATTACCTTGTCAGAGGAGATAAGGTAGGGTTCTCTAAAAACGCAAATAACCTCCCCTACACATACATACTCTAACTACCCCACCAATATATCTTTGGGGGAAAAAAACAATGACACAGCCACAAGATGTATTGGGGGGGGGTGAGGTGGTGAGCCCAGAATACTCACCAACTCAACTCTAGTTCCGAGCGAGGACATTAAAATATTAGTCCTACAGGCCCTTACGAATCTCTTGGAAGACTCAGGAAAGCATGGTTCTCAATATCTGCTACACCCGAACTGGGCTTTTGAAAAGATCTTGCCTTCGGGCAACACTGATGTGACAGAAAGAGGCCCTTCTGATCAACGTCTGGAGACTGGGTTAGAACCTAAAGTGATTTCTCTGGCCCCCAAAACCGTCATCCCATTAAAACATGGGGGACTGAGTGATGCCCGGCTAGCTCATAACCGGGAAACTATGCGCCATCGATTGGATTTGACACAATGCTAAATCAATCCAGCACACTATTGCATACATCCAGTGGAGAAACACAATCTACCAGCGGGTAGCAATAAGATGGGAGATGCTCTCCTGTAAGGGGAAAGAACTATTCCCAGTATAAGGAGTCGGAGGAGGGTCCCCATGAAGAGCGAGCAGAGGAAGTCGGAAATAACAATATCCATACATTTGGAGAACGAGCACGTTTAAGTGAACCAAACAACAGAGTGGAATGGAGGCCTCCTCATTGTCTTGATTTTCCTAGTGTCATGCTAAGCTTTATGTTCTCTCAAGGTGGCCCAGAGTCATTAAAGCGAAAGAGAATTTTGTCCCTCTTCAGAGAGGTGCCAAGATTATCCTTGATCTCCTCCGGAGATATTAAATTGGTCGGCTATATTCACCCTGTAAGGTTTGACTATGTTAGGCTGTTTTTTTATTTGCAAACTATTCTAGAACTTGTTCTGTCGGAAGTGGATGCTCTGCACTGCTATGGCTTTGATCTAGAACTCTGCAATGATAGATTTTTTAGGCTCGGGGCTGACATACAGGGGATGAGTTTGAAAGACTCTAATGTGCCTCCAGAGCAAAAAAGTAACGAGCTGGATATCTCACAGATTCCAACAACAGAGATCGAACTTAGGTGGCTTGTTAAGTCACTCAGAGAGTCTCTTGCAAAAATTCAAGGATTACAAGAAAAGCCATAGATACCCCCCATATAGCCTAATATCATGGAACTCTAGGGGTAATTGCGCACTCCAGCAGACCTCCTCCAGCACTGCGATTTTACATGATGCAATCATTTTCTGCTTGCAGGAAACTTGGGCTTTGTCCCCGCTGGCGTTGGATGGCTTTTTTGTTCATCAAGTACTTGCTGAAAAAAAACAAAGGTAGACCTTCTGGAGGCCTACTCATTGCAGTAAGAAACTCCCTTTCATTCAAATCTATTAAACTTTTTACGATCCACAGGGGTGCATTGCTATGCTTTTACATTTTTTGCATCCAGATCCCCAGGGCCATTTATTGATTGTTAATCTGTATTGGTGCCCTGATCCTGAGCTGAATGAATTCTTAGAGTTGATAGACGCAATTATTCAGGAATGTCAAGTGCTTTGTAAAACTTTGAATATTATTATTACAGGGGATTTGAATGCTTCAAAGTCGGAAGTCGGAAGCGGCTGTGTGGCGTGTGAGACTCTTTGCGAAGACGCCGGTTCGTGACACAGTGCGGCTTGACTTCACGTTGCGCACGCTGCTAGGTCCTTTCCTCTAACCCGCGGAAGACCGTGGAAGTCCGAGGGGGAGGAAGACGGGAGTGGAAAACGCGAAGAAAACACGTGGAGGATCCTAGTAGGCAGCAGAGGGGAGTGAGACTGCCCTGACTGGGGCCCTCCGCGGATCCTGTAGTTCCTGTCCATAGCGTACCAGGTTAAGGCAGCCCAAGACAGGATCGATTGCTGCCGCCTGTGACATTACACCCACGCCAACGTATGTTCCTGCCGGCCCACTAAGCCCGTGAGCATTGTGCCTTGCGGGGCGGTGGACTGCCGGAGGACTAACAGTGAAGGTAACTATAGCTGTGTACCGTGGCTGTGGCGGTGAATTTATTGTGAATTTATTCCACTGAGGCAGTGGTGGAGTGTGCATTACGCTTTTTTTGCCTTGCCCTTCGCTGCCCTTCCCCCCCCCCTACCCCGTCTCCCATTTTTGGCCCTTCAGATGGCTCCCAGACGGTCTTCGGACTAAGAAGGGAGTGTAACAACTCGGGAAGATTGTGCCCTCTGAACCGTTGAGCTTGACAAGGGGTTGGGGGGTAAAGGATACTGATAAAAAAAAAAAAAAAAAAAAAAAGGAGACACTAGTTGGACCTTAGTCCGTGGTGCATCAGTGCCAGCAGGAGCCAATAAGCCGAGAGATTAAATCTATTTTCTGAGTGCGAGCTATCTATTCCAGTCTTGGCTTAAATGCAACCAGGAAGTGAGCGGAATCACACCACATACAACCTTAGGAAGTCTAAGGCTGTAATAACACCGGTGAATATTCTGAACGAAGAGGTCCCTATGGGTAAGCGTAAGCCAAGAAAGGCTCAACCAGCTAACCAAGATGCTATTACTAAATTTTTTCCTGTCAATCATCCATGTGAAATTAATTCCACTGTGATTGAGTAAGATCCGCAGGACCAGCATGACAACGACCTATTGAGTGTGTCTAATTTTGATGACATTGACAATAATTCATTATTGGACTTATGTCTCAATATTCAAAGATCTATGACACCTTTACCTGTTCTAAGGCCGACCAATACCGTCAAGGTGCAGGTAAATAGATCGAGATCAATGATCTCTGAGGAACGGCCAGTGGTTGGGGGACAGGAGAGACTGTCCATTTCACCGAACCTTGCGATGGTCTCTATTGAGGATGACCCGGATGTTGAAACTGACCAAACGGATAAGTCTTACCCAGGAGCAGTGGAAATCGCGGAGATTCAGTCATCTGTGGTATCGCTGCAATTTGCATTAAAAATCTTGCTGAAGATGTCGGGGCGTATCCTAGCCAATACTGAGTCCCTAACAATGATGGAAAAAGGGAGAGGAAGGAATTCCGACGAAGCAGAAATAAATCTGTCTGACGCTATTCATATTGCTGATGTAATTGGAGGGCAGCAGAGCCTGGAAATTGACGAAGAGGCAAATAGCCCTAACCCATTCTTCTCTAAAAAACAGAAGAGGCTGGCCAGGAAAGCGGGAAAGCCGAAAAAGTCTGGTGCGAAGTCTACTTCAAAGGCAGTGCAGAAATCATTAATTCTGCCATCCAAGAAGAGCAGGAAAAAATTAGCCAGAGCAAAAAAAAGGAAAGCAGCCGGTGAGGGTTGCCTGACCAGCTGGCTTCTACCTGAACAAACGGAGGAACTGGAAGCCGAGGAGGAGGAAGACCCAGGGGAGGTTGAGATAGCCCATATAACTGTAGAAACGGTGCTAAGTGAACCAACAGTGCACGAAGTATTAGAAGATAAAGAGGATGAAGTCACTATGGATAACAAAACTACGAAGAAAGGAAGCCGAATATGCTTGATTAAGAATTTATACCAAAGCAAAAATACGAAGTGGCTATCGCGCTCTGAGCTTCTGACAAGACTCTACTCTGTTCCACAACTACGAGTACTTAAATCAGAAGACTTCCAATTTGTGGAACCTCTGAAAGGTCCTAATAACTACGTTTCAGCATTACACTGTAAGTTCATAGCAACGGCTGAGCTGCTCAGAAGCTTTAAAGTGGAACTAAAAACAGTGGATGTTGAAGTGGACGCTGATATAAACGAAATAGACCTGAATAGTATCGAGGAAGAGGCAGTGATTTCTTCAGCAATAATGACTCCTCTAAATCTTCCGATGGACAAAAGGGTGGAAGCATCTGATGTTAAACAAGTGCTTAAATGGCTAGCAGACGCACTTCCCGAGATTTTATCCAGACCATGAGACCTACTGATTCTATCATGGAATTGTCGGGGCTTCGCGCATCTTTTGTCACCTGAAGGGTCAACAAAGCTATTGGAGAAGCAAAGTTGCTTCTGCCTACAGGAGACGTGGGCCACCGATCCCTTACTTTTAGACGGCTTTGTACTCCACCACTCACCCGCCAGAAGGGGTGAAAAAGGCAGACCGTATGGTGGTATGGCGATAGGGGTGACTAATGCTCTGGTTTCAAGAAAGATTGACTCTAATCTTGAAAGTAACTTGATGGCAGTAGAAATAACTTTGAACAGCAAGGACCCCTTGGACAAAATTCTGTTGATAAATCTTTATAACCCCCCTGGGGCAACCTTAAGTGTACAATTACAAGATTCCCTTCAAGACATATTGGCCACATGGCTGACATCATCTGCTGGCGCAGGGGTTATTATTGCTGGGGATTTTAACTGCCACATGAAGGGACGGGAGAGTAAAACGGGAAATGTGAAATTGAAAGATCGGAGTGAGATGATCCATAATAAAAAAGGGGTGGAAGGGGAAGCTTGGGAATATTTGTTTGAGTCCTGGGATCTGACAATGTTGAATGGTAGAACGATGAGTGACCACCCGGGCCATCAAACATGGACAAATGGCAAAGCCCACAGCACGT
Organism: Ambystoma mexicanum; assembly: GCF_040938575.1. Classification (NCBI taxonomy): domain Eukaryota; kingdom Metazoa; phylum Chordata; class Amphibia; order Caudata; family Ambystomatidae; genus Ambystoma; species Ambystoma mexicanum. The sequence goes on from NC_090922.1 coordinate 272,407,346, forward strand.
TGGACTACATATTTGTCTGCCCCAAGATTCTTCATTTAGTGGAAGATATGATTGTTAATTCTAATGAGTGGAGTGATCATGCTGTCCTGAATTGTGTAATTAGTAGTAGTAGAGAACAACAACTACGTGGGAACCTAGGGGTGGTGAGAATTAGCACGTCAGGCAACAGGATCTCCTGGTCAGATAATAATGTAGCACTTGCAGCCGAGGCTTTGGGGGCACTTGAATTTCACAAAGGCCCCAATTTCAGTGCAATGAGTATTGAGGCAATTGAGAATTGGATTCATGCTTTTGTGGGTACGCATGCATCGGTGCCAATAGGAGCAATGATAAGTCAGTCGGGTAAAAAAGTACCTTATGATAAGAGACATCAGAGACATGAAACGGACCCTTCGAGCAGAACTCCGCTGGGTTAAACGAGCTTATTTACCTGGTGAGAACTGCTTTGTAAAGATAAGGGAAATCAAAAATAGATACAGGTCAGCTATTAAGGCAAAGAGAAGGGCGGATAAGCTACTCTCCTGGCAAAGATTAGTAAAGACCATTTGTGAAGGTAAGACACGTAAAATATGGTCTCTTTTAAGTGAGGCAAGCGGAACTCAAAAGGGAGCTCTAGCTAATCCTATTGAGGCTGGGGTTTGGGAAAAATTCCTAGAAAACCGAAACTTGAAAGATGATAACAGTAGCCTGTTAGGTAGCCCCCCGACAATTTCCCCGATTATAGTTTCATTTGAAACTATTCTGAATAAAATTGGAGAGATAAAATCTTCTCGAGCGCCAGGTCCCAATGGCTTAGCTAATATTGTTATAAAAGCTCACCCAGAGTTCTGGGCAAGATTATTAGCTATATTATTTAAGAAAGTCTTAAACACTGGTAAAATCCCCCTCTCCTGGCAACAGGCGATATTAATCCCTGTATATAAGAAGGGAAGTAGACTTGACCCCAGTAACTATAGGTTGCTTTCTATGCTTGATGCATCTGGGAAGATATTTGCTTCCTTACTCCTTCAAGAGCTGCAAATATGGGCTGAGAACTCTGGTGTCCTATCAAAATTCCAGAGTGGGTTTAGACAGGGCTATTCTACTTCCTATAATATCATGGTCATGGACATTCTTAGATCGAGAGCTCTCAAACCGGGGGCAACACCATTATATGCTCTATACATAGACTTTACAGCAGCTTTTGATTCGATTCCTAGAAGCCGGCTATGGAAGAAATTGCAGGTAATGGGATGCCCGGAAGGACTAGTATACTATCTTAGACTCCTCCATCAAAATAATTTCGTTAGATTGAGACTTGATAAAGATGGTCGCACGACTAAGAATGTATCCCAAAATAGTGGAGTAAAACAAGGCTGTGTCACCGCTCCCCTAATCTATAATTTATACGTCTATGATATACCGATGGCAATAGCTGCAGCAAACAATTGCCCACCAAAAATAGGTAAATCTACCTGTCCCGTATTAGCATATGCAGACGATTTGGTTATCCTTGATTATACCATCAGTGGGATCCGCAGATCAGCGGTTGCATTGTGGGACTATGCAGAAGCCAATGGCCTTAGCATTAACCTAGGAAAAACTAAGCTTATGCGCTTTACCAAAAAGAAGATATCACGGGTACAATTAATAGTAGGCCTGGAAAATATTTCATATGTCCCCCACTATCGATATCTGGGGATTGATTTTGAAACTTTTGGAGACTATGCGTTATGCAAACAATCGCGCAACATCAGAGCGGCACAATTGACTGCCCTATTCCATAAGTTCACGGCCCAGCAGGGTGGTTTCACCCTTTGGGGAACACGCCAACTATACCTACAAGCCTTTTCTCCTGCCATAATCTATGGGCTGGAAGCACTTCTTGACATAGAATTAAATTGGCTTCAGGTAATTGAAGGTAAATTCTGGCGTGCGGTTTTAGGCCTCCCCCCATGTATACCGATGGCCATTATCAGACTGATCTCACTAAAAGCAACTGTTCTGAAGAAGCGGGCCATGATTTATTTAAGGATGACCCATGATGCAGGGAATGGGCTCCTAACAGCTGTCTACCAAGAAATGGCCAGGGATAAATTATCTTGTGCTACAATACATCAGATGTCCAGATTTTATGCGGAAATAGGTTGGCAAACTCGAGAAGGACCCTATACAGAGGAAGCTTTTAGGGCCCTTAAGAAGCGTATCGAACTCTGGGACTGGTTGGAGAATTTTGAACATCTAAGGAACCTAAAAACCTATAAATTCGTCCAATATAGACTCTATGAATTTAAGAAACCTCAGAGCTATCTGAACATTTGTCCATCTGTCAGGCTTAGACGATTTATTTTATTACTTAGATTAGAGCAATTACCAACGTTCACGAATACTGGGCGCAAAGATAAGATAGCCGCTGAACTGCGCACATGTCGATTATGTAAAAATAAAGACCAGCAGGAAACGGCAAAACATCTCCTAACTGACTGCCCTGAAATGAATATAACAATCTCCATTTTGCTAGGACCGTTTGCCCATGATATTAACTACATCAAAGAAGATCTATTCTGGCATCATTGTGTAAATTCTAACAGTATGCGATTACTGACAGCATTGTATACAATCTGGCTGAGTGTGGAAGCAAGATTGGGTATAAAGTTGTAGCATAGCTAATAAGAGTTGCTATAGCTAAGTGGAGACTATTGTGAATTGAAGCAACGAGATTTAAGATTATACAAAATCCTCTCTGATTACTCCTAACTCCTTATATTTTATTAGAAATTTGATTTTAAGAGACTATTAATGTTGAGTGATAGGTTGATTGTGTATATTTCTATAAGAATGTTTTTTATTCTTCTTCTTTTTCCCTCTTTTTGTTTATTCTCTAAATATTGACATATTTTTAGTTGTATTTGTGTAAAGTTTAATAATTAGAACTGTAACACAATAAATATATTATTATTATAATGCCGAAGTTGGCCCAGGGAAATTTGGAGCACATAAGGGACAGAGTACTAATCCTGTAGAGTGTGGTTCTTCTCGCACAAAAGTGCAGGGTACCCTGTGGTTTCAGTTCCTTTCTGATTGGGGACTTTATTGTGTAAAAGAGCTTTTGGGGGCTGACAGGGATCGTATTACATGGACAAATGGGACTGACTGCTCCACCATTGATTACGTTTTTGTTACCCTGACCTTATTTAACATAATTTCGGCATTTTGTATAATACCTTTTGATGATAGTGATCATAGATTGTTTAAAGTTTCTATACAAGTCCCTCAAGGTCCCCGTATGGGGACTTTTAGACAATCGCTGGAGCTAAATAAAGCTGGTAATAGAATTAATTGTCACACCGATAATATCTTGAAGGTCAACACAGCTTTTCTTCAGGATTTTGAAATTAATGGTTATGACAAAAAATGGTTAATTTATACCCACAAGGATTTTGAGAGGTACAGAAAAGGTGTTATCCTGCGACCCTCAGGGATTAAGAAATCCATGGCAGCATGTTATACCATTCCCATGTTTTCAATCCATCTATGCACAAACTCAAGAAAGAGAGGAATAGGGAGATTTGACTCCTATTAAAAATTCCTAGCATTCATCTATTCAATGGTACGTTAAAGAGAGTTAAAAATAAATAGAAAATTAGAGCAAGAATCTTAAGAGCCAAGCTTTATCAGAGGGACATAGAAAACATGCTGCAGGGTCTTGCCTATGAAAACACACGTAATTTCTGGACTCTTATTAATAAGAGAGATGATGTTCAGGTCAGAGCACAAACAGTCTGTATTTCTTCTGAGGTTTGGGCAGGGCACTTTGGTAATCTGTATAGTCCCCCAGATATCAAGTGGAAACTGCCTCAGGATTTTGGGTTATGTCAATGGATTATCCCCTTTGCACTGACGGATATTCAGAGATTGATTACTTACTGCTCGGCATCCCGGGCTCTGGGCCCAAACTTGCTTGCAAATGCTGTCTTTAAGGGAAATACAGTCTTGTGGGCAAGAATTTTGTTCTTCCTATTTAAAGATATCTCATCTACCAGGGTTTTTGCTAAGAGTTGGCACATGTCATATGTAGTCCCTATCTACAAAAAGGGGGATATGTCTATTCCTTCCAGCTATAGACCTATCGCTCTGCTGGATGCTGACTCCAAGATTTTTGCCTCCTTAGTCTTGGAGTACATACAGAATTGCATGGAGGCTCATAGGGTGCTTTCCCCCTTTCAATTTGGCTTCAGACGCTGGCTGGCTTTTGATAAACCTCATGCAACAACAGACTTGGATTGTGGGAGGCACCCCTATCTATTTGGAGTCAATCAATCTGACGTCTGCGTTTCACTCAGTGAACAGAAACACACTCTGGGGCAAATTGTATGCAATGGGTATGCCATTGCTCTCGATCCTCTACCATCTTCATGCAGATTCAAAAATAAGGGTGCGATTGAGCACTGATGGATCCCTGTCAGAGGAAATTTAGGCCGGTAATGGCCTGAGACAGGGCTGCATTTCTGCTCCCACTGGTTTTAATTTGTATATTTCAGATGTGGGCCCCCATTTGGAAGAAGTTTCCTTCGCAGCACCAAAAGTACAAGGCGTTAAGATTGTTTGGTCAGCGTATGCAGACGATATCATCTTGTATGATCATACCCCTATTGGTCTGCAGTGCCTACTGGTCTCTTTTAAGAATTATACCCAGGCCAACTCTTTAGTAATTAATCAAACCAAAACCGTTATATTACGTTTAAGTCATAGGAAAATCCCTATTAGGTTTTCATGGTTTCTGGATCATGTGAAATTAACAGTGTGTCACACCTTTAGATATCTTGGCTATCCCATCTTCGAGGACACAAAAAAGGCCAACTTTTGCAATTTTCTAGACAAGAAAATCAGCCCCATGATTGCTCATCTGGGTAAAATAGACAACAAGTACGGGAAATTCTCCCTCTTACCGTGCCTTCATGTGTACAAGCATAAAATTGTTGCTCAGTTTAGTTATGGATTTGAATTTGCGCCACTCTGGAGCAGGAAGGAAATTGTCAAATATGAGGCCCAATTTTTAAGATCTATGGTTTGGTGCCTACCAAAATGCGTTCCAGCTGCCGCCATTCGTTATGAATTGGGGTTATTCTCCATATTTTGTACAATCGAGTGGCGACGTGTTTCAATATATAAGAAATTCCTGGTCAGTAAAGACAACAACTTGTATGGAGTCATTAGCAGGGGGCTTGCCAAAGGTAATCCTGTATCCACTATTCTGCAAGAATTGGAAAGGGAGTTAATGGATTCTCTTGGCAAAGTTGGGGTCTCCTGGGATCTTTTGATTCTAAACCCAATGAAGGTCAAGAGCTTACTACAGCACTGTGTTCGAAATATTATGGTTACTGAGGTTTTGGACAAGAAACTCTATTGCCAACTGGTATCCAATAAAAAACTGTGGGTTCACCGAATCCTATCTACTTAAATACCTGAGCAAAGTGTGGAGGCAAGCGTTTATGAGATTCAGGTTCAATTATTAGAAACAGGTCTGATACTAAACATTAGGTCAGGTGATCCTGATACTCTTCACCAATGCAGATTTTGTAAAAATGAGCCCCAGGAGGAAACTTTGGAACATATTTTAACTGAATGTGCTAGTTTAAGACAAGATTGTATGAAATGTTTTTCTGAATTTGTACCAAATACTGAATGTGTTGATCCTAAAGCTCTCTGGCAGGAGATGTTACATGGGAAGCGTGTGAGACTTCAATTAGCAGTTCTTCATTTTCTTAAGCTAAACTGTGGACTGTGATGGGAATATGTGGTAGATCCCCACTGGGAAATGAATGAATTGTTCAAATGTCGGGACCAAAAGATCGGGTACTATCAGTTATTTATTTTTTTAATTTCTGTACGGTTTTATGTTCTATTATACTTGTTTTAACATTCTGGTTGTGTATTTTCTCTTTGGTTTTCTGTATGTCTAATTTGATGTGAATTTATAACATTCATGGATTTGCTATTCTTATGAATATGTGTTTTCTCTATTGTTAAGGTTACTGTGTAACAAAAAAAAAATACAGTGCAAGTGAACTTGCATCAGCAGCAGCATTATCATCCAATGACAGTACAGCCATGACGAAGAGGGTGGCCTTGTCTAAGAAGTTTGTTTTCCTATAGGGCAGCACTACATCCAGCAGTGTTACATACTAAACCAGGCCATTTGTACTTAGTACATTTGCATCCTTGTTATCCCTTTTTCAGTACCACTAGAAATAATCAAAGAAAAGCCCATTATGATATCACAAATATTTGTGTGTAGTAACTTGGGCCTCACAACGGAACGGTCTAGGTAAACACAGGGAAAAGGGATGTAGATGGCCATTCAAATGCTCGGTAGCAATTGGTATCTGTAACAATTAAATTAGGTCCTTACTGATTATATAGACATCTCTCAAAAAGTTATATAAACCAAGGGGTATATAACCTGAAATATCTTTTGACTCTTGGCTACTTGAGGAAAGACAAGGAAAATTAGACTATGTGGCTGCTTTCCAAACCTTCTTTAAATGTGGGGATTGGACCACACAGGCTATGCTTTAAATATCAAAGGAGTTGATACAGGTTCCTCGGAATATACAAAAACATTGTGTCTGCCATACAACACACAATATCTTTAGTACTTACAACAAAGCAGCACAAAACCCTACCTGAGAGAGATGGAAAAATTAGCATATCAGAGAATTACACAATTCAGATCTACAACAACCATAAGTGCCACCTTACTGTACTGAACAAAGGAAGGGAAATATACAAAAAATAGTATTCATTGGGATTGAGAATGTACCGTCTTCACCTAGAGAGGGGGACAGGGTACTCAGACTGAGACACAAGGAAGTACAATGGATAGACTGCATTTATGGTTGATTAAAAGGTTTACATATAGACCATGAACGAGGCTACTTTCTGATGAAGCCCTTATGTGCTGTTTGTTCTGTTCTGATGGATATTCCATGACTGATTCTTCCTAGTGAATGTGTTAGTGGGGACATGTGTACAGCACACACAATGGCATTTAGATGCCTCTTGAGTTTGTTGTCTACAGGCATTGAATTAGTAAAGCTGGCCCCAAGCAGTTTTAAAGTGGGCTCTAAATCTGAGATGACTGAGTCTTCCCTGAAGAGAAAAGAACAGCTTGTTCTAATGATGGGGACCCAGATGCTGAAACATCGACCACCAAATGCAGAAGAGAATATTTCCGAGGATTGAGAGGAGACATTTGTTGCTGATTAAAAGACAGTGGCTTGAACATGAAGTTGGAATTTGTCACAGTGGAAGGAAGTATATATGATATGAAGGATTGTGAATGTAATTTGATTCTCACCATGGAACCAGTGGTGGACAGACTGGGCTTCAGAGAAGTGCACAATTTTGTACATTCATATAACAAGCCAAACAGCTGTATTTTGGACTTACTACTATTTTTGCATAGCCAAAGTAAGGCCATTAACATGAAGTGTTGTGGGTTATGTGGGTAGGCAAATCAACCATGACTTGCATCCCTAGCATGCTCTGCTGATAACAACACACATCGGTATGCATTGCAAAAAATATGTTTGTTCAAGGAGGTTTTTAGTTCTTTTGTATATGTGAAAAGATCAATGATTAATAATTTATATACAGTAATGTAACATCAGGAAACATTGTCACAAATGAAAACCTATGAAATTCATTGAAAGACACTTTGTTAAAGGAACCTTACAGTTAAGTTGAACTAATAAAAACCTATGATATTCATTGAAAATCTTTGTTAAGGGGACGTTATGGTTAAGTTGCAGTAATAAAAACCTATGAAATTCTGTGAAAAAACATTGCTAAAGGGACTTTATGTTTACAAGTAACATCGAATAACCCAAGAAATTCACCAGTAATGTTTAGCTATGGAAATATTACCCGTGCCACCACCATGCATGGCTAACGCTAACACCCAGGACATCAAAGCTGACATCACAAATGACACCACTGATGACATCACTGATTACATAACATACAACATTACTACTGTGTAACAATTCAAATGGAATGTCTGTATAAGAGGTACCGCTCACAGTGTCATTTACAACATATCAAAGTTGATCAGTAACTTGTAATAAACTACTCCATGTAACATAAAAGGTGTTTATTGAAAAATAAACTTTGTACTGAAGTTTTTTTTTCGAACACAGCAATCATATAATACATAAGAGAAACAATGAATGCAGTATGCATCATAGAACTAAAGTATTCTTAAGATGGTATGTTTAGCTTGTACAATGATAAGTCGAAGCATATAACATTCTTGAGAAATCTATTATCTGCATGGGACCTGCTTCTTGTTCTGGGTATGTGCATTATGACCTCAGGGCAAACCCTAGGGAAAACAATTTCAGAATATAGCACAAGGTCAAGCTCTACATGCACAGTACCTTTATAGTATGTGCATCATGGTTTCAATGTAGCATAACCACATGAAGTCCTCAGCTTAAAATGAATACTGTCACTGAACAAAAATAAGCACTCCAGTTATGTGATGTCATCAGTGATATCATCTATAATGTCCGGGGTGTGGATGAATTTGCCTGTTATTGTAGTTCTCTTTTACTTAAATAGCAGTAAACAGCTTCCTTGCAAAGGGAATTTAGAGCAAGTGCCAGCTGGTGTGTACTTCTTCTGAATTTCCAGTGTTGGAAAGTTGTGGAAGAGGGATAGGTAGTCCTATAGGGGAAAACATGGAGGAGCAGAAATGGTCTAAGAAAGGCGTCAGGATATTTTACAGTGACTGCTTGTGACAACAGTATAAGAGTTATGTCTGAGAAGGTTGAGTTGCGCTATGGGTATTAAATGTCAAAAGAGTTACTGCTTGCATGATCCAATTTGGATATAGGTATCAATGTAGCAAAGAGCAAATTGTAGAACAAAGGGTTTATTCTTTAAATGCACACTCGACGAGTGTTTCGACCTCATGCTCGTTTTCAAGGCCCTTTTCCTAAGATACAGTTCTCAATCAGTAGTGGAATCTTGTCCCTTGCGGGATTGGTGAAAAAGCGGAATATGTGACGTGTAGTGATAAGCACTACGGAGCCAATGCTTGTCACATCTGAAATGATGTCCTGCGCCTAGATCAGCTTGATTCTAACATGTAATTAATCAAATCTCCAATTCGGTCAAATCTTATCACAAGTTTTCAATGTGGCCTTGTTAAACAGTAATTATATAGTGCCTCCTTAGTATTTATGTTGGCCTAAGCCTATTCGCGCTACACGAAAAACCGCGTTGCAAAGCACCGATTTTGGGTTAACTTTGCCGCCATTTTAAGATTCATCTGCCATTTTGATTTTCACTCGTGTGTTCTACGTTCTAAAATGGTGGACTATATTTTTGACCTGCAGCCAAGCCTTCCGACCTTTGAGATCTGTCTGTTAATGTTTAGGTTGTCCGAGAGCCGACTGTTTAGACCTTGTGCTTCATATGAACTGTCAATGAAGTGTTGACTGCGCTCACAAGCCTCATTCTTGTATAAACATTGGGACAATGAAGAACAAACCTTGAGCGAATGCTTTAGCTGAACTACATTGTGAAGTAACTTGGAACAAGGCTTACCGCGGGATCCGAGAACATACATCATCATTGTGTCTTCATGGAAATACAAACGTATGTAATCCTTTGCATGATATTGTAAAATCTGTATGTGAACTAGGCACGAACTCTAGACCACAAATTATTAACATGAAGAGAGGCTGGACAATATTACATGAATTTTATAAAAGCACAAGTTTTTAGATGTTCAGTACTCCCTCACCTCTCCTTGTCGGCTGGTACACACTGCGAGGTGTTGGGAGCCAGATAGCTATCTGTTTTACTTTGTAAACTGTACAGTAATAAAAGGTCTGTGAATCTTTTTAGCCCGTGATTGGTGTATTTCCGTTGTGGTACTCAGCCTCGATGTTTCTTTGTTCTTTCAGATGACTCCCGAATAGGGACCCTCAAGATTGATGCCACCTCGTTGAAGAGTAGACACGGCTATCGGACCAGGATCGGACGGTGAGAAAAAGGGGGCCCCTTTTGGATGAGATGCGACACCTCAACAGTACTGCACGATCTGATCCCTGGACAGTGAGCATGCGGTCCGAGACAGCATCTTGACGAGGTACAAGGGTCCATATATCGAGGCGGGCAGTTTTGCTGAAATCACCAACCACAAGGGTCCTTTGTCATTTGTAATCCGATCGGACCTCCCTTTGTCCTTTGAATCAGGTGAGTCGTGCCCCGATTCCTAAGTATCCTGATATTTTGTTGTAGAATTGTACTCGCGAGCACAATCGATGCCAGGTAACACCAGTAATCTGACATGCCTGGGAAATTGTCTTCCTGTTTCAGGGTGTTATTCACCAGAGACAGATAATCTTTGGAATTTGGCCGTCCGGCACCACAGGAGGAGTCGCCGGCATTTACTATGTACTGTAAGTTCGGCATTGGTTGTATAGTATTCAACGATATTTGGCACAGAAAAACTAGACATGCTTCCGAACTTCAATGGCCAGTCAATGGTAGTTTTGAGATTGCTCGAATAGAGTATTTAGAATTTATATTGTTAAAGAATAAAGCTAGACCTGCAGCATTAGATTGAAATACAGAATTGGAAAAAGGAAGCTATGCAGCAACATAAGAGTAAAGAGAAGCATGCACATTGTCATATGTCAAATTCAGAAAAGGCATTATTGTATGATCAACAAAACAGTCAAAGTCTGTTAGAAACATGGATAGAGCTTTTCAACTTGGTATACAGAAAATATATCGGTCTAAATATTTTCATGTCTCAGATGAGCCAATTGATAAACTCTTAAATGAACGTAGGTGTGGTGCCACTGCATCACCTCGTTATGTACCTCTTCCTGCTGTCTTACCTCTTCCTGCTGTCGTTCCTCCTCCCGTAGCAATTCCTATTCATCTTGTTGCTCCTCCGCCGCCAGTTATTGCTCCTCTTCCTGTTGTTGTTCCTCCGCCTGTACCTTCACCTTTACCGACAGTTACTGTTCCAGTAAATCCGTCTTTATTGCCAGTAGTAGTGTCTCCACTACCTACCTGTTGTACAGGATTTGTCTACTCTCTCTTTCCCAAGTGGTTCTGCTCTGCTTGTAGCTGATAAAGGGGCGAGTGCTGAATCAAAAGTTGTAACGCAGAACACAGTTTCCAAAGAGCCGAGGAGAGATTTGAATGCATGGGCTAAGCAATGTATAGAGAAAGGTGAACAATCTACTGTTTTAGCTACACTCCTTAATCTAGAAAGTATTCCCGATCAGAATGTCTTTATTGAGGGGATACATTTGGCTGTAATGTGGAATAGATTGACGGACACTGATGTCCGACAAGGGTTGAGGGATTTGAATGTTTTAGCTTATTCAAGGGATACTGCGGAGAAAGTACATGAGCATGTCAAGAGGGTTTTTGAGTTTAGAAGCGAGTTAGAACGGTTACAGAATGATAAATAGATGGTGATAGTTTGGACGCTTTTTACGTGCAGAAACAGTTCCTTCCTCCTTGTAAGTCAATGAGTGAAGAAACGCAAATTTGCACGAGGGATGTGCTTAGATGGATTTCGGATATGTCGATATCTCTCGTAGAAGTATGTGATACGTATAGTGAGTATACTCCATAAATGCAGAGGAAAGTGTTACAGGTAATGGTAGAATACCTGCAGGATGGATGTATAAAGAAAAAGGTTTGTTGTCCCACAGAATTATTGAACATTTATAAGAGAGCTTTTCCATCTGATACTGCTTCCACCACTTTAGCGCTCGATTTGGCTCTGTTGTTTAGTAAACGTTTAGAGTTGCCTACTTCTCAGCTAACTATGAGAGAGGTTCCTCCGACATTCGTTCCTAAAGTTGAGATTCCGGATAATGTTGCAACGGGTGCAGCAGCCATTGATATTGAAGCTCATTATGTATTGCAGTTTGTTCATGTCCCGTTCTCAAGACAGGAAGTGAATACTATTAGATAGTCGATTCCAGACATAAGGAAAAATCCAACAGGGTTTTACAAAGAAATAGAATCTGTGCTGCATTCGTCAGTGTTCACTTTGGGTGATAAAGATGTGTTGTTTCCCGTGATCCCAACTTGATCCGTGATCCGTGACTTATGGAAACAGGTTAGGACTGTAGATGATCCAGCAGGGTGAGGTGACACATGGGTCAACTTGGTTAGGTTAGATGGAGAAAGGAAAGCTGGTGAAAGACCACCGCAAGTGATACTGACTTTGCCAGATAGAATAGTAACAAAATTGAAAACTTTGATTCCAGAGAGAAGGATTGTCTGGGACAAACTCACTGCTTGTACCCAAGGAAAATCTGATAGTGCTACCGAATTCTTTAATCGAATCGAACAAGCATTTTCAGATTTTAGCAGACAGGATTTAAGCACTGAGTCAGGGAAAAGATTGTTAGTGGATAAGTTTGTGCGTGGATTGCTGCCTGATATCCAGTCACAAATTATGACTTCCGAGAGTGCTTCGCAAGCTAAATCATAGTCCGAAGCAATGTTCCCTCTAATTATTTTTCTCTATGTGCGGAACCGGGTTGGCTGTTGTGCGCACATTATTTTCCATGTGCGCCACGTACTAATGAGATAAGCCACTTTATGCGCTACCATCCCGTCGCAGAAGAGAGTTTGGAAAGGAATTTCCTCTTCCCAGCCAATGAAATTCTTTAAAAATCTTACACTTTTTCCAAACACATAGGCTAAAATAAAATATGTCATTTGTGGTTATACAGAAAACTCATCGACCAGTCCAAGACTAAAATATCTGCCACAGCGCCTTGCAAACATACTTCTGCGCAGAGAGAAATGTCAGCCTCATGATGATTTTCGCGGGAAGTGGTAAAGTTGCAATGGTGTTACCGCCAACTTTACCACTATGCCAAATTACGATCGCCGGAATTTCCAATGCAGTCATTCCACCACAAAAGCCACATTGAGTCCAATGGACTCAATATGGACTCAATATGATTGGGAAATTACACCGCCACCACCAGTTGTAATCGGCGGAAATTCCTCTGGACCAAGTGATGGTAACAGTAATTCGTTTGGGTGGTATTCTGTTGGATTTATGCCGGGATACCGCCCCAAGTCATAAAGAGGCCCTGTATGTTTAATGCCAATGGAAAATCACTCATTTGTATTACAAAACACAAATATCTCTTAGCTGTGTTCCCAGATATCTTGCACAAACAATATTTATTCTTAAAGACATTTTTCTTTGTATTCTGATTTTTCAAAAAAAGGGAATTTTATGCTTGATGCGACAATCTCGAGGTTAGCCGACTCATGTTTCGACCCAAGGGGTTTTTATCAAGGCTGGAGTGTTATTGTTCATTGACCATTAGGTAGGTTGGCTCTTGGTGGTGGGTTGGGGCAGGTGGGTTCCACTCCTTGAATAGGCTGGCATGTCAGCCTATTACTGCTGCAAACGACGTCCCTGGCATGTGTGGCCCTCAACTATCTCCTGTCATAACTGATGTGGCTGTCAAGAAACTCAGACAGAATACAGTTGCCGATGGATTAATGGCAATTAAAAGCAATGTGTCAAAAACATGCTGAAAGGAGTTCAAGTGCCACTTTAATGAAGTAATTCAAGGGCCAGGAGAACATGTTTCTAATAATTTGTGTAAGGATGATAATTGCATTAGAATAACTGCACCTTAGAATATGATGATCCAAAATTCCTGTACCTCTGATTACTATCCACATTACGTTCTCCTGTGGGTAATGATAAAACCAGCCTTAGAGCTAAGAGGCATATGCACCACGCATGTTTACTCCCTAAAAAAAGGAAAATGTGCCTAACAAAAACCAGAAACAATGAACATATCATTGCTTCAACCCACAAAGCTCCACTGATATTTTTCTAATTAGTGACCAGTAGAGGAGTGGCATAGGAAGGAAGGAACTCTAATAATATTAATACCCGATCTCAAAAGGAATTTTATGGGGAAAGAACATCTTTTAATAAGCAGAAAATATCCCTATTGGCAAAGCCATTTACTTTTTACTCCCTGAAAAATCATTTGACTGCAAGTAGGGAGCAAAATCTGATTGGATCCTTGCTTGCATTCCTGACATAGGGAGTGAAACGACAGGGCACATATTAAAGTGTATAGTTTTGCCCACCCTTCCGCACCACAGCCTAGATAAAATTAAACAAGAGTCTTACTGAGGTTTATTATGGAGCCCTGTTGAAGAAAATCACACGTATATGCTTTTTAAGTTAACAGCATCAATTCATCAGAGATACAACTAATTGAGTGCCTTCTTCTGTAACTATGGATCCCTCTGCTGTAATTCCTTGTTATCAGTTAAATAAGACGAGGGAGGATGCTAGAGACGATACACACAGAACACATGGTTAAATTGAAAAGCCCTCAGCAGCTGAGCATAGAAAGAAAAAGAAGTTGTTTTTGTCTAGATGGGTACTAGAATTTCTTATCCTTTAGCAATCACGCAATACCGCTCATTCAGGTTACTGCCGAAACGTCTGACTTGTTTTTTCAAATGTGCTGCTTTGTTCATCACCTGCAAGGAGTGATGCTTTCACCCTTACCCTTCCCTACCCCCTGTACTTGTCTCCAATATTAGTTGATAGAGCACTGTAAAAAGTGAGAGATTATAGCAGTAAACACTCACTGGGATATTTGCAGACCCACAATATTTTGCAAGCAAGGCATATTTAAATGCATCAATATATGATGTGCATTTTAAGAATGTCATGACCCTGATTGTAATCAACTATTTTGCAGTGCATACAAGCTTCTTTGCAACATAAACCGTCCTTACATCATTGTGTAGGATTGCACAAGTGCTCAGTGAAACTGTTTTTTTAAAGAAGCGAGTTACCATATAACGTGTGAAGGTCGATGCCCAAAGGAACTCTGAACACTTGGAAACAATGAAGATTGTGTGAAAAGCATTCTCCTGTCTGCATATCCGGTGCCCTGATACTGCGGACGAGTAATCCCAGGCATAGTCCATACCCATTATCCCTTGTAGGCTAAGTAAATGATATTCCAATGTTGCTCTCTACTTATAGGGTAATGTTAGTAATGCTAAAGTAGGAGATGTTGAGCATCACATTTGTCTTTTCATAATCTTTAGAGGTCAAATTAATATTTTAGTTTTATAATGCATTAACTTACAAGGGGGCCGCTTCAAAGCATTTGCGTGACATATGTACAAAGCAGAGGAAGTATCAGATTTGGTTACACATCCAAGTAGCCTGCTTACTTACAGTCAGTATCCGATATTTGAGCTGGCAGTTCGATTATATAGTGTGGGTGACGCTTTTGGTAAGGCACAATGAGTAACAGTAATTATGACGCGTGATCATTATTAATTTTACAACAAACATAAAACAAGTGGATGTAGGTACACGTCTGCCAACCTGTCACAAAGCTAAGAGAAGAAGAGTCAACATTGGCTGGTAGTACCTTAATGTACTCTGGGACAGAAGTTAAAGTCATAAGGTAAAAGTGTGGTAGAGTCAGTTTTAGGAGTCATGAGTGGGGAGGGAAAATGTTTCGTTAATGTGTGCAGGCATACTTTGGTTAGATTCCTCTGTTCATGGAGCCAGTTTTTCATATTAGGTTTTAACCTCTTGTGTTGTATTTTGCTGTTAGGGGCTTTAGGTGCATAGTAGTGTAATACAAATTAGCAGAGCATCAAGACTAGGTGCTTATTTTAAGAGAAAGAACATTTCAGGTAATTGCTGTGGCTTGTGCCTTATTAAATCTTTTTGAATAGGTGAGAATTGTCTGTGTGCGCTGCTAAAAGTCTTGTGAGCGGCATCCAGAAGGAAGCTGGGCAAGCGCACATGCGCACAGCTTAGATGGAACATTGGTCTGAAGTATTGCATATGGCTCAGTATTCCGAGAATAGAGTCAATAATGAAAAAGAAAGAATTGAAAAGAGAAGGAGAGATTTAAAAACCAAAGTATTGTTGCCATAGATGGTCAGAGGGAATAGAGGTGGAAGTACACAGTTTCGAGGTCAATTTGTTCCATAAAGTAATGCACCGTTGGGTCCTGTACACGCAAACCAATGTGCTTATTGCAGACAAGAGGGTCATCGGCGAGCACAATGCCCGATCCACCAGCAAAGGTTGAATAACACATATGGCGTCATGGGTAGACGATCCAGAGGCCGCCCTGGGGTGGGGGGTCCTGGTAGAAGCCAGTTCGCTCAAATTTCTCAGTCATTTTCGCAAGATAATCAGAAACCTAGTGCAGATAGCAGAAATATTTTTTATAATCCTTCAACTGCCTATCTTTCTGAAGAATTTGTCTTTGACGATGTATTGTTCCGTTAGGACAGCCCAAAGCAGGGTCTGGAACCAACACCTATTCCTGTTAATCACAAAGGTCCCTACGTTGAGATGATGGTGGGGAATTGGAAGCATCTATTTTTGATACACACAGGAGCACAGAAGTGTTCCATTGATCATTCACGGGTTCCAGACATTCTACTGTCAGGGCAGAATAACGTTTCTGTAGGGTTTTCTGGTACGCCAGTGGTTAGTCCAGTTTCTCTGCGGTACCGATTTCACTGGGGCCATTTACAGATCACTGTCCGTTTCTTCTGACAACGAACTGTGGAGAGAATTTGTTGGGGTTGAATCTGTTGAAGGAATTAAATGCGGTAATTCATTGTTCTTCGGGTGGAGTGCGTTTGACGATTTCACCTCAGCAATCTTCTGCCTCACAGTTTTTGACTAGACCTTTGCTGCCAGAATTTAGTGAAGTTCCGGCGTGTTTATGGGCGGTTGATGACAATGGTGTTGGTATTTTACAAATTGAGCCTTTTAAAATTGTTTTGAAACCAGGAGTTAAGTTGCCACAAATTCCACAATATGAGATTTCAGTTGATGGTGAGCAAGCTTTGAAGTGTATAGTTTCCGATTTTGTACATCATGGAGTAATCGAAGAAATTGCAGGAAGTTTGTGCAATAGCCCGATTTTACTGGTGTATAAGAAAGGGTGTAATGCGATTCCGTTCCATTTCATTATCGATTTGCGTGCTATCAATAAGATTGTTGCTTCACAGTTTCCAATTGTGCCTGATGTAACGACGATACTCACAATGATTCCACCTTCAGTTACTCATTTTAGTGTGGTGGATCTTAAGAATGTCTTTTTTAGCATTCCCATACACGTCGATAGTAGATATTTGTTCGCGTTTACCATAGGGGATGCACGTTTACATTCAACCGTGCACCACAAGGGTACACAGAGAGTCCGAGCATTTATAGTAGGGCTTTGAAAGAGCAGCTCGATACACTTGAGTTGCCTTCTACTTGTACATTGCTGTAGTACGTTGATGACCTTCTGTTAGCTGCAGACTCAGAAAGACCTTGCAAGGAAGGCACTGTGTTAATGCTTATTCATCTAGCAAAGCATGGGCATAAAGCTTCATTGAAAAAAATTCATTATTCTCGACAGGAAGTCGCCTATTTAGGCTATCTCCTGTCAAAGGAGGGAAGAAGATTGAAACCTGAACGAATTAAGAGCATTTCTAACATGTATGTCCCAAATACAAAGAAGGAAGTCAGAGCCTTGATAGGAATGGCTTCTTACTGTAGACAGTGGATCCCTAACTTCTCACTACAGATCAAACCAATGTTGGCATTGACAAAGAAGGGCATTTCTTTGCCACTACCGTGGAACTTGGAACACCAGGACGTTTTTGATCTGCTTAAGTCTACACTGTGTTCAGCACCGGTTTTGGGCACACCAAATTATGATACGGCCTTCGAGTTGTATGTGCATGAACATGGTGAATGTGCTTTATCTGTGTTAACGCAGGAACATGGGGGGAAGAATAGACTGTGCGGTTATTTTTCCTCAACACTTGATCCTGTTGCATGCACTTTGCCGAGATGTTTGAGAGCTATCACTGCTGCGACTGCGTCTGTAAAACAAAGTAAGGGCATGGTTTTAGGCCATACATTGAGCGTGATGGTATCTCTGTAGATGTAGCTTGCAGTGACGAAATGTCACATGACTGCCTTTACACCACAGAGCAAGAAACTAAAGGCAGGATTGATTTAAATGATACACCTCTGAATGATCCACAAGCGGAGCTGTTTTGCAATGGCTCCTGCTTCAAACTTCCGGATGGTACATCCACTGCTGTTTATGCCATCACTACACTAAGCACAATTGTAGAAAACAAGAGAATTTCGCATAACTCCGCGCAGGACACAGAGATTATTGCACTGACTCGAGCTTGTGAACTTTCCGAAGGGCTTAGAGTGAATATATATACTGACAACCAGTATGCCTTTGGGGTGGTCCACAACTTCGTTAGACTATGGGCAGAACGAGGTTTCTTGACCTCACATGGAACAAAAATCCAACATGGCACCTTGATAGTTCAGTTACACTCAGCACTTGCGCTTCCTACTCAACTAGCAATCATGAAGTGCGCCGCACATCAGAAGGTAGTAGATGATGTAGGGAAAGGGAACACTTTTGCTGACAGGATATCTAAACAGACTGCTATGGATTTATATTCATCAATGTGTGTTACAAAGGAAGCCACAAATACCTGTACAGAAGATGAAGGGATTGAGTCGATAAAGAATATTCAAGCTGATGCCACTCTAGAAGAACTTAAACACTTGGCTGAGGGCTTAGCAAGTTTGGACGAGGAAGGGTGTTGGGTAGACAGTTCAAAAGGAAGATGGATGCTACCAGATGCATATGTCATCGCTATGGTCACAATGTCTCATCGTCCCACTCACATATGTGCTAGGAAAATCTGTAAATTACTAGAATTTGTCTGGGTAAATGTCAACATCTCAAAAACTGCTGAGTGTTTTGTCCAGAATTGTATGGTTTGTCTACAGCATAATGCGGGGAAGGGTACGATGACACCGAGGGGTAGTTTTGGTCCCCCTCTGTGCCTTTTGTGTGATTCATTTTGACTTCATCGAGATGAAGCGCTGTAATAACTACAAATATGCCTTGGTAGTCATTTGTGTCTTTAGCAAGTGGGTTGAAGCCTTCCCTGTGAAAGATGCAACAGCAATGACAACGGCAAAACCATGCTTAAGGAATATATTCCTAGGTATGGTTTGCTGAGGGTCATCTGGTCGGATAATGGTCCACATTTTATTGCTGCTGTTATTCTGCAAGTATTCTTCTTTGGATCTTTCTGCACCCTTGAGTAACGTTGCCTCTGTTTCACCACTCCCATCAGGAAGCAACAACACACTGTTTGCAGATCACACAGTACCTGGAGTCTTAAGGTACGATCTGCGTCCACGGCACTAGACTTACAGCGTAGCACGGCTGTGCCTACAAGAAACGACTGTTGAGCTCGTCCTTTGCCATGTTCGCGCTGAAACATAAGTAAGCGGCTGGGACCGGCAAAAGTTATCTTCAATCAATAAAAATCACGTGGTCAGGAGATCACCAACAAATGAACTTATGGAGTCTATCGCAGAAGAAACTTAGAGCTTTGAGGAACAATAACTGTCGCTATCTCTACTCATACGGAGCAACCAATCGGTTGTGTGGCTAACAAAGACGTTGGACTGAAAAATACATGGTCCTTGAGGACGTACTGTTTCCTTGTAATTATGTTAACTTGTCTGACAGTAGCAATTGCTCTTGGGTTTTGGTACATTGAAGGGGTGCGTCCACTTGAAATTTTGATACCCACTGAGAGTGTTCCCACATGTCTTCTCCTTTCGTGCAACTGCACACTCTATCTCCTAGGGATTCCCAACACAAACAGAGTTATCACAACAATACGCTTTTGTTAATTATGAATGTGACTCATGCGATCTTAAACAGAACCAATTTCTGGATATGTTCGCATCTGCCACAACACAGAGAAAAAGGGTTTGGCTGGTATATTCATCCTTTGCCTCTAACTATGGCATGCTATGCCTCTCTAAGGGCATTATTTTTTGTTCGTTGGAATGATAGCATCTCAGGGAACTTTGACAGGACTAATTTAAATTAATTTGAAAGGCAAGTCCTGATGCCTCTGGGATGCTCCTTTTTCGCAAATAGGCGCAAGCTTAATGTTGCTTCTATTAGGCCTTCCAATAGACTTTCTAGACCTTTCCAATCGTTAATTTCTTCCAAGATGGCTCCCGTAGGCAACCGGGATGCCATGCCTCCTTCCTATACTATCAATCACAACCCCAACTCTGTCTCCTTCTGCATAGAAGGGAATGATTCTCAGTCAATGGGTACTTTTGAGGATTGTACCAATATTGCGAATTTGACTGGTGAGGACAGACCCTTGTATGCAGGCGATCCTGTTTATTTCGTTTGTGGCAATTAAGCTTATCCTTGGCTACCTAGGGATTGGCAGGGTACTTGTTATTTGGGTATCCTGCTACCAGGGGTATATGTAGTTAGCACCTCTGAGGGCTCTAGGGCTCATCCAAGACAGGACGAGAAAAGTGATACTCCTTCACAAGTCATGAGTGATGTAGCAAAATCATTTGTGCCATTTTGGGGCTAGATCATGAATTCCGAGGATATTAGGAGACTAGCGAGAGTATTGGAGATAACCATCAACCGGACCTCCGATATATTCTAGAACATGATGGCAGAACAAAAAGCAATTAGATTAGTGGCTCTACAGAACCGGCTGATGTTAGACATCATCCTAGCTGAGCGTGGTGGTGCATGTAAATTGGTGGGATCTGCTTGTTGCGTTTTCGTACCAGACTCCTCCTCTACCATATTCAAGGCAATACAAAATCTGCACGTCCTAAGTAAAGAAGTACATGTTCCCGAGGGAAACTGGGATCTTAGTACTTGGTTCTGGGGCTTTTTACGGTCTTGGGGATGGAAACTCTTTTCAGTCTTAATGGTAATACTTGGTATTCTGTTGTTCTGTTGTTGTTGCATACAATGTCTTCCCGTCATATGTTCAATGTTAGGGGGATGTTGTGTGAAAACTGTAGGAATATTAGGACCAAAAATACACACACCTGAGAAGATGACTAATGTTTTTGTTATGAAGGATATTACTGTCAAAGATTTGATGGTAATTGATATATCTGATGAATGTGATTCAGGCTGTACAGACACTGAAACGTAGAGTTACGTGTAAAGTGAATATTTTTAGTAAGGCTCTTGGCTTAGGCCAAACTGTAATTATATAGTGCCTTGTTAGTATTTATATTGGCCTAAGCCTATTCAAGCTACACAGAAAACTGCGTTCAAAAGTTCTGATTTTTGGGTTAACTTTGCCGCCATTTTAAGATTCATCTGCCATTTTGATTTCCACTCGTGTGTTTTACGTTCTAAAATGGTGGACTATATTTTCGACTTGCAGCCAAGCCTTCCGACCTTTGAGTTCTGTTAATGTTTAGGTTGTCCGAGAGCCGACTGTTTAGACCGAGCAAAGAGACCTTGTGCTTCATATGAACTGTCATTCAAGTGTTGACACTCGCTCACAAGCCTCATTCTTGTATAAACATTGAGACAATGAAGAACAAACCTCGAGCGTGTGCTTTAGCTGAACTACATTGTGAAGTAACTTGGAGAAGGCTTACCGCGGGATCCCAGAACATACATCATCATTGTGTCTTCATGGAAATACAAACTTATGCAATCCTTTGCATGATATTGTAAAATCTGTATGCGAACTAGGCACAACCTCTAGACCATGAATTATTAACATGAAGAGAGGCTGGACAATATTACATGAATTGTAGAAAAGCACACGTTTTTAGATATTCAGTACTCTCTCACCTCTCCTTGTCAGCTGGTACACACTGCAAGGTGTTGGGAGCCAGATAGCTATCTGTTTTGCTTTGTAAACTGTACAGTAATAAAAGATCTGTGAATCTTTTTAGCCCGTGATTGGTGTATTTCCTTTGTGGTATTCAGCCACGATATTTCTTTGTTCTTTCAGCCTGGAATGCCCAAGCGGCAATCAAAGGGACAAATCCCAGAATTGGAAATTTGAATAATTACATGTTAGCATCAAGCTGATCTAGATGCAGGACATAATTTAAGATGTGGCAAGCATTGGCTCCGTAGTGCTTATTACTACATGTCACATATTCCGCTATTTCACCAATCCTGCAAGGGACAATATTCCACTACGGATTGAGTACAGTATCTTGGGAAAAGGGCATTGAAAACGACCACGAGGTTGAAACCAGGTGGGTGGGTACGATGAAAGGGTGTTCGCTGCTGGTATTTGGACATCATATTCCAATTAAGAGTGGTCACTAGTGCACAGATCTGATATCAAACCCATCGATTACATTTTTTCTTATTGTGACAACAGTACTCTTGCTGTCCAATCAACTCCAGTCTCCCTCCCTCCAGGCTTTTTTTCCAGACATTTTTTTCCAGGAAAAATTGGACCTCATTACAAGTACAGTGGTGCCATTAAAAACAGGGGTAATGTGGCAGTAATTCCATTACTGCTGCATTACCACCAAATTACTGCGAGCTGGCTGGCAGTCAATAAACGAGGCCCACTGGAATGAGGAAAAGTCGGTGAGTTACCGTTCCAAAGAAAATCCAGAAGCTTGAACACAGAGGTCAAATCTTGTCTATGACTGAGTAGTGCGCAGCCAGAGAGGAGACAGTGATGCAATTGAAGTAATGCATTGTATCATAGAAGTTTGTACGTAAGCAAGCAAACGAACTAACTGGTTGCTGAGCGGTTTGAGCCCGGCAAGTTTAAAAACAGCATGAACCGTGTGAGCCTCCTTTCCTGCGTTTATTTCTGTGCGTTCGGTATATTTCCATAAAAGAATCGTTGGTTGAAATAAACACTAACCTAGTACTGTTTAATATGTATGCTAAGGCCTTATGAAGCCGATCAAGGCAAGAGTTAGCAGAAATTGAACTAGTAAATGAGAGACTGGGTTGCTCAATTTCTTCGTAGTCACGATCATCTCATAGGTGGGGAAGCTCTCTTGATTATTGCCCAAAATAACAGCCAGTTGACACAGGGAGAGAACTCCATGGTACACGTGGAGACCTCAATTCTGCAGAGGCTGATATCAGCAATCAGCTCTTTTCTTCGGCTGCTCCTCCTGAGCAGTGTAGGATGTCGGTCTCCCCTGATCTATTTGCTGGAGTGAATCCCACATAACCTATTCCTACAGACTTTGCCTATGTACCACCATCTTCACGCAGGGTATCTTTCTTCCCACATAACTCTCCGATACCGGAACTCCAGGACGCGGAACCTGCTTAAACTGTTTGAAGTTATTAGAGATGACTTCAAGCGGCAGGCATTCACAGTGGCCCAATTATTGTCAAAAGTAAATTATTTAAATGGCTCAGGGCTTCATTTGTGCGACATCGAACGCATGTAACACAAGGCCTGACTCAAAATTAAATGCACTTGCACCTCACTTTTTACCGGGTAGTTTTATCTATGAAGCAAGCCCGTTAAGCAATTGATAAAAATACAAAATAGCATGTCTCAAAATTAAATTACCAAACGCCTTACTCAGAGTTTGGCAGTATTGTGGAAGATTTACCTCCAGCACAAAACTCGAGGTAATTCTTCCAGCTTTCCAACAAAAATCGGCAGAATTAATGCAGTGCAATTACCAACACTGGCAATTCTGCTGAAATCCCCATGGTGCCTTATGGACTCCAAAAATGGGAAATTATACCGCCCTACCACCACTTGAAATCCCACAATAAATCTGCGGGACAAAGTTGTGGTAACAGATTTTGAGAGTGTTGGTAATTCGGAAGATTTACCACCAAATTATCACCAAACTCATAATAAAGCCCAATGTTTCCCTGACAAGGAAGAACAGTCATTTAAGCTAAGTACAGGTGAATTTCATAAAATGGGGGTTTATTCTTTAGAAAACACTGTATTTAAGCAATAAGCCCCGAGCCAAGGGGGCATTACCGAGTCAGGTAATGCCCCGGGGCCCATAGTTATGTTTTTTACATTCTAATAGACCCTCGCCGGGTACTAATTATGCATACACGTGGGTGGATACAGATAACATGCAATTTAGTACACTTAAAGAAATCTTCGCTAGGGAATATATACATTTAAAATGCACAATGTGTTAAAAATAAATACACATGAATCCAATGCTTTTACCGGTTCAATTTCATTTAGAAATAAAGTGTCTAACAAGACTAAATATGCATTTTTGTCACTCTTTCAAATGTAATCACATAGTAAATGCCCCCATCTAATACGCTTATGGACTTGCTTTATTAATCTTGCTTATTTCTGAGAGGTTTCATTAAGCTACCTCATTTTCAGGGCAATCTCCTCCTCGGTCAATGCGCCCACAACGGGCATACACCCTGGAACACTAGCCAGCCTAACATTGGATTTGGACCAAGAACAGTTGGATGAACATGCCAGTGGTTCCCTGATTACGTACAGCCATGTTCATTCTTGGTGAGTCCTCAGATTCAGACCCATGGACACTCCACCGTTGACATTGAGTTGCTCTTCAACATTATTCACAAGGTGAGGTGTGAGTTTTCAGTAAAGAGCTTTACTTTATTCTGTATGCATTTATTTAAACACATTTTAAATCGATTTCCTATTCAATCCGTATCTCTGACTGACACTGGGCCTCGTTATTAGCAATTCGGTGCAGCAAAAAGTGGCAGCAAAGTGGTGATAATTCAGTTTGTGACACTTTTACCACCACATTACCGCACTGCTGTATTGTCCTGCAAGCATGAGGCTGGGGTTAATCATCCACTTTACTGCCAAATGCCAACAATCCTCGCGGTAAAGATGAGGACTAACACCACTGTGCCGCCACCCATAATCCTGTGGTAAATCCACGGGACCGAGTGGCGGTAACAGTAATCAATTTTGGTAGTAAACCGGCAGAGTTACAGGTGATGTAGTGCCAAGCTTGTAAACATGGCCATTCTCTTTATTCAAACTGATCAAAAGTCAGCATGCATCATGACGCACCGCACTCCTGATCGTTTGGCCTAGATTGTGCACTCACGACTACTAACAGTAGAGCATAGGACAGCAGCCTCTACCTGAGGCCCCAGAGAAACCTTACCATGTTAAAAACATACACAATTCTCTTAATCTTTCGATTGGCCCATTATTGTCATTGTCTCTGTTTAAAAATCTGGGCGTAAAGTAATCATCTTCGGGTGTCTACTACCACAATTGGCTTGTGTCTCCTTTATGTCAGCACTACACAGCAGCGGGACCAAGGCCTGCACGTCTTTACTGGCACAAGTATGTATTCATCAATTTGTTGTACATCGCTGCACATACATTTTGGCCAGGTTCCAGGTCTGCGTCTTTGACACAATCCTCCCTTTCTAGATGGAGCTGCATGCAGTGTTTTCTGGTGCACTGCACTGCCTTTCTCTTTTGCAGTGAGTTATTGTTGCGGCCTGTGATATATTGGCTTGTGTTCATTTATATCGCACAGTGCATATACACATGCCATCTACCACAGAAGGCGACGCTATTTTATACTGCTCCACACCAATGCTTGTGCTATTGACATGGGTTATTCACTCACAGGTGCTAATGAAAATAAACATTCAAAAATCACTTCCAAGCTCAATGCACTCCTCTCTAAACTGACACTAAAAACAATGTGAGATTCATATTTGGACGTTGGTGCTCTGGTAAAATGAAGGATTTCTCCTGCTTCTTGGAGCTGCAGCAACACCTGATATTATTATTTCATTTAGGTGTTTAGGGCCCGATTCGTGGAATCTTTTGCCCGGTGCAACGTGACTTTGCACTGCCAAAGCAACCCCT
The DNA here is from genome assembly GCF_040938575.1 of Ambystoma mexicanum. Lineage (NCBI taxonomy): Eukaryota > Metazoa > Chordata > Amphibia > Caudata > Ambystomatidae > Ambystoma > Ambystoma mexicanum. Next base: position 272,433,116 of record NC_090922.1, read on the forward strand.
GATTAAAGGAAGTTTGCAAAGTGTATTTGTTCAGGGCAAAGTCAGTGCAAAGTTGATTTTGTACTGCAAAAATGACTTTGCACTGATTTAGCACTGAAAAAATACACTTGCACAGTTCCATGAATCAGGGTTTGTGGCGGAAGTGCAAAGTCCCTTTGAACCTTGGAAATATTCCACGAACCGGGCCCTAAGTCTATTAACCGTGAAAGGTGATCCTGCTATGGGATGTGAGCTTGCAAAGTGCAGGCTGGTCTATTTGGGAGGCGACCGCTTTTCGCGGAGCTTTGCTGCTGAGCTATCCACCGGTACCGTTTGAGAAAACATCATCGAAACATTGACCAGGTCCCGTTATTAGTGAAAGTCCCAGTCACCCGTTTCTGCCGTGATCTGGCCGCGTTGTATTTGGAATCAATTTTACATCGTGTAAAAAAAAAAAAAAGGCCTCCGTAAGCGAGCCAGCTCTCTAATTCATGCTGTTTGGTTCCCAATTGAGTGTGACTACAGTATGTCATGTTCTTTAATTAGCCATTTAATTAGTCCCAGCTGTGTAAAATGTGCAGCGTTGGCTCTTCGGCGCCAAGCCGTTTGATTGCTTATTGTCCTCGCTTTCCGTCGTGTAGGTATCACGCCATGTTTCTTGGGTGTAAACCTAACGTGAGCTCGATTATGTGTGTTATAGCAAAATGACGCCTCCCTAAATAGTTACCTAGACAATGGCTGCAGATAAGGCCCACCGAATCTGATCATTTGCTGCAACACCACCATCTACTCAATTTGCAGCCCTAGCTGTAGTGCTTCTAGAGCGATTATTCCCTTTCCATAAATCCATTCAGGCGTTCCTTCTACTCTTGGTGGATGCAGCCAAAATGCGGATAAGGGCATATGGCAATTCGTCCATGATCCGTTGTGTTTCTGTATTTGCAGTCGAAGCACTGCACCAGGATCACCATTCTTGATATGCATACACATTCTGCCATATAGCGGAACCAGCATTAATATGCAGAGTGACCAGGGAGCATCTGCCACAGTGCCCCTTCATAACTGACACAGGCCCTCATTACGACCCTGGCGTTAACCAATGGCGCCATTGGTTAACGCCGGTAATTTAACGGATCCGCCATGGTGAGATGGCGAATTACCGCCCCATTCCAAGGTTTCCGGGTGGTAATTCCCCATTTACCATTGGCCCTTCCCCATTCCCATTTTTGCCCCGAAGGGCTCAATGGGAATGGGAAGGCGGTAATTACGGGACCGCAAAATGCGGTACTGTCATCACCTTCAAGGTCCCTTTGCGGGTCCTTACCTTAACGGCTGGTACAGACCAGCTGTTAAGGTCAGGACCCGCAAAGGTACCTCGTAATCAGGCGTTAAGGGATTACCGGTACCGGTACCCTTAGCGGTACCGGTAATCCCTTAACGCCAGGTTCGTAATGAGGGCCACAGTCCTTGTTGGAGGACCCTTCGGATCACTGGAGTCCTCCTAATAGTGTTGGTCTCAGGACTTGTGAGCAATTTGATCATCCGCATGCTGGGTGTGTGCTTGCCTGGGCTTTTTTTTAAATGTTTAATTAAATGGAATGATGGTAGATCAACCTCAGGAAAATGTGTGGGGCTAATCCACACCCTTTTTCTTATGCTCACACCATGACAAACGCACAGACCTGTGTACTCTGTGAAGGCATCATGGAGCAAGACACAGACAACAGATTCAAAGTTCAAAAGGAAATGGTTTCTTACATTTTAAATCAAATGTCAGGATGGTAGAAGGCCAAACTTGCCCTATGTTAAGGTGGGATTTCCTTACCTGAACGAAACTAGGGAAAGTCTGAGTCAAAGAGTTCAATTTAAAAGTCTGTCTGTGTCCAAAACCTATCCTTGACTTCACAAATAAAGCTAAACAGTGTATATAAATGTCAATAATGAAATAATTGGTGATCAACATAAAGTTTTGATCTTCTTGCAGCCATTGGCTTCCCTTCCCCAAGTTCAAGAAAGTTCCACAAAAGTCTCAAGATTACCTTTTCCAAGTTCTAGGCAATACAGTTCCACACAATCCTTGGGGTCCCCCTCCCAAGTTCAATGCAACACAGTTCACATAATAGGGGTCTTGAGGCTCTGTCTTCAAGACATAATTTGCAGTTCATCAAATCTCAGGGTTCCCTTGCCCAAGAATTCAATGTAGCAACTTGTACTGGTTTTGATCTTTCAAAGTCCAACACATATCTAGGTCCACTTGACCCTCCTTGTTGCTCGCCTTACCAGTTCACTCACAGTGGGTTATTTTACAATGTCTTTGACTTTCAAGATTAAGGGCTCAGTGGTCTAGGTGCAGTTGTCAGATCACACGGTTCAACCATCACAGGTTGCGCAACCAGGAACCCTAACCTCCCCAGTCCACACAGGTTCTTCAGTACTTGTCCCTCTGTACCAATTCAAATCACTTGGGTTCTCTTTATTTGCCTCTTGGCTCTGTGTGCAGTTTCACACCCTCCTGGTTTCTCCTGGTTAGCCTCTTGTCTTTGCCATAATGTGTTAGACACTACTTGCTAGTTTTTGGCCATGCTGTACTGTATCCATTTAATGAAATTCAGTTTGTGGTGGTCTTTCTCACACCCCCACCTTTCCGTTGCATAATTTCACACTTGCGCTCTTTTCTGAAAGTTGCTTTCAAATGGACAATTTCCCTTTTTGGCTTTCATCCACTATCAGCTTTGCCCACAAACTTGTACTCAGTTTCGTATTTGATAAGCTTACTTTAGCTTGGTTTCAAGTTTTCATTCGGTTCCATATTCAATATACGTAATTCGGCTCTGCTTCAATGTTCCATTCAGTTCGGTGTTCAATAAACATAGTTCAGCTTTTTTTCAAAGTTTCATTCAGTTCGATATTCAATAAACTCATATGGCACTTGATTGCCTATGTGTAGCCTTCTAGGAGCGCTCCGGTGTGGGCTGTCTTTCCCCAACACTCACTGGTCCTCTGCGTTCCTCTCCGGTGGCTCTGCTTCTTCTGTTCTGCCAATCAGGTCAGCGGCTGGCCTCTGCGAGCCCAGTTCGCATTCTGGCTGCTGTCCTCCACACACTGGTAGCTCTGCTGATTCCGCGTGGACGCAGATAGCGTCCTTAATTCTTCCTCACTCACAGCTCCAGCTGTTCTCTCTCCAATGCGGAGGCTCTCACACCTGTGGCGGCTTAACAGCCCATCTTTCCCTGGGCTCCACAGGTCTCTGGGACATCAGCCGGCATCCTGGCTTCCTCTCCGGTCCCACTACGGCACTGTGGTAGGAGCAGATGGGCGCTGGCAAAAGGGCGTTTGGCTTTGAATCCTTCCCCCATGTAGGTATTTCACTCGGCATAGAGAACACAATGACTCTGGTAGAATTCTGTCATAGAAGAGTGGCAGTGAAAACTGTTCAAATATTCTCGCTGAGAGTTGGGACAGTTGGGGTTTGTAGTTCATGGGGTGGGGGCGGGACCAGGGTAGAGGGGCGGAGAAGGGAAATGACGTGGGAACAGGGGATGTTGTCAGCAAGTGTGAGGAATTGGAATAAAGAAGACGTGTGGCCATGTACACTGTCTCTGTGTCTCATTGAGGGACATGACGTGTGGGCTGTGAGCAGCGGGTGGGCCCCTGAGCAGGCACATTACACTCGCCAAACGGTCATGTTTATTTCATTTTACAGTTTCCCTTCTGATTGTTTAGAATCTAAAACAAAACATTTTTGTCACGTCCTTTGGACTAGTTGCCTTCCAATACACAGCAATCTGCAGGTTCAAAGATACATCATTTGACGATTCATTGCCATAAATCGGTTCTGTTTAGTACTCTTCTGTGCTTTTGTCGTTGCTCTCCTCCCAACTGTTTTATCCCTGGCTAGCAGTGTCTGTACAACGGCCATCTGCAGCATTTAAAGAACCCTTCCATAGGTGCAGAGTAAAAGTCATTTATACCGTGTCAGCTATCATTTTAGTGGCCTCCCAGCGCTGAGGCTTGCCTGGAAAACCTACAGTGACAACATCTGAGATAAACCAGGTAAAGAGACAAGGGCCTGTTGAGGTGGAAAGGGAAATGGGACTGCCAACATCATCATGCTAATCCTTCCAGGAAGGAAATGCATGCCATAATGGTTCATCTCAGTTCCATATATCGGTTTCATTCATGCCCATCTTCAATGTTAATGGCGTCTTGCATATTTGGCAGAAACAAGATTGTTTGCTTGAAAAAAATAAACAAGGATGTTTTTTGTAAAATCCAGTGAAGCAAAACCTTACAATCGATAAAGCTTGTGTTGTCTGTAACCATGGATTTCAACCCTCCTGTTCAACATCTACAAATTCCCCTTTAGTTTCGTTAATCAAAAATAATGGTCTACTTTAAGACATTGGGTACCATGACTAATCCAGCAAAGTGACCAGTAATACCGGTGGAAATAATTCCAGCATTTATTTGCCAGTAGATATGATATGAGATATGATAAGTCATTTATAACCCGCATGAACACAGGTGTTTCTAGGCGTGACATGACAAGGTAGGGAGATAAAAGGAGGAGCAACATTGTGCAAGGGCATGGGGAGAGAGGGAGAGGAGAAGTGCAAGGGGGAGGGGAAGTGCGGTCAGGGCAGTAGTGCTCTGAGTATGTGCAGTCGGGTAGCCAGCTATGGGTAGTGCAAGTAGGCAGGGATCTGTAGGGTTACAGATACAACCCATAAGTGCAGAATAATTCTGAATCCAAATAGTGAAACCAACACACAAAGATGGCCAAGTACTGTTTTATTATCAGTTATCTAAAAGAGGGAGGTTACAATGAACATCAACCGTCGGACGCTCAGTCACTCAATGATCTCTCCAAAAGACATACTTTTTATAACAATAATGCGTCAGAGTGATGTCATACGACATGGCAATAATGAAAATCCTATAGAGGGTTGGGATTGGTTAAAGGAAACATCTAAGTATACTTTTCTATAGGAGCTAGAATTGTTACTGGCTGCGCGTTATCAGGTGGACAACACATGCCTACCTCTAAAAAACATGTAATTTCAGAAACATTAGATAAACAGTTTCTCATTGGTCTTCAAACTATAAGGTCCTTCATTATATGGACTAATACAATTGGTTGGCATGCTTGTGCCATGTCTGGAACATTCGAGTCACTTAGAAGCACGTAAGCCAAAACCCAGGTGCAGGGAGATAGGTCATGAAGCTATCTCACCACCCAATTAGGCTAACATCTCTAATCGCCCATGCCTTCTGCCATGAAATTGTCTTTGTACTTGGAGAATATTGTTGTCTTTGGGAATGCACAGGAGTGAGGGCACTCGGTATCGTGTCTGGGACTTCAAGGTCAAGCTCTATTTCCATCATTGGCTCACCTGACGGGAGACCACGATTTGGTCCATGTTGCAGCTTTTAAATGCTCTAAATCAATTGAAATTTGGCATCCTTTATGTTGTTCTTGAATCTTGACTCTAGGCCAGGAAGCCTTGCCCTTCAGCTTCACAAGCCGATTATTCTTGCTGCAACACTATTCCAGCTTCATGGGTTCTGGCCTACTAAATTCGTGATACTAATGTCCAGTTTCCATACAATGGCGGCTTCGCCTGCACTCTATTCATTACTCATAGTCAGCTTCTATGATGACTTAATCTATTTTGCGTTCAGCAACTGTACATTTTATTGAATGGTTGGTTTTCTGCAGTACTTTGTGCATGCGTAATCTTCCATTTCTATATTGGAAAAACTCACTCAATGCTTTACTTTGTCATTAGGTTCTTCAGGATCTATACATCATCTTTAGCCCACATCTTGAGATGTCATGTACACTTCTTATGACATCATTAATTCATTGGTTAGCTTCTTTTCACACCTCTTCTGGTTTTTCCTCCTCTAGGGTATCATCACGTTGAGGGTACATTCGGTAGGGTTGTCTCAATGGGTATCATCTTTCAAACACTCGCTGCGGTATTGGTATTATGGTGGGTGTTGGGCATGGCATGATTTCATGTCTCCAATACACGGGAGGTAGGGGGGCTGGATCTCCTGCAGAGGCAGACAGCTGCTCCTCTATAGTCTGATGGTCAGAGAGTTGGAGGTAGTTGAGTGAGGGGCTCAGAAGGAAGATGTTTAGGAAGAGAGAGTTGGATGTAGTGCGGGCTCCGGCCCTAGAAAGCCTTGTGGATAATGCAAAGGGCCTTGAACTGGATCCTTGCAGCCACTGCGAGCCAGTGGAGAGATTTCAGGGTTGGAGAGATGCAATCCCTGGGCATTAGGCCAAGGACAAGTCTCACAGTCCTGTTCTGGATAAGTTGCAGAGGGCAGAGAGTAGAGGAAACAGTTCGAGAAAGAGGCTGTTGCTGTAGTCCAGCATAGGGATAACCAGAGCTCTGGAGACATTGGGCTTCTTGGGGAAAGTTAGAAAAGGAAGAGTACATCTGAGGAGGTGCAGCTGGTATTGGGACTTCTTTGAGAGGTCTGTGATGTGAGAAGAGAATGAGATAGTGGAGTCGAAGATGACCCCAAGGTTTTTTGTCTTGCAAGGTTTTTTGCCTTAGGGTGAGCGTCCAAGAAGGTTGGCCAGAGTGAGAAAGGAAAGTAGGACTAGGGACCCCCATGAGGAGGCTCTCACTCTTGATGGCATTGAGGCAAAGATCATTGGAGGCACATCATTCCAGTATCGCGGATAGACAATCAGAAATGAGCGAGAGAGGTGAGGAGAATGAGTGGAGCCTGAAGGAGAGCTGAGAATCATCCGCATTGTGCTGAAAGTTAGAGGAGAAGGTAGAGATGAGGTGGGACAAAGGGAACACATAGACTTTGAAAAGCCAGGGTGAGAGATAGTGGAGAGAAAGGACCCCAGTTGGACCTGGGAGGGACATTCCAGGAGGAAGGAGGTTAGCCATGCGAGGGCCTGATCTGTGATGCCCAAGTTCCCACAGAGACAATTGATCAGGGTGGCATGTTTAACCATGTCGAACGCAGAGGAAAGATCAAGGTGGATGAGCATAGAAAGAAGGTTAGAATCGAGATGGTCTTCACAGGTATTCACGAGAGCAGTTTCCGTGCCTCTGGCTTCTCTGAAGCCAGACTGATGGTCATGGAGACAACCAACAGATTCAGTATGAAGAGTAAGCTGGGAGATGGGCAGCTTTTCCAAGGGTTTGCCCAGAAATGGAGTGATAGAGATAAGGCGGTAGGTTGCCAGACAGGAAGGATCAACAGAAGGTTTCTTCAAGAGAGGGTGCACAAGGGAGTGCTTTGGGAAAGGGAAAGTTCCAGTGGCAGAGGAGTGATTGCAGAAATTGGCCAAGGCTGGAGCGAGGGTGTCAATGTGGTCCTTGATGGTTCTGAATGAACAGGGGAGCACCTGCTTAGATGAAACTTTCGTAGATCAAATTGTCTAGACACGTCATCAGGAGTGATCACAGAAAAGGAGGAGAAGGGAGCAGGAGAGACAGCCAGAAGGGGGCCAGGAGAAGCAGGGGGAGAGGAAGGGAAATGAGAGGAGAGAGAGGACAGGATGTTCTGAGTTTTAGTGGTGAAGTGAGAAGCCAGAACCGGGCAAAGGGCAAAGGGCATAGGAAGGAACAGGAGAGGTAGAGACTGCATCAGGATTGGCCAGCTCCTTGCAGATTTTGAAGAGTTCAGCCATGTTGTTAGAGGCCACAGAGATGCAGTCTTGGATGTGAACTCTCTTCTTGGACAGGACAGAGAGTCGGTATTGTCTTTGCAGCAGGTGACCGGCCAGTTTGTCAGAGGATGTACCCAATGCCCTCCACTTCCTCTCAGCAACCCTACACTTCCGTTTTTGAGGGGCGAGGTCTAAGTCATACTAAGAGTTGCACTTGGAGGTACGCTTCAGGTGGATTCTCATGCCAGGTGCAAGGACATCAAGAGTGTTAGTGGTAGAAGAAAAATGCAGGCTAGAAAGGGCTGTGTCAGAGTGTTAGTCAGCCACAGGAATAGGAGGAGGAGAGAAAGTAGCGGCAAAGGCTTCCACTTACACACACTTCATGGGCCGGATGACCGAGAAGGATGATGGCAGCGCTGGGATAGTTTTTTCCTGGGGACAGAGAGCTTAAGGTGGGAGGAGAGCAGAAAGTGGTCAGTCTAGGAGAGAGGAGTGGTAAGAGGATTATAAATCAGGGGGTGTCAGAAGAGATGAGGCCATAGAGGATGCACCCGTCCAAGTGGGTCGGCCATAGGATAGAATAGAAAGAGAGAGAGTGTCACAGAGATTTCGGAAGAGCACTGAGGAGGGATTAGGAGCATCCCAATGGATGATGAGGTCTCCAAGTAGGAGAAGTTGAGAGGTAAAGGCAAGGAGAGAGGAGAGGTCAGCCCATTCCGAGAGGAAGAGAGTGACCTGGCCAGGTGGCATGTAGATGGTGACCAAGGTCATACAGAGGCCAGGAGAGATTGAGAGCCTGCAGACCAGGCATTCAAATGAGGAGTAGGCCTGCATAGGGATGACAGAGGCAGGGACCCACTCGGGAAAGATCAGGGCTACTCCACCTCCAGGCTGGTTGAATGTGGGTTTGAAGTGGATCTTGTAGCCCTCAGGGAGGAGAGTGTCAAAACTCATGACGGAAATGGCTGTGAACCAAGTCTCTGTGAGAGCAAGGATATCAGGTCGAGTTTTTCGAGGAGGTGACAGATGTCATAGGGCAATAGAAGGCGAGTTGACAGTAGCGATGTGGAGCAGGTTGCCACATTTAAAAGACTTCTGAGGAGGGCTACAGGCTTGAGGTACACCCTGCAGAGGTGGTAGAGAGGCCTGTGAATGGGTAGAGGAGGATGAAGGAGATGAGGAAGAGGAGGGTGCCAGAGAGGTGGCGGAAGAAGTAGCTGGAAAAGGGAGGACGTTGAGATGTGGGAAGCTCCTATCAAAAAGGAGGAGATTGGGCGAAGGGCCCTGTTCCAAGACGGTTCCATTCAAATAGACATCAATGCTGGTCTTGGAGGAGAGGAAGGAGGCCAAGAGGATCTCCCACCTAGTGCCACCATTAATGGGAGAGGAGGAGAAGGGCGAGAGAAAAGAGATCATATTGGGGGTCCATAGGTCAGGAGAGGGAACGATAAAGAGGATGTCGGTAAGAGTCTGTCTGGAGGAAGCACTGGTGTAGGAATTGGCAAAAGGAGCCCTGGGTTGGAGACCAGGATGTCCCTTTTGAACTTCTTCCCTCCAGACGTAGTGATAGGGATAGGATAGGAGATAGAGTAGCAAATCCTATAGTAGCAGTTGGAGGAGATAGGAGAGAGGGGGAGCACCATAGAGGGTTATAAGGAGGAAGTGGGGGGAGGAGGCAGTGCAAGCGGGTAGGATCAGCAGAAGGGGCCAGGGTGAGAGTGGATCACACAGAAGAGAGCAGGCAGGGGGGGATTAAAAAGGTACTGGGTAATGGGTACCTCATCCCCCTCACAGGAGGGAGGGTTCAAGAAGGGAGAGAGAGAGCCTAGTGAGATAACATTACAGCAATTTGTAAACACCAACATTCAGCTTTCATAAAAGGGGGGGACAAGCACCACAGCAGCAATTTGAAAACACCCAGATTCAGCTTTCCTAAAAGGGGGGACAAGCAGGGCAGTGGTTAGTGTGGCCAGGCAGTAGAGAGGTGAAATTGTGGTTCTGGGATTGTCCCCTGGATGAAGCAAGAGGCTGGAGTCAAAAAGGTGTAACGTGGCTGCCGCAAAAAATGTATTTCACTATCTTGATCCACGTGAATTACATAACCCTTCTCACGCAAAAAGGTGCAATAAAGCAAATTCGAAATGTGCATATACAATAAGGTTTCAATGGAACCTGTATTTTCAAGTTTAAGGCTGTCTGCCTAAACGTAAATTTCTTTTGATTTAAAACGTGTTTTTTAAGAGTTTGCTAATTTGTTTAAAAGTTCATGCTTTTTATTTTTAATGAACACGTTCTATTCTAAAGTCGGGGGCAATGACCAAATGTGTCAAACATCATGAATTTGCCAGGCAGGCTGTGCTGACCTCTAGACTCGAGCCCTCTCGCCAGGGGCGTAGGAGACACACAAAATCTGGGGTGGCACAGGGGACACCTTTGGGACTTTTCTAAAGACACAGAATAACCCAATCCAAACCGCCAGAGGGTCGAGAGCCAGTACTTAAAGCACTTTAAATATGTGTTCTTTGTTCTTAAAAAAGAAATCATTACAGTTTTAAAAACACAGTCACACTTCCAATAAGTTGCATAATTCTCACCAACAGAACAAAAGCTCATTATAAACACATTTTCAGCAAAACAATGTTATAAATAAAGTATTTGTGGACTACTAAAACTAACTTTCAAGCATTTGCGATCTTACAGCAGGGATTTTAACTAAGCAAAGTACTATTCATCTTTTTGAAGCTCTCAGTGTAACTGGGGTAAAGGGGCTTTGATATTTTATTTTGATTTTTTGCATCTTTGCATCCTTTATATCCCCAAACAAATGATGTTGCTATTGCTTGTATTTCTACCAGATGCATGATATCTTTATGTATTGTAGAACAATATAATTTAGTCTTTTATGAGATGTACCTGAACATAGTCAGGTTTTCAGTCGTCGCAAAACACTAACGCTTCTCTCAGCCTCAGAGAAAGAAACTGGAACAATTAAGCTTCACCTGTGCAAAGAAAGCTCTTTGTCTGGGAAGATTCCTTAGAAACATATCTACCCGTTCTGGGACTGAAGAGTACTTGTGGATGCTTGATATGATGGTGAATTTTGCAGAGCGGAGGCATATTTGATTTCCGGGTATTTAACTATCATTTCAGTGCTTCTCCCTGGTTAGTGAAAGAGTGGAATGGAAGAGTTCAGAAGGGGAAGTTGGGGAGTGTGAAAGAAGGGAGAAGTGGACAGGTGGATAGTTGCTGAGAGTCATGGAAAAAAGATGATCAGGGAGGAGGAGCATTTAAGAGGGAGAGAACGGTGTAGATAATGTCTACAAAAAAGTTGATAGATAGAATTACTCATTTGGCTATTACCATGCATTCTGCAACATTATAGACTCAACTGAGAGCAAGCACTGGCAAAGCAAATAGTGTTGGCCTGACGTATAAGCATTGTATATGCATTGGTGTTAATCTCCAGGCACCCATGCTTCTTACTAGCTATTCCATCATAGGCCCATAAAGTAGCACCCTTTCTCAGATATGGGCATGATGTGCTCTGGTACTCACACCATGCATCATATATTTCTACCCTTTACCAAGTAATGCAATCAAAAGCCTAAGTACTTAAAATTGCAGTGTTTTCTGATAAGAATCGAAGGCACTCATAGCATCACCAGTTATTGGCATCAATACATCAGGTTCAGGCACAATTACCATCCAATTCCTAGGTACTCAATCGATAATCAAGGCTATGCAAAATTAGCATAGTATAGCCAGTGTCCACGATGACCTGTTAGAAGGCTGTGCCAGATTGCATTATGTCCATTTAGCAAAGAGGTTCCTGGCTACATTATGCCCATTTAGCATAGTAGTGCAATATGCTGTTTTACTCAATTATGATGTTAATGCAAGGTTACATTATAGCTACTTAGCACAAAAAGGGTAGATACCAATATGCCAATTTATCATATGCAATGGCAGTTTCAAATATGCCCAACTAGTACAGTGATGCCACAATACATAATTTGTAGTTTTCACAGTAGGGCAAGATAGCATTATGAACACCAGCACTGTAAGCCCAGACTTCAGTATGTTTGGATAGCGCTGCACCGCTCAATTTTCTGTTGGGGCTGTATGTGTGTGGTGCAATTGGATGTATGTGTGGTGCTGGGGGCAGTTGGAGTGTGCAGTGCAGCGCTCGGGTACTGTATGCACAGTTGGGTGAAGTATGTGCATTGCTATGCTGGGGGCAGTGTGAAGTGTTGTGTTGAAATGCTGCTGTATATGTGCAAGGTTGGGTGGTGTGGGCCTACAGTGCAGTGGGGTGGTGTGTATGCACAGTGCTGCGTTGGGCTTATACTCAGGGCTGTGTGGTGTGGGTGGGCAGTCGGGTGTATACTCCGTGATGGGCAGTGCTGCCTATGCAATTCTGGCATGTTTATTGCCAAAGCGCACTTGGGCATGTGCTGTCCCTGCTTCATACTTGGCAATTAAAGGAGTTTCTTAATGTTGACCACATCTCAGAATGCATGTCCTTTCAATGTACCTAATTAATCAAAAAGAAATGCATTCAAGTGTTATTTTCACACTTTTTAAAGATGTTCTGCTTTGCCAACTTTCAGCCAAAATGAAAAACAAGCATTGGCAAATGCCAACAGTTTGGGCATTTGTGTAGGCATTGCAAAGCCACTTGCTAGGCACTGCTGTTGTCGTATTAAATGGCCATTGATGACTGTGATGCTGGAAATGCATCGGAGGGACAGGGCCTCCGTATCCTTGTCCTTTTTCTGTTCTTATCGTGTGTTCTGTCGTGTTTTCCGCGCAGAAGTCCATGCGGGACTCCTGGCGGTGCAGCTCTCTCTTTTGGTTTGGTGAACAAACCCATGGGATACCCTTATGGCACCCATGGGTAGGGGTACAACCCTAAAACCCCTAGTGTATGTTTTTGGGCACCCGTGGGTGGCCCACAGAGCAGGGTATGGGCTGGTGGCAGCTACATGCTGAATTTGACAGGTGCGCTGGGTATCCGCCATTTTGGGGTACCCCGGCCCTGCCATTGGAATCAGTTGATTCCTGATAGGAAACAAGATGGCCCCGGTGGCCTCTTGCTTTCTATCCCCTGATACCTTGTTTTCCCAAAGTCCTGGGAAGCCCTGACTCTGTCCCTTCCCCCTGACTGGCTGTTGGGTGGAAGTTCCATATATGGTGTTGTTGTGAAGGCCCAGCTAGACTTGCTGGAGCCTTCCCGCTGACTGTATGTTGTGGGTACCTCCTGTGGGTGGGACCTGGGTGAATGGGGAGTGTGACCAATATGCACTCCGTGTTGTGGCTGTCTGGTTTCTGCCATGAGAGACAAAGACTGAGACAGCCCTGCCCGAAACTGGACTGAATGCAGTGTGTAGAGTTGAATGGCTGAGTACTTGTCTCAATCCACATTTCTTGTTGTGAGTGTCTGAGCGGGAGAAGAGTGGCCTGAATGCCCTGCGTGCCTGATTGGCTGACCGACTGCATGAATGCCCTTCTGTACGATTGGCTGCTGAGTGTGTGCCAGCAGTGTGGATGAGAGACCGAATAGTATATCTGGGGACCTCTCACCACTGGAAATTGTTCAGAAGCTGAAGTCCACTACGACGAGTAACTGGAACAACTGACGCTTGACCTTGAGGCCCTGCTGGAAGAGAAGGATTGCCGTGGCTCTCCTTCACGATCTAAAGGCTGCTGTGTCTCCAAGGACTGACCCAGAGAGGACCTGGTAAGGCGCCCTCTTCCCGAGCTACGAGGGACCATCGTGCACAGCCAACCTTTGCCAACGCTCCCTGGTAGACAGACCTACGACAGGCTGCCGACCCGATACGGGGACTGCTGAGGAATCCCAAAGCGAAGCGCCCGGACTGTTGTCCGCCACTGTCGACGACCGCCGTCGCCGACCGGAGCCGCCGTGCTCCCGTTTGCCTAAGAACTTTAACTTGATCAACGGACGCTCTCGTCTGCATCGCCGTGCCGTCTCCTGTGGGAGAAGGCCTGACCGTCGACGCGCCGAGGAGTATCCACCGGTGGGTTTCCCGCCACCCAAAGACCGCAGAGACGCCGACGACTCGACGCCCTTGCTGGGCCACAGTTCTTCTTCATCTCTTTGCGGTCCAGAACTATCGTCACCGAGGTGCCCCGCACGCCTCTTCCTTGCAGGACGCCAACGCTCTGTCGTCGACGAGCACCGCTCGGATCAAAGCCTGCTGCCTCATCGACGTCGTTCTACCCGGTTCACGGTCGGACGTTCGGCGCCCCGTGTCTCCCGCTTGAAAGGGGCGACACTCAAGAAGGGCCGCCGATTCCCCGACACCGAACCCCGAGTCCGCGATGCCTCTCGACGATCCGTGGCTCCTGCCTTAAAGGGAGTCACTCCAGAAGGATCGGTCGACGCCTCGCCGACGAACTCTACTCCACCAGGTACATTGGGGGGGTAAAACATTGTAGGAGAGAACGAGACTCTTGAACAATATATGGACTGGGCTTGTTTTATATATCGTTATTTTACAGGTTGCCCAGGTGGGGGGATCTCCACTCAGAGCTGTGTCCAGTAGCCAGGACCAGTCGTCTGCCTATTGTTTCATCCGTCTGCTTTCTCTCTTCTCTCTATTGCTGGTTTCATTGCTATTGATCCGTGTGGCATTTTCACAGCCTTGTTGATGCACTCTAATCGAATATTAGTGGTACCACTTTAGAATTGTAGATATTTACCATTGTTGATTTTCCGAAGCACAAAGTGCATTATTGTGATAAGTGTACATAACCTTTGAATTAATTATATAAAGACTGTGTTTTCAGTAATACAGTGTGTGGACATTCCTTTGTGGGGGCTTGGGGATACACTGTACTTAAGAACCAGCCTGCATCACCTCCTGAGAAGCTAGGCCTTGATTGCTCGTCCATTGCTACCATAATAGAGAATCTTGGCTGGGGTCCTCTGTGCCTCTCCTCTACCATATAGAGAGCAGAAGTACAGACACCCCCTACCGGTCTTTACAAAGCTGGTGGCAGCGGTGGGATGCTTATGGTTTTAAGAATCAGTGTATAACCGTGCCACTTACAAAATATCTGCACTTTATTGAATTAAGGTTTAGGTGTGCTCCAAATAACTGCATTACAAGCGATGGAGACCATTGCGAATGGTAAATTGACTCGGATGAGCTTAGAGGCTCTCCAGAGTGCTTGTGAAGCCAGGGAGTTAGACTTTGTGGATAAGTCTCGGGCTGAGCTAATAGCTGCCCTGGTGGACTACCAGACTGATGGTGAAACTCTTGATGAAGGGGGGGATGCAACCAGTGAGGACTCTGCCCCTGGGGTTGTCGCTGAATATGTTTCTGGGAATGCCGCCATTCCTGCTGCCTCTGTTCCGAACCCCAGCAATTCCATGGAACTTGAGTTATTAAGGATGAAGTTAGCCTTTGAATATCGCAAGTTGGAAATCGATGCTGAACTTAAGAAAGAGGAGTTGGCTC
Source organism: Ambystoma mexicanum (assembly GCF_040938575.1). Lineage (NCBI taxonomy): Eukaryota > Metazoa > Chordata > Amphibia > Caudata > Ambystomatidae > Ambystoma > Ambystoma mexicanum. The sequence continues at coordinate 272,448,230 of NC_090922.1, forward strand.
AACAAGTGGAACTCAAGAATAGGGATCTTGCGCTCAAAGATAAGGACACTGAATGTCAGAGAATCCAGTTAGAGAAAGCTCGAGTGGAGGCTTCAGCTAAACCAATTGAGAGTGGCAGGTCCCCAGCCACCAAGTTTATGAAAGATTTGGTTGGTGTGTTTTTGGAGGGTTCAGATATCCTCCAATGGATTGAAGCGTTTGAAATGGCTTGTGCAATTCATGATGTGGATAAAGGAGATTGGGCTAAGTGTTTGTTAAGCAGAGTGCCTCAAACTGGATATGACTGTATTCTGAAGCTGAGTGTGGAAGAAAGGGGTCAGTATGAGTGTATGAAGTCTGCTTTAATTGCCAAGTTTGGCAAGACACCTACCCAATACCTTAAAAGGTTCAGGGATTTTAAGAAACGAGAGAATATGTCTTGGGTTGACTGGGTGAGTGCTGCGCACATGAACATGATGGGGTGGATTGATGGTTACAAGGTGAAAACTTTTGCTGAATTATCCCACCTGTTGTTTTTTGAGCATTTTTCTGAAGCCTGTTCACCAGAGCTGCGTCAGTATGTGGCTGACCAGAACATTCTGGACCCCTTTAAGCTGGCTAGGTTGGCTGACAAGTGGGTCTCCCACCGGGTGTCCCCTAAGGACTCCAGTGGGAAGGACAAGGACAAAGAAAAGGGGACCTCTCAGAAAGCTGAGGAGTCCCAAAAGCCATCACAGTCGGGTAAACCAAAACCTTCCTCTCCTAAGACCCAAAAACCTAGTGGGGATAAGTCATCTGGGGGTGGGAATAAGAGTAGTGGTCCACCTGCTGCAAAGCAGGCTCCCAGTGGTTCCAGTACCGTACCTCGCACTCCTAGCACTTGTTGGGATTGTGGGGCTCTGGATCACCGAAGGGGTGACTCCAAGTGTAAAGGTAAGGCACTTGGAGTACAGGCTGTCAGCCTGACCTACCCTTACCCGTGTCTGAGGTGGAGGCCACCGTCCTCCCCTCCTCTACCGGAATCACATTTGGTGCTCCAGTAGAGATTTCCTTAGTGTCCCTTGGGGCCTGCCACCAGTACGCAGAAGTACTGGCGACTATCCCGCAGAACACCCGTAGGTTTTTGAGAAGTGTCCTCTTGAATGGCCAGCCTTCTACTGGTTTGAGAGACACTGGGGCAAGCATGACAGTGGTGGACAGGACCCTGCTCAAGCCAGAGGACTATGTAAGTGCTCCTCTGAGAACCACCAGGTTAGCTGATGGGCCTCCCAAATTATCGCCTGTAGCCTTAGTCACACTCATGATTGGAGACAAGACAGCAAAGCTTCCTGTCCTGGTTCAGGACAATGTCCCTGCTAACATTTTGTTAGGGAATGATCTAGTAGAGTTGGGGTTGATCTCGGATGGTCTTCCCATGACTGCGGCTGCGGTCACTAGGTCACAGGTGACACCGGGTCTGGCTGTGAGTCAGGTACCCGAGCCAAAGGCGAGGCCTAAGGCAAGAAGGCGGAAGACCAAGAAGGCCACCTCTGTGGAGGGAGCACCTTCTCTTCCTGCCACACCCATTGGGATCCATGCTCCGGACGGGCTGGGTCCAGTGGAAAACCCAAACTCAACTCCTTTGGGAGAAGAGGCAGAAGACTCTCCTGTAGGAGAGGTTCTCAACCCGGAGGATCATCCCGACCTTCAATGCTTGTTAGCTGAAGGGGGACCCTCCCGGGCAGACTTCTGTAAGGGACAGAGAGAGTGCCACTCTCTCGAGGGTCTGAGGAAACAGGCCCTGTCCCAGGCACAAGGTGAAGTGCCTAGGACCTTCAAGATTTATTGGGAGGGTGAGCTCCTTGTTAGCGAGCCCACTAAGCCTGAACCTGGTGCCCGCAAGAGGTTGGTGGTACCCCAGGTTTACAGGCCCTTCCTTCTGCAGTTGGCGCATGAGGTGCCCTTGGCTGGTCATCTTGGGACCAAGAAGACTAAGCAGAGGCTCTCTGCCAATTTCTACTGGCCACGGATGGGAGTAGAGGTGGAGTCCCACTGCAGGACCTGCCCCACGTGTCAGTTGTCTGGCAAGACTGGAGGCAGGGTCATTGCCCCACTGCAGCCATTACCAGTGGTTGGCACACCATTTGAGAGGGTGGGCATCGACATCGTCGGTCCCCTTGACCCTCCCACTTCAGGTGGACATCGGTTCATCCTGGTCTTGGTAGATCATGCCACCAGGTACCATGAGGCAATACCCCTTCGGACTGTTACTGCCAAGGTGGTTGCCATGGCTCTCCTAGGCATTTTCACCCGTGTTGGATTCCCCAAGGAGGTTGTCTCTGACCGAGGATCCAACTTCATGTCTAGTTACATGAAAACCATGTGGAAAGAGTGCGGGGTAACCTACAAGTTCTCCACCTCTTACCACCCCCAGACCAATGGTCTGGTTGAGAGATTTAATAAAACTCTCAAGGGCATGCTAGGGGCCTTGGAAGAACCCCTAAGGAGGAAATGGGATCTCCTCCTGCCATGCCTCCTGTTTGCTTACAGAGAGGTACCTCAAGAGGGTGTTGGTTTCAGCCCCTTTGAGTTACTCTTTGGACATCCCGTGAGGGGGCCCCTCGCCTTGATCCGAGAAGGCTTGGAAGCCACCCCTCCCGGTCCCGCCAAGCAAGTGGGGGACTATGTGTTGGGCCTCAGACGGAGGATGGCACAAATGATGGGTCAGGCAACAGCAAATCTCAAGGCCAGCCAGGAATTGAATAAGTACTGGCATGACCTTAAAGCGTCGCAAGTGGATTGGACTCGGGACAGGAAATCCTTGTGATGGAGCCTACCAAGCCTAGAGCTTTGGCAGACAAGTGGACTGGACCCTTCAGGATCATCTCCAAGATGGGCGAAGTCAATTATCTGGTTGACATGGGAGCCTCTGGGGTAGCCCCCCAGGTATTCCATGTCAACAGGCTCAAGCCTTTCCACAGGCGAGCAGAGGTCTCATGTCTCTTGCTAGCTTCAGGGCAAGAAGAGGATGAGAGTGAGCCCCTTCCTGATTTGCTGCATAGCAACCCTCAGGATGGCTCAGTGGAGGGAGTACAGCTCTCTCCCGATTTGACAACAGAGCAGCAGAGGGCCTGCAGGGCTTTGCTCCAGCAGTATGCCTCTCTGTTTTCACTGACACCGGGCCTTACACCGTGGTGTAAGCACGAAATTGACACTGGTGACAGTGTACCTGTCAAAAGCAGGTGCTACCGTATGTCAGATACCGTCAAGAACCACATCCAGGCTGAGGTCGCCAAGATGTTGGATCTGGGTGTTATTGAACCCTCAACCAGTCCCTGGTCCAGTCCAGTGGTCCTTGTCCCCAAGGCAAGTTCCCAGGCGGGTACCAAGGATTTGTAGGTTCTGTGTGGACTACCGAGGCGTCAATGCCGTCACCAAAACTGACGCGCACCCATTGCCCAGGGCTGATGAGCTCGTGGACACCATAGGTGCTGCCAAGTTTGTGAGCACCTTTGACCTTACCTCAGGCTATTGGCAAATAGCTCTGACGGACCATGCCAAGGAAAAGACGGCCTTCTCAACACCTGAGGGACTCTACCAGTTTAGGGTCATGCCTTTTGGGTTGAAGAATGCCCCTGCCACCTTCCAGAGATTGGTCAACCATGCGCTCAGTGTGCTGTCTACAGTTCCACCTGGGAAGAGCATTTGACACATCTGGATAAGGTGTTGCAGGCCTTGAAAAGGGCTAACCTCACTATCAAGGCCACCAAGTGCCAGATAGCTCAGGGGAAAGTTACCTATCTTGGTCATGAGGTAGGAGGGGGTCAAATCCAGCCTCTTTCCAGTAAGGTACAGGACGTACGGAGCTGGGAGACTCCCACTACTCAAACCCAGGTGAGAGCCTTTTTGGGCCTCACTGGGTATTATCGCAATTTCATGGCGGACTATGGGACCATAGCCGCACCACTGACAGCTCTGACTTCACCCAAACAGCCTAGGAAGGTTAATTGGACTGAAGACTGTCAGAGGGCCTTTGATGGCTTGAAAGAAAGTCTGTGCAGGGCACCCGTGTTGTGTGCGCCTGACTACAGCCGACCCTTTATCGTCCAGACGGATGCCTGCGACACCGGAATTGGAGCTGTCTTGTCCCAGTTAGATGACAAAGGGAGAGAACATCCTATCATATTCATCAGTAGACAACTCAAGGGTAGAGAACTTAGGTGGGCTACTGTTGAAAAGGAATGTTTTAGTATAGTTTGGAGCCTTAGGCGTTTTAGGCCCTACCTTACGGGGTCCACCTTCAAGGTCCAAACAGATCATAAGCCCCTGAAATGGCTTATGCAGATGAAGGGTGAAAATCCGAAACTGCTCAGGTGGTCCATTAGCCTGCAAGGGCTAGACTTCACCATAGAGCACAGACCAGGGAAGAGTCACGATAATGCAGATGGCCTTTCCAGAAGGTATGTTGACCGTCTGGATGAGGGTGTCTATCCCGTGGGAGATTAGGCACCCTAACCTCAGTCTGGGGGGGCGACTGTGATGCTGGAAATGCATCGGAGGGACAGGGCCTCCGTATCCTTGTCCTTTTTCTGTTCTTATCGTGTGTTCTGTCGTGTTTTCCGCGCAGAAGTCCATGCGGGACTCCTGGCGGTGCAGCTCTCTCTTTTGGTTTGGTGAACAGACCCATGGGATACCCTTATGGCACCCATGGGTAGGGGTACAACCCTAAAACCCCTAGTGTATGTTTTTGGGCACCCGTGGGTGGCCCACAGAGCAGGGTATGGGCTGGTGGCAGCTACATGCTGAATTTGACAGGTGCGCTGGGTATCCGCCATTTTGGGGTACCCCGGCCCTGCCATTGGAATCAGTTGATTCCTGATAGGAAACAAGATGGCCCCGGTGGCCTCTTGCTTTCTATCCCCTGATACCTTGTTTTCCCAAAGTCCTGGGAAGCCCTGACTCTGTCCCTTCCCCCTGACTGGCTGTTGGGTGGAAGTTCCATATATGGTGTTGTTGTGAAGGCCCAGCTAGACTTGCTGGAGCCTTCCCGCTGACTGTATGTTGTGGGTACCTCCTGTGGGTGGGACCTGGGTGAATGGGGAGTGTGACCAATATGCACTCCGTGTTGTGGCTGTCTGGTTTCTGCCATGAGAGACAAAGACTGAGACAGCCCTGCCCGAAACTGGACTGAATGCAGTGTGTAGAGTTGAATGGCTGAGTACTTGTCTCAATCCACATTCCTTGTTGTGAGTGTCTGAGCGGGAGAAGAGTGGCCTGAATGCCCTGCGTGCCTGATTGGCTGACCGACTGCATGAATGCCCTTCTGTACGATTGGCTGCTGAGTGTGTGCCAGCAGTGTGGATGAGAGACCGAATAGTATATCTGGGGACCTCTCACCACTGGAAATTGTTCAGAAGCTGAAGTCCACTACGACGAGTAACTGGAACAACTGACGCTTGGCCTTGAGGCCCTGCTGGAAGAGAAGGATTGCCGTGGCTCTCCTTCACGATCTAAAGGCTGCTGTGTCTCCAAGGACTGACCCAGAGAGGACCTGGTAAGGCGCCCTCTTCCCGAGCTACGAGGGACCATCGTGCACAGCCGACCTTTGCCAACGCTCCCTGGTAGACAGACCTACGACAGGCTGCCGACCCGATACGGGGACTGCTGAGGAATCCCAAAGCGAAGCGCCCGGACTGTTGTCCGCCACTGTCGACGACCGCCGTCGCCGACCGGAGCCGCCGTGCTCCCGTTTGCCTAAGAACTTTAACTTGATCAACGGACGCTCTCGTCTGCATCGCCGTGCCGTCTCCTGTGGGAGAAGGCCTGACTGTCGACGCGCCGAGGAGTATCCACCAGTGGGTTTCCCGCCACCCAAAGACCGCAGAGACGCCGACGACTCGACGCCCTTGCTGGGCCACAGTTCTTCTTCATCTCTTTGCGGTCCAGAACTATCGTCACCGAGGTGCCCCGCACGCCTCTTCCTTGCAGGACGCCAACGCTCTGTCGTCGACGAGCACCGCTCGGATCAAAGCCTGCTGCCTCATCGACGTCGTTCTACCCGGTTCACGGTCGGACGTTCGGCGCCCCGTGTCTCCCGCTTGAAAGGGGCGACACTCAAGAAGGGCCGCCGATTCCCCGACACCGAACCCCGAGTCCGCGACGCCTCTCGACGATCCGTGGCTCCTGCCTTAAAGGGAGTCACTCCAGAAGGATCGGTCGACACCTCGCCGACGAACTCTACTCCACCAGGTACATTGGGGGGGTAAAACATTGTAGGAGAGAACGAGACTCTTGAACAATATATGGACTGGGCTTGTTTTATATATCGTTATTTTACAGGTTGCCCAGGTGGGGGGATCTCCACTCAGAGCTGTGTCCAGTAGCCAGGACCAGTCGTCTGCCTATTGTTTCATCCGTCTGCTTTCTCTCTTCTCTCTATTGCTGGTTTCATTGCTATTGATCCGTGTGGCATTTTCACAGCCTTGTTGATGCACTCTAATCGAATATTAGTGGTACCACTTTAGAATTGTAGATATTTACCATTGTTGATTTTCCGAAGCACAAAGTGCATTATTGTGATAAGTGTACATAACCTTTGAATTAATTATATAAAGACTGTGTTTTCAGTAATACAGTGTGTGGACATTCCTTTGTGGGGGCTTGGGGATACACTGTACTTAAGAACCAGCCTGCATCACCTCCTGAGAAGCTAGGCCTTGATTGCTCGTCCATTGCTACCATAATAGAGAATCTTGGCTGGGGTCCTCTGTGCCTCTCCTCTACCATATAGAGAGCAGAAGTACAGACACCCCCTACCGGTCTTTACAATGACAGTAGGTGTAAAATTGTGAGAATACCTGGGCATCTAACAGCAGTGCTTGACACATGCCAAATACTTATACAGAAGCCAAAATGGGTGGCTTTTCCAACGCTTGTTTTTCATAAGACTTCAATGAAGGGCATCCATAGTGCTTACAAATCGAGTGGCTGAAGGCAGACTTGGTTAAAACATTTTTATTGCATTTGTTGCATGTTTAAAGGTCCAATTAATTAACTCTCAGAAGACTTCTTTAAACAAACACATTGGCAGGCACTTTGAGTGCAAAGTTTTGATGGTAGGGCTTGATTAAAGCAGGCTCAAAGAGTGGAGGTGTCTCAGGTGGGGAGAGGCAGGAACTGGGTGGAAATGGCCATAGAGATTAGCTTGGCCATGAGCAGTCAATGGGTGGGCAAACAACCAAACAGCACCTACAACCTTTGAGTCCCTCCTCATATGCCATTTCTCTCTAGTTGTACTCTAATGTAATAGTTGTGGCTTATAGGTGGCGGAAGACCAAGGGTGGATCATTAGAAAAATTAAATAGGTCAGATTCTCAAAACCTTTTTGACGCACGTGAGATGTGCTAGTGCATCTCCTCACTTGAGCCAAAAAAAGGAGAAGCGCAATTCACTAAAGTCATCTGAATGAGTGCAACATAGATGCACTCATTCAGGTGATTTCCCCCCCCCCCTCCCCATTAGCGCATTTGTGCAAATAACAGGGAATTTTAGGGCATTAAATGCCCTGGAATGAGGGTCATACCCCTCCACCTTAGGAAGAAGGCGCAGTAGGGAGGTGCAAGTCATGACAGGGTCATTTCTTACTCTGTCAAGATTGTTTATTTTAAATATGACAGCCCTGGAAATGCTCAACAAAGGCCCAGAGGATTTAGACAAACACAAAGGAAAAACCAACCCCAGCAAACTAGTAGATAACCGACACACCTCACCCACGCTGGACATCCAAGAAAAGCATCCAACAAAGAGTCATCCAAAGCACACATGCTACACTGCCTGCTTAACATACGATCTATGCAGGGGTCAAGTCCTAAAAGTGGAGGGACTTCTCAAAAAATGCAATGGAATGTAACGTCGCCCGAAATTAGCATATCAGTGTGAAATATGTACATTTCATTAAATTGGCTTTGCATAACCACCCAAATTGCACAGGATGAATGGCATTTGCCTTTCATAAAAACAACACACACACAAAACCCAGAGAGGATTTTTTCTTCTAATAGTGTTTTTGAAAACATTAAAAGCTGCGCATGTTTTAAACTCCAAGAACCAATACAAATGTTTTCCCTGGGACTTGCAGTACCGAAATTAGACATTTTACCTTTAGTTATTTGTTATTTTTCGTCAGGCTATATAGTGCAGTGATGAAAAAAGTGGGTGGACTCCGTCCCGGCACATGTACCCTCGACTTGAGACCTGGATCTATGGCAAAACACCAAACAGAAATGTACGGCCTTGTTAGAAACATGGCTATCAGACAACTATGAAGTAATCGCTCATGGAGCCATACCCAGCAACTATAAACTAATACAATCAAACAGAGAAGGCAGAAGAGGAGGAGGAATTGCCATGGCAAACAAAAAACAAATCAGCTCCACATGTTTAGCTTCAACAGACATAGAAAACTGAGATTCACTCTTAGTCAACCTCAAACTCAGCCAACATTCCAACATACTCTTCCTTACTCTTCCTTCTTATCTTGAGACTGCCCACTTACAACCCTAACTCTGTCCCCAAAAGTTACTGAAACCATAGCCAGCATGGCCATAAATCATGACAACATAATCCTTCTGGGAGATTTCTACATTTGGTTTGAAAGAGAAAACGAAACCAAAACTAACTCCATCAGCGCACTCCTGGAAATTCTCCATCACAAACAAATGGTGAACGTACCTACCCACAGAGCTGGACACACCTTTAATGCAATATTCTTCTTCCAGAGGAATGCAGAGGTCTAGAGGGAGGATATTTAGTAATAGCAAGTTGCAGGTAGCATGGTCCCCTGCCCCAGACAGCCTTGTTGATGATGCAGAGGGATTCTATTTTAATCCATGCAGCAACCTGGAGCCAGTGAAGACTGTTTAGGACAGGAGAGAAGAGGTCCATGGGCTTGAGGCCAAGGATAATTCTTGCTGCTTTAGAGACCTAACTGCCAACATTTGGATTGACAGACATCCTCTTCCAATTATAAACAAGATAATAACAACAATGATGATACCTCTAAACACCTCACTTCTTTCATTACCCCTCGTGGGACGTTTAGATACCGTTGCATGCCATTTAGTCTGGGATCGGCTGCAGCCGTATTTCAAAGACTTATGCAACAGCTTTTTGGTGGTCTTGAAGTGGTATATTATTTCCAGAACGACATTCACATCGTAGCCAAGACAGAGGAAGAACATGATGCCAAATTGTTAGGTGCACTACAAGTTAAACAAGAGAAGGGACTCATGCTCATAATTGATAAATGCAAGGCCAAAGTAAAATAAGTAACATATCTAGGACCCACTATGAACTCTCAGTGAATAAATCCTAGGAATAACTTGGTTGAGTCAGTATCAAATATGCCAACTTCCACCAACAAAGACCAACTACGCATTTTCCTCGGGATGGCAGAATATTATTCAAAATTCAGGCCACATTTTACAGACAAGGCTCAGCATATGATGGTACTCATGAAAACATGTGTACAATTCTCATGGCCAGCTGAGTTCCAGACAGAGCTAGAGAACATCAAGAAAGTCATCAATGAAGCACCAACGCTCAAAATGTTCAGAACCACCGCTCAACATATGTGTTTTAATCCCACATTGTCCGTATACCTGTAGTTTAAAATCACATTTAGGTGTTTTTCTTCTTGCATTGTCTGTGACTGTTTAGCTGAAAATTGAATTTAGGTGTGTTTTCATCTTACATTGTTTGTATGCCTGTAGCTTAAATCAAATCTAGGTGCTCATATCTGTTCTATCGTGATTGCACTGGCTGGTCACTCTGTTTGCCCTCTGCTCTGTCTATTTTCTGCTCCTTTACCCTCTCAGTCCCATTATTTTTTTCCCAGTTCTGTTTGTATTTCCCTTGTACACTTCCTGCCTACCCCCCAACGTACCTCAGCTGCTCTGCCTGGTTAATTGTATCACACTCTGTGCCCTTCTCTATGGCGCTTACTATCTCTCCTATCTTCTCTAACTGCTTCTCTATGAACTATCCTTCACCTCTCAACAAGTCTAGCAGGACGAAACTCAAGAAGGATACACTGGGCTCCAGCCCAGGGCTGCCTATCACTGACAGCTACATCAGTGCTTCCACCAGAGAGACCCTCACAGACATCCTCTTTGTCATTCCTTCACCATACCTATGGACTCTTCATATGGTTGCTCTGCTCTCTCCTTGCTCTTTCTCACACATTAATGGTGGCACCCCCTGGGAGGTGCTTCTTGCCTTCTTCTCCACCTCCAGGGCCATCATAAATGGCTATCAGAATGGTGCCATTCTGGTACAAGGCCTCAATCCAACCTCCTACTTTTTGATAGGCTCCTCCCTCGCCTTATCAACTTTCCACCTTCCTCCTCATGGGCTCCCTTGCCATCTGCTCCCACGCCCTCTCTGGCTCCCTTGCCTCCTCCCAACCATATGGCCTCAATCACTAAGGCTCCCATGCCACCTGCAACCCTCCTGTTTACATATGTAGGGTTAGCGCATGCTTCTACTGGTGTCTGGGTAAGATACATATACATACAAATGTAGGATACACAATGGGGAAGGAGAAATGGATTCATACTTGTTAGTAGATTAACGTGTAGAGTTAAGGGTATCCACAATAGATATCCCATGGAGCCTTTTTTGCTTAATGATCTAAAAGGAACAACATACTGTGAGAAATTACTGGTTAGGATTTGGCATTTTGTGTTTTTAATCATACAAAGTGTTTTTAATACTAGGCAGAGAACTAATACATATGCCTAGAATACAGAAATCAAAAGTGTAAGTGTGATAACAGAACTAGCATCTGCAAATTATTAATCTGTGTGACATTGTACAAGTATTAGTGAAACACATTTCTTAAACCTTGAAAGAAAAAAGACATAGATATTACATAAAAGGCTTTGAAGATATTTGCGAGATGCAATGCCAAAAGTGGAAGGCACAGCAAAGAGATAAAGTAAAAAGCAGTTGTTTGAGGTAAAGGAAATTGTACATTTATGTGAGATATCTGAATCAACAGTAATAGTTATTACATAGGTAGAGCCATTTACTTCAATTTAGAGACTCCAAGGTACAGAATGTTTATTCCTCTTGGTCGAAGACCACTTTTAGTTAGGGCTTCAAGGTCCTAAGGTCCGTATTCTTTAGACTAGGGTTAGGGTCTGCCAATGTGTTAGTGAGGAATCTAAATATTCTGTGACTGAAATCTCATAAAAGTTCAATGAGATCACTGGGAGGGCACGTTTTGGCAATGACACTCTTAGGTCATCTCGTCTTGTGCAGGGCATCTTCGTGGACCCTGTGAAATACACCATATGTGTCATTTAGTCATATACCACAAATGACCAAGGTATCATTTGTCATAGGGCCTTCATGGCTAGAAATGAACACTTACTCTTAAGTGTAGGGGACCTGGTAGACTCCAGCTTTCACCTCCCCGTCCTGTGGGGCAGCTGTGGGTGGAGGGACAGGTAACCCTTGAGAGATAAATAAATTAATCCGGGTGTTGGTCCGGAAGGTAAAGAGGTAGGAGAGCTACCCGTCTGTAAAATAAATATGGGCCAATTTTAGGTGGGTGGGCGAGGCCTCATATGGACTAGAGTATTAAAATCAGTGGTGAGATGAGAGGCCAGCCCCTATCTGTTACAGGCATGCATCCTGTGATTCCAATCAATCAGGTGTGTACGTTGGGGCAGCAGTGTGGAGAAGCCGTGCAATGAGTTGCCCGGCATGCAAGGGCTGTGCGGTGGGCCAGTGTGGAGACAGAAGAATCGAGTACAAGTTCTGTTCAGCCTCACCCTACAAGGGAACTCAACCTGAGGCATGCAGAGTGTGCTGTAGTTAACATGTATCTAAAAAGTCAGGAAGTACATCTAGATTTCCCTTCTGTCCAGAGGGGAAGCCTCTATCATCGGTACGTTACTTCTGAAGGTGGGGCTCCATAATAGTTACAGTAAGTCATCTGTGTAATCAGAAAGAGAGAGAAGATGTCCTAATCAGGTATATTGGGACCTCTGATGGTATGAGGGGGTGGAGAGGTTGCCCATCTATCTGGCTCTGTATCATGTTACCTGCAAAGCATGGCCGTCCAAGACAATCATTTGTGCTATAATGATGTGAGGGAAGTACTCCTTTTCTCGCTGTACATATATATCTGTGAGCAGGCAGACAGTGCATTGGTACGTCATTGCCATGGTAGCCGGTGACGCTACTGCACATGGGGGTGTGACCTTGCACACATTGTCCGCATAGGGCTAGTATGATTGTGATGCTCCTTCCCATTGGGATGGTAATGGGACTGCGTTAGAATGTTTCTGATACTTGAGGGACATCAGCTGCCAAAAGTGTGTGTAACCGGTCTGGTGATGCTACATAAGATATGTGCTTCCTGCTGATTAGGTAAAGCCCTTAATTCAGCGGGAACCGTCATTATAGGATATGATAAATGACATTACCAGGTTCCTATGGTTACATTGAAATTAGTGACTCCATCAGACTATTCTGAACATGTTTTGCGCCTGGCGGGATGTTGTGTGTGTGAAGATGGTCGTATGCAGTTGAGGACACTGACTATAAAGTTTCAAACTGAGAAAGACTTTGATGACTTAAAAGGCAGGTAGAAATTCCTCGGTCAACTCTCCTGCTCCCTTCCCTGCATTCTCTGCACTGACATCCCTGTCATCTTCCGGTCTTCTACCTCCTCTTACCTCTCTCTCTCAGGTATTCTCCCTGCTTACTTGGGGTCTTCTGTTCACTGAACCCCCCGTAAGTCTCTCAAAATGTCAACCTGCTCCATGTTGCCACAATTAACTCTCGCTCTGCTGTCAAGCACTCCTCTGACATCTGCCACCTCCTTGAACTCGTGGACCTTGATGTCCTCACTCTCACTGAGACATAGTTTAAGGACAGCTCTGTCACGAGTTTTGATGCACTTCTCTCTGAAGGCTACAAGATCCTCTCTGAGCCCAGACTCAACAGACCAGGAGGTGGAGTAGCCCTCATCTTTCCTAAGTGGATCCCAGTTTCTGTTATTCCTTCTCAGGCCTACTCCTCCTTTGAATGCCTGGTCTACAGTCTCTCTCTCTCTTTCTCTCCTGTCACCCTGTCTTATTCTGGCCACCTTATACCGGCTGCCGCACCAGTCCACTCTCTTCCTCTCGGAATGGGCAGACCTGGCATCTGCTCACCTTTCCTCCTCTTCCCAACTCCTCCTGCTGGGGGATACTATCATACACATTGACTCTCCCGACTCGTCAGGACCTTTTCACAACCTATGTGACTCTCCTTCTCTCTCCATTCTACCTTCTGGCATGGTGCATGCTGGAGGTCATACCTTGGATGCTCTCATCTCCACAGACATCCCTCTCTCTATTCCTCTCACTCCCTCACTCTCCATGACTGATCACTGTCTTCTCTCTTAACACTTGAAGCTCTCTTAACCTCTAGCACCGGCACACCCTGCACCGCTGGCCACCTTCAAGGTATTTCAACCCATGAAAAGAGTGTCAGTGGCTGCCTTTGCCTCCACCTACTCTAATCCTTCGACTCCTGCGGCGGACTCACACCCTGACTCAGCCCTCTCTAACCTACACCTTTCCATCTCCAACACCTTTGACATTCTTGCCCCTGTCATGAGGGTCCGACTGAAGCCTGCCAAAAAAGTGCAGCTCTTGGTATTTTAAATGCAAGTGTAGAGCAGCAAAACGGAAATTCGGATCCTCATGTGCACCCTCTGACAAGCTGGCCTGCCGCCTTCTTCAAAGGCTATGCAGACTCCTCATCAGGTCCAAAAAAAGAGTCCATATTCAAGCCTGCATCTCTGCGGCATCGAGCAACACGGCCTAACTTTTCAAAGTCTGCAAGGAACTGGCCAACCCTACTACAGCGTCAACCTCTACTGAACCCAACAAGGCCCTTTCCTTGGCCCTGGCTGCACACTTCACCACCAAAACAGAGGACATCCTGACCTCTCTCGCCTCCACACCCGCCCATGCACCAACATCTCTTGGGCCCCCTCTGCCACCCTCCCCGCTCCCCCTATTCTCTCCTCCCTCTCCCCTATCACACCCGAGGAGGTCTCTAGACAAGTCCTTTATATGAAAACCTCTTCCAAACAGGTGGCCCCCTGCCCTTCAAAAACCAGCAAGGATAACATTGACACTATCACTCCAGCCTTGGCAAACCTCTGTAACTTCTCCTTCACCACTGGAGTTTTTCCCACTTCTCTCAAGCACTCTCTTGTGCACCCTCTGCTCAAAAAACCCTCCACTGACCCTTCCATTCCGGCAAACTACCGCCCGATCTCTATCACTCCCTTCCTGGGAAACCTCTTGGAGAATTGGGCTATCTCTCAGCTTACCCTCCACACTTAAACTAATGTACCACAATTATGGTCCAACCATCATCTCATTACTTTCTCAGCCACACTCGACCTACTCAGCCCCAAAACTATTGAGATGGCACCCCCACTGCCCACAAGAAGCAAAAAGGACATCACAGCAGAAAAACGTCTCCCACACCTACTCCCCTCTCTGAATAACACTAACATTAATGCTGACCCTAAATCTCTTGTGGAAATCTTCAATACAGCCATGTCCCAAGCCTTGGACTCCGCCGCTCCTCTAAAAATGTGCAAAGCCAGACAAAAATCCCATCTCAATGCATGGTTCACACGTCAACTTAAAGAGTTAAGATTACATAAAAGAAAACTGCAAACAATCTGGCACCACTCCCCAACCATTGTCAATAAGGCTAAATTAACAGAACACTCCAAATACTACAAAAAAGAAATAACCAACACAAAAAAGAATATATTCAATGATAGAATTGCAAAAGCTAGTTCCAATACTAAGGAACTGTTTTCCATCCTCCGCGAAATGGAAGCCCCAACCCTACCGGCAGACACTGTCCCGAAGGACAAGCCATGGTGCACTGCAAATCAAAAAGCCCTCCTAAACAAAACCATTACACTCCAACAGAAAATAGCAATTAAAAAAGCCTCTCTGCCCTCCTCTGAGCAACAACAATCCCCTGACATAGGGTGTCACACAACTACACCATTTACCTTTCAAGAGATCTCGATTCTTGACACGGAAAAAATGATTCTCTCCCTAAAACCATCTAACTGCAAGGGCGACAGCTGCCCTGCACAAATTATAAAGGATGCGGCTAGAGACCTTGCCCCATTTATCTCCAAGCTGATAAATGCCTCCTTTAAAACCAATACAGTACCTAATAACCTCAAAGAATCCTGGGTCCTCCCCCTACCTAAAAAGCAAACACTAGACCCTACCATCCCTACTAACTATAGACCAATTACCACTGTCCCCTTTCTTAAAATTATTGACCGAGTAGCCTATATTCAAATTCAGGAATACCTAGAAGCTAATCACCTACTAGGATCACGACAGTCTGGCTTCCGCCCACTCCATGGTATGGAAACTGCCTTGCTGGATCTCAAGACTCAAATTGACAAGTTGAAGGACAAGGGACAAACAGCTATGCTACTTCTCTTGGACCGCTCTGCAGCGTTTGACCTAGTGGATCATGCAGTCTTATGTAACCATCTTAGGTCAGCGGCACACTTCTCAAGGGAAGCCATAGCCTGGGTCCAATCCTTCCTGGCCAACAGGACAATGCAAGTCTTCTCCCCACTAACGGCTGCTGACCCAACTCAAATCTCTTGTGGAGTACCCCAAGGATCCTGTGTCTCACCCACTATGTAAAATATCTTTAATAAGCCTTTGTTCGACAAACTGGACAGACTGGGTATCACATACACAAATTATGCAGAATGATACCCAGATCCTCATCCCCCTTTAGGGCAACATTTTGGAGGACACAGCCCTAGTAAACAGAGTATACCTCCTCATTCATGGCCTCTGCCTAAAAAACTGATATACTAATCCTAGGCTCCGAAACTAACATAAAAAAAACTATACCGCCTTCAATATCGACAACAATCTCATCAAGGTCATGCCAGTGGTCAAAACACTCGGCTTCTATCTTGATGCCACTCTTTCGCTCAAGAAACAAGTCAACTCATTCGCATCTTCCACAGCTTATACCTGTAAGCTTATCCGAGCTTGCAGACCATACCTCTCTACATCAAATTGCATCACCCTTGCCAATGCCCTTGTAATGTTGAGACTAGACTACTGCAACGCTCTCTACTGAGGTGCCAACAAAAATATCATTGATGAAATACAAAGAATGCAAAACAAAGCCCTAAGAGCAGCCCTGAATATCCCCAGGAGAGAACACATCTCTGACGCTAGAAGAAAGGTTCACTGGCTAATAATATCTGACAGGATACTTCTAAAAACAGTCTCCCTTACCTCCAAATGCTTAAACAACTTGGTCCCACCCTACCTTATCGAAAGGATAAATAGAAGATCGTCAACACGGCCAACCAGAACAGCCAATGTCCATACCCTAGAAACGCCTAGGTTCAAACGCGTCACAGCTGGAGGATCTAGCTTCCCAGTTACCGCTGCACAAACTTGGAATGCACTACCGTTTGACCTCAGAATGGAACAACCATATCCTAAATTCAGACTCAATGCAATTAAATGGCTATGAACAAATGACTGTTAGACTACCTCCTTAGTACCTGCACTCCTGTCTCTGCTGCATGTCTCTTAACTTGCTTCCTCCTGTCTGCCACTGTTACCATTGTGGCTGCTTATTCTAAAATTGTCTTGTATATTTTATGCTCTTCTCTACACATTATGTAACTAAGCTTAAGCTGTCTTGACCTCTACTGCGCCCGGCTACCTAATGGGTTTGGCACGCAATACCAAATAAATAAACAAACAAACAAACAAACAAACTGTTGGTTGTCTCCATGACCATCAGTCTGGCTTTAGAGCATCCAGAGGCACAGAAAATGCTCTTCTGAACACCCATGAAGACCTGCTCTCAAATCTTAACTCCAACTCTCCCTCTGTCCTCATTCTTCTTGACCTATCTTCTGCTTTCAACACAGTAAACCACAACATCCTGATCTCCTGTCTCTGTGACACCCTGGGGATCACAGATCAGGCTCTGCCATGGCTTGCCTACTTTCTGTCTGACTGTCTCTGTCAGGTGGAACTTGGGTCTTTTCTCTCCACTATCACTCTCTCAACTTGTGATGTCCACCAGGGATCTAACCTATCCCACTGATTCTTCACTGTCTACATGGCTGTCACAATCGGACTGTCCTGAGTCTTGTAACCTTCCCGAGTTTAACTTGGACACGTCTGATTCCCTTCCGACCCCAAACTCCTCCTCACCTGATATTTCTTTAAGTGTGTCCTCGAAATCCAGATCTCTTCTCTTCCAATAGTCCTTCTCCTTTTTTTTCTGTACAGCTTAGATCCCTCCCGAGCGGAAGACACTGTGAAGGTTTACCAACAAGCCGCACCTTGACCTCTGTCCGGAGAGGACAGAAACTGGGGGAAAAGCAAAGCATGGCATAAAAAACCCCAGAGCAGAGCGGTTGTAGGAGGCTCCGTGAAAATGAAGCAACAAGCCAAAGAAACAAAGCCTCGCAAAAATAGAGCGTGAGACTATACGAGCCCAGAAGCAGCAATATGCAAGGACAAGGGGAGTAAATAGTGAGCCAGGGAGCAGGGCCAGAAGAATATGCTGGTCAACGATCGTAAGACAAATTAAAGGAGCGCGGGGGGTAACCAAAGCACTCCTTGCCGATTGGAAGAAAAATGAAAAAAAATAAGGAAGACACTCGTACAGCAGGCCAGTGGAAAAAGAAAGTAGGCACAATAAGAGATAGAGGCAAAGAAACAGAGGAGGGAACATGTATGCCAGGAAAGTCAGCACAACAGCAAAAACAAGAAAGCCAGAAAGAAAAAAGGACACTAGCGTAGCACCAGGAGTGGAAAAAATACCAAGAGAGAGAGCGTAAAGCAACTGGGGGCCAGGACCGAGCAATCCTGACAAGGAAAACGTTGCAACGCAATGCGGAAGAGGAGGGCTTGGCTAATAAGCCGTTCTTCTGCAACATGCAACAAGTAGACTGCTGAGGCAGATAGAACGTGATGGACCCCCAACGTTCTCCTATGGGGCCAAATGCGCCACAAACCTAGGCGGTGCATGACAGTATGACCTCCTCCCAGGCGCACCCCCTCCGAGTTTACCGGGATGGTTATGATGAAAACGCTGCAGTAGAATAGGAGCTCTGATATGGGAAAGAGGTTCCCAAGAGTCTTCGGAGTCTGGGAAACCTTTCCAATGGACCAGATACTCCAAACGACCCTGTTTGTACTGAGAGTCTCTCAAGTCAGCCACCTCAAACTCATCACTAGTCCCCAAAGGCATTGGTATAGAAGCAGTGCTTGAGGACTGTGCGGGGTCTACACTCTTAAGCAACGAGGAGTGAAACACTGGATGCACTCGTCGCATACTATGTGGCAGCTTGAGGCGAAATGCAACCGGGTTAATCTTAGCCAGAATGGGGAATGGCCTGATATAACGTGGAGATAGCTTGGAACGGTACAACCAACGTGGTAAATATTTAGTGGAAGGCCACACCTTGGAGCCCACCCTCCACTCCGGAACCTCCTGGCGTCGTTTGTCTGCATAAATCTTTTAACTGAGAAGACTGTCAGATAGACAGAGTTTGGCATCCTTGTGTGCTTCTTGTATTTTAGAGAGACCAAGCTCTACTGCCGGCAGGGTGGATTGTATTTGATATAGAGGGAGTATCGCACGGGGATGAAACCCATAAGTGCAGTAAAAGGGGGAAACCCCAATAGCAGTATGCTTGGTATTAATGTAAGCAAACTCTGCTGTGGGTAATAGCGACACCCAATTGTCTTGTTCGAGATTGGTGTAACTGCAGAGATATTGTTCCAAGGTACTGTTTAATCTTTCGTTCTGACCGTTGGTGTGTGGGTGATACCCAGAAGATAAAGCCGGCTCAATACCCAAGTTTTTACAAAGGGACTCATAGAGGTTTGAGACATATTGACTTCCCCGATCAGAAAGTTCCTTGTCGGGGAGACTGTGGAGCCTAAATATGTCCTTGACGAAGGTTTCTGCCATTTCTTCTGCCGTAGGCACCCCATGAAGAGGGGAGAAATGGGCCGTCTTAGATAGGGTATCTACTGTTACCATTATACAAGAGCATCCTTGTGACCTGGGTAAATCCACAATAAAGTCGGTGGAGACATAACTCCAGGGACGATCCGGGATGGAACTTGGTTCCAACAGCCCCAATGGTTTGGAAGTACTCTATTTGCTTCTGCTGCAAACTCCACAGGATTTAACATGTTGTTTCACTTCTGCAGACATTCCCGGCCAGTAGAAAACTCGGCTTACGAGGACAACAGTTCCCTTTTGTCCCTTATGACTGGCCGTCTTATCTTCATGACACCAGGTTAAGACCTTTTTGCAAAGATCGGGAGTAGGTAGAAACAAACGTTGGTTGTGAAATAATAGTCCATCATGCAGAGTGTACTTCTGTTTGGTGGAAAAGGTCCTCAAATTGATAACCGCCTTTTTCACCTGTTCCAAAAATGTAGTAATGGTATTGATAATCTTGCTTCTGGTAAACATCTTCTCATGTGACAGGGTCCGGGAACTTGTCTCGACAAATTTCCTAGAGAGGGCATCAGCTATGGTGTTTTGGCTTTCGGGAATGTAAGTGATATCAAAGTCATACTCGGCAAAAAAATGTGCCCAGCGGGCCTTGCGAGAATTTATACACGCCATACTTTTTAAGACTTGTAGATTCTTATGGTCAGTTTGTATAACAAACGGTTGAGTTCCTCCCTGTAACAGATGTCTCCATTCACTACAAGCTACTTTCATGGCCAAAAGCTCCCTCTCGATGACGGAATAGTTTTGTTGGCTTTCAGTGAGAGTTTTGGATAGATATGCAATGGGATACTCTTTAGCCTCATGCTCTTGTAAGAGAACTGTGCCAATGGCGGATGCTGAGGCGTCAGTCTCCAAAACAAAGGGTTTGTTCTGGTCTGGTTGACGCAAGATGAGAGCACTGCAAAAAAGATGTTTCAATTGTTGGAAACTTTGCTCAGCCTTACTGTTCCTTTGAAAGGGTCCAGAGCTCTTCTTAAGCAACGTGGTAATAGGTAGAACGGTTTCTGAGAATCCAGCAATAAACCGCCTGTAAAAATTAGCCAGGCCCAAAAAACACTGTACCTCTTTTACTGAAGTTGGTGCGGGCCACTGCATGATGGCATCGATCTTCTTTGGGTCCATCAGTATTCCTGTGGTGATGAAATTAACCCTAAATAAGGGACCGATGATACTCCAAACATGCATTTCTCTTTTTTGGCTTGGAGCCGATTTTGTTTGAGACGTTTCACCACCTCCTCCAAATGAACCATGTGCTCTTTCCAATTGCGAGAGAAGACTAAAATATCATCCAGATATACTACTACTGAGATGAACAAAAGATCCAAAAAAATGCGCTCCATAAATCATTGGAAAATAGCCAGTGCGTTCAATAATCCAAATGGCATCACATGGTATTCATATAAGCCAAAAGGGGTGCGGAATGCGGTTTTCCATTCATCCCCATTTCGTATTATTAGTAAATGGTAAGCACTGCGCAGACCAAGTTTAGAAAAAATTGTCGCACCTTGTACGACCTCTAGTAAATCTGGAATAAGAGGCATAGGATACCGGTCTCTTACCGTAACCTTGTTGAGACCCCTAAAATCCATACAAGGCCGAAGGTCTGTGGAGTCCCGTTTGGGAATAAAGAATAGTGGGGCACCAGCCGGAGATTGAGACGGTCTGATTAGCCCTTTATGGAGATTGCCATCAAGGTACTTTCTGAGTACTTCCTTCTCTCTAAAAGATAAAGAGAACATCCTTCCAAAAGGTACCAGTGCATCCGGTACTAGATAAATGTTACAATCCTCTGGTCTGTGAGGCGGCAGCGCCAGTGGAACTGTTTCAGTAAACACTTCTTCATAGCCTTTCAGAAGACCCGATATGGAATGTATGCCAACTGAGGTTTGTAAGACACTAGGCAAAGTCTTAACTTCTTGATAATTGGTAGCTTGAAGACAGTGTTTTCGACAATTAGTAGATTCAAAACCCAGAGTATTAGCTGTCCAATTGATGGTTGGGTTATGTTGGTGCAGCCAGGTGATCCCCAATATAAATGGAAAATGCACGGCTCGGATGATGTCAAATCTGATCTGCTCTACGTGTTGTAGAATAGACACTTGGAGTAGATCTGTAGTCTGGGTAATGGGACCAGAACTCAATGGGGGGCCATCGACACCCTCCACCTTTTGACCTTGATCACGCTCCTTCTGTAGTAGGCCCATCTTGTCCACCCAAAGGGTTTCTACGAAATTTCCAGCTGCTCCACAGTCCAACAATACTAATGCTTCTAGGGAGCGGTTTTCCAATTGTACGGTGATGGTTAGTACCATTAACCTGGAATCCGTTGAATTGTCTGTTGAGCTGATGGACACCGATTCGTAGAGACTGGAATCCTTCCCCCGGTTGCCTGTCCCTTCTAGGACCGAAGGCTGTCGTTTCCCACCAGTTTCACCGGTAATTAGGGGCAGCTTCGGATCTTATGTTGGTCTGAACCACAATAAACGCAGAGACCAAGGTCCCTCCTTCGTTTATGTTCTTCTGATGTGAGAGAGCATCGAGCTGTTCCAATCTGCATTGGTTCTTCTGTTCCTTTAGGAGCAGGTGTCAATGGAGGAGTCTGCGGGGTAAACGGAAAGGTGGAACGAAATCTACATCTTTCATGTCTTCTCTTCCGTAGCCGTAATTCTATTTGGAGTGTCGCTGTCATCAATTTGGCTAAAGTAGCAGGGCATGGGATGCGAGCCAATTCATCCTTTAAATCCTCTCAGAGCTCTCGTCTAAATATAACAAATTGCGTCTGTTCTGACCATCAGGTTTCAGCAGCCAGGGTCTTGAAACAAGAAATATAAGATAGAACATCCGACTGACCCTGACACACGTCAAGAAACTCCTCACAAGCCACTTGGGCAATCTCTGGTCTCTCAAAGGTTAATTTAAGAAGATCTATAAATGCCCTGAAATCTTGGAGGATGGGATCTTCATTGGTGACCAGCCGGGGGAGCCCAACCCAAAGCATTCCCGGTCATGTTGGAAATTAGAAATCCCACTTTATTGTTGTCCATGGCATAAGTACGTTTTCTGAAACTGAAGTATACTTTGCAGGCATCCAGGAACTACTTTAATTTCTTTGGGGTTCCATCGAATTTGCCAGATGAAAGTGCTATGGGGGGGTAGATCAGTGGATGGTGGTTCCCTTGCCGCCACCATTTGTTTCAGAAGGTTATTTTCTGCCTTGATGTTCTGCATTTCCACAGATAAACTCTGTACCGTGACTACTAGCTCTTGAATTTGTTCTGGGGTAGCCATCGCCAATCTTTGCTAGTTATCTGACGTTGCAAACTGTCAGAATCGGACTGTCCTGAGTCTTGTAAACTTCCCGAGTTTAACTTGGACACGTCTGATTCCCTTCCGACCCCAAACTCATCCTCACCTGATATTTCTTCAAGTGTGTCCTCGAAATCCAGATCTCTTCTCTTCCGATAGTCCTTCTCCTTTTTTTTCGGTGCAGCTTAGATCCCTCCCAAGTGGAAGCCTCTGTGAAGGCTTACCAACAAGTTGCACTGTGACCTCCTCCTGGAAAGGACTGAAACTGGGGAAAAAGCCAAGTGTGGCATAACAAACCCCAGAGCAGAGCGGTTGTAGGAGGCTCCGTGAAAATGAAGCAACAAGCCAAAGAAACAAAGCCTTGCAAAAATAGAGTGTGAGACTATACGAGCCCAGAATCAGCAATATGCAAATAAAGGACAAGGGGAGTAAATAGTGAGCCAGAGAGCAGGGCCAGAAGAATATGCTGATCAACGATCGGAAGACAAATTAAAGGAGCGCGGGGGGTAACCACAGCACTCCTTGCCGATCAGAAGAAAAATGAAAAAAATAAGGAAGACACTTGTACAGCAGGCGAGTGGAAAAAGAAAGTAGGCATAATAAGAGATAGAGGCAAAGAAACAGAGGAGGGAAAACTTATGCCAGGAAAGGCAGCACAACAGTAAAAACAAGAAAGCCAGAAAGAAAAAAATACACTAGCGTAGCACCAGGAGCAGAAAAAATACCAAGAGAGGGAGTGTACAGCAACAGGGGGCCAGGACCGAGCAATCCTGACAAGGGAAACATTGCAACGCGATGCAGAAGTAGAGTGCGTGGCTAATAAGCCGTATTTCCGCAACGTGCAACAACTAGACTGCTGAGGCAGATAGAACGTGACGGACCCCCAACATTCTCCTATGGGGCCAAACGCACCAGAAACCTAGGCCGGCGCATGACAATAGCACCTCTGGCCCGCGGGATCTCTGACCTCACCTCCAACTTTCAGTCTAAATACTCTCCTTCTAGAGCCCTCCGCTCGTCCTCTTCAAACTCTCTGCGGGTGAGCCGACTTTCAAAACAGAGATTTGGGGATAGATCTTTATCCTCTACTGGTGCTTCCCTCTGGAACAACCTCCCAGCCTCTCTCCATCTTCAGCCTGATTTCCTTAACTTCAGGAAACTCCTCAAGACCTTCCTCTTCTCTTCTTCTTTCTCCCTCCCTCTTCTTTGTTAACCTCCTCTCCATTCCTGCCTACTTCTCGCCTACCTCTCTCCCTCACAAAGGATTTAGAAGGTCTCATTGCATCTGGATGATTAGGAGTATTCTTTATTTGGTACTATTTGGTACTATGGCAGCCATTGGAAGTCTCTTCCCCGACTTATGCCTCGCTTATATCTTGACGGCTGGTCAAGGTGTCCAAGGTTGATAAGATAGATGTAAACCCATATAAAGCTCCCTTAGCAGACCGCCTATGATGGATAATGCCAACCAATCACCTGTCCCTGTAATGATGTATTAGAACATTGTATTAATAGTAGGATGGGTCTAGATAGAGCCGTCAGATAGGCACTGACCAGTTAAGTGACCAATTCCTACACATCCTATACATAGTTTGAGCCATTAACCAACCACACTTCCCCGTAGTTTTTGTAAACAGATTGTGTAATATGACATCACTGGTGACACTGTTTTTGTACAAAACTTGCTTGCAATGACTGAAAATGCGAGAGCTATATGAATGTAATGCTTTCATGCTGTCCTTGCTTGGATTCATTGTTTGATTACAACTTTTGACGTGCATCTGAGTCCTCCAGCTTTGAGTATTATTCTGACTAATTGTCTGATCCTGAGCTCATTATAACAAATGGTAGCAGAGGATGGTTCTCTATATGTTTTCGGACTATCGATGGCTCCCTGTCGCATCTCCTCAGACATCGAGAGTGGTATTTGGAGAGCAGTGGAGAAGAGAGGTCGGCAGATACCCGTGTGGATGGAAAAGCCCCGACCGGTCCTGTAGGATTTTTTATATCTCTGGTTAGCTTCACCACTTGCAACAGCATGCATCTAAAACGTGGGGAATTAGCTTGCTGAATTACCTTTTCTATTTGGGGTCCTCATTGGTTACAATCCCAGACCTAGCGGAGTGCTGAAAACACAATCCTCTATTTGGTGAAAGAAAACTCACACACAATGATAGACCACACGTGTTTTTATAACATTGCTCTTTGGTATTTATCTGGATTCTTTTCAAATGTAGAAGGAATCAAATACAGTTTATCAAAACCCAATTAGAAAAAAACTAGAATAACATAAAACACTCATCTACACAGAAATAAACATTAGTAAAATGCAAACGTAGATATCTCTTTTCTACCGAGAATATCATGGTGTATTTCGCATTTTGTGCATTCCTGAACGTCTCAGCAAATACAAACAAAACACTCTAACTTCCTACAAGAGAAATTGACAAGTGATGCAGAGTTATCTGAGCAACCTTGGAAGACTCTGGCCGATTACGCAATCCTGCAAATGACTGATGGTGAACAGAGAACAAACCAAAAGATTCTATTGCATGAAAAGAATGATGTTGTGCTTTTAAAATATATTTCTAATTGTGTCACTATTATGCTTACCAAGAGCATGAGTGCACCGCCTGCATCTCTGAGTGAAACTCCTACTATGCAGCAAACAGACCCTGTGCTCCTGTCAGTCACTGTATTCAGTTTAGTGAAGGATACCCTCCTTCCTCTCCTCCAGTCTCTCAACACACATCCTGGCTCAATCTCAGATCGCCTTACACGATTTCCACAGCACCCCAAATTCTCCAATTCGTTCCTCTTCTTTCTTGAATCTCTTCTTGATTCCACTTTCTCCCCGCAGAACCCCTCCTTTCCACTCTCTCTCCCTTTTAAAGCCTTCTCTCGGCCAACCCACTTTTCTTATACCTCCGTACAGAAAGTATATAGTTTTTTAGCCCTTGCCATGATGTCATCCATCAATCAGACACTTCGCTTAGCATGGGCAGACCTTCAGTAGGTTTCCATAAGTCTTTTAGTTTTGTTTTTGTTTTACCTTTGTACTGCATTGATTCTCCAGGCCTGGGTGAACATGCAACATTTCCATCTTTCTCTTTTTGCTCAAACAATGAGTTTTCTCTGCTAACTAAGTTCTGCAGATTCATAGTGCCCTTAGCCTCACGTCCACATACCATGGGCTGTGTTTGCAATTTGTGCATTTTATTTTTTAAGCCATCGTCCACAGTCTGAACATACAGTTTGCACCATGGACTATGGCCTTGGCTAACCCTTGGCTAACCCTACTATGATAAATAATTACATTAGTTGGGTTGAGATTAAAGGTTAATGTGTTAGTACTTAGTAATTTGTATGTTAATTGTTAGCCTACACCAGAGGTATTCAAACTGTGGGGCGAGCCCCCTCTAGGGGGGCATGGCCGCATGAAATGTAAAATATAAAGCTATATATATATTTTTTTTTATATAGATTGAAGGAAATGGGTAGGGGCGGCTCACATGGTCGGACTGGACAATAAAACTGTTTCAGTCATCAATGAAAAAGTGGCCCTCAGTTGCAAATGGATATTCATTCCTTTAGTCACAAACTGTTTGAATAGTACCCAAGGGTTTTTTTGTTGTTAAAATGTAAGCAGATTGTGATGTTTAAAGAATATTTATTCATCAACAATGGTCAAAACTACTAGCTGCATAGTGAAGTAACTCATCAAACTGACCCACATTGGACAAAAAAAAAGGCCCATTTTCACTGGCCTACACTAGCATTTTGTATTTTTGGTTCGGGCATTGCCCTATTGCCCTAAAGGCCAGTCCGAGCCTGGCACCTCATCCATAATGGGCAAGGGGGCATACACCCAGTGGCCCCCTCACCAATTATGGAGGAGCAGAGGAGGCAGCCCAGTAAATCACTGAACACTCCCTCAGTTGCTTTTTCCAGCTGAGGGAATGCTACTGGGCTGGCTTCATTGTCAAAGGGAAATACTGTTTCCCTTTTACAGTTAAGTTCCCCAACCGAACATGCTCACTGAGCCATGCAAGGCTGGGGAAATTTTGCTTTGTCAGCATTGCATAGCTCTTTGGAAATGCTGGCTGGGGCACTGCATGTCTGTATGTGCGAGGGGGAGCTCCTATGGCTCCTCGCACATACGGACAGAGCAACCTGGAGCGGGGCATTTCAGCACCCATGCGCAGGCCCCTGCAGAAGGTATTTATGTTAATTTATTTTTTATTTAAATATGTGTATGGATGCGTGTATGCTTGTGTTATGAGTGAGTGTATGGTGATGGGTGCTCGTATGAATGATAGAGTGATTGCTGTGTGAATGTGTGTGTGTGTGTGTGTGTGTGTATATGTGTGTTTGTTTTTGTCCGTTGAGCTGATTTTGGGGAGCGGGAGGTAGAGGGGAGAAGGAGGGCTGTACAACAAAAGCATTTTAAAAATGCCTTTGTTGTGTAATCCCCTTACCCACCTGCCAAAACCAGCTCTCCTCCTATGGCGCTGTTTAGCCCAGGGACAGGGATGGTATTTATTTTATTCTGGATATCTATCATAGATGTCCCGTCAAAAATACCATGCTTTCTCCCTAAACCCCCCAGCGCCAATTGCAAACTGTTTTGCTTTAGCCAATTTTTTTAAAAATATGGTCTAAAATGCAACATTTTAACACATAATTTTTAAAAAATGCACGGGGGGAAAACCCCTACAAACCTTCCTTGATTGGTTTGGGCTCCCTCGCTGCACTCAGTCGGTATGGCATTTTTGTGGGAAATATTTATGTGCCTCCACTTAAATAATTCACCAGCTCCCACTGGCCCTCGGACTGTGTTGGGAATGGGGTGGGGGAGCCCAGGGACTGTGGTGGGAGCAGGATGGGCGGGAGCACTGGGATAGTGGTGGGAGCAGGGTGGGGGGAGCTTAGGGTCTGTGATGGAGTAGGGAGAGCCCAGGGACTGGGTAGGAGTGGGAGGAGGGAGCACAGCGACTGTGATGGGAGCAGGTGGGGGAGCCCAGGGACTATACTGGGAGTAGGGTGCAGTGACGGCGTGCAATAGTTCATAGCCATTTGTACATACTGTCCATTTGCCATTTTTGGAGGGCCTGGCCCGTCCAAATTCTTCTCCCGGGGGGCTCAGGCCAAAAATGTTTGAAGACCACTGGCCTACCCTGTGATGCTGTGCTATACCACGTTATTCTATTCAATCAATTCAAGCTATAGTATGCTCACACCTTTCTCTAGTTTGTATGATTCTCAACAATGTCTGTCTCACATCAGAGCTAAGTCACACACTAGCTGCAACACCATCACCCTTTGCACACTGGCACACACTTTATATAGATTTCTCACCAAAATTCTTGCAATGGTTGAAAATCACACTAATTCTTCCTACATGTATTACCCCTTTTGTTTCTGTAAGGTCTTAAAAATAATCTAAATGCCTGGCTGTACCTCCATCAATCCAGGTGATCCTCGGCACATCAGGTGATAATGTCTGTAAAAACATAAACTTTTTTTGTTTTGGTAACACTTATCTAATTACATTAATTTTCAAGGCATTACATCTGTGAATATGCCTTCTGTTTATGCCATTTGTATATAAGGTTTCTTTTTTAAGTCTTTTTTCAAACTCTTTTTTTTACCCCTTCTTTTTGTTAACAGCTCGTATTTATATACAATTGTGGTACTTTAAATATTGCAGCAACCATGTTTTGTCATGAAAAAAATAAACAAATAAAATAGCGAATTAATATTTAAAAAATGAAAATACATACAATCGTCAATAAGTGTCCAACCCTACTTGACCATTAACTTCACAAATAGTTCATAAAGTCAATTAATGCCACGAGAAATGGCAATAAATGTCCAACCTAGAAATGTGTAATGGTAAAGGTTAAGGAAATGAACTGAGAACTCCATCAGACCAGTGGCGGCATATCTGCCACAATGACCAATGCTGTTCCAGTAATTTTGCACAAATGCACCTGTTTGCGTGTTCATGCTACACATTTTCGCACAACATGGATGCAGGCTTCCAATCCCAACATCTGTGTTCCTCCTTCATGCTCGCCAGTTCCTCCATCTTCCCCCATTTTTCGGTCCAGTTCCAAGGACACCCAGTTCGAGGGGCGCTGGTGAAGGAAACAAGTTAGCAATCTAAATCAGAAGAGAAACAGACAGGTTAAGTATCAGGCAACTTTTTTTAATTTACATTGCCATTACCTTCTCAATCTGGAAGATGGAAGAAAAGATGATGTATTATACAATGCACACACTCATCATACAAAATCTCCTTCGTAACCACCTGAAAACAAATGTATGGATTAAACTATAATAAAGACATGCAATTCAACCATATTCCCCTTTTGATCTAACTATTTGGAAAACCAACATATATATTACATACATCCTAAAAATACAATGTTACAAGTCTACAATGTTATTTATTATATTCTATTTTACATCACATCTATACTCTCACACACCTACTCACCTGTTTAATCCCCCCTCTTTAACACTTACATTTATACTTCTATGCACACCTACTTACCTGCTATGGTGCACAACTACTTTCATGCTACAGTGAATCCCTTCAAAATAAAATGCCATACATTATTTTCTTTTTTTTGTAAATACATCTTTTTTTTGTAATAAAATCTTTTTATTTCTCACTTTGATTTTAATGTAACAACTATAACGTTTATTCCTTACTGGTTTATCCAGCTTGTTCCAGTCTTTTACACTCATGTTTCCAGTGAAATGGCTTGGTTTGGTTCACGTTGAAAATTGCTCCACAATGAGATCTCCTTTCATCATAATCCTGTAGACCGCAGGTGAAACCTTGTCCACAATTTTGTATGGGCCGCACCAGTATGCCAGAAATTTGGCATTCTTGTGCTTTCCTTTTGAAAAATTTAATTTAAAAACTTGATCACCTATTTCATACTCTCCCACAGATGTTTTCTTATCATAGTATGAGTTTGCACTTTCTAGATTCCACTGTGCAAATGCAAACAAATGCTGCAAATGCTTTCTCATATTTTCCACATACTCATGAATCGTAGATGCATTTACTAGGACTTGCTTGTTAGTCCTGTACAACAAATGTTGTGGCAAGACCATTTTTCTGCCGGTCATAATTTCATGTGGGCTGAGGCTTATGGACTTTCATGGCGTTGACCTTACATCCATTAGCACCAGAGGGAGAAGTAAATCCCAGCTGGAACCTGCTTCAGCTACACATTTTTTCAGAATGTCAATGATTGACCTATTGCACCGTTCCAAACCACTAGATGAAGATAGCGTGTAGGAATTATGCAGTTTCCTTTTTACTCCCGAAATTTGCCACATCTTAGTCATCAGTGCAGTAAAATGACTCCCACATTCTGATTCTATTCTTGGAGGCAAACCAAACCTTGTGAAAATGTGATTCACCAGTAATGTGGCTGCTGTTTTCGCACTGAAGTCAGGTGCTGGAATACACCCAAACATTTGGTCATGAGACAAGTGACTGACAGCACATATCTGTTTCCCCGCAGTAATCTTTGGACTGGGCCAATAAAGTCTATTTGTAAATCTGACCAAGTTAGTGTCAGACCTCTTTTCATTAATGGTGCCCTATGTGCTGGAGAGGCATATTGAAATTGTGCACACCTCAAACATCTCATAGTATACAAATCTACATCTTGGGACACGTGTCCAATAAGCATATTCATTTAAAATGTCTAATTGTTTTCTGTGAACCTCTGTGACCCACAGTCATTGCATCGTGGGCATGATGTAGCATCAACTCCTGTAATTACAAAGGTACTACACACTGGATTTGACCTGAGACAGACTCCCAAACCATCAGCCCATCTTGTAATTGAATTTTCTTTCTGTTCTTTAACAACACCCTCAATTTTTCTCTCCCTTTACAGTCCTCCTCCATCAGAGGATTTTGCTCTGCATGTACCAAATGGTTACAGAACAAACCTAAAATGGGATCTTCTTTTTGTGCCTCGACCAAGTGTTGATCAGGGGTACCAAAACTCCACTGTGCCTTAGGCTGATCAACTGTTCCCTAAGATTTGGAGCGTGTTATCGCAGCCACCTGGATTTCACCAAGTAGGTGCTAAATAGGAAACAATTCCCCCATTACTGCCCCAGTCTTGGCTAACTGATCTGCCTTGTCATTCCCATCTTTGTCTTCTCCTGGTGTTTTCAGATGGCCTCATATTTTTCTCCAGTGAATAATCATGTAATTTTCTGAAAAAAGCGAATTTATGGCTTCAATTATTTAACCATGTTTGAGTTGCTTTTTGTTATATGTGACCATTCCTCTCAACTTCCACCCTGGTAAATACCACACAACATTATTTTGAACATAATCGGAATCAGTAACTAAAACTATTTCTTTCAATTTATGTTCTACTGCTGTGGATATCACCTTATAGATGGCAGCCAATTCTGCAACTTGACTGCTTTTAGAACATAACCACATTCCCTATACCTGCCAAACATTCTTTTTAAGAATCACCCCCACATGGTATGCACATCCATCTACATACATGGTTGGGAGATCCCTATATGCATCTTCATTGAATGCCTCGTGTGGGGGATTGTTCAAATACAATTAGAATGGTTTCCAACTCTGCGTCATCAGATGCACAGACAGCTGCACAATCATGTAAGTCTGCTAGCCCTTGAGCAACTGGGCTCCTTTTATCTTGGCCATATCTCACTTCCACTGGGAATCTCTGCAATGGCAATGTCCATGATGTGATTCTTGACTGAGCTAAATTCCCTGATCTGATTCTTTTACATGGAAAAAATTGCATTGGCTGAGGATTTGTTTCAACAATCACCCGCTCCCCTTGAATAATGGGGTGGAAATGTTGTAATGCCCACACAGTGGTCAATAGGGTCTTTTCACATTTGCAAAATTTTGTTCCTACCTGTGACAATGCTTTTCTGGCATATGCAATGCTTTTGTTATTTGTATCATGTTTCTGATATAGGACTGCTGACATACACTGATCTGTGACCCCTATCTCTATAAAGAAATCTTGGTTATTTTTTGGATAAGCTAAACACATGGCTTTTATCAGGCAGTTTATTTTTAACTTAGCTACCACCTCATATTGTTCCTTTCCCCATATCCAGGGTACTCCCTGCTTCAGTTATTTAGTCAATGGGTGTGTAATTTCTGCATGATCTTCAATACATTTCCTGTTGTAACTTGGCATTCCTAACAAACTCTTCAGGCATTTCAGATTGGTGTGATCTTTTAATTTCTAAAGACCTTCAATGTTTTTCTTTTGTGGGTTTAACTCTTGCTCTGCTACTTCATGTCCCATGTCCCAATAAGTTTACCCTTTTTCTACACCACTGCACCTTCTGTATTGATACCTTTGCCCCAACCTTTTGTAACTGGCTGAGTTGTAAGTGACTTCAATCCAGCACTCCAACTAAGTCAATGCCTACTATGGGATGCCCAATGGAAGCCCTTATTTATATATTTTTATGTCAAAAGTTCTTTAAATCTGGATGATAAACCCTTATATAACGCCCCTCTCTTTGAATCTCCCCGACCTCACTGAGCCAAGAAGTAGTTTTGTTTTGCAAATTAAAAGGTTTATTTTAAGAATTGAACAATATATATATCACACTTTTATGAATAGAATAATATCTGAATAGCACACTTATGAATATGAACAGTGATCAGCAATGGGTAATATTACAATATCAACGATCTCTTTAATCAGTTAGGAGTAGGAATAGGAGAATAATGTAGCAGAGAATACTTTGTATGAGTTCAAGGAAATGCAATAATAGGAAAGAATTCAACACAAAAAGAAACTTGATATGATTTCAACAAAAGACAATGGGCCTCATTACAACCTGCCAGTCCGGGACCGTGCAAAATCCGTGACGGCGGTAAAAACGTTTCCGTGTCCGCAAGGCTGCGGAAAAACCGTCCGATTACACACTGTCGGTCGCGCGCACCACACGGACTCGGAAACGTTGTTACCGCCGTCACCGAAAACCCCACGGAAATGGAAATAACGCAGCCACAAGTGGCGCAAAACCCGTTTCAGCCTCCGCCGCCACGGACACGGAACCGGAAATACCATGATCGCCAAAACAGGAAACAGAGAGGCGGCCATCATATAAAAGCACAATCCATTGCCATCCAGAGCCAGCACAATCCTAACTCTGAGAAGCCAAAAGGGACCACCAGCATGTCTGCCAGGATTGCTGCTCAGAGGCAGCGCAAACAGCGCTTCAGCGAGGCGGAGCTAACTGTCTTGGTGGAGCACATTGTGGGCAATGCGGAGATGCTGTTCAGCGCCGACCAACGGCGTGCCACACAGCAGCGGAGGAAGGAGGTGTGGGCCGAAGCTGCACGCAAGTGCAACGCTGTGGGCGTGGCAGTGAGTAGCGTGAAGGACTGCCACAAGCGGTGGGACGACCTGAGGCTGAGGGTACGCAACCTCATTTCCACGCACCGCCAACGCAGCAGTGGGATAGGCGGAGGACCCCCTTCCCCACTGAGGCTGCAAGCATGGGAGGAGCGTTGCAGCAGCGTCCTCCACCTAGAGGGAATCCATGGGATCGGGGAGGCTGAGGCAGGAGTGAGCCCACCTGCAGATGCCGGTAAGTGCCCAAACATGAATGCCACATGTAAATATGCAGTTGTGAGTACTGGGCCAAAGGACCCATTAACAACCCCCTCTCCCCGCAGGCAGTGCATGTGTGGGCCAAAGGACCCATTAACACCCCCCCAGGCAGTGCATGTGTGGGCCAAAGGACCCATTAACAACCCCCCCCCAGGCAGTGCATGTGTGGGCCAAAGGACCCATCATGATCCGCATGGCAACCAATATCACAGAATGCATACACCAGCAATCAGATGCATGTGACTAACACTATTCAATGTCCAATCTTAATGACGCATGTGATGCACCCATCTGCCACCACAACAACACTAATTGCATGCCCTTTGTGTCCCCACAGCCGTTTCAAGTGACAGTGATACTGCACAACAGGCCAGCCAATCTGCACTGGCAAGTACACAAGCCACCGCCACCACACAGGAGGATGCTGCCGGCAGTTCTGCACCTCTGGCCACATTACCAGCCACTATAGATGTGCCGGCCACCACCACCACCGACGTCCCCACCATCTCCACACTGCCTGAGTAAAGACAGGTGCCACGGGAACCTATCATGGCCACCCAACACAACACCGAAGGCAGCAGCACTGCAGAGGGGGCGGCCTGCAGTGATAACAGTGCCCCGCAAGAGCACTCAGAAACGGGGCCACAGGGGGAGATGCCCACATTTGAAGACCTGGGCTCCTTCCATGAGCTGGGGTTCAGCCCCACATCACTGGGGAGTCCCATGAGTTCGCCCACCCCATCCATGGCCGAACTGAATGCCTGCATGCAGCGGATGGAGGACCAGCAGGCTACCCTCACCCAGCTGGTGGAGAGGCAGCTAGAGGAATCCAGGCTGCAGAGGGAGAGCTACAGCGCCTCAGTGCGTCGCCTGTCGAGGTCCATCGGACGCTTTGCGAGCACTATAGTAACCCTTGCACGCCATGTGCGGGAGGGCAACAACCACACCTCCAGGCTTGTAGAGGCCATGTTGGTTGGCCAACAGGAAAATCTGGCACGGATGCCCTCAATCCCAGATTCTGCGCAATCAAACACAACCACCCCATCCAGCTCCACTACTGCCAGTCCAAGGAGGCGCTCGAGTAGGCTAACGGGTCCCTCAGGCAAGGTTTCACAGGCACAGAAGCGCACACGGAAGTGATGGCATGTGTGTGGTGCAGTGCAGGACACATGTGGACTACAAGGGTGTGAGAGGGGTGGGCACGTTTGGGTGGTGGGTGGCCCCGGGTGTACAGCTTCCCTAACCAATGCACCTCCTTCCCTGTTGTTATTACATCAATACATCACCATTTCGAATCAAGACATACATGTATGGACATTGATAATTTATTTTGCAGTGCAACTATTAATTCATTGTCGTCACCATGGTCGTGCATTTCTGTGAATGTGCTGTGACTCAAAAGTAAATGCGAATCATGGCATCCCGTGCTCTCTGGCCATCATGTGGACCCCCAGGGGGAGGTGGTGCCATCCCATCCCCATCCCCATCCCCATCCCCATCTCCATCCCCATCCCCATCCCCATCCCCATCTTCCTCATCTGCGTCTGGTGGCATTGGGATGTTCCTGCGCAGGCATATATTGTGCAGCATGGCACATACAAGCGTGATTTTACCCGTCTTCACTGGGCTGTACAGCAGTGATCCGCCAGATCTGCTCAGACAGCGGAAACGGGCCTTCAGCAGTCCAAATGTCCTCTCAATCATTCCACGTGTGCGGATATGTGCCCTATTGTATGCCTCTTCATGCCTGTTCCTTGGTCTCCGTACAGGTGTCATCGTCCATGGCGTGAGTGCATATCCCGCATCACCTACATGGGATGTAGATGGGGGAACATGTCAGTGTTTGTGGCGTCATGTCCTCATCTGCTGCTGTGCATTCTTGTGTCATCATTCATTCATGCATATGTACCATGCAGTGTATTGAGGTATGTTTTGGGCATCACGATGTATGTCGCTAACTGGATATGGGCCTACACATTAACTTGCATATCTACTGTGCCCTGCGGGTGACATATGATTGTGTGCATGTCACGGTGCAGTACTGTCCACACATGGCAGAGTGACTCCACTGTACGGAAGTAGTAAATACAGGCCGTCTCATTTACACGCCTCTCGTGCCTTTTGAGGCAGTGTTTCAATTGAGGGTGGGTGTCTGCAGTGGCACAAGGTTCATGGGACAGTGACGGGATTGGCTGTGCCAGGGTGTGCACAGGCACATTGTGGTGCCCTGTCATGTCTTCCTTCATGATGTTTGGCATCTGCTGTGTATTTGGTAGATGGAAGGGGGGTGATGCATGTGCGGTCACAGTGGCACACTCACAATGCTCATTGGGCTGGACACACACACACCACTTCGACAGGGTTGTAGCATTGTCAGCTGTACTCACCCAATAGCCATGTGCTTTGTCCGGCATAGCGTTCCATGTACCGTGGCAACGTGGAATTCCGCAGTATCATTGAGTCATGTGATGAGCCTGGGAAACGTGCGCAGCAGTGTGTAATCAGTTGCATGGCATCACAAACCATCTGGACATTCAAAGAGTGATACTGTTTCCTATTGCGGAACACTGCCTCAATTGCACGTGGTACTGTCAGCTCAACATGGGTGCAGTCAACTGCGCCTATGCAATTTGGCATGCCTGCTATGGCATGGAAGGCCAACTTGGTGGCAATGACCTCGGGGAGGGTGCGGGGTAGGGCTATGTGTTCCGACACATGGCGCAACAGGGCATCCAGTACCTGTACCAGGATTTTTGAGAAACAGGGTTGTGATATGCCGTGCAGCTCACCAACCGTGTGTTGATAGGTGCCAGTGCCAAGGAAATGCAGTACTGAGACAACCTTCAGGAGGGGGGGGATGGCGGTGGGGGTGTCAATTTGGCTGCTGATGTTGGTCTCAATCATGGCGGTGATGTGCAGGATTGTTGCACGGTCCAGCCGGTATAGTGTGTGGATCTGTCCTGGGGTGAGGTTCCAGGGTGAGGCCCTGATGCGTGGTATTGGTGGCTGGCGGCGGGGTCGGGCTGGCTGGGCAATGGGGTTTGCCATAGCAGCAGGGTTGGCTGGTTGCCGCCTGCGCCTCCTCCGCCTACGCCTCCTCCTCTGCGCCATTACTGCTACCATGTGCAGTGCTGCCTGTTGGTTGAGTAGGCCCAGTCCCAGTGCTACTAGACCTGCTGCCTGCATGGTTCTGTGTTGTGTTGGGTTGGGTGTGGCCCTTTTGTGGGCTCCCAGTGGCCTGCTAGGTCCAGCTGGGCTGATTTGGTGCACCTGTGCCCTGATTCAGTTCAGCAGGCAGTGTATAACGCCATGTTCGCGGTGGCGGCGGTTCCACCACCGTGACCACGGTATTTACGCAATTTTTTTGCCGGTATTTCCGTGTCCGCGCTAGTTGTGATGCTCACGGTGTTTCGTGTTGACGGTAACGGAGGTGTTTCCGTGCAGACGGACTTAACGGGACCCCTATTTCCGCGGTGGCGGTTGAGGGTGGTGCTATTACCGGGGCCGCGGGTCATGATTGGGCGGACATGGAAACGGTGCCGGTATGGTTTTACCGGCAGTGTTAATTCCGGACCGGAGTACTTGTAATGAGGCCCAATATAATCACTTTTTCCCCCTGTTACTACTCACTCCCCCCACTATAAATTCTGAAGAGATTGAAGTGAGGGCACACAGGTTTCAGGAATATTAATCAATAATGCAGTTCAATCCCAGTTCCCCCAACAAGCTTAGAGAGAATAGGTATGATTTAAAACAGGCAAAAATGCTTTTGAATGTGATGGCAATGAATGGGAAAAACGCTAAAAATTACTTTAATTCGCTAAATGGGATTCAGAATTAGTGAGAGTTACTTTGGATTGGTTCAGGTCAACACTAGCAATGATTCATGAATGATTATCAGATTGAAACAAATTTCAGCAGTTGAAAACAAGAAACAGCTATTTTGACATGTGGTGAAATTGAGCTAAATTGCAATTTGCGGCAACTTTTTTGCGTGCGTGAAACTCGATTATGGAAAAACTATAAGGAATTGGAATGTCGTTGTATGTTCAATAGAAAGCTTAGGATCTTAGCTTCAAAATGACAGGTTCTAGGACGTGCGGTTCAAAAGTTACAAAGGTTTTTGTGAAGGTAGATTTTTCAGAAATAAAGTCAAGATTTCAAAATGAAAGATTGCGCTTTAAAGATTAGGAATAAATATGGATTTATACTAAGGGGCTATGAAGAAGCAAGACACTCAACGGGCAGCCACCAGAACAGAGGCACCTCCGCACTGATTTCTGTCCGTCAAAACACTTGTCCCTCTACATAAAAATATCAGCGCAAAGATGATTATCGCTACAATTATCACAGACAATATAATGAAAAGG
The DNA here is from genome assembly GCF_040938575.1 of Ambystoma mexicanum. NCBI lineage: Eukaryota > Metazoa > Chordata > Amphibia > Caudata > Ambystomatidae > Ambystoma > Ambystoma mexicanum. The sequence continues at coordinate 272,485,677 of NC_090922.1, forward strand.
ATTCAGTATGGACACAAGATTTTATAATGCAGTTCTGGATAGGTTGAAATGGATTAAATAGAATTACTTTAAACTAAGAGATGAGTATGGAGAGTTTAGACTAGATACTCACTCCTATGGCTTTGGAATGGAGTTGGCCCCGTCAAAGATCTGGTCAAGGGTTTGGCTGAGATTCTCTCGCCACCGGACAGGTCTCAGGCACTGGGTTCTGCTCTCCGCACGGCACTGGTCTGGATCTGACGGGTTCTGGATACAACTCTGCTCTCTGGGTCTGGATCTGGGTTCTAGCACAGGGTTCTTAGCTAGAATAGCAAAACAGCTGAGCCAGGCTGTTGAATGGTTTGGTTAGGCCCCGTGGAAGTTTAGGGGTTGGAATCAGGTTGCAAAAGATTCTGAAGACCTGCTGACAAGGGTTCAGCTTTTGGGATTGGGTCTGTCTGCTTCAAAGTTCTGGAGTCTGGATTCTAAGTTCTGGTCTATGTCTGGAGTCTGAATCTTCCTGCAGGGTGCTTTGCCAAGAAATCAGTTGAGAAGTGGAAAGTGTGTGTCCTGCCTGTCCTCAGCAGTCCCTATTTATGTATTTCCAAAGTGGGTGGGGAGGCTGATTCTCTATGCCCAACCCTCTAAGGAACTGATAGGTCATAGGATTCCCTGTCCCCTGATTGGAGAAAGGAGCAGTGTGTCATCCTGTGTCATCATGGGTCATGTTTATGGTTTTAGGGGAAAACCCTCCCCTTTGTCTCTGTACAGTATATCTTATTTTTCATAAAACACATATTTACAATATACACAACGTGTTAATACTGCATGAATTACATGACAGATTGCCTAAGGTACATTTCTGTTCAACTCTCATCTTCCTAAGAGCTTTGGTTCAGAAATGACAACTTTTCGCACTTTTGGATAGTTTCTCAATATTAGTTCTGCACCAATTTTTAGGCATGCATGCATACCCCATCTGGGCACATTTCTGTAATTTTTCACGTTCCTAGCATAAACACAGTAGCTACAATATGAATAAATTTCGGGGTTTAGTCTCAGAACATCGCACAGATTCCAGCTTAGTCTTAAACTGTGAGCGAATTTTTCATTTTAACAATCTCAAAGTTTCACATTTTTGTCAGTTCAGTGCAATTTGTTTATAAGCATTTTTCTAAAACATGTATTTAATCCAATGTTAAATCCACATTTCAGTCTGGTCTGCCTCCAGAGCTGGGCTGACTCAGAGGTCACATGGCTTTCTTCCTGCCAGCAGTTTGTTGTCAGTCACACCCGAATTAACATTCCTATTCAGCCCATGGCCTTCTTTGTCTTCACTCAGAGCAACAGGCCAGGGTGCCGCTCCTAGTTCCCTTTCACAACAGCCTGTCAATCTCTTAGCCAAGGGCAGGGGGAAGTTTCCTTTGTTCAGGGGGAAGGTGTGGAATTTGTTTGAAGCACAGTGTGGAAAACTTTAACTCCTAAACCCAATGTCTAAAAACTGTCTTGCCTTAAAATATAACTCACATTTTTCACAAATACATCAAACAATTTCTTGCTTCAAGCCTTTTCATAATATAGTTTTGAAATGTCTCCACCTCTTAGGCTTCTGATAGCAAGTCTTTCTTTGGGATAGTTTGAGCTCAATGTACAACTTTACACAAGATGGTTTTAAATAGCCGGTTTCTGATAGTGGTGAGTAACGGTATTACACCCATTTTTGACAGATTTCTTTCAGCAAGCAATCCTCAAAAGTGGACTTTGTTCATATAACACATACTTCTGTGGACCTTATATTTATGTAGATTCTTGAAGTAGAATGAGGTGGACCACCCAACAAGGGGCTTGGATCTTTTTGGGTGGTTTGTGAGCCATGATTTTTGCAAATTTGACACCAAATAAAAACAGATTTTTCAAACAGCTCTGTTTCTTTTGCAATGATTTTTCTCGGTGGGCAGCCAAATGATGGGTTTTGGCAGTGGTCTCCTGTGTTACTACTGACAAAGGCAAAAGTAGATGTTGGCCTATTTTTCAGATTTTCCCTGCGCATTTTCTGGTGATTTCTAGCGAGCAGCATGCTTTCCAGCGGCCATGATGTTTCTGCTGCCAGCAATGCACAGTAATGTTGCAGGGCTTGGACCAGTGGGTTAAGACATCCCACAGAGTTCATGTCTAATTTCATTGAAGTGACTTTTTCTTAATTCTTGATCAGGACATCATCCACATAGATCACAGTTTCCCTCTTGGCTGCATCTAGGTGTGCTTTTTGCAGAGATTTTGAAAACTCACTCCCCCTATTGATATACCCAAAGGGAGTACGATTCCATGCATACTGTAGTTGGTTAAATGAAAAGGCAAATGGATTTTGAATATCTTCAGCTAGTGGCACACACCAATACCCTGCTGTAAGATACAACGGGGTAAATATCTTTGACCCTTGAATCTGTGCAAGGCCTTGATCAATACATGGAAATGGCCACTCTGACACAGGTACCCTCTTGTTTAATTCTGTCAAGCCTGCACACAAGCACCTTTGACCATCAGGCTTTAGCACACCTAATATGGGTGTATTTGAAGTACTGTGGATATGCCTAATGACACCTCTAGATTCTAAATGTTTAATTATTTCTGCTAGGGACTCCAGACAGGCCAAGGGTGGCCTATATTGTTGCATACATGCATGCTCCCTACAATTCAAATCAGTAAGCCCACAATCATAGGCATCTTTGGCAAATACCTCTTTGGACTCCATGAATATTTTCCTGAATTGGTTTCTATCTTTTTCACTTGTGCAAGCATCTGCAGCTTGAATGTGTTCCTCTGCCATTTTAGAGAATTCTGGGGAATCTTCTAAAGGAGGGACTTCTGTGCTGTCCTCTAGTTGTGTGGCAGTGTCTCTTATGGGGTGCCACCCTCAAATATCTTGGCACATCAGCTTACATTTCAATTTGCTGCATTTCAACTTGCTGTTTTCTTTTTCAGATTCACTCACCTTATAGGATGCAATTATACTGATGACAGGAAATTACATCCTTTGATTCATAAGGGTATACAGACTGAATTTTGAAAATCCCCTTTGGTTTAGAATCTAAGGACTCAGGCAATTCATTATGTGAAGTGGCATAGCTTTCAGGGATGTTTCCAATCACTGGGATATTTAGATCAGCAGTGTAGTTGGATTCCTGCACTACCATTCCTAATGCTGTACCTTCTTCCAAATTAATGTTTTAGCACCCCTTGTTATTCACCAGCATTCAAACAGGGCCATCACCAATCTCTACTAATAGTGTACACTCACATCCTAACCTCTGCTGTCTCGTGGATTCATTGAAACACACAAATGCATTGGGCCCTTTCATCTATTGTCCCTTTCTGTACTTTAATGCTATTGTAAATTGTCTTGTAAAAGCAGGAATAACAGCATTCTTCTTTACTTGAAGCTCAATTGCATATGGCATCATTTGGGCACAATGATAAGCTTGTCTTCTATTCTCGAAAATGCAGGTGCTGCTCCCTCCAGCCTAGACAAAACCTTTTGATTCAAGAAATCTAAAACCATACACATTCTGTGCAAGATGCAATTTCCCAAATACCATTTAGTTTTGGTTCTACTTACAATCCATATATTGGGCTTCATCACAGGTCTGGCTGTAACCCTTAAATGTGGCGGTAGCACTATTACCGCCACATTTAAGGGTCCGCTAGATCATGGCTTTGGCGGATTTCCCGCAGCTCTGAGCTGGGGGGAATCTGCTGCAAATTTGCCGATTTTCAACACGATTACTGCCGGCGGGAAATCCGCCAGCGGTAATAGCGCAATTTTTCCCCATTGGGCCAATTGGGAATGAGGAATTCCTGAATGGGCCCAATTGGGAATGGGCAATAACCCTTCTGCCAAACCCGTGATCCGGTGCTAATAGCGCCGGGGGGTTTGGCGGTAGTGCTATTAGCGCTGGCACTAATAGCGCCGGCGTTACCGCCCAACTCATGATGAGGCCCATTGTGATGAATGCTTTTGGTCCCTATTGTGATTTTCATTAGTCATCTTCCCACAATGTTTTTCCCCAAATCAGGGAAATCTAGACCAAAGATATTTTGATTTTAGATTTTAAAATGTGGTTTCTCTTCTCTGTCAAGCATTTGTTCAAACACCTTTTCATTAATGAAAATATTGTTCTGCTCTAGGACCAACATTGCTTCAATCATTCCTGGATGCACATTCACAAGCACTGGAATCCAGCCTTGACCTTCTTTTATGCGTATTTCTGCAATTGTTGAAATATATTTTTCCCGATCTAACTCTGTAGCAATATTTTGCTTACAGTTTTCCTTACTTGGATAAAAACGCAATGTGTTTTCATCTATCTGTGTTTGCCATTTTTTCTTGGGGTTCAAATAAATCTCAAAAGTTTGCTTTTGGCTTTTTCTACTTGCATTTAACTCTGGCACATGAGAATAACAATGGCACTGGTACACAACCACTGCATTCTCTGTCCTAGCAAAGGCATGGCACTCTTTTCCACTGCTACTCTGTCTCATTATCTTTTTATGTTTCAGTTTTTTTTGTTGCTCACAGCCCACAACACCCCATTTACTCCATCAATAAGGGGAGACAGTCTCGTAAGGCAATTTGTCCTTAATAGGAATGGTGACTCTTCAATGGGTGTGTCCATTGCCCCCTGTCTCATTCTATGCTTCCCTACCATGATGTTAACTTCATTGACACCTTCCACCAGAATTTATTCTCCATTGAAATCATACCCAGCACCTTCAATTTGTGTCAATCATTGCCAACGTATTACAACTCTCTTCAATAGTAATACGAGCAAAATTCCCATCCTCGCCTTCTTCAAGTATGCAAAAGAAATAGGAATTGTTACTGATCTCAGGGTTTTCTTCAGATGTGGTATGATATATGATATGGCATTTATAATACTCAACAAGACAAGGAGGGGGAAAGCGGGGGAGGACAAAACAACAAGCTTACTAGGCCTTGTGTTATTCAGATCATGCAAGTGCAGGGAAGTGGAAGGGGAGAAGTACAGAGGGGGAGGGAGAAGTGCAGGTAACACAAAGTGCAGCCAATGGATGGCTCATAAGGGCTGAGAGAGGAACTGTAGGGTTGCAGATACAGAACACAAGTGCTGGGGGAGCCGCAAGGCAAGTGCTAGGTCCAACTGGACATGCAGGAGCCTAGGCCCAAGTTCAGAGGGTAGCCAGGTGACCAGTGCATGGAGCAGTTGGGACATTAGCTGGGGTGAGGAAGAGAGAAAGCAGAAGCAAAGAGGAAGGTCTTGAGTTGCTTCCGGAACTGGAGGTGGTTCTGAGGGAGGCAAGGAGGCTGTTCCAGAGGGATGCTGCAGCCGAAGATAGAGATCTGTCCCCCAACTTTCTGCCTGGAAAAGCGACTGACCCTCAGCGAGTTGGAGATGGATGAGTGGAGAGCTCGTGCCTGGCTGCTTGCTAGGAAAAGTGGCATATAAAATTACATTCTACCCCCCTTTTTGCTCCTCTCTGTTTCAGCTTCTTTGTTTATGTTTATGTCATGAGAATTCATTTGAAGTTCTGCCACTGATCGGCCCCTTTTGGGTCCACCAGTGTTCATTTCACATTCCTCTTCTGCTTTTTCCACATTGCCAGGATTTCTTTCACTTACCTCCACTCTGTAACCCAGTTATTCTTTATTTTCATTAGCATCACATGGCAGGACATGTTTCTGTTTTCTGGTGTGTGACACTTACCTATTTCTTATAAAGTACCTGTCATTTCTGCCTCATGGAACATCTGTGGCTCAAAATATTCTTCAGGGAAATCATTTCCATCTGATCTTTGCAATATTTTCATTTCTGTGGGACATGATCACTATTAGAACTGTCTAGCAATGCAATCTCTTCACTTGTTTTTATAGCATCACCCCTCATTTCATTTATTTCACATCACCTGTACCCGTTAAACTGTCTTTTGATTCTTTGTTCTTTGGGTTCTTGCTGTGTATTTCTGTTTTGTTCTTTATCATTTTCACACACGTGAATGGTTTGGTTGAACTCTAACTTCAACGATACATTCTTGTGTGTGTTTTCATTTCCTATATCATTGTCATTCATTAGTTTTTTTGGTTGTAAATCGTAGGGAATTCGGTTTGTTCCTTTACTGGTAAATTATTGTCATTTGAGCTTCCATTGTGGGAAGCCTTGCTAAGTAGTCATTTGCTGCCACCCTGTGCAATGTGACTTTCGTGACACTGCACTCTAACTCAGCTGCGGCTTCAGTACCGCACAGTTTTCTTATCTGCTCAGACAACATCTTCACTTGTGCCTCCAAGCATTGGAATCTGTCCATATCCCTAAACTCGTCCCTCTGTGCTCTAGGCTGGTACCGGTTGTACTCACCCTGATCAGGTCTTTCCTGGCACCTTTCAGGAGACTGGTTTCTGTTTGTATTTCCCCTGATTTCCCGGGACACAGGTGACTGCCCTCTGACAATGGTCAACCTGTGGAGAGGATTGAACATAGTGACAAGGTTTAGAGTTCATATTCTGCCTCTCATTTGACTGAAATTGTTCCCTTTGTTGATTTCCATTTTCAATGAAGCTGTCTACACACCTTGGTCTGGCTTGATTGCCATATATCATTCTGGCAGGGTTAAAACTACTATGGCACCCCAATGCCTGGTATGCCCCATTATACATCTGATTGTGGGTATTTATTTAGCCCTGACATATCTTAGCGAAAAACCACCTTGGGCAAAGTACCAAGATGCTGAGGGCTAATTTATGAGTTTCTGTCACTGGGATCTATGGATTGGAACACAGGTGTTCGGGGTGATGCTACCTTCCCTTGCATGGCCACGCCTCTCTGATTATATGATATGTCATTCCTTATTTGATTTTGAGCTGACTCCAAAGGCATCTTCCCAGATTTTACTTCTAGGACTTCAGGGGTAGATTCTTTAGTTTCTTGGGGTCTGGGTTCCTTATTTCTAACCTCTCCCTTCTCATGAGTGATCATATCATAAATTTTGGTGGCGTGTTCAATAATCCATTATACGGTTTTATCCCTGTTAAATTCACTGGTCAGAAGCGGCGTCCATGGTAAAGTAAAATAATCTATCAGATTGGGATTTAGGGATTTGAAGCGTCTGAAAAAGCTCAGTCATATTCTCGATGTGTTCTTCTATGGATATGCCAGAATTATTTTTGAATGGTTTGATTAAGGTCTTGACAGACTTCATTATCTTTGGTGGATTGTATGATACATTGCACCATGGATAATTTTGACCCCCTTTTTCTCTATTCTGGTTAAGCAGAGTCAGCCTCAAGCACTGAAAGCAGCCAGCTCCTGCCGAGTGAACAGCAGCTGGCACATTTCCCAGACTGTGGCTGCATTCAGCCCCAGTGACAGAAACACCGTGCTGTCCACAGGGCAAGAACAGCTATGTACTCCTAACACCCAAATTGTGCTGCCTTATTTCCCTACACTGTGCCTGGAGATCCTGTGTTTCACCGTAAAGGGCAGAATTTTCTTTCTTTAATTTGGCTATTTCCTCATTAATTTCTGAAATTTGTATTTTAAAATGATCGACTGTTTCCATCCTTTTATCATTCTCATCCATAAATCTAAAAATCTCATCTTCCATTGCCTGTAATTCTTTAAATGATGACTACCACACTTCCTGAGCACATGTACCTCTGATAGTGCAATGTTGTTATCTATTCAAACGCCCTCCAAAACAATTTTTAAATGTTCATTTTCTCTCTCACTTGCCAAAAACTGTCTCTCTTTCTGTGCCAATCATGTATTTACATCATCAAAGTGGGCCTGTAATTGATCACAGTGCTCCTCCTGTTTCAATATCTCTTCCAATTGTAACATTTTCTCGCATGTAGCTGCCAAGTCTGTGTACAAGGCTGCAATTATTTCATCGTCCTTCACTCTCAGTTTAACTAATTTATGTAGATTAAACCATGTATACGAAGCCAGGCGGATTACGCAGTTTATCTATTCTTTCACATCCCCTGAATTAAAGAGTCTCAACATAAACGTTCGTACAGACTTTCATCAGTAAATAATTCTTCAGGAATATCCTTATCAATCTCAGAAGTTATTCGTTCCCACCAACTTGCCATTGTGTCAGCAGACCACATTGCCAGAGAATACATTTTATTCTCTGCAAAAGCGCCATATCAGTAATCCAAACTTCTGTCATGTTGCAGTGCGCAACACAGCACACGTGCACTTGTACAAACATGGATTTTAAAATGCACCCATCACCATCCTAAGCAGAAGTAAATCAAACAGCAGAGAAGAACAAACTAGAATAAAAAATGCTTTAGCACCACACAACATGTCCCTGCTACAAAAGGCCATGCCTATCAATTGCATTAACTAAAGAGGTTCCTGGCCAACACACCAAAACTATGTAGGATTTTTTTTATATCTCTGTTTACCTTCAGCACTTGCAACAGCATACAAATAAAACATGGGAAATTAGCTTTCTGTTTTACCTTTTCTATTGTTGTTACAATCCCAGACTTGAAAACACACAGTCCTCTATTTGTTGAAAGAAAACTCACACACAATGGTAGGCCACACACGTTTTTCTAACAGTGCTTTTTGGTATTTGTCTGGATTTGTTTCATATGGGGTAAGAACAAATACCGTTTATAGAAGCACAGTTAGAAAAACCTAGAATAACATAATAGACTTGTAAACACCAAAATAAATATTAGTAAAATGCAAATGTAGATATCTCTTTTCTACCGAGATGTCATCCATCAATCAGACACCTCCCTTAGCATGGCCAGGACTTCAGGAAGTGTTTTCGTTTTTTTAATTACCTTTGCACAGCATTGATTCTCCAGGCCTGGATGAACATGCAACATTACTATCCTACTCTTCCTGCTCAAACAATGAGTTTTCATTGCTAACTGGATTCTGCAGATTCATCGCACTCCCAGCCACACGTCCACACACCATGGATCAGTTTGCATTTTGCACATTTTATTTTTTAAGCCATCATCTGCAGTCTGCAACTACAGTTTGGACCTACAGCTTGCACTACGGGCTATGACCTAGGCTAACCCCACTCTAATCACTAATTAGATTAGTTGGGTTAAGATTAAAGGTTAGTGGGATAATACTTAGCATGTTAATTGTTAGCCTACACTGTCATGCTGTGCTATTCTATTCAATCAATTCAAGCTATAATATGCTTGCATCTTTCTTTGGTTTGTATGATTCTCATCAGTCTCTCACATCAGAGCTAAGCCCCACACCGGCTGCAACACCATCACCATTTGTACACTGGCACACACTTTCTATAGGGATCACACCAGAATTCTTGCATTGGTAGATAATCGCACTACTTGTTCCTACCGCCCCCAGAGGCCACCCCGCTTGGTGTCGAGGGGTGCAGGCTTCTAGATGGGACTCAATACCAAAGACCGTCAGAGGATCCATGGATGTGAGTTTGAACGGTACCCGTCAAAATTAGGGATTTTAGTTTTTTATGTGTAATTGATTTATGAGAAGTGAAGAAGATAAAGGATTGAATACCACCGACAAGGGTCGAAGAAGGCCACATGGAAGCCTCATTATGGGGCAGAGATAAAGAGATGAATCCCCTGAGTATATGGAAGCCAGCTGTGTTTTTTAGATTTTTTATTTGAGTTTTATTACGTTTTCAACAATGCAAAGTAGTTGTATTACTCTTACACACAGATTTTTGCAAATTTGTCTACATTTCAAATTCTTATCATGTTTAACCATTTAACATAACTCTCCAACTGGTACATTTTTCCCTTTGCCAACCCCCGTCCCCCACCCTCTCCCAGAGCTGATTCTCAATAAGGGGTTGTACATTTTGCATCATTCAGGTGCGTTTGGGTGTTAATGAGAGTAGTAAATCTGCATACTTATTAATGTTCAGACAGTTTGAGTAACAATGAGTCAGTAGTTTTGGGGGCATGGGCCACCCAGTGGCATATCTCAGATCGGGAAGAGTTACAAGTATACTTCACAAGGTTTATCATTGTTCCTGTGGTTCAGGGTCCGAAGAGGGTTCAGTCAAATATTCCCTTACAAAATCACACCACATCATTTTGTTCTGGGCTGCTTTTCCGTGGAGAGAGGCGGTAATTCGCTCCATTGTGTATATGTTGGTCGCCACTGTAATCCACTCCCTCGGGCTAGGGAGTGTGGCCGCTTTCCATTTGGTGGCCAAACATGCTCTTGCGGCTAGCAGGAGTGTAGCCGCAATGCCTCTTAGCTTATTCATCTCCCCCTCAGACTGCTCGAGGCCGAATAGGACCAGAAGTCAGGTGGTTTCTCTGGAGATCCCATCAGCCCTTTTGATCCAGCTAAGGACTTCATCCCAGTATGTCTGGGCGCTTGGGTGCTTGGGTACCCCCACCACATATGCCAGTAATCTGCTCGCTCCCCACATTGGCGCCAACAAAGCGGGCTTCCTGTATAGTACATTTTAGATAATCTATGAGGGTCGTATTGCCATCTATGGAGGGGCATACATTTTGTATTGTGCTGCTATTGATACCTGGGCCGCTGCCCTACAGATGGTACTCCATTCGCTTGGGTCTAGTTCTGTACCCAGGTCTCTTTCCCATTTGTGTTTGAGATTAGCAGTCAAGCCCCTGCTCACCTCTAATAGTGCTTTATACATGCCTGATATCATGCTCTTTGTCTCAGACATTGTATCTAAAATTTCTCGAGGGGGGTGAGCTCTCTTTGGATTTTTTCAGCCCATTCTTTCCTCATGAGGGTACCGTTTAGTTGTAAGAATAGGAAGACTGGTAGTGGGCAGATCCCTTATGCTTCCTCGAGTTCAGTGATCGTAATGTATGTCCCATTTCTCCGAAATTGCCCGACCCTTTCCAGGCCCGCATCGTACCATGGTTGGAATCTAGGATGTTTGTGGATTTGCTCCCGTATACCCGGCAACCATATGTGGCTCAGTGGGGAGGGCCATGTAGTGACTCTCCTCATGCCTGCCCCTTCTCTCCAAATGTCCCATATTGTGTTTAGTATCGGGTGGGTCCGTAGTCTGCGTGCGAGTTTGCGTCTGGGAACCCATAGCCATTCTGCCAGTGTCACCAGGGTCAGGCTATGGTTATCTAAGTGTAACCCTTGTAGTTCTTTCTTTTTCCTCAGGTGGGGGATTAGTATCCTCAGTTGCACTGCCTTGTAATAAAGTTGCAGGTTGGGGAGACCAACGTCTCCTTTTTCTTTGGGCAGGGTGAGAGTGTCATAAGATATCCTTGGTTTTTTCCCTAGCCACAGGAATTTGATGATAGCTCTTTTTACCTCTTTGAAGAATGTGTCTGGAATTTTGATGGGGAGCATTTGGAATGGGTATAAGAACCTCGGAAGACAGACCATCTTAATCGCATTAAGTCTCCCCATCCATGAGATTGTGAGTTTTTGCCATTTGGCTAGGTCGCTATGGAAGTCTGGAGGAGTTGGGGCAAATTTGCTGCATATAAATGTTCTAGTTTTCGAGTGAGATTTATACCTAGGTATAGGAGGACGGTACTTTCCATTACCAGTCCGAATGTAGAGAGGGTGGAGGTGTCTGCAGGGGTGAGTTTGTTCAGTAGGAATACTATTGATTTTGACCTATTCATTTTGAAGCCCGAGAGGGCACCATATTGCTCGATCAGTAGTATGGCCCTTGGTATGATCGTGAGGGGATTTTGAACGTGGAGTAGGATATCATCCGCGTAGAGAGCTATCTTGTATTCTCTCCCGGCTGTCCAGAGGCCTTCAACTCGGGGATCTGCCCTGAGGACTTGGGCAAGAGGTTCTACCGATAGGGCAAACAGAATTACAGATAGTGGGCAGTCTTGCCTCGTTCCTCTGCTTAAGTCAAACAACCTAGAGTATTCCGAGTTTATCATTACTGAGGCCTTTGGGGATGTGTTTACTGCCTTGATTCCTCTACAAAGGGTGGGGCCTATTCCGATCTTGGCCAGGACTGCTTCCAAAAAGCTCCACTCCACTCTGTTGAATACTTTTTCAGCATCTACGGACAAGAGCGTCGGGCTGTCCGCCATTTTTTGTGATTCATGAATGAGGTGTAGTGTTTTCCGCATTGTGTCCCCTCCCTGATGCCCCAGTATGAATCCTACTTGATCTGTGTGGATTATGGAGGGCATATGAGTTTCCAATCTGGCTGCTAGGACTCTAGTATATATCTTCGCATCTATATTAAGAAGGGTCATAGGACGGTAGGAGCCACAGTGCTTGGGGTCCTTTCCTTCCTTTGGGATTACAGAGATCAAGGTTTGGGAGAAGGGATCAGGGGCTAATCCTGTTTGAAGGATGTCATTGAATACCTCTACCATGAAGGGAAGGAGGGGGGTTAGGAAGGTTTTATAAAACCCTGCAGTGTAGCCATCGTTACCGGGTGCCTTCCCCAGTGGAAGCCATTTAATCGCTCTTTCAACTTCCTCTGCTGTAATCGGAGAGTCTATCCTTTCTGCTACATCTTGGTGGACTCTGGGCATGTCTATTCCCTCTAGGTATTGGTCAATCACCTCCTGGGCTTGTCCTATTTCTGATGTATAGAGGTGTTCATAGAATTTCGCGAATGCCTCCGAGATCCCACCCGGGTGAGATATCTGCATTCCATCCTCCCCCTCGATAGTCTTGATCCACCTCTCTGCCCGCTGTCCCCCTAGTCTGGCCGCCAATAGTGCATCGGCCTTGTCTCCCTTTTCATAATGTTTTTGTTTGAGCAATTGGAGTTTGCGGATCACCAGGGCTTCCTCCAAGCGTTTTAATTCTTCCCTTTTCTGAATTGCTCCTGCAACTCTTGCAGCCCTATCAGTATCATTATTCCACGCTATTGTGTCTAGCTGTGTAATTTTGTTTCGTAACTTTTTCTCCATTAAGGCCCTTTCCCTCTTCTTCACCACACTCCTCTCTAATCAAGATGCCCCTCCACGCCGCCTTGCCTGCCTCCCATACTGTTCTCTTTGAGATCTTGCCCACCTCATTTATTTTGAAATATTCTTCAATTTTGTGGTTCATTTCAGTATGGAAAATTGGTTCTTTCCATGGTGATTCATTACATCTCCATTTCGTATTTTTGGATGGAAGGGTATCCAGGCTAATGCCGACCATTACAAAGTTGTGGTCTGACCACGAAATTGGAATTATGTCAGCTGTGCTGGTGACATCAAAGATGTCCTTCATTAAGTATATGTAGTCTATCCTAGAGTATGTTAGGTGTGGGGCTGAATAAAAACTGAATCCTTTTTCTTTGGGGTGTAAGAGGCACCAGGTGTCATGTAAACCATAGACTTGCAGAATCTCTGCCACTTCCGAACGGCTTCTGTCTGATAGTGGACCGGCATCTGGGTTGCCTACCTGTCTCTCTATGGTGGGATATCCTAGGATAGTATGTCCCGCTGCCTCTAGCATTATCTTCGGGACAGTGTGCTTTAAAAAGCGGGTCTGTCCCGTGTTTGGGGAGTATAAAGTTGCCAAGGTAAGGGTAATATTGTGAATTCTGCCCACCAACAGGATGGCCCTCCCCTCCTGATCAGTCAATTTCTAGGAGACCTCAAGGTTTAGTCCCTTCCTGACCAATATGCCTACGCCCGCCTTTCTCAAGGGGCCGCAGCTCCAGTATTCAGTGCCCATTCTAGTATGTAAAACATTCTGCTCTTCTCCCCGTATATATTTTGTTTCCTGTAAGAAGAGCACATATAAGCACGCTCTCCTGAATCTTTTGTTTAGTGAATTTAAGCCTTTAACATTTAGCGTGCCAATCCTGAGCAGCCCATGTTCATTAACTGGGGGTGGTGCCAACATTGTACTCCTGTTTGTTTTTATTGATGTGGCTGAGATTTCATGCCCCCATTAACCTTTGGTTTCTCTGTACGTTTGCTCCCAGCTATGGAGCTCCCTGATTCTGCTTGCTTCCTTTCCCCATCCACCCCTCGCTCCCTTCCTCCCCTTTGGCATCCGATCTAGCTGGAACATCTTACCCAGCCAGTCTCGGACCACCAGTGTGGGACGTATAACCCACAGTCCAAAGTTTAAACATCGCTAATAACTGTGAGCCCCCTTGATCCATCTGCTCGCCCCATCTTATGTATTCATCTCCGTAAGTCACTCTGTACTCTGCTATTCATTCGTATGAAGCCCGCCTTTCTAGTAAACACCCAACTGTTAGCGTCATGACTAGGTTCAAATATTTTAACTCACCATGTCGATCCTTAACCCAGTGATTATTTTAGAATCAATACTGGCCTCAACAGGTTTATTTATCTGTGGTGTTCCACAGTTGGTGACCTATTTGGGCCTTCGGGGATTCTTCCCTGCCGGAACTTCAATGTCCTGTGGGGTAGTGCTGTCCTAGACCCCTCCTGTTTGACGATTACCATTCTTACTGTTCCATTTCCAGTGAACCGTTCATCCTCCTGTATTTCCTTGATCCCAGGATTTTCCTACATCTGGGACCCTGCAATTTCCATGCCGATCATCGTGGGGTCTTTCATTTGGGTTCTGAGCATTAGGGAGGTTGCCAACTAGGTTGCCAACTAGGTCTGCTATGCAGTTCCGTATGTCCTTTTCCGTTTGCAGTCTTGCGGTACGTCCTTTATGTTCAAATGTGAGGGAGAAGGGGTATCCCCACCAATATCAGATTCCTTTTTCTTTAAGCCATTTGGTCAGGTGTATGCATTTCCTTCGCATTGCTAGGGTGAGCGAGGACAGGTCTTGAAAGATCATCACATTGGTCGTGTCATAAACTATTTGGGGGTGCTCCTAGCTTTGTCTAGGCTCCCCCGGCTCTGTGTATATGGTCTGTTTTGGGTTCATCCACTGTATCGTCCTCAAATAACACTTTGAGAATTGCATGTAAAGATTTTTTCAAGTCTTGCTCTGTTTCTCCTTCTCTTGCTGGTATTCCAAAGATTCTTAGATTATTACATCTTTCGCGATTTTCCAAATCATCGATTTTCAAGCGATATTCTTCTTCTCTTGTCTCGATGTCTGTGAGCCTCTGGTTTATTTGGGATTCAAGTGTGTCTAATGAGATTTGGTTAGTCTCCATTCCGTCAAGCCTCTCTTCAAGTTTGTCTATTCTGTTCGTGATCCTGTCAATTTTGCCTCTGATGTCTGCTCTCATGCTCTCCATTTCAGAAAGAAGGGCCGCTACATCACTCTTTGTTGCGGCAGCTTCTGTACCCAATGTCGCCATGCTAGGTGCTGGTTTGGGATCCGTTTCCGGGTGGAGTGGAGACTATTGGTATTTAGCGAGTTTCTGTCATGTGCCATGCGCTTAATGTTCCGTGCACTACAGCCGTGGGGCTGAGATGGTTCTTCTCGCCGGGTTTCGTTTGTGTATGGTTGTCCGGGCGGGTCTCCCGCAGTGGCGATCTGTCTGTGGGGCGCAGTTATTCTCTTTTTGGGCCTAGGTGTTCTCTTCTTATGTTCTTAGTCAATTGGTATGTTAGCCCAAGGGAGGCACACGCCCAGCCCCTTGGTACATACAGTTCTGTTGTGGAGCTTGGGTTATTCTTATCATTGAGGTTGAGGGTCCATGGCGGCCTTGGGGGACACGCACCGATTCCCCAGTAGCGCAGGGCGGATGGAGCACAGTCTTGGGGCTGGAGTGCAGTTCCCTCCAGGATGTGATTTCAAGTCCGGAAGGAGAAACAGCGGATCCGGGGGGGCTTTATGTGCGCCTGAGGGGGGAAACTCCTGCTGAGGGGGACAGGCAGGGTCCAGTACCAGGGTCAAGGGTTCTGTGGTGCTGCAGGACTTCTGGATTGTGCCCTGAGTGTGGCCGGACAGGGGAGTCCTTGGGTATGATTCAATCAGGAAGAAGGGGGGTGCACTACTTCGGAGTGTGCATATGGTGTCCCCTGAGGACACAGCAAAGAGGTGTGAAGTAAGTGCATTGTCGCGGGGGTGGTGTGGGACTAATGCTTAAGCCTCTTGTATGTTCCAGTTAGGTCCTTTTTGGTTTTTGTGATACCACGTTTAGTAAGGGTATCGATACTTTGTGCTTTTTGGCGTTGTCACAGTATGCTTAGTAAACTTCAATATATTGGGTCTGATGACCTCAGGCTGATTCCAGTATTATCAGGGGTCATGGGGGTGTGCACGTCCAATGTGGTGTGGGGGCCCGGGGGCCAGGGAGCTGCGTTGTTTGGCAGGTGGTGTCTATTCCATATCTCTGATATGAGGCGGTAGTGGGGACCGGGGACAGAGGGGGGGTGGTTCTTCAAAGCCCACCTCTGTCTGGGTCCAAGGATAGGTTTATGGTGTGCCACAGTCGTGGTACTGCAATCTGTGTAGGGTTGTGAGCAATGGAGCGGTGGTGCGAGCTCGCGGGCAGAGGCAGCTGCAGGAGTGTTGCACAGCTAGAAACTATTACTAGCTGACCCGCTCTCTGGGGGTGCGGGGAAGCGGGTGTCAGTACGTGCGCTGCGTTGACATGGCAGGCAACATCCCAGCCTTATGGAGTTCACTTTTGGCTCTAACAACATCTGTCCCGCGCCAGCAATTCCACGCGCCCGGCCCTCGTGTGCATATGTGTTGCTTTAGTTTCATACCATAGGGAATGGTTCACATCTAGGTACAGTTCAGGACCCCCAGAGACGTGTACCTCTTTCTGCAATAGTCCCCTACCTTCGTGTTTCTCCACCACGCCACGCAGTGTGTTAGTCCACCCAGGATCTCTCAATCCAAATGGATGCCAGTGACTGGGGAGATCAGTGGGCCTGGTGGTAGGTGTCAGCGGCGGTTGTTTAAAGGGAGATTAGGTGCGACTCCGCCAGGACCTCTGTGGGTCAAGTACTTTGGGGGGGCACCTCCACTCCCACGAGGGACCAGCAGTTCGGGGGCCGTCAGCACTGCCCAGGGTGTCAGCCCGTGCATTCAGGAACTTCGAGGTTCTTGTGGGTCAAAGTCGCACGGCTGAGAGTCTCCAAGCCTCTGACTCACCTCAGCCCCCGCCACCTCAGCCACGAGGACCTCAGGGTGATCCGCGTAACTCAGGAGGGACGGTGCCAAGTCAGGAGGTATTACGCGTTCCTCCGCGACCACCAACTGATGTTAAGAAGTTCTGGATAGGGGGGCCAGGCGTGTCTGTTCGGCCAGGGTGACCGGCAACTTCCCACCGCTGGCGATGGTCAGGGGGTGGAATTGGATGTCTCCACCCAATGCAGGACTGTTCTGTGTGGAGGCCTCTGGGTCAGACCGATACTCCCCAAGTTTGGCCATGTGCCGCAGGTGGTTTCGCTTTTATTGCTCCTGCGGTGTCAATGCACCTGGGATCGCTCAACGTTTTCTTCATGAAAACAGGTCCGATTTTCTCCTGATTTTTTCTTGCTGAGGGGGGGGGGCACCTTCATGCTTCTCATGTTTGTTTTTCAGCCATGGGGGCGTCGTGAAGTGGGGGCTCAGGACCACTACACGGACCTTGGCGTTGGAGTTAACGCGGAGAGAGAGCTCATACGTGCGCCCCCTGGTGGCCAGTGACAGCTGTGTTTTCATTTGTGTTAAGGTTTGCTGGTGCCGGCCTTGTGTTGTGGGGTAATGTAAAATAATAAAGGTGATCTTTTAGAAAAGGGGTCTGAAGTGTGAGCAGCATTTTTTGGTGCTTCATGAAAGAAAGATTGTATGCTATAAAGGACTTGGTCTCAGAGAAAAACATGGATGTGATAATATTGGGAGAACTATTGTGGGGAGAGGGTTTGAAAAGTAGTAAAAAAAGATGAGCGAGGTTTCAGCAATGTTTAGTGATCTTTGGTAAATTGTGTTTTATATTGTTAGCATGGCAGACACCCCTATTGTTCATTTATGTAAAACAATACCAAGATATAAAAACAAAATCCTTAAGTACCATGTTCAGTGGGTCAAGTTGACGGCTGACAAGATGTTCATGCGGTGGCCTCAAGGCGGCTCCCATTTAAAAATGATGCTGCAGCACATGTGCAATTATTTAAGTTCAACACTCAAGGGAAAGCAGTTACAGAATAGCTTTAGTATATTCGAATTATGGACAATGTTCGAAGAGAGAGGAGGAGAAGAAAAGTAAAAAGGAATGGATGCTTAACCAAAATGATGGAGCGGGCGCTCAGCCCACAGCTCCCCCTCCTCCTGTTCCCCAAACCAGTGACCTGTCCACGACTGTACAGGGATTATATTCATTAAAGGTAGCTGCAGGGTATTCCAACCCTATATACGAGCCACCAGCACATGGTGATGAAGACAGTATTAGAGGCTAAAGGCAAGCAGACAAAGTCCAGTGCTATTACAAGAAGAATATGACACACAGTGCAGGGTGCATCAAATTTAACAGAAGCAGATGAGGAGTGTCAAGGAATAAAAGACATGCTGGTCAAAAAACATGAGACAGCAATTGTGCCAGATAAATTGATAGGAGAGTACATTTTATTGAACCATCAATGGAAAGAACATTGATGAATATTACAAGATGGTGCGAGAAGGCAGAGATAAACAGGAGGCAGAGAACGAGAAGAGGAAGTGAGAGAAAAGGAAAGATGAAGAGATGAGAAGGAAAAAGAGAACAGACAAAAGGATGACATGGAAAGAGAAAAGAGATGAAAAGAGTGGAAGCAAAGGAAAGAGACAGAAGAAAGGGAAACAGAGAGACGTTTAGAGAGACACTGCAAGGAAGATGGTGCTATTATCAGTAGATATACATTGTTAGACAAGGGAGAAGAAGGAATTGTAAGAAGAAATAGGGACACCGTGAACAGGAAGAGAAGGGATGCTACTAGCATAGGAGGAAGCTGCGGAACATATAAACAAGACAAAGGCAAGGAGGTGCTAGAAGAAGTAACAAGTGGGACATATGGGAGAGATCCCCTTAGAAAATTGGACTTTGAGGACAAGGACGATGAAGAAGAAGAGGAAACACCATCAGAGGAGGAATATGATGAGGAGAGTGGGGAAGAGGAGGATGCACAGGCCCTGTCTACAGGCACGGGTGTAGGGAGAGAGGTAGTGTGCTCTGATTTAAAGGAACCAGCAATAGGTCCAGAGCCTATTAAATACCCATGGCTCCCGGGGAGCAATTCAGGAAGCCCAGAATGAAAGCCACCATATGTAAACAGGTTAAGAGATTTACCATCATTACAAATGTTTGCATGACGGATGTGCCAAAAAAGACAAAGGTTGTGACTGCACCCGCATGCAGAACAGGACCGGCACAATTCCCATTGTTACAGAAAGCTCGTGGACTGGCACAATATATACCTTGCCCACAGCAGATACAAATAATCTAATCTACAAATGAGTGTCTCTTACAGCATGCGAAGGGAAGTGGATTTATGAGTTAGAACGAGAGACGGCAGGCATTACATTAGCTGTGGGAGACATGAAAAGTTTGTTTGCTGCGATATTGGGTTAACAATCAGACATTTGGAAAAAAGCAGGGTATCCTGGGGTGACATCCCAAAATCCAAGCCATGACGGAGCACCTTTTAATAATTGCAGAACAGACATTTGGAGGGCACTTAGAATACAATTTCTAGAAACATCAGACATGAGCACAATAATCATATGAAAGATGGGACCAGATGAAGACCCTCTACTTATATACAAGACATTCAGGAAAAATGGCACTTAGAGACAATGGATTCTTGGGCCAAACACATAACTATTTGTTACCACATTTTATGGCAGTTAAAGAAAATTGTGGGGATTGGGGCAAAGTCATGGCCTGCCATGCAGTTGACTATTGTCCATCATTGTAGACTAAAACAAGAGAAGGACAGAAATAAGGTTGAGGAAAGAAAGATACATGAAGTGAAATTGCTCCAAAAGAAGCTGTCAAAACTGACAGTAGAAAGAGCCATGTTAACAAATAGCGTGGGGGGTACCACAGCGTGCAGGAAGCACAGCAGATGCAGCCACGGTTAAATGGGAATTTTGCAGAAAGAGGGGCCTATCATTTTTATCCCAGGGGGAGAGGGTTTGCACCCAGAGGCAGAGGGTTTGGATTCCAAACACCACACGTAGGAGGATGCAATGGAAGCCAACCACGGTTCGGAGGACCACCTGCACAGTGCTGGAAATGCAAGAGACTGTGACCCTTTTCACGAGTTTGTAGGAGTGGGGGAGGCATACATCAAAGCTGGCAGCTATTCGGCCAAGAAGGGGGGGTCACCATAACCAGCACAGTCTAGCACTGCACCACCAAACTATAATGTCCAAAATTACACACAGTATCAGCAACCACAGGCACAGGAAATGCTGCAAACACAGTAGGTAGTGACACAACAAATGCAACAACCACAACAGGTGGTAACATTGATGCAGCAAACTCCAGTGTGACAAGTACTACAGAATACAGCATTACAATGGGATGCAAACCTAATACTGCAGGCACCGGCAGCATCCAGAGTAGGGGGTGTGACAGTAGTGGGAGGGAATCCCTTTTTTCAGGAACAGAACTGAACATGTATCTACAATAGGATATCCCACAGAGTGACTTGATGTGTTCAATTCTATCAATTACCCCAGACCCTCAGGAGGAACTGAATGTTAGGTGACTCTAGGTGACAAGACTTTTTTCTTCTTGGTTGATATGGGGCGATGAGATCCTGTGTTATAGATGAAAAGTTTCCAATGTTAGGAATATCGATGGATGCACAAGGATTCTTTGGAGCTATGGCGACAGTTCCTTTACAGACAAATTGCCCATAACTGTAGGAGAGCATGAGATGGCTATGCCATGGTTATACTCTAGAAAGACACCAATCAACATATTGAGGGGAGACCTGAAGAGTAAATTAAATATGATGATTTATTTTACTGAGGAGGGGATAACTTGTTCCACACTAGGCATTCATTGTGTGAATGCTTGAGAGTTCATCAGAGCATTTTATGGCCCAGAGGTATTCCTTGGTGGAGTACAGATACTATTGGCATGGCTTCCATGAATGCAAGAAAAATTGATCAGATTACCCACAGAATTTCTGCTCAGACCAGAGATAACCATGGATGTGGAGAAAGGGCAAATAATTACAATTGAAATAGAATCAGTAATAATAAGAGAAGACAGAGTAATATTACATGGAGTTGATGGTGCAGGAGTGACCTGGCGCACTGTAGTAGTGCTTGACTTGACACATAGATTAACTGACTTGAATGAGGAAAATCTATTTGAAGACGATGACTCAGATGGAAATGTGATTTTTGATATTTGCCTTTCATATAATTTATAAATAGAGAACAGAGAGGTTGCCCAACTCATATCATTTGTGTGGCGGGTACCACCATTTATGCATGATGTTTTGGCAAAGGTACCAAGTTCATGGTGGACCACCGGTCCACATGACATTGTTTTATTAAAAGGAGTAGGAGCAGTGAGAATAAAATTGAAGAAGAATGCCGTTTTACCACAAATAAAAACAGTATCCCATGTCCAAGGAAGCTGATGAGGGTATTTATGAAACCATGGCTGCCTTGATGTGGCAGGGTACACTAGTGCCTTCAGAGTCACCATGCAACAGGGCAGTGTACCACATGAAGAAAGCACAAGGGGGTATTGGAGATTTATACAGGACTTACGACCTCTGAACAACATTTTTGAAATTGAATACCCAGTAGTTCCCAATCCAGCAACAGTATTATGTAATATACTATCCACAGCACAATATTTTAGTTATTGATTTAAAAATCCATTCCCCTACACTAATATTTGACTTTGTTTACTTATTGCAGGATCAGATTACAACACAGTTGCATCACAGAGGGGTACTGTGAGTCCACCAGTGTCTTTAATTGAGTGCTGCAAATGGGCATGGGAAATGTCCAAACTGACAGCATGGTCGTACAGTATGTGGATAAGGAGAAATTTAAATATTGTCAGGAGGAGGTATTGTACATAGGTCAGATAATATCAAAAAGATAATATCAAAATAAAGGAAGAAAGTGACATCTGAAAGAGCAGAGGCAATCAGCAAAAACGGCGAGACCAAATACAGTGAAAAAGATGGAACATTTTCTGAGACTCTGCAATACCAAATTACAGTGAAGAATTGTTATTGTTCTCCTATTTAAATGGAGATGTGAGTAAGGTGGTTCTGCGACAGAAAATGTCAGAGGGACACAAACCGCTGGTATATTACAGTTGGATCTTAGACCCAGTAATAAGAGTCCATTACCCATGCGAAGAAACATTAGCTGCAGCAGCCTTTGCAAGTGAGAAGTCAGCGACTATTAAAATGGGCTGTTCAGTTACATTATATGTGAAACAAGCACATTTTGCCATCCCTGAAAAGCCAAGAACACACTGACTGCACAGAGAGTGGCAGGCTATGAATTAACAATCTCAAATCCTTTTATCAAAGCTGTTATGTGTCACAGAGTGAACCCAGCGAGGTTGATAGTGGAACCATTGAAAGAGGGAGATTATGTACATGATTGCACTACCTATACTGACTTTTCTAATGACATGCCTCAAGCTAAGGAAAATGCCTTAGGAGGGGATATAATTCTCTTCATTGATGGGTAATCAATGATCAAACAAAGCAGTAGATTGTGACATAGTGGGACAGCAGTAGTGAAGCTAACAGACAACACAAAGTATGAAGTTGTTAAAAGCGTGGAATTGTCAGCACATTTTTCAGCGCAAGCAGCAGAGTTGGTATCCATGGTTTTAGTGCTTAAGGAGCATGAGGATGAGGTGGTGACTTTGCACTCTAACTCCACCTACATGACGACAACAATACATTCCGGGGTGTCACGTTGGAAAAGGAGGGGCTTTCAGTGCGCAGATGGCAAACCAGTACAGCATGTGCCATTGTTAGAGAGACTATTGGAAGTCCTTGAATGGCCATAAGTGATCACGGGGGTCAATTGCGTAGTGCATAAGAGAGGCACAGGCATGATTTCTCATGGCAACAAAGTTGCAGGTGCAGGAGCCAAAAGGGTGGCATATTTTCCAGAGATATTAGACATTACAATTGCCCTAAACAAATAGACATGTACATGTAACATGGTGTTGACAGAAGATTTTAACAAACTGCCAATAACTCAGTTTGTGGAGTTGCAGGGATGCACCTTGTAAGAAAAAAAGGAGCTGTGGAGGAAGAGGGGGTGTTCCTTATCGCCCTCTGAATTAGTGTGGCACCAGGATAGCACAGGGAAACCCATTGTGCTAGTCGAGCTGCTCACAATAGTATTGGAGCAGCTCCATTTTCCAGCACACATCACCAAAAAATGCCTTGCAGTGTCGATTTCGGATGCCTGGCTCATCCCTAATCTAAATGAGCATGTGACTAAATTTATTATAAGTTGTATGACGTGTCAGATATGTACTGCTGGCCACAAATTCAGAACGGTCAGATGAGCAATACCCCGCCCTAATGGACCATTTCGGTATTTGCATATCGACTTCAGCCCTTAGAGTTGTACACCAGAAACAAAGTTCTGTGCAGCGTTGGCATATGCCTAGATTGTATGGACTTTACATAGTAGAAGCAGCAACCTCTTCTGCTGTTAAGGTAGATGGACGGTGAATGGCTCCAGTTAAGCAACGTCAGGAAATGCTGTTGTGATTCCCCCACTCCCCTGTCCAATAATATGAAGGCTGAATGTGAAGATGAAGAAGTCCAAACACCCCAGACCCGAGTGATGACCAGAACCAATCAGCATCAGGAGTAGCAGCGGCAAGAATAAAGACAACTAGCAGGTTTTTGATTCCAAGAATTTTGGTCGCCATTTTCCAAAGAAACTTTTTAAGCACAGTGTGTGACCTTTCTCATTCCAAGAAGAATATCAAATGCTCCCCATAGCTATCCTATTTTTTGTTGTCTTTCTGTTTTCCGGAACACTTAATCTCTTTTTTAGGAGCTTGGAACATTTTTCTAACGGTTTTGTTGTTTAACTTAAAAACGTATGTTGTCCTAGAACAAAATGTTCTCTCACTCCTATCTGTATTCTCATGTGAACACTTATACTTAAAAAAGTGACATTTGCTCAGGCAGAACAATGCATTTATTGAATGATATTAGATATTCTCTTTTATTGCCTGGATATATTTACACACATAGATATCTGCAGTTTTATGACGAAGACGAATGGTGGCTTCGGTTGATGTGCGGGGAGAAAACCTCTTGGGTGATCGCAATAGTTGGATTCTTCCTAGACACAGGACTGCTAACCAAAGATAAAATGGGAAAGAACGTGGGCCAAGAAGATAAATAACATCATATCTACTGTGCAACATAGTGGAGACTTAGGATTCAGGACTACTCGAAACAAGGAGTTTGGAACCTATATGGAGATACCTAATAAAGGAAGGACATATAAGTGATACACTCTTGTAAAAATTGTTTGAAATTCAATTGAAACAAGAATAAACAAATAATAATAAAAAAGTACAGCTTTTGCTCCGGGCTGTGTGAGATGGGGTCTAGTTGAATCTGCCCGTGCATTGAGTCCCAGGACTTGGTGACTTTAACCCCCTGCACACACCTCCCACAGTCCAAGCAAGATGGAACATGACTTACCCCATACCTCACCTCTCAAATGTTTGGCATTGAGTGATCCCACAGGCAATCATTACGTGGCCCTTTCCCCATCGCCCACTCCAAGTGCCCACTGCAAGGCTATCATTATTTCCCCAGCGTGTATCTTCTCAGCGGTTCCTGGCTAGCAATGCCTGCCCCCAACCAATCCCATCACAGGCACCCCAGAGGCCATCAGCACAGACTAATTACACCCATTTCAGCAGCAAGGCCCTCTTCAGAGCTAGAAGGGACACTGAATGGGACCCCGCCCAGAGCATTAGACAAAAGGCAGATACGCTAGCTATCCTGATCATAGCAACCTTTTTTCTCATTTTGCTCCCTTTATTTCATTATTTGCATTGCAGTAAACGAGCTTGCTACTAACGTTGTGGCCCAGCCAGTATCCAGTGTGCATAACAAAGGTATATTGACTGGAAGTATGGAAAGTATAATTAAACCTAGAGCATTCCCTAAAGCTAGAAATCTGATTTCAAGATTAAAAAGGAGGGTATCATATGAACTAGAAACACTTGAGCAAGTGTCTTGATAATTCCCGCCACGTCAGATTAGAGCTGTTTTGTGTATTCCCTCATCCCGTACGCCGTGAGTGCTTCTAGAGTTTTTACAGCCACAGAAATACTGTAAACACAGCGCATTGGTTGACACATCTTGCCCTAATCATGACATAAGGACAATTCCATGGTATGACAGCCACTATAGAGTGGGTAACACAAGTACACACTGCATGTGAAGATAGTTTTATAAAATACATTCCCCTAATGATTAATGCAAAGACACAAACAAAGTAATGAAATACATGCTGTCAGGTACAAATAGGAGATGCGAATAGAAGACTGCACATTGCTGCAGTGCAGTGATGTACAAGGGAAAGAAATACCCGATTGCTGGATTCAACAGTATTTACAAATAAAAGGAAGTCAATTGACAGGCTGAAAAGCACTACCACTCCTAGCACAGCCTCAGCGGGATGTGCAGAATGCAAATAAGGTGTGCCTTGAATGGCCTGAATACACAAAACTGTTCATCTGGGTAGAGGGTGAGGGAGGACCAATACCCATAATCTGAGTGAAATATGCAACTCTGTGCTTCAGAAATAATTGCACAGTGAGAGTTGGAATAAGCACAGGCTGCAGACGCATTTTTGACTTGTCAGGTATGAGAGTAGGCACAGCTGTAGTAATGGACCACTATTGGGCTTCTGGTTCAAAGGCCTGCATGCAACTTCCCCCAAATTGGGGAGGTCTCTGCTCCCTAGAGATAGTAAGTGAAGAAGCACTGGTGGTGCCCAGAGTGAGGTGGAGATTGGTGGTTTCCCCCTGATGAGTAAAAATCAGAAATTAAAGGTGCATAACTCTAAAACACACCAAAATGGTAAATTATTTGTCGATAAAATCAGTAGAACCCTATGATGACATACCAGATGAGCATAAACTGTTCGGTAAAGCAGCAATGATCTTTGTGTCCTTCCTTGCCCCTGGGTACAAATGGCAATGAAGGCCAAGTGGTTACAAACACCCAAATGGGAGCTGTTTCAAACAATAAATGCAGCTATACACGGGTTTAACGCATTCAAAGAAAAGTTCAGAGCAGTGAGACCAATGACCCTCTAGTGAACAGATATGTCCTTGATCTGATAATGGCCATCAAGGGAGACATTTGCACAGAAATAGGACCATCTTGCTGTAAGTACGTTCCAGCAAACAATGAGGAGAATGGGACCCTTAAAGAGACCATCACCGCCATACACGAACTGCACACCAAGATGGTATCAGAGGTGGAAGACATCAAAAACGATGGTTGGCTTGATTATCTCTTTTTATGTGTACACACCTGGTTAGCAAACACATTCAAAATATTATTCGCCATACTGATGCTGGTCCTGACAGCTATCTGTGTCCAACAAATAGCACTGAACCGAAGTAAAAGGGGAAGCAGGAAGGACCTGGAAATTACCGTAATAAAAGATGCGGATGCACAAGTACATAGGTTTACACAGGTGGATGAACTACCCAAAATGTAGCGCAAAGACCATCTTATTGGATCTCCTGTGACATTGTCTGAATGTCCTGTTGACGCCCACTATTACACCGGACATTGGGTGGATTGTGAAGCTGATGGGAATTGCTGCTTCGGGACTTGTGATCCTGAAGAATACATAGAAAAGGGAGGTAGCTTGAGGAGGGTGAGCAAAATATGGACACCCAAAGATTATTGTAATCGAATGGGCAGAAATATGGGCATGGTCGAAAATGTGATCAGAGGGTGGAATGTAATGGCACAGATGAATTTGTCTTTAATACCTTTTGCTCCGCTCCACCCCATTACCACAAGGGCGAGAGCCGTTACAGATTGAGAGAGCCTCACCACCTCATGAACCTAGATGTGGTTGACAATATGAGTTAAACTGAGCTCCCTGAAATGATATGCTTAGCCAAAGTGAACGTACATGCAGTCTGCCATAAAGATTTAGTAAGGTTGCACAACACAAGCAAGGATTAAAAGTAGTTTGTAGAGTGCACAGTGTGCGTTATAAATAGTGCAACATAGTATAAAAGGAAAGAAGGTTCCTTTATACCAAGAAAGGGACCCTCTACACCGATAGGGCAGTTGAATTATAGGTAGACAAGATGCTGAATACACGGGCAGGAAATCATCATATGGCAAACATACAGGATGCATAGAGGTGGCTGTAGGTTGCCGAAAGGGAAACAGAAAGACAGCAGTGCAACCATTTTTCTAACAGAGAGGGTGCAGCAGGTCTCAGAATTAGCAAGGCCTCAGAACTGAAGATTCAGCATTTATAAAAGCACATGTTTTGTAGAAACTTGTGCAGAGCTCAGCAGTAGTTTACAGCCAGAGCCAAGGTTAGGAACACGGAGTGGAGTAATAGATGAACGGAACACAGGCACTAGATAACAGTTTCCAGGACAGGACTCCCAAGTCAATCAATTTAATAAGAGCACAAACAACCATTGATGTCCAGGTTCATGAGACCAATAAGCCAAAAAGACTTTATAGAAGGTAGCTGAATAGTGACCCAAGCCGCAACAAAGTACACAACATACACACTAGAATTAGCTAAAACCTCAATAAATAGAAGGAAATCTACTCTCAAACACAGTACCCTAACACTTGATCCAGAGAGGCTATTCACTGGCTATTCATTACATTAAAAACATATATAAGACATGGGCAGAACTCCTTCAGCATGCACATAGACACCAGACAGCACACAAGGCCAAGTACAAAGGATATGGAAGGTCTCATTGCCTTAAAATGATTACAATATTCTTTAATTGGAAGTATGGCAGTCCTTGGAAGTCTCTTCCCCCACTTATGTCTTGCTCATATCTTGACGCATGGTGAAGGTGTCCAAGGTTTGTAAGATAGATGCCAACTAATGAAAAGCCCCCTTGCTACACTGCGTATGATTAATATTGCCAACCAATCACCTCTCCCTGTAATGATGTAATAGAACATTGTATTAAAAGTAGGGTGGGTCTAGGTGGAGTGATCAGGGAGACATTGGGCCTCATTACGACCCAGGCGGTAAGTTACCGCCTGGGCCGTGACTTTACCACCATGGCGTAAACTACGTTTACGCCATGGTGGTTGGCGGACTTACCGCCCCATTCCGACCTTGGCGGGGCGGTAAGTCCCCAATCCCCATTTACCCTTCCCCATTCCCATTTTTGCCCCATAGGGCATAATGGGAGTGGGGAAGGCGTTAATTACGCCACCGTAAATTACGGTGGCGTAATTAACTCCATGGTCCCTTAGCGCCATGGATTTTAACACCTGCTAAAAGCAGGTGTTAAAAGCGCCATGGCGCTAAGGGACCTCGTAATTGGCGGTAAGGGGTCGGCGCAGCTAACGCTGGCGTAAACCCCTTACCGCCAGGGTCGTAATGAGGCCCATTGACCAATTAAGTGAATACCCCTATGCATTCTATACATATTTTGAGCCATTCAACAACCCCACTTCCCCGTATGTTTTGCAAACTGACAGTGTAATATGACAACATTGGTGAAGCAGCTTTTGTACAAAACCTGCTTACAATCACTGAAAATAGGAGAGCAATGAGAACTGAATGCTTGTATGCTGTCCCAGCTTGGATTCGTTGTTTAAATAAAGCTGGGGTTTGACGTGCACCTGAGTCCTCCATCATTGAGTATTATTCGGACTAATTTTGTGATCATGAGACTATCAGAAAAAACAGTGATACCAGCCAGAACTAAATAAATAAAATATCTCTGGAATGTGGGGAACGACAACCCTAAGATGTAAAATCGCAAGTGTTTCCATTGAGTTAATTTAACATTTCATTTAAATCCCTTGACGCTTTCAAGTCGATGTTTCTACCTCATCCTGTACCCTTAGGAATTATCACATGTACTTCTGAAAGCAGGATTCCCACGTCTGCTGTAAAAGGAGTTTAGATTGGTTTACTCAACTCAATCCAGAAATAGCTGAGATCAGATCGTACTTCAAGGTAATGTTTACTTAAATTCAGTCCTTGTAAGCTGAACATCCTCACTGGAAAACAGGATAACCATACATCCTTCATTTTAAACTTCCTGCCACATCAGGAGTGGAAAAACAAATGCATGCGGATGACGTACTACATGCAGAACCCAGCCTGGTGGTGTTACAGTGTCAGTTTACCCATTATCAATGGTAGTTAGCAGAGCTATGCAGAGCGCGCAATGAATGTTGTGTGGCTTATTCGAATTTGCTTGAATGACAAGAATTTGTATTAAGGTGAAAGAGATATTATTTTGTAAATTAACCGTAGACACCCACTGCACCTTAGTTTCATGCTTGTGATTCAGCTCCTCAAAAGACGGCTGAAGCCTGCCTTGCATGGCAAGTTTGATGATATTTAATTTCAAGCATACACAGGCACAAGTCAGCATTGTTTTTTTGCAGATTTATAATAACCCAGCCACACGAAGACGAATTGGTACAAGTTGTAACAGGGGGGGTTAGCCTCTCCAGCTTGTTTTTTTGCAAACACAGGGGGAGAAAGCAATGCTGGTAGCATACCCACCCCCCAAAAACACAATTCAATGCACCACAAAATGAGAAAAATTCACATCAATGTACCAAGATGCAGGCGAACAAAACATGTTTTAAAAAAAAATCAAAAGTCTCTCTGAAAATTAGATAGCTCCACTTGCCCCGATAAAATTGCCACTTCTAAAACAGCTTTCAGCAGAATGAGTCCATTAGGCATCATGGAACAGCTGACTTTGTCCTCTGCAAAGGTATACCTGGAAGAGTTCTGTCAGAATTCAAATCTCTCTCTAGCCACACTTTAACACAATGGCTTGTATGCGATTCTGTGATGCAGCGTCACATTTACAGCAGTTGCGGCTGGTGAACTTTTAAAAGTGGTGGGGTGTAAAGGTAGTAGAGAGCTAGCGAGCGCACCGAGTGAGCCCGACTTAACAAAGAGCGGTATGGGGGGTTCTCCCCCCAGTGACATTTTTTTAAATGAGGTGTTGAAATGGGGAATTTTACAGCACAGTTTTCCAGAAAAGTTTAAGAAAATGACCAAAGATGCAAAAAGTTCTCAGAGGGGAACCCACATAATATTCTACTACCAGAGATGCCAGGTTACCGACAGTACACAGGGCCAGTTTGCACAGAAAATCATGTATGTGCTCATATCCTACAAGGGCACAAATATGCTTCCATCATTAAGGTAAATGCTGGGTAAAGTGTGCCACTGCTGTCCCTGAAGCATTTTCCTACTTATATCATTTTGCTGCCGGAATAATGAATATTGCCATATTTTATGTTCCACTTGGTTATGAGATGCAAGTCCATTACCCCATGTGGTTTTCCAAGAATTCCGTGTGTGGTAAATACTTCGTACAGCCAAATACTGTGAGTTCAAATACCTAATAACCCAACAGGTGCTGGTCAAAATTGTAAAAACATCACAGAAGTCTTGATAAGCACTGGCATTAGACAGGACACTAGGGATCTAGTCTCAGCTACCCTCACCAGTTGCAGCTTGAACCTAGTGGTCCTTTTACTCCCTCCCTGCTTCATACCCACAAGTTAGGATCCAGTAGCACTCACACAAACTTTCTTATTGATCCTTCGGGATCCTCCTATCTTCTCTTCTGTAAGAAACACATTCACCTTTTCACTGGAGTCCTACAAAAAAAAGCAAACCGTTTGTTAGCATCTGTACCTCCTTCGAAATTAGAGGCAGAACTTATAGTGAATCCTATACCCATACAGTACAGACTGCCAATGTGCATGTCCAACAAGTTACGAGTCTGAAATGCCCAGAGAAGACTCTTGCAAGTTCAGATTTCAGTATACTGAACACCACATGGTACACAGCCTTGCATGAACAGTGGCAGAGTTCAGAGCCTAATGTGCATTTCATATACTACTGTAGTCATTTCTTAGAAGCACGATATTAATGCAAACCAGTGTATTTTTGTGCATTTTGAATTCTTCCCCAAGGATATTTTACTATTGCTGATGATGCACCCATTCTGCTGTTGATTGCAGCTGATGCAGTAATATCAGTAATATCAGTTTCATATAGTGTTTCACGAGGGGATCCCCCAGATCCTGAAGTCCATAATAATAGTCGTTAAACTGCAATTCAATGATACAAAGTTTAGCACTCTCTAAAAGGATGAGTAACCCCTGCTGTGATTGGCATACCTGTCTACAGGTTGCACACAGACCTCTGAAGCAAATGCTTAACCTGCTGAGCTATGAGAAACTTCTATACAACAGGAAAGGGTTCCTAGTGATAGCCTCGACATCCAAAGCATCGAATGCAAAAGCCTCGAAAAAATGCATTAAAAAAATGCATTTTTTTTATTTTTTTTTAATAGGGGGGGTCCACCCAACCCCCGTTTTTTGTACCCCTTAAAACCCATTTTTTGGATACATTTTTTTCGAGGCTTTTGCATTCGATGCATTGTATTCGATGGAATCACCGGATACCCAGGAAAGATGCGTCCCCATTGCATGCTGCAACCAAATCTGTGTGAACAAGAACTAAATGGATGGGGAATATAGCAGAGTGATCCGCAGCCAAAGCATCCTGGGCAGTGTAGGGTGGCCTGTGACTCACGTGCCACCCTACACTGCTCAAGATGCTTCTGGCTGGGGATCACTTTGATGTATTCCTCCTCCATTTAGTGTATTCCCGTGAACACTCAGATGTTCAACTCGGCCGTAGCTCCGGCTGAAGATGTGTGGAAGCCCATTTCAACATGATGGTGCTTGGGCCCTTACTTATAGTGGAAAGCAGTCTGAGGCGCTCCTGGAGGAGAGGGATTATATTGGAGTGTGAGCACTGGCCCTCGGTCACTCATCCGGCAGAGTTGAATCCCTCTGGGACAACAAAAGTATAGCTCGTTCTACTCATCCTCCACGCTTGTTGTCTCCCCCTTGTGATCCCGGGACTCAAAACCAAAGAAACACGAGAACTTTTAGACTGCAAAGAACATCTGAAGGGAAAGACAATTGGACTCTGAACCACAGCGCACTATGCGAATTATTCCAACAGGTGCCCTCACTCCCAAGTTACATCATTGAGGACATAAATATTCTTGAACCAAATCCCAACGGGAGAAAAGACAGCTCCTTTTTACACATTTCCTCGCAAGCCACCCAGGAAAGGTTGTGGCACGCTAAAGATAAATTATTTAGGTTGGGATTTGACCTAATCTCTGTGCAAGACCCTCTAACGGCAAGGAATCATTACCCTCCACAAGAAGTCTCACCAAGGCAAAAGCCATCCTATAGAAAAGAAACAAGAACTAGATACAACTCTCAATGCAATTATCGAAGGGTAACCTCTCGGCGAACGACCCCCACCACCATCATGGCCGACAAAACACGGCATCTGGACGCGATTAAACCACGAGGAAGTAAGTACCACCAGACCGGATAAGGTGAATCAAAAACAGCAACCAAGTCTTCTGACTCGAAGAATAGAGTGATTCCCAAAGGAATCCGGCTCCAGCCAGCAAACAACCTTTGATGACAGGAAAAATCATTAGGCATTGCCCTACCACAGAAGAGACGAGATGAGATCCCATAGACCTAGGGAAGTGAACAATGAAAGGGCAGAGCCCCACTGGAGCCCATATAGAAGAAACTAGCCATTAGACGAAAGAACAACGGTCGCCCTCCAGGAGCACAAGGATAGAACGACCACCACGATCACACCGCTTAGAATGGGCTTGTGGAACACGAGGGGTTTCTCGCACTTAACTAGAAAATCTGATGTTGACTGACTTTGATGTGCTCTGCCTTCAGGAAACATGGCTAGTGACGAAACCACTGCTCGCCGGTTTTGAGCTAGCCAACTCTCCGGCACTAGAAGGCCTCAAGGGTAGACCCAGATCTGGGTTAATAACAGCAATAAATATGGGCAGCGGTCTGTCATTAAAGCATGTGATACTGGCGTCAGAATTTGTTCTGGCCGTGATCGCTGACTGGACAAGATACCCCTCCTGCGATAAAACTACATCAGCAGAGGAGATTTTACTACTCAATGTTTACTGGAATCCAGCCAGAATAAGGACCACAACATTGCTGAACTGTAATGAAGCCTTGATAGACAGTGCTATGTCTAGTAAGAAGCCCCCTCATATCATCATCATGGGCAACCTGAATGTAGATCTTTCTATGCGCACGAACAGTTCTACTGGACGTGCACACGCATGGAATAATCTTATGGACACGAGAGATCTACATAACCTTCAGCTAGCAGTAGCGGGAGCCGTCCCTCAGATACCTTCTTGGGAAAGAAATGGGGTTTCTTTCCCAAGAAGAAAGCAACTATTGACTACATCCACACCTCTCAAAGCCTCCTGGTGCTACTAGCCTATTTTGTAGTGATTCGCACTAAATCTAGCGATCACAACATCTTGATTGCTGTCTGGCTCACGAAGAAGCCTCCGGTGAGACATCAGAACATCGCGTTGGAAGCAAATACCAGCGGCAACAGGATAAGACTGTCAGACAAAGCCATCGGGCAACTCACGCAAAACTACATCGCCCAGGCGAGAACAGTTCAGACAACGTTGGTCGCTACTGCAGACTACTCCGCATTCTTGACGGCCCTCGTCCCGCAAAAGACAAGGTCTTCCACACATATTGAATCAACTGTGCACATTCATAATGCACTACTAGTGGAGAAAAGAAAAGCCATAAGGAAATTGCGACGTATAGCAGAAAAGTCACAAACCACTGACTCATGGGCAGAAGCTAAGCTTGCCAAGAATAACTACAAAACCTGGCTACGACTCAACAAATATCAACGGTATCAAGATGACGCTGAACAAATGCTGCATGTGATATGCAGCAAGAATTCAAGAGACTTTTGGTCTTTGATCAAAGACAGAGGCAACAGCTCCACGCGACCCTTGATAAATACTGTGAGTGATTCGGCCTGGATAAACCATTTTGAAATGCTATACAGCCCACGTAGAAGATCCGAAAGTTCAAACTTGGATCTGTCAGCCATCACATGGGATATCCCAATGGACCAGGAGACTATTCTAACAAAAATCAGAAAGCTGACCCACTCGCGGGCTGCTGGCCCAGATGGAATAACTAACTATGAAATAAAACAACATACTGTTCCCTGGAGCCTTTTCATCTTGGAAGAATTTAAAAAATGTGTGGAAACAAGTTCAATCCCCCCCTTCGTGGAAGCAGGCAATTGTGGTCCCAATTTTCAAAAAGGGGCCCAGGGACAATCCGAGCAATTATCGGCCCATTGTCCTTCTCGACTCTATAGTATAGGGAAACGATTTGGATCTCTGTTACTGGATAATTTCCAACATTGGGCAACATGCTCAAAAACTGCAGATCCACTTCAAGCCGGCTTTGTAAAGAACCTGGGCACGGCAGCAAATATCTTTACCCTGAGCATCCTTAAAGCAAAGGTGCTTGAAGGTCGACCAAAAATCTACATCGCCTTCATCGATCTGGTCCAAGCCATTGACCAGATCGAATGAACAGTGCTTTGGGAAAAACCTGAACATCAATTGTGCCCGCCTCAAATTTTGAATCCAATCAAGGCTTCATATACAGGCACTTCTATGTGTGTGCGGCTTAATCAAACTGGCCTGCTCTCTCCATGGATTAAAATAGGCCGTGGCATGAAACAAGGCTGCCCACTGGCCCCGGCACTTTACAATGCCTGTATCGCCGACTACGAGGAATGTGAGAACAGAGTGAAGTCTTTCCCATTGACGTTAGAGGAAGAAAAAATATTGCGTCTGCTATATGCAGACGACATAATACTCATGGACCACACACCGATAGGTCTCCAGAGGCAAATTTCCAACTTGGCCATTTATCTTAAAGATAATTTTCTAAAGATGAATCAGGAAAAAACAAAAATCATGGTACTGGACAAAAATAAGACCACAAAAAAGACCTTCACATGGTCAAGCTTTAAATACCTTGGAGTGACTTTTAATAAATGCACTATCGCAGCTCCTATGCAGGACTGTTTGATGGCAAAGATACGTCTTTTAATAACGCAATCCATTGCTATCAAAAGAAAACATGGTCGCTTCACGATATCCCCTCTATTGACGTTTTAAAAGTCGAAAGTAATCCCTAGCCTTATATATGGAATGGAAGCAATGCTCTATCTCCCTGGAACACTATGGCCAACGTTAGAGGGCCAATATTGGAAGAAGGTCTTGAACCTTCCCTCTTTCCTGCCAATTTCCATGATTAGGAGGGAGTTAACCCTTCCACCTCTAAGCTTGGTTGTGCATGGAACTAGTTGATGCTATACAGACAAACTTTGTTACCCTCGCTGCCTTTCATCTTAAAGGTCATCAACAAGGAAATCCAAGCCGGGCACTCTGCAAAAGGCTGGGAATCTGGACCAGTAAAAACTAAAAACTGCTGGCTAAGATAGGCAGCACGGAAGCTGAACTGATCCAGAACCCTGAAAAAGTGAAAAAAAAGATTCTGGAAAGTGACTGGATTCCAACTCTAGAGGAAGCAAACCACATTAAGTACTCGCTGGAGCTCCTGCTGGATGTAAGAAAGATCAACAACACTCGCAGCTACCTGATTAAAAGTTTGGATAGGAAGCTTCGAGAAAACTTTATGAGAATTTGCTTAAACATCATGCACACCAATGAAACTCTAGCAAGATGGAAATTGAGCGATTCTGTAATGTGCCGATTCTGCACACAAAAGGAAATGACAGAAACTACTAGACACCTCCTTATGAACTGTCGGGGGCTGATCACCGCTCATTCTCGCCACCTGGGACCTTTGTTTAAACATCTGCAGTTTTATGACGAAGACGAATGGTGGCTTCGGTTGATGTGCGGGGAGAATACCTCTTGGGTGATCGCAGTAGTCGGATTTTTCCTAGACGCAGGACTGCTAACCAAAGATAAAATGGGAAAGAACGTGGGCCAAGAAGATAAATAACATCATATCTACTGTGCAACATAGTGGAGACTTAGGATTCAGGACTACTCGAAACAAGGAGTTTGGAACCTATATGGAGATACCTAATAAAGGAAGGACATACAAGTGATACACTCTTGTAAAAATTGTTTGAAATTCAATTGAAACAAGAATAAATAAATAATAATAAAAAAGTACAGCTTTACTCCGGGCTGTGTGAGATGGGGTCTAGTTGAATCTGCCCGTGCATTGAGTCCCAGGACTTGGTGACTTTAACTCCCTGCACACACCTTCCACAGTCCAAGCAAGATGGAACATGACTTACCCCATACCCCACCTCTCAAATGTTTGGCATTGAGTGATCCCAAAGGCAATCATTACGTGGCCCTTTCCCCATCGCCCACTCCAAGTGCCCACTGCAAGGCTATCATTATTTCCCCAGCGTGTATCTTCTCAGCGGTTCCTGGCTAGCAATGCCTGCCCCCAACCAATCCCATCACAGGCACCCCAGAGGCCATCAGCACAGACTAATTACACTCATTTCAGCAGCAAGGCCCTCTTCAGAGCTAGAAGAGACACTGAATGGGACCCCGCCCAGAGCATTAGACCCTACGGTGCTCATATGAGTGGCTCCTCGGGGGGGGGGGTGGTTGAGGGGGGAGTGTGTTTCACTGTGACCCTTCCTCCCGAATCTCGAAAATACGTGGGTTCCTTAGGAATGGAAGCCCCACCAAGGTCCAAAAATAGTACTGGGCATAAAAAAAGAGTGGTTATTTCTCGTGACAATCTATGTGAGCAGGTAAAATGGCGCATTTTCAAAAACATTGGGTCAGTATTTAAGATGTTCCCCCTTCACTGAGAGTTATCAAAATGACCCTCTTGGTCATGGGCAGTGGCCAAACAGCATTGAGCTGACCAGGCTTCAGCTATCCCAAAAAATGTTGTGCTATGCTGACTCTACCTGGCTGACTTGCAGAGCCGTGGCAATACAGAGCAGGACACAGATTCTAGCTGGTGCCTGGGCTTTGCTGATAACAAAGGCCCTGCAATTTGTAACATAAAGTATTTCACTGTTAGCACCTGCACTCATATGCATACATTTTTAGGCAATTGAAATCGTGATATGGGGTTAGTTAGTTCTTGCATGCCAGGGAATTGTTTGGAAGGGTTTAGAGGGGACAGGAGACAGCTCATTCATCACAGTAGTCCTTAAGTGGGTGCTTTCAGACTTAAAGGAGAGAGTTAACTGCTTGCAACATTGAAGCTGTACTAGATTAGTCTCTCTCATTATAATACGTAAAGAAGGTTGATGCACACACGCAAATACGTTTGCCCCCCCACCCTCTATAAAGTTAGCGCCTCTCTCAACAATTGAATGGACCTCCTCCGCTACTCCCAAATGTAGGTTTTGTTGCACCGCTGGTCATGGGCCCCATAATTTGCCACAGACTGCCCACTAAACTGTCCCTTTTTTGGTCAGCTTGCCCCCACCCCGTGGCCCTTTAAAGAGCTATTTGAAGGTTCCACACCCTCATTTACAATAAAGGTGCCAAACAGGAAAGGTAATCCGCTAGAAGGACAATGAGGGTGCCGAGCAGGGGTGTTCCTGCTCAGCACCCTCATTGTCATGGCAGCAGGACACCTTTTCTGTTCAGCACTTTTATTGTCAATGATGGTGTGGAACGGGAGCAGTGTCCCATGGCCAGGACAATGTCCCAGGTGCTCCAGGCAGCAGAGCCGCTCTCCGAGGACCTGACACATTGCTCTGTATCAAGAGAACATTTGAATAGGAGCCATTAGTCAATGATGGGAGGGAGGGGGATCTATTAGCAGGGACTTTTGTCACTTATGAAATCTAAATGGGGTGATAAGAAGTGAAAAGTGTGCATA
The DNA here is from genome assembly GCF_040938575.1 of Ambystoma mexicanum. Taxonomy (NCBI): domain Eukaryota; kingdom Metazoa; phylum Chordata; class Amphibia; order Caudata; family Ambystomatidae; genus Ambystoma; species Ambystoma mexicanum. Next base: position 272,523,526 of record NC_090922.1, read on the forward strand.
ATGCTGTATGCTTTTTGAATCAATGACAATGGCTTTAAAACTCAGGGGGGATTTGTTAGGCTCACAGTCATTTGCATGATGCTACTGTGACTTTGCATGCAGGATGGGGAGGATAAAACTAAAGACATACTGATATTGCTCAACATATTTCTATGACAGTGTATACAGTGTATAGTTTACTATGAAATGCTAGTTTATTATGTAATGTAGTTTGCTTTCATGGTGGTGCTATAAATAAATAATTATTTAAGCACATGAAACTCAAAGCACAGCATTAATAACCATGCATTTCAACTAAACATGGGTAGATGTGCTAATTTGCTTAAATTGCCCACATTCCAATTTGTCCATTTAACAAAAGTGTATTTGTTTGTTTATTTATTTGTAGCGCGCACCAGACCCAAGGGTATCAAGGCGCGAGAACAAGAATACTTTAAGCTTACAAGTTAGAGGGTTATATGGTCACATAAGTATGGTTAATAGGAATACAGTAATTAGTACATATACATTTACAAATAAGGATATACAGTAGAAGAGCAGGGTCCAGTTTGGTTGCTAAGTCACTTGTCTGATACAGCTAGAACTTATAGATCATTTCCTTTAAGCCACTAGATAATGTTTAATCTAAAGTGTGGGTAAGATTGGTCAGTCCTTAGAGTGGGCGGGAGGGAGTTCCACAATTAGGCCGCTTTGACAGGGAAGCTATTCCCTCCGGTTGTAGTCATTTTGAAGGCGGGGACTGATAGTTCGAGTATGCTGCTCTAGTGGGTCTGGATGTGTCTCTTGTTTTGAACCTCTCTGTCAGGTAGCTCGGTGCTGAGTTATTGAGGCATTTGAATGTTAGGGAAGCGGTTTTAAGCTTAATGTTGTCAACACTAGAGAGCCAGTTGGATTGTCTTCTAATAGTTGATATATGTTCTCTTTTAGGGATTCCGAAGGCTGCTCTAAGGACATTGTTTTGCAATATTTTGATTTTCTGAGTAATGTATTTGTTGGATCCCAAGTAGAGAGAATTGCAGTAATCCAGTTTATATAGCACAAGTGCTCTTGCCAGAGTAGTGCAGCTGATTGTGGAGAGGTATGGTTTTGCTGATCTGATCAACATGCAGGTGTAGGAGGTGTCTGATGCCATAGCGTTCACTTGTTTTGCTAGGGTAAGGCTGGAGTCGAGGTACAAACTTAACATTTTACCTCCTTGGCAACTTTGATTGTATGGCCGTCTATGACAAAATATGAGTAGTCTTGGCTGAGTTTCTTAATGTTAGGTGCAGTCCCAGTATGATGAGCTCCGTTTCGTCGTCATTCAGGCATAGACCGTGACGTGCCTTGCATTCCTGGATGATGAGGTGTATCCTATTCATCAAGGACAAATCCTGTTTATAATTCCCAGAAAGTGGGATGAGAATCTGGGTGTGACCTGCGTAGTTAGTGCAGGTGTGTTATGCTCACCTGGTATCAACGGCGACGCCCTTATGGCCTGGTTGCCGGATTCACCCTGGACCCTTCCCGATTCTGGACGGTGCCTTCTATGAAGGTCGGGCCTGAAAACACATGAGGACTGGACTCAGGAACAGATTTCGTTTCCTCCCACCAGCCCCCCTGGACTCGATCTGATGGCCCACTCCTCACCTTGTTGTGATGCCTGGCGTGCTCTCCGTCCTGCATTCTGTGCAGGGACGTGTAGTTTTCTGCGGGTTAGAGCGACCGAGTTAACTTCACTGGTGCTGAGCCATTCAAGTGTCTTTAAGGAGGTAAGTCTGGTTATAGCAGTTTTAAAATGTCCTTGCTTTCCTTTCTTGCTATTAATGTCTTTTCTTTATTTATTCCCACTTAGGTGCACAGAGGTTCGGTGGATGCACTGCTTGGATCAGGCTCCTGCCAGGACGATGGATGCAGGAGTGTATGATGGATGGTAGGTTAAGCGCGAAGTGCGGCACAGTAATGTCTTTTCTTGCTAATCTGTATTCTTTATTCCTTTTCAGATCACGATGGTCTTTTGGGGCATGTGACGATTTCCAGAGCAGAGCCGGCCAAGAAATGCCCAGCCAGGTGAGGTTCTTGTGATTACTGCCGTAAATGCCGTGAGTAACCTGTTTTAACGTTGTCCTTCTTTCTCTCTCCCTCCAGGTGCTTCGTTCCGGTGCGTGTGTGGTGTCCCGATGATGCTGCCGACTGGATGGAAGACCGCGAGCAGCAGAAAGACGGATACTCAACAGATGGAAAGTTGCAGGTAAGCAGAGACTGCTAATGATTTTCTTTTGTCTCCTCTGCAGGTCCGCTGTTCAAGGATCCCCGGGTGCTGGTCTCTGGACACAATGAGCGTCACGCTGCTGGCTGCAGAATAACGCGAAGCACTTTCTGTAGCTTGGGTGTGGTTTATATAGCCTCCCCTAGTAAAGTAGTCAAGGTAAAGTGGTCCGGGCTGAAACACCCAAAACACTGCACCACACAGTCTGGTTCTAAGAACTAGACTGTGTGGGTGCCTCCATGTTGACTGCAGGCCTCCAAGGAAAAAGTACTTCCTTCAAGACAATGGCCCTCATTACAAGTCAGGCGGTGGACCATGGTGCTATTAGCACCATGGTACATGACAGATTCCGGCATGGTGGATGGCGGAATTACCGCCCCCATCACAAGGTTGGCGGGGGCGGTAATTCCCCATTCACCATTTGCCCTTCCACATTCCCATGTTTCCCCATAGGGCATAATGGGAGTGGGGAAGGCGCTAATTACGGCACTGTAAATTACGGTTGCCGTAATAAGCTCCAAAGTCCCTTTGCGGGTTGGATTTTTAACGCCTGCTAAAAGCAGGCGTTAAACACCAACCCGCAAAGGGACACTTGTAATCAGGCGTTAAAGGTTTAATGGCGCCAACGCTCTTTACGGCGCCGTTAACCCCTTAAAGCCTGACTTGTAATGAGGGCCAATGTCCCAACCTGAACATGAGCCTGGCACCAAAGGTGCCAGGACTGACTCCAGGAGAGTCCATGGTGATAATGCAAGGCCCTTGGGGCCCCAAGTGAACCCTGAGTCCTAACCCTACCTGACATGTGACCATGCCAGTGGGGTTTTGGGTCACAGGTCGTGACAGCACTCCCCCCCCAAGGCCCCTCCTAAGGTGATTCTCCTGCCTGGTCCAGGTTTGGCTGGAAAGTTTTGATGAAATGTTCTAAACAAACGTGGTGCATGAATGTTCTCACTAGGTTCCCAAGATCTGTCTTGAGAGCCGTAACCTTTCCAATCAACTAGATAGTATAGTTTGGATCTGGTATATTTGGAATCCAGGATTTCTTTCACTTCGAATTCGGGTACTCCATCGATCATTATGGGTTCAGGTGGTGGCTTAACTCGTGTACCGGGTTGTACTTGTTTTAGAAGTGAAACGTGGAATAATGGGTGAATTCGCATGTTGGCTTGTAATGCTAGTTTAACAGCTGCTGGGTTGATAATGGCTTGAACAGAATAAAGTCCCAAATAGTGAGGGCGAAAAGAGTGGGTTCCTTTAAGAGGTATATATTTTGCGGCTAGCCAAACCCTGTCTCCTACCTGATAGTCAGGGGCCTTTTTCCGATGTTGGTCAGCAAACCTTTTTTGCTTGTTCTTGGCTTGGATTAACTGTTCTGTTGCCTTTTTAAAGGCCTGAGTGATGTTTGCATGAAGAGTCTTTATGGCCGGCATTTCTAGACTGGGAGGGCTGTCTAGTTCGGAAGTACGTGGATGTCTGCCGTAGAGGGTGTAGAAAGGTGTTTGACCAGTACTGGAATGCAATTAATTGTTGTAAGCATATTCGGCTATCCATAATAAATCTCTCCAGGTTCCATCCACTTGGTGCAGCATGCACCGTAGGTATTGTTTGAGAGTCTGGTTGGTCCTCTCTGTTTGACCATCCATTTGGGGGTGATGGCTGGTGGATAGCCGGATGTCGATTTGAGCCATAGAGCAGCATTTTTCCAGAAGTTAGATACGAATTGGCTGTCTCGATCAGAGACCAGGTCTGCAGGGAATCCATGCAGTTTGCTAATGTTTTCCAGGAACACTTTTGCTAGATGGGATGCATCCGGGAGGCCTTTGAAAGGGATAAAGTGTGCCATTTTAGAAAATAAGACTACTACTACTAAAATGGTGTTGAACCCTTGGCTGGGAGGCAAATCGGTAATAAAGTTGAGAGAAAGTGTGTACCATGGTGCGGGAGGAATTTCTAATGTTTGCAGGAGGCCAGCTGGTTTTTGTTTCAGTGACTTGTTTTGTGCACACACCCCACATGAATGAACGTATTGGATGACGTCTCGCCACCAAGTGGGCCACCAATAATTGCATTTCACTTTGGCTAGGGATTTGGCAATTCTGGGATGACCTTCTATCAAAGAATCGTGATAGTCTGAAATGATTTGTTGTTGTAGCTCTGTTTTACGCACATACAGGCGTTCATCAAAATATGGCAGTTGATTTTTAACTGTGTATTGTTTTCCTTTGGTATGCCATTCCAGTAATTGGCTCGGGGTTATTTCACGTTGGATCACGTTTCTAAGCTCAGTTTGTGTTAAAGCTGTGGTGAGGCCTAAAAGCTTGTCCTCGGGTATGATGGCTACTGGATCTGGGGTTGCATATACTTCCTCATCGATGCCCATGCGAGATAGTGCGTCAGCTTTCCTCTTTCTTACGCCTGGTCGATAAGTGATTACATAGTCAAACTCTGTGAAGAAAAGGGCCCATCGTAATTGGTGTGAGGATTGTGCTTTTGCTGTTTTTAAATATTGTAGGTTCCGATGATCTGTGATTACAGTGACTGTATGCCTGGCCCCCAAGAGGTAATGTTGCCATGCCTTGAAGGCGGATTTTATAACAAGCAGTTCCTTATCGGTGATGGCATAATTGAGTTCAGGGGGTGTGAATTTTCGCAACCAGAAGTCCACGGGGTGCAATTGGCCAGTTTCAGGGTCTCCCTGAGAAAGAACCGCCCCCACAGCCATGCTGGAGCCATCCGTTTCCACGATGTAAGGAAGATCCGGACGAGGATGTCTTTAAATCGGGGCTGAGGTGAACCTTTCCTTAAATTCTTGGAAGGCCTTTTCGGCGTCTTCTGTCCAAATTAATTTTTTATCGTTTTTTTGTAGAAGTAACGTGATCGGATGCACAATCTGAGAGAAGTCTGGAATGAACCGATGGTAGAAGTTTGCAAAGCCCAGCATGCTCTGTACCCCTTTTAACGAGGTCAGAGAAGGCCATTTAAAAATGGCATCCACCTTGTGTGCATCCATTCGAATGCCTTTCGGAGTAAGAATGAAACCAAGAAATTCTACTTTGGTTACGTGGAAAAAGAATTTTTCAAGTTTTGCATATAGTCGATGTTGGCGCAGTTTGGCAAGGACAGCGCGGACATGCTTGACATGGTCTTGTTTCGAGGTTGAATACACTAGGATGTCGTCTATGTAGACCAGGGTGCAAACATCGATCAATTCCCTTAGGACGTCGTTCATAAAGTGTTGGAACGCCGCCGGGGCATTACAAAGTCTGAAAGTCATTACCTGGTACTTAAACAACCCATATTTGGTACAGAAGGCCGTTTTCCATTAATCTCCTTTTTTAACTCGGACCAGGTGGTACGCTCCTCTGAGGTCTAACTTAGTATAAATCTGGGCATCTTTGACTTGATACAGCATCTCGGGAATAAGTGGCAGGGGGTAACAGTTTTTCACGGTGATCTAGTTCAAGGCGCGATAGTCAATACAGGTTCTCAAGTCCCCTTCCTTCTTTGGTATAAAGAATAGGGGACTGGCTGCCGGTGATTTAGATGTGCGAATGAACCCATTTGCCAAGTACTGGTCCAGATAGGGTTGTAGATGCGGGTTTTCTGGTTCTGTGAGCGCATAGATTCTGCCACAAGGGATCTGTGCACCAGGTATGTAGTCAATCTGACAGCCATAGGACCTATGCGGCGGTAGTGTATTAGCTTGTTCCTTCTGGAACACATCCTGGAAATCTTGAAATTCTTCAGGAAGAGTACGAGTTGCGCCAAGTATAGATATGCTGATTCTAGGACTCGTAGGAACTTTGAAAATGGATTTGTTTTCTTGGAAATAACAGGTGAAAGCGCAATTACGAGGAAAAGCCAATTTTCTTGCACGCCAATCTATCCGAGGGTTATGAGCAACTAACCATGGCATCCCTAATATTAGCTGGAACTGAGGTGCCTTGATGAGATCAAAGGAAATTGATTCCCGGTGCCCATCCTGGCACAGCAGGGTTATTCCTGCTGTACATTGAGTTACTGGTCCATAAGCAATTTCTGTCCCATCCACAGTGGTTACCTTTTCTGTGTTCAGCTTAAAACTTAAGGGAAGCCCCATCTGTGTGGCCAGATCTCGATCAATGTAATTCCCAACTGCTCCGCTGTCGATGTAAGCTTCAACGATATGCATCCTTGATGGTTGTTGGTGATTGATTAGGATCACTGGTATTGAAAATGTGAGGTTGTGGCTCATTCTTCTCACTCGACAAACTGACCTCTACTTTTGTCGAGCTAAGCAGTTTTCCGACTCCTTACTCTCATCCTTTTCTGTAGCTCCCACAATTCGCTTGTTTTTTTTTATTGGACAGTCTTTTAGGAAGTGCCCAGTTGTCCGCAGTACAAACGTAACTGCTGTTGCCTTTTCTTGTCTCTTTCAGCTTTTGTTAAGGGTGGTCGTATACCTCCGATTTGCATTGGCTCTGTGGTATTCTCTGACGTGCGTGGAGTAGCATCCTTGGTTCGTAGATACAAGGCCTGTGTATCTGATCTGGACCGATCTGCTTTCTGATCTTGTAGTCGATGATCTACTTGCACCACCAGGTTGATACATTCACTACAGTCTCTAGGTGGATGAACCACCTGAGCCAACACGTCCTTCAATTCCCCTCGAAGGCCTTGGTGAAACAACATGGTTCTCTTGTTTTCAGGCCACCTGGTTGCAGCCACTAACCTATTGAAGGAAGCTATGTATGTTAGCAAGTCCTGATTCCCCTGCCGGAGTGATGGGATTTCATTGTCTACAGCTTGTTCATAGGTGTGTCGAGCAAAGAGCTTTTCCATTTCCCTTTGGAAACCCCCGAAGTCACACAGCTAACAAGCGGAACTGACCAGTCTGCTGCACTAGCGCTCAGATATGACAAAATAAATGCTACTCGTGCCTGATCATTAGGGAATGCGCCCGGTCTGCAGAGGAAGTGAAGACGACATTGATTCATAAATGCAGCATACTTCCTTGGGTCACCTGAAGACCTTTCTGGCGATGTTAACGGTATTGCTCCGGGTAAGGTGATTTGTACTGGAGCGGCAGACGACGTGGTTGCCTGTGCCGGTGGATTATTCCTGGGTAATGGAGCTTGTCCGGCCTGTGATAGCAGTAATTGACTGCAGATTTCTTCGGTGCGATCCTTGGTGACGATAAGATCCCTTTGCAGGGTGTTAGTCTCTTGCCTAGCCGAATGCACTTCGGCATGTAATTGTCTTAATAACTGGGCCAGTTGGTCCATTTCTGAAGTCTCCATGGCACCCAGGTGGATAATGTTATGGAGGCTTCGCGTTCTGTTACGCTCACCTGGTATCCATGGGGACGCCCTTATGCCCTGGTTGCCGGATTCACCCTGGACCCTTCCCGATTCCGGACGGTGCCTTCTATGGAGGTTGGGCCTGAAAACACAGGAGGACTGGATTTAGGTACAGATTTCATTTCCTCCCACCAGCCCCCCTGGACTCGATCTGATGGCCCACTCCTCACCTTGTTGTAATGTCTGGCGTGCTCTCTGTCCTGCCTTAGGTGCAGGGGCTCGTAGTTTTCTGCGGGTTAGAGCGACCGAGTTAACTTCACTGGTGCTAACCCATTCAAGTGTCTTTAAGGAGGTAAGTCTGGTTATAGCAGTCTTAAAATGTCCTTGCTTTCCTTTCTTGCTATAAATGTCTTTTCTGTATTTATTCCCCCTTCGGTGCACGGAGGTTCGGTGGATGCGCTGCTTCGATCAGGCTCCTGCCAAGATGATGGACCCAAGAGCATATGATGGATGGTAGGTTAAGCGCGAAGTGCGGCGCGGTAATGTCTTTTCTTGCTAACCTGTATTCTTTATTCCTTTTCAGGTCGCGATGGTCTTTCTGGCCGTGTGAAGATTTCCGAAGCGGAACCGGCCAAGAAATTCCCAGCCAGGTGAGGTTCTCGTGATTACTGCCGTAAATGCCGTGAGTAACCTGTTTTAACGTTGTCCTTCTTTCTCTCTCCGTCCAGGTGCTTCGTTCCGGTGCGTGCGTGGTGTCCCGATGATGCTGCCGACTGGATGGAAGACCGCGAGCAGCAGAAAGACGGATGGAAAGTTGCAGATAAGCAGAGACTTCTAATGATCTTCTTTTGTCTCCTCTGCAGGTCCGCTGTTCAAGGATCTCCGGGTGCTGGTCTCTGGACACGATGAGCATCACGCTGCTGGCTTCAGAATAACGCAAAGCACGTTCTGTAGCTTGGGTGTGATTTATATAACCGCCTCTAGTAAAGTAGTCCAGGTATAGTAGTCCGGGCTGACACCCAAAACACTGCACCGCACAGTCTGGTTCTAAGAACTAGACTGTATGGGTGCCTCCATGTTGACTGCAGGCCTCCAAGAAAAAAGTAGTCCCTTCAAGACAATGTCCCAACCTGAACATGAGCCTGGCTCCAAAGGCGCCAGGACTGAATTCAGGAGAGTCCATGATGATAATGCAAGGCCCTTGGGGCACCAAGTGAACCCTGAGTCATAACCCTACCTGGCATGTGACCATGCAAGTGGGGTTTTGGGTCACGAGTCGTGACAGCTGACACCTAGAAGGTCTAAATCATCAAACAGGGGCTTAGTAAAGATGTTATACATGGTAGAGGAAACGCATGATCCCTGGGGTACACCACACCTAATGGGAGCTGAGTCTGCGGCTACAGATGTAGAGAAGATCCTCATAGTGCTTTCACTTAAAAATGATTTAATCCAAGCTATAGCATGGGAAGAGAAGTGTGCTGCTGAATCTAAGTGGTTGCAAAGTACTTTGTGGTCCACCAGGTCAAATGCTGCTGAGAGATCCAGAAGGAGAAGCAAGGCAGTTTTTCCTTGGTCTCTAAGCTTGTCGACCTGGGCTTTAAGATCAATAAGTGCTGTTTCGGTGCCGTGCTATGGTCTGAAACAACCTGATTGCCGGGTGCCTAGGGTTGGTGCAGCTCCTGGAATTTCTGAATCTGTAAATAGGCCACCCTATCTAATATCTTTAGTAGGAATGGCACTGTGGTGATAGGCCCGTAGTTTGAGGGTACAGCCGGGTCCAGTGATGCTTCTTAAGGAGGGGGAGGACCAGAGATTGCTTGAGATTGCTTGGTATAATGCCTGAAGAGAATGAGGCATTGATCAATTTAGAGGTAAATGGGGATAAATCACTTGCAGCATATTTTATTATTTGTATTGGGCAGTTTTCAGCTCGACAGTTTGATGGTTTAAGCGATAATATTATTTTTTCAACCTCCACTATGGAGACTTTTGTAAAGTTAAATCTTTGTTCAGGTTTGGCGGTAATGAGTGGTTTGTCACTTTGGGTAGTTGTAGGAGGTATGTTTAATTTTTTCTTGTCAATTTTGACTTGGGCGGTCGCAATTTTGTGACTAAGGGCCTTCTGAATGTTAGAGCACCATGTTTTATTTTTGACACAGTTATCAGGTATCTCCAATTCCTTTAGTATTGTGAAAAGCTCCTTAGCTCCTGATTTTGCTTGCATCATTCTATTGTCAAAGCTTTCTTTTGTAGCTCTCCGTATTTCAGTTTTGTATTTTGTGGAGGAGTTAATAAGGGCTGCTTTGTTTGCCTCTGATGGTACTAATCTCAAAGAGGATTCACACGTACGATTCTCTTTCCTAAGTGATTTAAGGTATGGGGTAAACAGGCATTTAGGTGTGCTCTAGATTTGCTGTTTCTCATTTTCAATGGGGCAATAGTATCCAGGGCATTGGCCATGGCTGTATTGAATGTGTTAACTAGTGATGTTGGATCTAGTGGGTCATTTAATCACACTGTGTCTCATCTGCAGCTCCATAAGTGATGCACTTTGTAGCTTATGTTAATTTATCATGCTGAGAAAAGCCTAATCACTATAGAGCTGCTCGATATATAATAGTGCAATTTAGGTATTTTGCACCACAAAGTTATTTGCAACTTGGCTTACTTGTGACAAATTATTCTAAAGCCGCTTCCAGATTGCCTCCAACCCATTCCAAGGAGCAGCATTAGTCTTTGCTACTTGGAGCCTCCAAGTAGCAAAGACTGATGCTGCTCCTTGCAATTTCCTTTTCTGTGAAGATACCTCTGTTGGTTCCATCCGTTTGCATATTGGGAGGTGTGCATGTATTTTGACTCACAGAGACTGGACGGAGCTCTAATATATGAGTTTCCAGCATCTGCAAAGGTCCTGCAGTTTATTTTTGATTTTTTTGTATGGGTTAAAATGCCAGCCCCCACACAGGTAATGGGACAATGTCCCCTCGTGGGGAGGGTGTCCCCCACTGCATGCGGCAGTGGTTTGTATGCACGCGTGCACCCTGCATGCAAACCCCTGCAGTGGGAGACACCCTACCGAGGGGGTGTTGGAAAGCAGAGGGGTGGCAACCACTGCCTGGGCAAAGACTTCAGAAAACAAATTCTGGCACTGGAAGTAAGGCCTGTCACACAGGCCTTACTTCAGCGCTAGCATCCATTTTCTGTTTAATCGTCTGCTTTTGTATTTTTTTTAACAGCAGGCGGCCTGATATTCAAAAGACAAAAGCAGACAATTTTCAGGATTTTCTGCCTATAAACGTAGCTGGCCTGAGCTTATATGCGACAAACTCCTGTATGATCATTGTAAAGACTGGAGAGGGTATCCGTACTCCTGCCCTCTATATGGTAGAATGGTAGAATAGAAGCAAAGAGCATCCCAGCCAAGATTCTCTATATAGTTGAATGGATGAGCAACCAAGTTTTAATCTCTCAGGAGGTGATGCAGGCTGGTTCTTAAGTGCAATGTAGTCCCCAAGCCCCAACAAAGGAATGTCCACACAATATGTTATGTGCTAACAAAGTTCTTCATATAAAAATAAGAATCAATATATATACACTTTTAATAACACACTTTGTACTTTGGCAAATCTAATATGGCAAATATATACAATGTCTATGTGGTACCACACTTAACTATTGACTCCTTTAAAATGCACCAACTGCTGACAGTTCTAATGGCATACAAATTAAACAGTAATGTGCATTAGCATAGGACATAGGAAGGAAGACAAGTTAGTTTAAATAATGGCAGATTAGTACTTTAGCTACTAAGACACAGTTCTGTGTCAGAATCCCCCGCCTGGGCAACCTGTAATAAATTGTATTAACAAGCCCAGTCCATTAATGTTAAAATAGTCTTGTTTCCTGGTCAAAATATTCCACTATCCCAATGTACCTGAGTTTAGCGGAGTTTCTTCAACAGTTCGCCAACGGATTCCTCTTGAGTGGACTCCCTTTAAAGCAGGTGGCACCGGTCATCGAGATTCCTCCAAAGAAATGTGAACACTGTCGTCAAGACAGCATCTTCGACCTTTGCGTTGCTCATCGATGATCGATCGTCGACGTCCTGAGAAGACGAGGCATGTAGTGCACCTCAATGTAAAGAGTTTGTTGCAGCAAGGAAGAGTAAGTGAAGAATTTAGGCCCAGCAGTGGGTGTCGTGTGTCGGCGTTGACGATCGGGACTCGACCACGGCTGGATTTCGGCAGCGTCTTTGTGGCCTTCAGGTGGCGGGAAACCCACTGGCAGATTCTCCTCACTCGTCGACGGCCTCAACTTTCTGGCTAAGGTGGAGTGTTGCGGCTCCAGTTGTTAAGCAACATGACATCAAGCTGTCCCTGCTTCTGGACAACATGACTCGACTGGCTTGCAGCAGTTACGGAAATCTTCTGAAACCCAGTCGACGATGTTGGACATCGACAGCCTCCATGTCCTGGTGCTTTACTTCGAGATTCCCCGTCTACGGTCGACAGCCTTTCGGGACTAGCTTCCAGGGTGCCTCGATGAAGGTCAGCTTCTGCACGATGTTCCCTCATTGCTCGGGGAGAGGTCTCCTAGCCAGGTCCTCTCTTGGACCAGTCCTTGACAGACTTGACAGCTTTTAGATTTTGTCAATGGTAAGCAGCACACCCCTTCTTCTTCCAGCTAGGCATCAAGGATAAGCAGCTTCAAGTTTCAACTTCAGCTTCTGAACAAATTGGTAATTGAGCAGTCCCCAGATATACACATTGGTCTCTTATTCACACTGCTCAGCCAATCTCAGTCTTCCAATCAGTCAGAAGGGCATTCATGCCAATCAGGCTCACCGTGCATTCAGGCCATTCACTTCCACCCAGACATCCATAACAAGTCATGTGGATTGCGGCAAGCACACAGCCTTTCAGCACACCACACGGCATTCATATCAGGTTCAGGCAGGGATGTCTCATTCTTTATGTCTCACACACACAGATACCAGACACCCATAACCTGGAGTGCATATTGGTCACACACTCCATTCACAAAGGTCCCACCCCAACAGCGTACCCACAACATACAGTCACTGGGAAGGTCCAGGTAGTCTGGCCTGGACTTCCCACAATACCATATATGGTTCTTCCACCCAACAGACAGTCAAGGGAAGGGACAGAGTCAGGGCTTCCCAGGACTTTGGGGAAACAAGGTAACAGGTAATAGAAACCAAGAGGCCACAGTGGCCATCTTGTCTACTATCAGGAATCCACTGATTCCTATGATCCCAAAATGGAGGATGCTTAGAGCACCTGTCACATTAAGCATTGCACTGCCACTTGCCGATACCGTGCTCTCTGGGCCTCACACAGGTGCCCAAAAACATACACTAGTTGTAAAGGGATGTACCCCCACCCAAGGGTGCCATGCGTGTATCCCAAGGGTCTCTGTTCACCAGAACCAAAAAGAGGAAGAGCTGCACTACCAGGAGTCCCAAACGGACTCCTGTGCAGAAAACAACACAGAACACACATGATAAGGGAGTACAGGACAAGGACATGGAGACACTGTCCCTTCATTGCATGTCCAGCATCACAATCATCTGCTTTTGTATTTTGAATAGCAGACCGCCTACAATTCAAAATACACAAGCTGACAATCCCACAGGGTTTTTCTGGCTATTAACTCAGCTGGCCTGAGCTTGTATGCGACAATCTCCTGTGTAATAGTATGCTTGAATATTTTGAATATCAGACAGTGGCAGCCTTTCTCACAGTAGAGCCCCAGTTCTGAGTTATGTGCAAATCCTGCACTGCAGAACTTGGGGTGGGAGTTGACACACATAAAAAAATGGGAAAAAACAGTAAGCACTTGCCTGATCTCACAAGTCTGACAACAGTTTCCCTGCTCCTCCTTCCTCTGGTCCAGTGCCAGATCCCCTGCGAGTCGACTCTCTCTGACATTCACTGTTGACTACTGTAGGAGCCCCACCTACATGCTGTAACTTCACAGATATAAAACCAAACACAACCCATGCTCTGTTTGGTTTTGTTTCTGTGAAGTTCAACATGTGGATGGTGCCCAAAGTGAGATCACTGAGTCGTAACCCTGAGCCTCCCCAGCCTTTGAGCATTGACTCTTGAGGAGGATCAATGCTCAGAGGCTGGAACTGAGACACCTGACCCTCCCTCAGCTCCCTGGCCCCTGTCCTATCTCCTGCACAGACTGGGATGGGGTGTGTATAGTCTGACCCCACCCTGTTTGAGAAACAGGACAGTGGGCTGAGCGAAGAAAAGAATGCCTTTGGACCATTTCTTTCTGAACGCCCCAGGCACCCTTTTCAGTCGGGTTTATCAGCTTGTATTGCTGGCCTGGGATGGCCTGCACTTCACATATGCAGCAGTGATGGCTGATTTCAGCGCTCCCCACTGCACATTCAGTGCAACCCCCACCATGTCCATGAGTATCAAGATTTTGCTGTTACTCGTGGACATGGTGTGGGGTGTCATTGTTGATGGGGTTCTGTCCCTCCCGCCTCCATGGCCCAACCGCCACTGATTTTACAGTATTTTGTTTGATTACTCATACCCAATTCAATGTTTCAGCTTTATTTCGACAATAAAGTAATAAAAGCAGTGCACAATAAAAAAGTAAGTACATCAACATCATAAACACTTGACACATTAGTTACTTACAGTTGAGAGCCAATTAATTGGTTACCTGATAAAAACACTTAAAAACAAGTTGGTTCCTCTTGAACAGTACATAGAGTTAGTGCCGTGGCATTTCTCATATGGATTTCTCCTGCCCAGCTCAGATAGTTGCAGGTAGTAGAGACGGCCAGTGCGTCTGTAGTGTCCAAACACTTCGCCAGAGGTTTGCTTAGTATCCTGCAAGCACAATTTAGAAGCAAAGGCTTCATAAAATGCTTCCTCGATCGCTCAGTCACCAGACAAAGTAATAGATCTTGTTGCACAGTTTCATCTGCCTCGCCGCAAAGAATACATGTTACGGGAATGGTATTGTTCCATCGATGCCGGAGTGCGGCTGTGGGCAGAACTACAGTGCTGAGCTTTAAATACCCAGCCCTTTCTCACCTAGAGGTGGCATAATCCAGGTACTCTTTGCAACCGACCCATTTCTTAATAGCAAGATATTGGGCCAGTTGCTCGGAGACCCTGGATTTCACTAGGATATCATGCTGGACCATATCCCCCGCACTTATTCAATTCTTTAGACATTGATGTTATAATGGTGGGGTTAGACCAATACTCCCCCAAGCCCAGATGACCTAAATAACTTTTCACATGGATGACCCACTGCAGAGAGCTGCTCCCTTGCTGGGACAACACATACATGAACGCCTCTTTGTATTTGCGCAGATGATTATTTGACCATAAACAGGCCCAATAATGCACCGGGTGCAATTTTCATATCTTCTCAAAACCTTCTAGACCGGTTTCCAAAAACAATGGAATGTTCGAGGCAGTGGTGTGCAGTCCCAGGATGTTATTTTAAAATGTGGCCTCCGCCACTGCAAGGGACTAAATCTCCACATGACCCCAGAGTTCAGCCCCATACAATGCTGCTTGGCGGGTTTGTGCTTTATAAGCCTCCAGCGAGACCCATACTGCCCCATTCCCCTGCTCGTTAGTGAATCTAGCAAGGGCCCCACTGTACCTTACCAGCGTTAACTTGGCCTTCTCAACTTGCATTTTCCAGCCACATGATGCCTTGACTTAGATAATCATACGATTGGACCTGCTCAAGTGTGCCTTCCTCAAAGAGAGAGTTAAAGGCTTCTGCTTCTTCCTGGGGTTGGCATTGAAAACCATGGCCTTGGTTTTGCTAATGTTCAGGGAGAGCCTGTTCCTCTAAAAATAAAAGCCACAAAAATCTCCAGTTGTTTGCGGGCACCGGCAGGTGTTAGGGAGAGGAGTGCTGCATTGTCTGCAAAAACAGTGCAGGGAG
Source organism: Ambystoma mexicanum (assembly GCF_040938575.1). Lineage (NCBI taxonomy): Eukaryota > Metazoa > Chordata > Amphibia > Caudata > Ambystomatidae > Ambystoma > Ambystoma mexicanum. The sequence continues at coordinate 272,539,015 of NC_090922.1, forward strand.
CTTATCATATGCTAGTGAAGGGGCGTCAGTCTGGGCGGCCAGGAGCCTCTTCAGGACTTCATTAAGAAAGATACAGAACAGCTTGCATCCCAGCACGCATCCCTGCTGGACTCCCTTCTGGATGCCAATCCTGCAGGAGGTACTTCCATCAGCGCCCCAGCGGACCACGTTGGAGCTCCCTGTGTAAAGGCTCTGGATAGTTGAGAGCAAAGCAGCAGGAATGCTGAGCTCCTCTAGCATCTTCTATTGACGTGCTCGGAGTCATTGTAAAGGTGGTTCGTAGGTCAATGAACACTGAATAAACATTTGTCTTTCTGGGTACAGAGTATTTCTCACAGACTAGTCAGAGTTGGAGGCTTTGTTTGATGGTACTCAAGCCCTCACACAACCCCCCCGCGGCGGTGGTCAATTACTTCGTTGGTCAGGACCCAGTCATCCAGATGGAATAAGAGTGCCCAGGCAAACTTCTTCCCCCGGCGTCTAACAGGGAAATGGGTATGAAATTACAGGATCATCATGTGCCTCTTTTTATGTATTGAGCTAATTTCGGCCCAAGTCCAAGAATCCGGGAGCTGCATGCCAGCGAGTACTACATTTAATAGTTTAGTCGAATAGAGAGCCCAGACTGTAGACTCGTTTCTGTAAAAATCTATTGGTACTCTGTCCAGCCAGGCCCAGTGCCTTCCCTAGCTTTTGGTACCTCAGTGCCAGCTCTACCTAGGCCTCAGTGAGATCAAAGGAGTCAGCAATGGGGCCCCAGCTAGGGAAACACATTCTCTGGTGGTGCTAAAGTCCGTCCTAGTCCCGCACTCCTCTCGATAGAGGTTACCATAGTACTCTGCCCATACTGCTTCACATATCAAGTCGTGCTTGATACTTGAGTGGCCCCAATCTTGCCCAGAAGAACTTGTGGTCCCTATCACCAATTCCTTCCAGGAGTTACTTCCATAAGTCATGGTACCACCCCCTTTTCTTGTCATTAAACATCTTGGGATATTCGCCTCGTACCCGTCTAACCACACTGCCCCTCTGGGAGCCTTGGATCTTAGTGGCAACTTTGAGCCGCCCCAGTGCCTCCTGACACTCCCTATCATACCAGGGTGTTGCTTTCTCCATAAAGTTGTGTGCTGCTTTAGTTGGTTTAGAGAAGCAAGCTCCCACCTTTCTCATTGAGTTTCATTAAGGCTGCAGAGTCACTCAGATCCGAACTCGTAAAAGCCTCAAGGAGGGGGCAGATATCAGCATACACCCGCGGAGGTCTTCCGCTAGCTCCAAGCCACCCCACCTCAAATTCTTTCTGGACTCGCCAAGGGGTTCAAGGGTGAGTGCTCTTCACCCATCTGCAGTTTGGCACTCTCCTGGTGCCCCCCAAACATCCTTTGTCACTGCCATACATAGGGGTGGTGATCACTCTCCAACCTCTCTACCACTTCACATGCCCAGATAAATCGCCAGGCCTCGCGATTATTAAACATATAATCAATTTTACTAGAGTACCAATCGTTATCAAAGGTGCGGACTAGTTACCTGGAAACCGACCATTACATGCCCTAAGATTTGTGCTGCCTCCCAGGAGTGATAATCAGGGGGTGGGGGATAAACTCCAGAGACTATCTTCCTCTGTCATGGCATCTTCCTGGACACGCATTGGCCCAATCTGAGCATTAAAGTCCCCCATGACTAAGGTTTTTGGGAGTCCAGTAAGAAAAACCCTCCAGTCCATGATTTTATTTGCGATCCTTTCTACCAGTGTCACCCCTCTCCCAGGAAAACCCCTGTTATAGAAAATAACAAGCAGCAAAGAAGTGTTTGTTAGGCAGAATCCTACGCCGTTCCCTTAGGGAGCACTACAGAAGATTAGGACTACAGGTATATACAATAAATCCCCTTTGGTATCGGTCTGTACCACACAGATTTAGTTGGTAGCTGTGACTGAGCAGTCAGACTTATCTCAAGAGGGAAATGAGCAGTATTCAGGGTTTACACACAGATCACTATCATAAAATCAAGTTAAAACAGTCCAGAAAAGTATACACAACTCCCTATTTAAGTTGTAAACAAGCTTGAGCAAGAGTGAAAACTGAGCAAAACGGCACAGTGTAAACCAAGCAGAAATGGCACTCTAACAATTTCTCAAAAGGGAGGGAAAGGTCATGTTAGACAGGGTTAGACTCCTAAACACACCAGCAACACTTCCCAAATGGATTGTGAACAAGTTAGGCAAGGCAGTACTTTAGCATAATCAATACTTAGGTGAAAACTGAGCAAAATGGCGCTTCGCAATGTTTAATAAGGGAGGGAAAGGTGGTTATAAGAGTTTTAGGTGCACCAACACATTTATTGATGAAAAGCAATCTAGAGAAGGCAGTTGTAACAGATTTAGCCAAAGTCAATAGGCCTGTGCCAGTGTTAGAGGTACAAGGCAAAAGTGCCCAGGATCAAACTGTTCTAGTAGCTGCAGTCAAGTCTTTTTTTAACGGTTGAAAAGGAGGGTGCAGAAGGTAAAAGACAATGTTAGACAATAGGGGCGGAAAACCCAGGAGGTAAGAAAATGATTTCAAACACCTTTAGCAGTACCCCACGAAACGGGAGGCCTAGCAGAACAATTTACCTTGAAAGTGGAAGCGGCTACTGCGGTGGCGGTGGTTCCTGGCAGTTCCTGCAGTTTTGGGAGATCCAGCAGAGGAAGAGAGGCTCTCGTCGTGGAGGAAGGCGCGAGTCACTGCACTGCCCAGGGATGAAGCCAGCCGCGGTGATGCTGAAATGAAAATAAAAGGTACGCTCCTTTAAATCGCGGTCGTGGTGGATGGGTGCCTGGCTATCCGGTCTTCTACTGCTGGGCACTGGCGATTCGACCAAGGCAGGTCCTGAAAGGTGATTGGCGAACTGGTTGGCTCCACCAGCTCAAGGGAAGAAGACTCTTGCAGGTGAAGATCTTCTCGAGTCGTTGGAGAAAAGTGGTGAGGATCTGCAGCAGGGCTTCACTTGTGGTTCAGTCGTTGCAGATGTCTTCAGCTTCTCTCCTCTTTGGATTTCTTAGTTCCAGTGGTGATGTCTTGTCCTCCAGCCCTCAGAACCCTGCTTTTATGCAGAAAAAACCCCATTCATACAGCCTAGCTGTCACTCACACAGTGGGGTGGCTATCCTGGCGGGATAACCCTCCAGCCTAACAGAGCAGAGTGTGACTTGGGTTGCCTAGGTAACCCTCTCCAGGGTGCCAATTCCCCATCCCACACATCCTGTCTACCCCAGACTCAGTGGCACCGAAAGGAAGGCTTCTGTGCAGAAGCCCGCCAAAAGGACGAACAAAGGATCCCCATCCTGGGTTAGGATTACAGAGAAAGACACGAGAAAGACATTTTATCAAAGATCTGGCAAAAAAAAGAACAGCGGGTTAAATTTAATAAAAAAATAACTAGGCGGTTTGTTAGAGGCTGTCAGTAAAAGTGGTAGCCTCGAACAATGGGAAAATCCCATAGGAAAATATTTGCGGTCGAATATTAATGGTAATAACCACTGCCACCAGCAGGAAACTTTGGAGAGAGTGGCTGGACAGTACCCTCTCGAAAATGAACACCAGGGAAAAACTATTAACCCTTTACAGTACCTCCATAGTAAGATGTGTTGTACTGGTTTTGTTCATAACTATTGACTAGTAAAGTATATGGGGACTTTACATGCCCTGGGAGACAGTGGTCAGTCCCAAGGTATGGAGTGTTTAGGGGTCACTATGACACCCCTGTGTTGCTGCACTGAGGGTGCTGTGTAACACACATGTAACAAGATGATACCTAAGAGGGTGAGAAAACCCCATAGTCCATAAGCACAAAATATAGCCTAGAACACATAACCACTAAGAGTGGGAAAAAAAAGTCTCACTCTTAGCAGGAGAAACAAAAAATCCTTCAAATCCAGCAAAGCTGCTAGGGGACTCTATAGGTAAGGGAAATTAGCCTGTTAAGAGAATTCTCCCTAACACTCGCACCCCCCGCCCCCACACTAAGGGACAGGGGATCTAATCCACTCCTGGATGAGTCTCTTACCTCTAGTCGGTTAAAAACATCCTAGAGCGACCATGAGCATTTTGGTGATGGCATCCTGAACTGTGCTCAATGGTAAAATCAAACCCTTCGAGGCAGATTGACCATCTTAGCAGTTTTGGGTTCGCCCCTTTAATTTGCATCAACCATCTCAAGCGTTGGTGGTCAGTCTGAGTAACAAAAGTAGAACCATACAAGTATGGCCTAAACTTCTTCAGAGACCCCACAAAGGCAAAACATTCACGCTCAATAGTTGTCCACCTTGTCTCAGGTTTCTTCAGTTTCCTACTGATGAAGCAAATGGGGTGCTCCCTACCTTTCTCATCCATTTGACTAAGGACTGCACCTATACGTGTACTGGGGGGGTGTGGCTAACCGCCATGTAAGAAAGACGTTTTCCAGACAGCTCCGCTTGATGCGTCCACAATACAGCTGTAAAATCAAGGTTTCGCGCTGCAATAACTACAGAGGGCTGCCATAATCACTGATGAATGCCTAGTGCACATCCACCCAAAGTTTGAAGTAGCCAAGTCCATCCGTTGCAGTGGTGCGCTGAGCCGCGGAGAGACGGCGTGAGCTCAAGAAAATGGCACCCGCCGACTGAATGGCACTCTGCTCTGCACCCCGACCCCTCGGTCCGAGACGGTGAGAGCCTGGTGGGACCTGAGTGCGCCAGAGAGACCCAGAGGGCAAACCGGGTAATAGGCGCCCCCGAGCCCCACACTAGGACCGACCCTGAGCGACCCGGCGGACATCTAGAGTGCCACGTCTGGACCTTGCAGGGGAGCGTATGCAGGTGCCTGAAAGCGACCGCCTGCATCGAGAGTAGAGGGAGCACCCGGATTATATGCGGAGGGCCCGGGTGTAGTGGGAGCTGCGTGGATGGCCATTGCCGGAGTCAGAAGCCGGCGCACAGAGAAGCCCTGCAGCTCACCTGGTGGTACAAGGTAAGGAGGCGTTGGGAGGAGGGGCCTGTCCGAGATAGCCACGTGCATAACACCTGAAAAGTGGCCTTCCCTCCTCCCCCCCTTGCGCCCCCGTTCACAGACTGACCGAAAGATCTGCGGCCAAGGGCGGCGTACGACCCGGAACGGTGCATGACTTCTGCATTCTGAGCACAGTGCTACATCGCCAGTACCAGCGGGGGCCCCGCCAACAGCAACACGCGGCAGAACACCCACAACAACATGCACCCCATTGAATGGGTCAGGGGCCGGGCAGTGCCCCACAGTAGCTGCAACCCCCGGCACCCCCAAATAAACGGCAACAACCATAACTCAGGCATCCGGGCAGAAGTGGCCCGAGGGGCCCCCCTTCACACACCGATGGAGAAACACAGAGGACTGGCAATGCTGGAGCAAGCCCAGAAACCCACACTATGCTCACTTAAGAGAGCATGTGTGACATTCGCAGCCCCCGGGTGCTACTAGGAGCATGCACCGCCGCGCCACTCCTAGGCATTATTCCACAGCCAACAACGGTGCGGCTAGCTCAGGGAACCAGCAGGCCCACCTGCCCACAGTGTAATGACCACAAAAGGAGGGAGAGGCAAACAGAAACAGACCACCATGGAGACCTATACGGCAGGTGGCTCTGCAAGGTCAGACATCAGCACCACCAGCATCGAGTCAACGCGGACTGAGCGTCCAAAACCAGCGAACTCGCAACTCTTGGAGGCCATCAGAATGCTCCAGAGGACAATGGAAAGCAATTGATCTAAACCTATTATGGCAAGATGTTCGCTCTATCGCAAGCAGAACTAAAGCGCTCAAAACCCAGGTTCGAGAGAACTCTGAGGCCAAAACCCAGCTCCTCAAAGAGGTGGACGAACTAGCGCTGAAGGTAAAAAACCTGGAAGACAGAGCCGATGAGGCTGAAGGGCGGGCGCACCGAAATAACATTAGAATTCTATGATTTCCAGAGGGCATCGAAGGGAACAACCCCACAAACTACATTGAAGACCTCTTACTGCAAGAAATCGGTGCCGGGAAACTATTGCAAGGCTTCACCATTGAGCGAGCCATTCGATCCCTCACCAAGCGGCCGCCCCCAGAGACCCCACCCAGGCCAATAATAGCTAAAGTGCTCAACTACAGAGTCAGAGAGACGATACTAGCCTTTTCGAGATCAGGTGGCCGCATACAAAGAGACTAAGCGAAGATAGCCATATACACAGATTACACCTTCCAAGTTCAGATGAAGAGAGCCCAATTCATTTACACTAAAGCAAAATTGAAAAACGCAGGCCTACGCTACATGCTTCTTTATCCTACAAGACTGAAAGTGCTGCATAACAACAAAGCGCACCTGTTCGACATGCCGGCGGAAGTCGGTGAGTAGATGGACAGAGAACAGTTCCCTGACCTCAAAGCGACGGAGTGTAAACCACGACAAACTGCAACCTAGGTGACATTCGTTGCTCAACACAAAGGCAAGGCACGCACAGAAAATTGATCTAACCTTGATGCAGCAAAACTGATCCTTACAGGAGCTACACTGGAGACAGACTCCTCCTCGAGTGGTAGCAGCCGAAGCAGCTTACTTCTGCCGCCAGAAGTAGTTAGGGTACATTTAACCTGCCCGTAGGGCACCAAGAGACATAAAGGTCAAATGGACCGGAAACGGGAAAGTCAGAACGGGGGAAACCTCGTTAGACTTGTTTTGTTACAGGGAAGTTCAAAGTTTTTGGGAAAGGGAACACGGAGGTCAGGATCTTAGTTGGGGATTCACACACAGACAAACCAAGACTTCCAGGGCACCGAAAGCTGCCAGAACTGAAAATGGAATCGCCCTTAGAGCCACCCTTGAACACTAGGCCGCAAAAAACTCATGGCTGACAAAATCAGGATCATAACATGGAATGTCAGAAGAATGAATAGATACGTCAAACAACGTTGGATCCATACATTCATGAAACGCAACAAGGTCGGAATCGCCCTTCTGTAGGAGACTCACCTGGACACTCCAAAGTTAGCTGTGTTAGCCAAAATTTGGACAGGAACATTGATAGGCACCACATACTCCACGTACGCAAGAGGAGTCCTTATCTGGAATGCCCCATCCATCCCCATAAAAATGATGCACACGAAAACGGACGATGAAGGCAGAATGGCCTTGATACATGGCACCATCGAAGGAAAGGAAGTCTTCCTGATAAACTCTTACGCTCCCAATCACAAAGCCACAGTCTTCTTCCGCTCGCTGTACACCCGAATTGGCCCATACAGAGATGGCATCCTGACATGGGGAGGAGACCACAACTGCACCCTAGACCCCCGCATAGATAGATCAGACGGTAAACAAGCCCGTCCCTCTCCCCCTGCCAACATACTGAGTGCATTAACACGACAATTTGCACTAAAAGATTTATGGAGGGAACAGCACCCCAAGAAAAGAGAGTACTCCTGCTATTCACCACCACATGCTGTACACACTAGAATAGACTACTTATTTGTGAGTGAGGAACACCAACCCTCGTTTGGGGACACACAATTCCATACTAGAGTGCTGTCAGACCACTCCCCACTGACAACCACCTGAACAGTGCTTACACCCAGAACGCCAACACCCACATGGAGGCTTAGAAGTAAAGCTCTGCTGGACATGGCCTTCTGCCAACAGATTAAGAAAAACACAATAGATTATTGGCAAATAAACGAAAATAGTGTCCAACGTATTAGCACAGCATGGGAGGCATACAAAGTGGTAATGAGGGGCGAAATGATTGCCGCTACAGGGGGCGCCCAGAAGTCCATAATGACCTCAGTCGCACTGGCCGAGGACGAGCTGAGGATACTAGAAGCCCAGGCCTCCTCGGACCCAGCCCACATAAAAAAGGTAGTGGAGCTTAAACAAGCCTGGTTAGTGCACTGGGAAAAAATTAGGGAAACTTAATTACGCAAAACATATGGAAAGGAGTCACGCCCTAGGCGATAAACTGGGGAAACTACTAGCGTGGCTCTATAAATGTAAAGCCCATCTGCCAAGTCCGTAGACCAGACGGCACAGTAGCACACACACAGGCTGATATAAACCAGGCATTCACTGGGTCTACCAAGCCCACTACACTGACCCCCCGTCACCCACAGACTCTGAAATCGAGGATGTCTTGGACATTATGAGGCTACCCAAAATAGACAAGCAAATGGCAGAGGCACTAGACGAGCCCAACACCCCAGAAGAGGTCACGGCCACCATCAGGTAACTCCCATCTGGAAAGGCGCCAGGAACAGACAGGCTCCCTTGGGAGTTTTATAAAACATACGAGGACACACTAGCCCCTTTCTTAGCTCAGGTGATGAAGCATATGAAACTGGCACCCTCCCAGACACCATGAGAGAAGCCTTAATTATCCCACTTCTGAAACCTGGCAAGGACGGCGAGGAGTGTAGCTCATACAGGCCCCTGTCTATGCTAAACGCAGACATCAAGATCTTGACATCCCTTTTCAAAGTGGACTAATCTCATATACACAGACCCCACTGCTAGAGTACGCACAAATTGTACCTATTCGGACAAATGGCGCCTCCACCGGGGTACGTGACAGGGATGTCCGCTCTCTCACAGGCTATACATCATAGCTGTTGAAAGAGTAGCAGCATACCTGAGGCAGGAGTATGGAGACGGGGGAATAGTGATAGATGGGGTGACCCACCTAGTCTCCATGTACGCAGATGACACGCTCCTTTACCTAAACAACTCCGAAAATATTCTACCATACATTCCTGAAACCTTGGAGGGGTTCCATAGATACACGGGGATACAAATTAACCACAACAAATCATGCCTCTTCCCCCTTGTGGCCCTAAGTGAGGCCAAAGCGGAAAGCCTCCCATCCCTGGCCTTTAAGTGGGAGACCATCTCCTTCAAATACCTGGGCATTTCCATTCACCGGGACCCCAAGACCGACCACATCCTTAACACGGTGAGAGCCAAGGAGAGCTTGGAAAAGTCAATGGACTTTTGGGGCAGATTACCCCTCTCAGTGGCAGGGAGAGCAGGTCTACTCAAGATGGTGTCATTGCCCTGACTCCTACACTTCTTTACCAATGTCCCATACAATATAGCCCTGCAGTTCTTCAAAGACGTAAACAAACTCTGCAGAAGATTCCTGTGGCAAGGGGGGAGACACAGAGTGGCATTAGAAATACTACAGAGACCCTAAAACAAGAGAGGCCTAAAAATCCCCAATTCTGAACTATATTACTTAGCAGGCCAACTGAAACACATAATGCAATGGATGGCAGACGAGGCTACAACAGATACCCGACTGCTGCAGCCTGCTATCCCCCATATGCTTCTCAGAGACTTATTCTGGACCTCAGTAAAGGCAAAGCAACATAACTCTTACCTGATAAACCTAGGAATCCAGGTCTGGAAACAAGCCTGCAAAGCCATGAAAACAAACGACCCATACTCCCCTCAGATCGGATAGCAGCTATCATGACAACTAGACCCGGGGGCCAGACAGAGATAAGGAACACATGGGAACCCTGCAGAATTGCCACCCTGGGTGATCTGGTGGATGACCAGGGCATCTTAACGTTTGCCGAGTTGCACGAGACCTCCAGGCTACCAACAGGGCAGTTCCTACTACATGGTGCCGTAGTAAAAAAGCTCACAAGCCGTTGGCCGAAGGCAGGGAACCTTGAAACTGGGCTAGAAGCCATAGAAAATATGCTGAACGCCAAAGAGGGAGGACACGAAACCTCGAGGCTCTACGAGACGCTGCTGGACTGCACAACCAAGCAAGACCTCAAGTGCAAAGCGAAATGAGAACAGGAACTACGTCTGCAATTTGAGGACAAAGAATGGGAATCCATAACAGACTACCATAAAAAAGTATCCAGAAACGCCCGATTGCAATTTATACAGTTCTGCATCATTAACAGAGCATACCTTACACCCGAATTCATCTCCAAATTTGAGGGGGCGAGCACCTCAGAATGCCCCAAATGCAACGAACCCCGCACGGGATGACCCACATGTTTTGGGGATGCCAGACAGTACAATCCTTCTGGACACAAATTGAGGCAAAGGCAGCCGGGGCTGTCATCACCCTGGACGTACAGTCACCAAAGGCGTGCATCCTAGGCAGATACAAAAAAAAACAAGAAGAACAAACCCCTGAATAAGCTCAAGGACTTGATGTACATTTTTGCAAAAAGACGCATAGATATGGGGTGGAAAAGCCCCAAAATCCCCAGCATAACATCGTGATGGGAGGTCCTCCGCAAATGGTCGACCACAGAAACAGGGGCCTGGGAGAATGTGCAGCGAGAACAGAAACTAGACACTAGTGAAGACCTACAACAATGGGTGGCACTCACGGTGACATTATTCCACCCGAGAGAGGAAGTTTCCTCTAACGATGACGCAGGCAGCCCATGACGGTTTTCCGGCGAAGGCTGAACTAAACACTGAGAGATGTGGTCTTGGGGGAGTTGGGAGGGTGGGTGGGGAGTTATTCGAGCTTTCTTATTGGCACAGCAATGATAATAATTGTTGTATTGTTATATAAACTAATAAAAAAATGAAAATAAAAATACCTGTATTGGAAGCATCTGTTTGTACATTGAAGGGTTGGTGGTAGTCAGGAGCTCTTAGTACTGGAGCTTGACAAAGGGCTCTTTTCAGGTTTTCAAAGGCCTGATTGCACTCCTCATTCCATTTGAACATTTTAGGGAATTTTGGAGAGGAGATTACTTTCAGTGGAGAAGCTATGTCCCCATAGTTCTCAATGAAATTCCTGTAATACGCAGTGAGGCCCAAGAAGGCTCTCACCTGGGTTTGTCAGTAGGTGTTGCCCAATTTTGCACAGCGTCTATCTTGCTGGGCAATTGCCTTATTTCACCACCCCCTACCTCATGACCAAGGTAGACCACTTTACTCTGACCAATTTGACATTTGCTTGCCTTTTTGGTCAGCTGGGCCATTTCAAGAGCCTACAAAACATATCCTAGGTGGTCAACATGTTCTTTCCAAGTAGATCTGAACACTGCAATGTCATCCAAGTATGCCATGCAGAATTCCTCCATCCCATTCAGAACCTGATTAACCATCCTTTGGAGTGTAGCAGGTGCATTCTTTAATCCAAAAGGCATAACCTTGAATTGGTATAAGCCAACTGGGGTGGAGAATGCAGTTTTCTCCTTGGCATGGTCTGTCAGGGCTATTTGCCAATGGCCTGACGTGAGATCAAATGTGCTGAGGAACTTGAATGAACCAAGTCTATCCACCAGCTCATCTGTCCTTGGCAAAGGATGGGCATCAGTCTTAGTGACTGCATTTAGAGCTCTATAACTTTGCATTCCTCCTGTTGTTCAGAAGTCAGATTAGAAGAGAGATTAACTCCTTCTATTTTCTCATCTATTTTCTATTTTCTCATCTAAAGGTTTGCCTCTGAGAAGGCCAGGCAGAGGTTCACTCTCCTCCTCCTCTTGAGCTGAAGCTAGAATAAAAGCTCCCAGTTCTGGTCTCTAGACATAAGCCTTCAAATGGTTGGTGCGAAAGACTCTGGGAGCATCCTTACGGTTGCCTACGTTCACCAGCTAGTTCACCTCTCCAAGCTTTCCCACAATCTTGAAGGGTCCTATCCACTTGTCCTGCCAGGCCCTCTGCCTTGTTGGCACCATAACAAGAATTAGCTGGTCTTGAGCGAACTCAACTATGTTGGCCTTCTGGTCATGCCAATGCTTAAATAGAGCCTGACTTGCTTTCAAGTTGTCACTTGCTTCAGCTATCATGTGTGACATTCTCCTCCGGAATCCTATCACATAGTCAGTAAATCTGACTGGCTTGGGGGAAGGAGCACCCTCCAACCTCTCCTTAATCAGGTCCAATGAACCTCTGAATGGATGGCCTTAGAGCAGTTCGAAGGGACTGTAACCCACTCCCTCCTGAGGGACTTCTGTATATGCAAAGAGAAGGCATGGCAGTAGAAGATCACCCTTTCTTTTAAGGGGTCTTCTAAAGCTCCTATCATGGTCTTCATGGTTCTATTGAAGCTTTCTACCAATCCATTTGTCTGAGGGTGGTATGCAGTAGAGAACTTGTAGGTAACTCCACAGTTTTTCCTTATGGCCTTCATGTAGTGGGACATAAAATTTGACCCCCTGTCAGAGATTACCTCCTTAGGAAACCCAACCCTGGTAAAAATACCAAGGAGGGCCTTAGCCATAGCCCAAGCTGTAACAGTCCTCATAGGAATTTCTTCAGGGTACCTAGTAGCATGGTCTACTACAACAAGTATAAACCTGTTGCCTGAAGAGGTTGGAGGGTCAAGAGGACTGACAATGTTGATTCCCACCCTCTCAAATGGTACTCCCACCACAGGGAGAGGCACTAAAGCTGTCACATTCTTGGCGCCACTCTTACAAGAGGTTTGGCAGGTGTGGCAACTCTTGCAAAACCTATCTACCTCAGCCCCCATTTTAGGCCAATAAAGTAGAGAGAGAGCCTTTTCTTGGTCTTCTTGAAACTCAAGTGACCAGCCAAAGGTATCTCATGGGCAAGTTGCATGACTTGGAGTATGTTCTCTTGGGGCACTACAAGTCTTTTGTACTCTCCAGGGGTTGACTCAGTCGGGTTCACTGTAGAAGAGGCCATCTTCCCAGTGTAACCTATACTTCCCAGGCTCTTGTCCTTCAAGCTGAGAAGCTGCCTGGTGGCGAAGACCTTACAGAGGTGGACATTCTCTTTGCCCCTACTGAAGCCTGCCCTGTTGGGCCCACCTTCTGCCAGTAAAGACTGCAGCTCAGGATGGTCGACAGGGTCCAGATCGCCAATAAGATCCTGGCCTTCTACTAGATCTGAATCCTCAGGCTCTAGTTCAACCGCACAGGGTTGTATCTCACTATCAGCCTCAGCTGGAGGAGGAATCACAGGTGTGATTTTGGACAACTTACGGGATGTCCTTGTTGGAAGCACAGGAGTGCTTGCTGCTGGTTTCTTCTTTGAAGTCTTGGGTTTCTCCTATGCTTCTGGTTGCTTAGAAATTGCAGTTAGCACTCCAGTGGAGTAGGAGTGATTTATTTTTCTATCATCTCCTCAGGATAGCCTCTCAAGGTCCTCTCCCTTGCAGGTCTGGTGAGCTCCTGTAATATCTTACTAGGAGGTCTGGGAGTACTTGACACTACTCCAAGATCTTTCAGATCATTTCCCAATATCACCCTTCCAGGTACTTCAGATTGCACACTAACAGGTATCCTGACAGTCATGTCATTGCACTGGATGAGAGCTGGTAACTGGGGAAGCATCTGCAAAGGCCCTCCAGATAACTTGGTGAGGTGTTTGGCTGCCTTAGCAATATCCCCCACCTTGAAAAAAGATTAATCCACCACAGTTATGCTGGCTCCAGTGCCCCTAATGGCAGGGGTTTCTTGACCAGACCATTCACTAGGACATTTTCTTTATAATACTCTTTAGTATTATTTGCGATAGAATTATGTACATCTAAATTCAGTTGTTACCACAACCCCAAGGATACTAAAGATACACTAGCTGAGACTCTGATTGGGTCCTCAGCTAGTAGTTGAAGGTTTCCACTGGCCATTGGTACTTCCTCCTCTGGAGCAAAGGCTAAGGAGACAGTGTGGATCCCTGAAGGTTTACCTTTACATCTGGGATCCCCTTTCACATGGTCAGTTGAACCACAAACATAACATTTTCCAAATGTCTTTACGAATGGTTGTTTGCTCTGACCTCCTTCTGGTGTGGGACCAGAAGGTACACTAACCTGATTTGGTTTCCCTTGTGGCTTACCCTTAGAGTTTTGTTTGTGGCCCTCTTTGGAATTGGAATTATTTGAATTCTCTTTGTTGTCTTTCTTAGGCTGTTTTCCCTCATCCTTTTTCTGAGTGATCCCAGAATCCTTGTGAGTAGCCCTGTTGGCAACCCAAAAGTCAGCAGCCTTAGCTAGTTTCTTGGAATCTATTTCCTTTGAATCAGCCAAGTGCTGTCTGAGCTCAGGAGAGCAGGCATCATAGATAGACTCCAACATGACAAGATTTGTCATTCCTTCATATGTGTTCACTCTGTAACCCTTAATCCATCCCTCTAGGTTTTTCAAAAACTCACTCACCCAGGTAGCCCAAGGGGTACCATCATGCTTTTTGAGGGTCCTAACCTCTTAAGGTACTGGGAAGGGGTCTTCCCAAATCTAACTATAAAAGCTAGTTTCACACATTCATAGTCCATCCTATCCACGGTAGTCAGTCAAAATCTCGAAAACAAAATATCGAATACAAAAAGACCGAAAAAAAAAATATCGAAAAAAAAAATATCGAATTTTTTATTTATTTATTAATATATGTTTTTGGGGTCAGGTAAGTAAAAAAAAGGGGTAAAATAAAAAAAATGAAAAAAAAGGGGGTTGGGGGGGGAACCCCCCCATTTAAAAAAAAAACACATTGAAAAAAAAATTCGATATTTTATTTTTCGGCCTTTTGTATTCGAGATTTTGGTTTTCGAGATTTGTGAATTCGATATTATCACTATGAACCCCTATCCACCTCCTCCAATTCCATTACCGCATCAGATGCAACAGGGGGGAGCCTAGAGAATAACAAAGGAAGCAACTTATTCCCTGTGATTTCCTGGAGCCCATGATTGTTCTCAAACATAGCTAACTAATCTAATACATCCAACCTAGGTTCATACATACCCACAATCTCTTTAAGCATTCGGGGTCTCTTTGGACTGGAAGATCTAGAGGATCCGGTGAGAGAAGCATTTTCCAAAGACAATTTCTTCATCTCTAGCTCATGATTGAGCTCCATTTCTCTGAGCCCTAGTTCTTGGTGTTTCTGTTCAGATTGGGCCTTAATTCTTTTGAATTCAAGTTCATGCCTCATTTATTCTAGTGAGATAAATTCAGGACTTAATGTGGGACCTGACACAGGCCCAGTAGACAAGGCTTGAGTCCTTTGAGCAGGCAGAGGGCCAGAGAGGGCTACATTGTCAGCCTCCTCTTCCTCATCTGCTTCAACAATAACATCATCAACATATCATCCTCAATGTTTGCTACAGTTGCTGGAGGAGTAGCCACTACAGCCCCATTCTCCAGACTTTGTTTTTCTAACAATCTTTCAATCATTTCTGATTTCTTGCCTTGACAGGAAAACCTTTCTGTCTACACAGATACTTTAAATAATCAGCAGTATTTGTAAGGAGGGTCTCCTGGCTATAGCTTTCCATATTTGCCTTTTTTTAAAATAAACTTTTAGTGATTGTTAAGCCTTGTGGTTAGTTGCACCAAGGTACTAGCAGCACTCTAAAATGTAAATCCAATACCTTATCCTCACCGCTGAACACCAGTGTTAGGCAGAATACTATGAAGTTCCCTTAGGGAGCACTACAGAAGATTAGGACTACAGGTATATGCCATAAATCCCCTTTGGTATCAGACTGTACCACAAAGATTTAGTTGGTAGCTGTGGCTGAGCAGCCAGACTTATCTCAAGAGGGAGATGAGCAGTATTCAGGGTTTACACAATAGGACCATAGTACTATGGAACAAGGAAACACTGACCAAAGCTTTGTATCAAAAAGAATATATATATTTATTTTACACACTCTTAAATCAACACACAAATCACTAACATAAAAACAAGTTAAAACAGTCCAGAAAGGTATACACAACTCCCTATTTAAATTGTGGACAAGTCTGAGCAAAAGTGAAAACTGAGCAAAACGGCACAGTGTAAACCAAGCAGAAATGGCACTCTAACAATTTCTCAAAAGGGAGGGAAAGGTCAAGTTAGACAGGGTTAGACTCCTAAACACACCAGCAACACTTCCCAAATGGATTGTGAACAAGTTAGGCAAGGCAGTACTTTAGCATAAGCAATACTTAGGTGAAAACTGAGCAAATTGGCACTTCACAATGTTTAAAAAGGGAAGGAAAGGTAGTTATAAGAGTTTTAGGTGCACCGACACATTTCTTGATAAAAAGCAATCTAGAGAAGGCAGTTGTGACAGATTTAGCATAAGGCAACAGGCCTGTGTCAGTGTTAGTGGTACAAGGCAAAAGTGCCCAGGATCAAACTGTTCTAGTAGCTGCAGTCAAGTCTTTGTTTTACGGTTGAAAAGGAGGGTGCAGAAGGTAAAAGACAATGTTAGACAATAGGGGCGTAAGACCCAGGAGGTAAGAAAAGGATTTCAAACACCTTTAGCAGTACCCCACGAAACGGGAGGCCAGGGGGAACAATGTACTTGAAAGTGGAAGCGGCTCCTGCGGTGGTGGTAGTTCCTGGTAGTTGCTGCAGTTCGGGAGATCCAGCAGAGGAAGAGAGGCTCTCGTTGTGGAGGAAGGTTCGAGTCACTGCACTGCCCAGGGATGAAGCCAGCTGCGGTGATGCCGAAATGAAAAATAAAGTATGCTCTTTTAAATCGCGGTCGTGGTGGACGGGTGCCTGGCTATCCGGTCTCCTAGTGCTGGGCACTGGCGATTCGACCAAGGCAGGTCCTGGAAGGTGATTGGTGAACTGGTTGGCCCCACCAGCTCAAGGGAAAAAAGACTCTTGCAGGTGAAGATCTTCTCAAGTAGTTGGAGAAAAGTAGTGAGGACCTGCAGCAGGGCTTCACCGGTGGCTCAGTCATTGCAGTTGTCTTCAGATTCTCTCCTCTTTGAGTTTCCTCCAGTCCTCAGAGCCCTACTTTTATGCAGAAAACCCCCCATTCATTCAGCCTAGCTGTCACTCACACAGTGGGGTGGCTATCCTGGTGGGATAACCCCCCAGCCTATCAGGGCAGAGTGCGACTTGGGTTGCCTAGGTAACCCTGTCCAGGGTGCCTATTCTCCCTCCCACACATCCTGTCTACCCCAGACTCAGTGGCGCCGAAAGGAGGGCTTCTGTGCAGAAGCCCGCGAAAAGGACGAACAAAGGATCCCCGACCTGGGTTAGGATTACAGAGAAAGTAACGGGAAAGAAATTTTATCAAAGATCTGGCAAAAAAAAACACCGGATTAAAGTTAATAAAAAAATAAACCAGCGGTTTGTTAGAGGCTGTCAGTAAAATTGGTAGCCTTGAACAATGGGAAAATCCCATAGGAACATATTTGCGGTCGAATATTAATGGTAGTAACCACTTCCACCAGCCAGAAACTTTGGAGAGAGGGACTGGACGGTACCCGCTCGAAAATGAACACCAGGGAAAAACTATTAACCCTTTCCAGTACTTCCATAGTAAGACGGGTTGTACTGCTTTTGTTCATAACTATTGATTAGTAAAGTTAATTGAGACTTTACATGCCCTGGGAGACAGTAGTCAGTCCCAGGGTATGGAGTTTATGTTTGGGGGTCACTATGACACCCCTGTGTTACTGCACTGAGGGTGCTGTGTAACACATATGTAACAAGATGATACCTATGAGGGTGCGAAAACCCCATAGACCATAAGCACAAAAAATAGCTTAAAACACATAGCAAAATACCACTAAGAGTGGGGAAAAAAGAGTCTCACTCTTAGCTGGAGAAAAAAATAAACCCTTCAAATCTAGCAAAGCTGCTGGGGGACTATACAGGTAAGGGAAATTAGCCTTTTAAGAGAATTCTCCCTAAGACTGTTGTCCAGCAGTCTTATGTCCAACTCACCAGTCCCCCACCGCGGACGCCCCCTTGCTCCCTTAGATGCTGGGATAAAAAAGATTGCATACTGTAAGGAACTTATAGTGGCAACAGTAAAGACAAACACATGTGATCACGGTTCAATAGTGTTTATCAAACTGTATATGTGAGTTGGAAAAACGGCTAATCTAAACCTAAATCTAAAATGGGAGCAAGCTACAACCATCAAAGGCAGTCCTAGTGGCGTCTTGTCAAAATAAAAGGCCTATACTAAAAACAACGTATTGCCAATCCTTATGCTAAAAACAAAGCATATGGGATGGGCAAGGGAAAGTAGTTAAAATACAAAATACAACTTTTGACAATTACACATACTCAATAAGAGAAACCATCTACTTCATGCACATTGTACAATATGGCTCAAAGGCAAGCAAAAGAGAGACTTATCTCTGGGATGAGTGCTGGCCTCCTGCTTGAGCACTCTCAGGTCCGGTAACAGGAGCAGTTCAATGCTGCAAAGAGAGTGTGAGTTAATATTCTGTGTGTGTTTTTCCCACACACACATAACACCATTCATGTCTCAAACTTAGTGACTCCTCCCCAAACAAGCACTCTTGTCTGCTGCTTTGTCCGTATAGTTTTGCTGGCCCACGTGAAGGTTAATGCACTGTTAATGTGATAAGGTAGCCGCACGTGGCCCTGCGTTAAACGGAAGACCTTGTGTTAAGAATCACACATGATAGAATGTGCCTTGGATGTGCTGCTAGATGCATGTGGCGAGGTGTGACTTCAGTACAAGTAGCGGTCTGCCACCTGCGGCTTTCTATAGGCAGCGCATGACTAATTGCATATGCTAATGATATGCACTGCACTCGAGTTTGTGCGTCGATGGGTGCCCCCCCTTGTGCTGTATTAGTTTGTGGCTAGGAACACTACTGCACTAATAACTTAGCTTCTATGGATCAGTGGGGACTTGAGGATATGGCTGACGCCCCCTGCGTGTACTCCTGACAACTGTGAAAGCTTCCTGGCATTTGCTCCTCAGCGCAGCTTAGCTGTACTGTGCGCATCTCCCCCAACGCCTGGCTAAGTTCACCAGCACTGTCGCTACTCAGCTTGCATGTGTAAGGGGCCAGGAGGAAGGTCGGCTGGGGCGTGACCTCTTGTGCTGCTCGCCTTGCTTGGAGCTCCTGTCCTGCAAACACATCTGCTTCTGTCGGATGTCTGAGCACAAGCCCTGTGCTTCTGCTTGCACACGCATGCGCACATGTGCACCACCCAACGTGGCCAGGGTTTTGTAGTTATTGGGTTGGTGTCTGCTGGGAAAGGTATTCTTGGGGCTCATTTTCCTGCAGAAAGGGCATAAGAGCTTTTAATAATGCTGGAAAGTTCCCTGTGTGTGTGTCTTCATGCTGGTTGTCACTGGGCCATGTCTGAGACCTACATCCAACCTCCTTCCACACAACCCCAGGTTCTGTACCCTGACAGGTAGAACTTGAGTCAAAAATAACCAAGGAGGCTGGCACAACATGATGGTTGAGATGATAGCGTGAACAAAGAAAGGCAGAGACAGCAAAAGTCTTGAAAGGCACAGAGAATGCGAGATAGCAGTTGACAGCAAGTTAAAAGCCACAACAGTTGAAAAGCATTGGCAAAAGCCAACAGCCAACATAAAGGCATGGATGTAATATATGAAAGATAGGAGGAGCGACACAAAGATGCTGTTGAACAGAATTGTACAGAGGCTAATCGAGGCAGTTAAGAGTATGTGGAAATAGCCCAAGAGACAGGCGGACAGATCTGCAACAAGGACAGTAGCAGGAAGAAGAACAGGGACTAAAGGCACCAGAGTGTGAAAAACAAGTAAAAGAGCAGTAGTCAAGAAGGAAGACTGCGCCCTCAGGCAGCAGCAAAGTCCAAGAGGGAAGACAGACACAACGTGACATCCAAATGGAACGGAGCATAGTAGTAGTATAGGTGGACATCTCAGGTGAGGACTGGACCATGACGTATGCCTCTTGGGTCACATTCCTAATGCATCCTCCTTTGCAACAATCCCCAGGGGCTGAACTCAACATGTACCAACTTGACATTGTCAACTTCCGGCCCCCTCCCACCATCAGTGTGACTTTGACAGCCAAAGGGTGCAGGCTACTGTCTACAGCATGAAGTGCATCAAGCACATATACAGGCAAGAAAAGAACATACTTCACAATCAACATCAATAAATGGATATTCCAATAATGTACTCACCAAAATTGATAGCAGTCATGCCGTGGAGAAAACATCCATAATCCCCACCAGGGGTGTTAACACAAAGAGTACAGCAGCAGACAGGACACAGACAGACAGACAGGACACAGACATTACAAAAGTCCAATGCCCTTGTGTAAATGGTTGTAACGCCGAACTATCCTTGCGAGCCCATGGATAGGGGAGGCAGGAGTGGCATATGTGAGTCAGGACCCCAAGCTGCAAACACATACACGAGACAAGCTTGAAGGGCCCAGCTGGAACAGACAGCGGATGCTTTCAAAAGCCACAAAGCACCACACCGCTACATGAATGCACAATAGACAAACAATTTTAAATTCTATTAACTAATTAAACTAACTATAAAAATAAACCATGGCCACATATGACCTGGGGGGGAGTCACCCGGGAGGGGGGAGGTACAGGGTGCACATCAACACCCACATGCAATGATGTTGAGATAAAAAAAAACTCCATGGGCTCAATGCCTGCACGGCACGACCTGTGTGGGAGATAAGTCGTCGTCCTCCTCCTCCTCACCCTCTGACTCAAAAGGTGGACGTGGCACAGTACCATGACCACGCCTATGCGCCTCTTGCCCCTCGTCGGCAGCAAGTCTGTGGGACTGGTGAGCCTGGTTCTTTGCGGTGATAACATGTATGCCAGCATGCAGAACCTCACGTGATACGCATGCTTCCTCTTGCAAGGTAGCACGTGTAACACAGAGTTCTTCCTGCATGGCCTGACATGACATCTGGAGCACCTCCCAGCATGCACATAGCTCAGCCGAGATGGTATTCTCAAGCTGCTCCAACCTCTCCTCTGTCCGCTGCTTCTGGGACATCAAGAGCACACCCAGAGTAGATCTGAGGGATCGATGGTCATCCCTCAGAGCCTCCCTGTGTGCCTCTGCGTGAGCAGCAAGTGCTTGACGCAGAGACACCATTTCAGCCCGGCGTGCCCTGTCTGAGGCCACCATGCCCAGCCTGAGTGAGCGGGCCGTGGACTGTGCTGCCCGCTGCTGGAGCTCCACCTGCCTGGCAGGGGGGGGAGCACAGATTGGGCCACACGTTCCATGCTCTGAGCGATCTTATCAATTGCTGCCCCCTGTTGTTCTGAATTGGCACACATGGATCACTCCCACTCAGTATACCCTGGTGGTGCATGGCCACTGCGTTGCCGGGCTTGACACCTCTGGGGCCAAAGGAGCCGCGGTCCTCGCTGGGTTGGGACCGCCCACGGCTACAGGGCTACATCCCTCCATTGATGTAATGCCCTAGGCACATCATCAACTTGTGTGGCGTGTGACCGTGCCTCCTGATCCACCACAGGCGGAGGTTCCAACACCGTCTGGCCTCTCAGTGCAGGTGTCGCGGAGAGAAGATCGTCCGCATCAGAATCACTCACCGTTGACGAATGGACATGATGCGCATGCAACTCAACATTGTCGTCAGAGTGATCATCCGGGCTAGACTCATTGCCAGCCCTAGACACGATGGTCTGGAGCACAAGTGGCTTCTCGTGGCCTACCACCCCATGACCCCCACCTGTGCAGGGTTGCTGATGTGATAGCAACCCTGTGTCTGGAATTACATCACCATCCTCCGGCTCCATTGCGTCATCATTTGCAATGTGGAAAAAATAAACATGAGTACACATGTCAGAAGCACATGACCCACACACACATAGATATCACATCGACAGCCAACACATGAAGCAGACATGTCACACACAAATGAAAATCCGGCATGCATCCAGTGGCACTGATATGCAAACACATCCCAAAATCTGAAATGGATGTGTCTAAATATCAAAGCCTACACATGTACAGAATGCAGTATATCACCTCTATCACACACCGCATCTGTCAGGCACATGTCACAGGCAGAAAAGACAGATGGCAACAAAGAGATGGCACATACCATAAGCATGTCTGAAATGCAAAATGACCACAGCTGCAAGTGAATCCAAACACACAATGACACACGTAAAATGCATGTACACATGCATCACTAAACCATCATCACCAATATAGCTTCATCCATCTGCAGCTCGGCCCGTACCGGGCCTCATGGGCCATGTAGACATAGTGAATTTCACAAGCAAAGCGAGGGTCTGCAACCAGGCATCAGGGACCATAATGCGCAGTATGGTCCGAGCTGCCAGCCATGAAGCCTCCAGAACACCCCTCAGGGCCTGATTGAGCACATTGTGCATTGAGTGTGCCCTAGACCATTATTCAGTGTGTCAAATCATCACGGGCAGGCCCCAGCAGATTAGCTAAGTGGGCCTGGGCGTACACATACTGCACCACAGTGCACCTTCAGGATTGTGCCAGTCGAACATAACGGGCGCAATGATAAAATCGCAGCAGCATTAACGTTAATCAACTACATTTTAGTCATTCAACCAAAAAGCTGGAGAGAGCACATGTGTAAATGAACACCTTCACACACACATGAGTGAGTAGCTGCAATGTTGCACTACACAACGTTGAAGCTGCTTGCATATGTACATGTGAAAGTGTTCAAGAACACCCGTGTCCATATACACCCGTATGGTGATTATGAACAGCAACCTATACAGCAAAGCAAGCAGCTACAACGCTGCTTGCTTCGATGTATGTGAAAGTCTACACATACAAACATGAAGGCAGCTCCACAGTCATTACAACCCGATTGGCAGGATACAATCAAACAGCAGCCTTTACCAGTTGTTATAGGCTGCAGATTGAACAATCAACTTTGCTAAACACCCACTAGGGTGTTCCAATACTGAGTACATGTGTCACAGGATGCACCTGTACCCGTGGCTTTCATGACAGTGAAGGCATGACAGTCTGACCATGACAGGTCACTTTGACATTGCAGCAGTGAGTAGGCATGTAGAACGGTGTTACACAGCTCAGAAGTGGGTTGGTGGAGTGCAGAACATGTGTACGTTACTGACTATCTCCATGAACAAGTACATTATGATGTCAATCAATAAACATGAAGGCAGTGTAAGGGCAAGTTCAGGCATCACGTGCAATGTGCATGCAATGGGTTGCATGGCTACAGGCAACCCCTTTCCCCCCTTAGTGAAAATGCAGGGAGGCATTGCATGGCAGTGAAAGGTTGACCAGAGAACTGTGTATTGGCAGATAGTGTTGACTAGTGTCAATTGCATCATCTGAGTCAACTGACAACACAGCAGATGAGAATGGGACAGTAAGCAGGACACATGATGGACCCTCAGTAGTACACCCATTTGTGCAGAAGGCACTACACCAGTTGAACAGAGTTAGGGGGCCAGAAATTGGGGGAGGCCTGTGCCCCACACAGACTATGACACCCTAAACATGTGCGTGATGCAGGACTGAGCCAGAGTGGGCATGGAAAAGATGATCAAATGCCATTAAATGTATTTCATCCTGGACACGTACTACAATGTTCATTCTGCCAAGGACACAAAGGGGCATGCATGGATTGCACATCGAGCATGAATGGGCACTCATGTCCCTGCATAGCATCTGCCATCTGCACAGTCCGAGTGAGACAGCCTGCATCAAGGACAAAGGATGTACCCCACTGTATGTGCCTGGCAGGTTGGCAGGGGGAAGTGTGCATGTACACAGGAGCTTTGAACAGGCCATTGCAGTACTCCAACATGATACCCACCAGTGCCATGGTGAAATTGGGGTGCAGGGGGTGGAGGGGCAAGGTATCATGCCTACGCGGAGTACGCGCATGAAGGCAGAACATGGACCAGAGGGGCAGTCGGGTGACTAGCATGTGAGTAGGGTGCAAGTGTGGTGATGAACATCCCGTCTGCTCTACATGTCCAGCATGCTGCACAGCAGGCATGCATCAGTGAAGCATTGCATGATTCGCACATGAGAACCATGTACACATAGCATATATTGGCAGTCAAGCACAGCACATCACACAACCAAACCACACATGGTCTGGACAAACACGCGACAACACTCATTGGACGAGGTATCAAAGTCCAGCATCTCTCCCACTCCTTTGTACAATTCTGCCGGTATGAACTCTGCAGCGATCAACTCATGCGAAGTGAGATCTTCCTCCTCAGGTGGTGATGCGCCGCCAGTCACCTGAGTCATGGCATAATTGGAGGCATGCTCAGTTTAGCACAGCATCGGAGGTCAACCCTACGCTTTTTGCACTCCTGAGCTGTGCGCACCTCATGTCCGAATGCACTGACACCCTCCGCAACATGCTTCCAGTGGGACAAACGCTGGGCAGCCGTAGTGTGACAATTCGGGGCCACTAGCATATCACGTTTGTGTCCCGACACGTAGTCCACAAGGAAGTCCAGTTCCTGCTTGTAGAAAGGATTCTTCTTCGATGTGCTGGAGGCCGGAGCCGTGTGTGGAGCCCAGCCTCTTGTGCAGATGCAACGTTCCTCCTCTTGGGCAGTGATGCGGACCCTGACTGGAAAATGCCGCCCTGATCAGTAGGGGCAGTGGCACTGGTGGATTGAACCGAGGAAGTGGCAGGTGGAACAAGGACGGAAGCCCTGACTTGCGTCAGTGGCTGCTGGGTGCCCTTGACTGGACCCTGCACAGCAACATCTGCTGTGCCAAGGTCATTGACCGGGACTGTCCTGGATGATAGACTCACAGCCGGGGTGGTGTCGGCTGCATCTGCCCATGAACTTGCCAACACCCGGCTGCTTGGGGCATCAGATGACAATACTGCCCCAGGGACATGTGCCTCGGTAAGGGCAGCCCTGCGTGCATTTACCGTGTGCCTCCTGACCTCCTGGAAATTATCCTGGCACTCTACAGGTGCCAACGCAGCATGTGCTGACCGACCCTGAGCCTGGGCGGTGGTGTCAACAGCTGCACCTGCAGCTATCTCTACCCTTGGGCCTGTGGCAGTCGAAACTGACTGCCGGGTCACATGGGCAACAGTGCCAGATGCAAGAGCTGCATCTCCCGGAACCACAGGGGGAGGTGGCATGACTGCACAAACACGTGGCACAACATCGTGCCAAAGTAGCGCACCCCTGTCTCTTCCCTCTCTGCAGCCACCCTGGACACCCTGGAGTCCCTCTACTCCCTAGTCACCCCGGCCACGTCCCTGACCACGCCCGCCAAATGGAGTACACCCAGCTGAGGCGCCCCTCACCTTTCATGGCCTCCCAACCATGGCACAGATGTAGTAGTGCCAGCACAGATGTAGTAGTGCCAATGGGAAGTGTACATGACAATTGTCCTGGGCAATTGGGGTGAAGGGGGTGGGATACAAGATGTTAACAGCACCCCTGTGCACCTGCAATGCTGTATGTGACCCCGGTGATAAAGTGACAGGTCACGCAACGCTCAGGCAACCCAAAACTGCAGTAAAACCATGCACGCAACCCCCGGTAGCCCACGTGTGTGGAATTAGGCTCCCGCAGTACGAGGTGGCACCCAGGGACATGGAAAACACATACGCGTGGAACACACAGGCTACTATGACCTTGAAAATGGGTACGCGATATACAGGGTGACCTGCAGTGGGAAAAATAACATGTGCGACGCACCGTCTGACTAGCGTGGTAATGAAAAACATGCATAGCCAATACCCCCGCCAAAAGAAGAGATACGTCCTTGATCCGATGTGAAGTTGTGATGGCGTGTGAAACAACCAGAAGTAGCAACACACGTGTCGGTCTCCACGAAAAGCACATAGAGTGAACAGCCCAGACCTGCTCACCTTTAACCTGTGCCGAGGGAAACGCCTGCATGCTTCACGTCAGTTATGCGCTTAGGCCCTTTCCTCGAATTACACACATTAACACGCGGACATGTTGTTTTTTCACATGCTGAATCACTATGCACCCGGGACGACGGAAACACCCGCGCATGTTACGTCACATACATGCTTACGCGCTAAGGGCCTTTCCCCGAATTACACGCTGACGTGCTGTTTTTTCACATGCCAAATCACTCAGTATCAAGCTGGCCACGCGACAACACACGTAAGACCACGCTCCTGCCCAGAAGGCCATTTTCCTGCCCCCCAGAGCCCCGAACAGACTCCCACCTGCCATCTGTTGCTGCCTGCCTGCCTGCTGGCCACGTGCCCTGACATTTGGTGCCTGCACGTCAGCCATCTGCCGGGGCCAGATGCTGTGACCACCCCTGCTGGAACAGAAGACTCCCGACTGAAGTTCTGTCGCTCCACAGCCCAGCACCAGGGCCCAGTTGCTCACCCACACCTGCCTCAGGGTTTGCCATGTCGGGGGAAACACCATCAGACACCACTGGCAACCCTCAGCCAGAGAGGCAGAGGGTTGCCAACTTCTCAGAAGGAGAGGTTGGCATCCTGGTGGAGCAAGTGCTGATGCATTATGATGCCCAATACGGAAGAAGATGCGCCGACAAGGATGGACGGGAGAGGATCTGGCTGGACATCGTGGTTGCCATCAACATGGAGGGGGTGGCAAACTGCGACATACAACACATTCGTAAGTGCTGGGAGGACTTCAGGTCCAGGACCCTCAGGAAGGCCTGCCGCCTCTTTGAAGCAGCGGATGCAGTGAGGCGCCGGGTCCACCTTACCACTGACGACATGAGGGTCCTGGAATGCATTAACCCAGCGCTTCACTGCCAGGTACTCCAGAGGGATACCGGTCTGGAGTCGAGCGTTAAGTGTCCATGCATACTTATTGGATGCAGTACATGTTGAGATGTGCCAGGAGTGTGCAGCTTGGAGATATGTCTGAAAAGGTCCATGTATGGATGTGTATGTGCAGAGACATGACCATGCTGCATGTGAGTCCTGTCATGTGTGATGCACATCAATGGTGTATGTGTTCCAAAGCATGATGCACAACTGCATGTGGAGATGCACACATGTTAGTATTTCTGGGTATGTACTATGGCATGGTTGGGGTGTGACACATGGATGCTGGTTCCACCTTCATGTATGTGCACGGCATACATGTGCGTGTGTGTGTTTCACATGTGTGTGACAGTGATACACCATGGATGCATGTGAAACAGACATGTAGGAACCCGATTGACAGATGAGACATAGTTGCCAATGATTGCACTATGACAGGTGGTGGAGATGTACAGATGCAAGTCTGTCTGTTGGCGTGTGTGCATGTGTTTGGCACGCCCCATGTTGCTTGTGACATCATGCAAAGCTTCGGATGTTCATGCTGGTGTGTGTGTATGGATGCTGCTGCATGATTCCTGTCCTTTTGTGCATGTGTGTCGGTTCAATTGATATGAGTGTTGGGGAGTGTGATGCCATCTGTGAAGTTTGACACTGCCACTCATGTGCAACTGTCACGTGTCTATCCGACCATTGTACAGTGCCCTGATGCCTGTGTTCTGTCTCTCCCTGTGTGCAGCGTCGACTGATGAAGAGGGCAGAGACGGTGCTGAGGAGCACAGAGGCAGGTATCCCACCGCCATCCGGAGACGCAAGGCCTAGCTCTCCTCCCACGTTGTCACCTCTTCCAGGAGTGAGGAGTCTGGTGCCGTGTCCATGGCCGCAGCTGCTGAGGGAAGGTCCAAGAAGGGGAGGTTGGAGGTGGACTCATCGGCAGCAGTAGGGGCAGTTGAGCCCCCACAGGGACCTATGGAGGAAGATGGCACAGAGTCATCCAAGTTGGTGGGGGGTTTGATTGAGGAGGAGGCCGTGGAAGGCCCACACACGGGGCCTGGAGGGGGGATTCCACTGGTGCTAGTGGTGCAGTCCAGGGGGACAGGAGGCAGCACAGGCCGCCGTGGAGGTGACTGTGTGTAATGCTGTCCCCGATCCTGTGACTGCATCATCCCGCACCAGCAGGGATGCCTTCGTCCAGACCCGTTTTTAGGTAGGGGATGCGCGAACAACAACTGGCCTTCCTCTCCCTGCGGACATGGCAATCCGTGACCGGATTGAGCCTGTCCTAGCTGGGGTGGCGATGCGTCAATGTGGTATTTGGGATAACGTGCAGAGTTCAAATGTGGACAATGCACGTCATTTCGAATACCTCATTGACCGCGTCAGCCTACTAGGACAGGTCACCGGCGCTGGGTTCCTCCATGTGCTGGATCTTCTAGCGACCCCGTCCTCAACTGAACCCCCTATGCACCAGTCGTCTTCCGTGCCATCTTGCTGCCCAAGTATCACCTAGGCACTCTGTGGAGCTTCCACAGACCCAGTGGCCAGGCTGGTGGAGGACACATCCCTGACACAGTCGGGAGTCGGAGGTCCAGCAGGGTTGGCCACACCACCAACTGGACCCCAGCAAGAGGAGGATGTTCAGGCATCGACAAGCAGGGCGCATGCACGGCAGCAGCAGGCTCATGGTCGGAGCGATGATGGCTCGGGGCCAACAACATCACAGGGACAGGCATCGGCCAGAGGGCAGGAGGACCCTGGATTGGGGTTGTCTTCCATGTGGCAGCGGTTGGGCCAGCAAATAGATGCGGAGCAGCGGCTGGTGGAGGAGGCACGGTTCACTGTGGTCAGGGCGGAGAACACCATGCGCAGGTCATTGAGGCGGGCTGAGTGCCTCGAGGCAACTCGCAGGGAGTTGGAGGAGGCCATGGCTGCATCCCTGCGAGACCTTGAGGCCAGGGAAGATGCCCACCTCCGGAACATCGACATGGAGTTCGATGATGCCCTGGCCCGGAACATCAACAAGTGAGCCGTTGGACTTGACCGCTGCCTTTGTACATAGATAGTTCTTTAGGGTTAGGTTTCCTTTGTTTCTTCTTTTATTTTGGAGTTCATGGACTTTGCTCCACTTCATGTGTATAGTTTTTTATTCATAGGACTTTTTTGAAGGTTTCATTTGGTTTGGGGATCATGGACCCTTTGGACTTGGATTGTATATAGTTGAAGACGTGGACATACTTTCTTTTTTAACATTTCCCATGGATCAATGGTTTTCTTTTTTTTATTATTTAATTCATGTTGACATTGGCGATGGACCACTTTTCTTTTTTCATGCCTGTGATTTTTGTTTTTCATTGGATTTTCCATTTTTTTTGTTTTTGGTAATAGCTTTCATTATTTATTAATTTGCAAGTTTGATTTTCTTTGTATCACTGTACATTGCCTCGGTCATGTGTTGCCACTGTGTGGCTCTGTTGTGCATTTATGCATGGGTATGGTGGTCCTTTTAAGACTGTCATGTCATGGGCAATTTGGGAGTGAGTGCAGTGGATGGTTGCATGCTTGTACTGGGGGGAAAGGGTGAATTGGGTTGGCATTAGGGCTATGGGTCTGTTTTTTTAGGACATGTTGTTTGGTGGGCCATGTTTCGGGGCCTGCTGGCAGGTGCCTGTCAATGGGGGGGTGGTTGGGGGGACATGAGTCAGGGCCTGCTGGCAGGTGTCTGTCAATGGTGGGGTTGGGGGGACATGAGTCGGGGCCTGCTGGCAGGTGCCCGTCTATGGGGTGGTTGGGGGGGTGGGGGTACATGAGTTGGGGCCTGCTGGCAGGTGCCCATAAATGGGGGGGTTGGGGGGTTGGGGACATGAGACAGGGCCTGCTGACAGGTGCCCGTCAAAGGGGGGGTGGTTGAGGGTTTGGGGGGACATGAGTCGGGGCCTGCTGGCAGGTGCCCGTCAATGGGGGGTGGGGGACATGAGTCGGGGCCTGCTGGCAGGTGCCCATCAATGGGGGTGGTTGGGGGTGGTTTTTACATGAGTCGGGGCCTGCTGGCAGGTGCCCGTCAATGGGGGTGGTTGCGGGGTTTGGAGGGACATGAGTTGAGGCCTGCTGGCAGGTGCCTGTCAATGGGGGGTTGGGGAGACATGAGTCGGGGCCTGCTGGCAGGTGCCCATCAATGGGGGTGGCTGGGGGGGGTGGGGGGACATGAGTCGGGGCCTGCTGGCAGGTGCCTGTCAATGTGGGGGGTGGGGGGACATGAGTCAGGGCCTGCTGGAAGGTGCCCATCAATGGGGGTGGTTTTACATGAGTTGGGGCCTGCTGGCAGGTGCCCATCAATGGGGGGGTCGTTGGGGGGTTGGGGGACATGAGTCAGGGCCTGCTGACAGGTGCCCGTCAATGGGGGTGGGGGGACATGTGTCAGTGCTCCCTAGTGCATGGTGCCACGTGGCCTGCCTGTGGGGCATGGTCTGGGGTGAAGGGCTGTCTGCAGGCCATGGACTGGGGTAATGGGCTGCCTGTGGGGCATGCCCAGGGGTGATGGGCTGACTGCGGGCCATGGGAGGGGGGGCACATCCGGGATGGCACACACTGCCAAATGGCGTATGAAACTCCATGCGCACCCCCGGAATACACGTACCCCGCTCGTGCCTGCGAAATAGCGTGTAAAACTCCATGTGCACCCCCGGAATACACGTAACCCACACGCGCTAGCGAAAACGCGTGTAAAACTCCCTGCGCACCCCTCAGAATATGCGTACCCACTTGCGTTTGCCAAAACGTGTGTAAAACTCCCTGCGCACCCCTCGGAATACGTGTACGCCAGTGAAATTGCATGTGAAAGTCCATGCTCCCCCCCAGAATACACGTACCCCATTCGCGCCAGCGAAATCGCGTGTGAAATTCCACGCGCACCCCCGGAATATGCGCAGGTAGCCCATCCACACTCCTCATGGCCCGCAGGCAGCCCATCACCCCTGGGCATGCCCCACAGGCAGCCCATCACCTGAGTCCATGGCCCACAGACAGCCCATCACCCCAGTCCATGGCCCGCAGGCAGCCCATCACTCATACCATGGCCCGCAGGCTGCCCATCACCCCAGTCCATGGCCCACAGGCAGCCCATCACCCAAGTCCATGGCCCGCAGGCAGCCCATCACCCCAGTCCATGGCCCACAGGCTGCCCATCAGCCCTGGGCATGCCCCGCAGGCAGCCCATCACCCCAGTCCATGGTCCACAGGCAGGCCATGACCCCATACCATGGCCAGCAGGCAGCCCATCACCCCTGGGCATGTCCTACGGGCAGCCCATCACCCCTGTCCATGGCCCGCAGGCAGCCCATCACGCCAGTCCATGGCCACAGGCAGACCATCACCCCAGTCCACGGACCGCAGGCAGGCCACACAACAGGGTGGACTTTTTCCATGCATTTTACCTGACACAGCGGGGTATGCATATTCCGAGGGGTACCTGGGAGTTTTACACGTGTTTTCACTAGCGCAAGCGGGGTACGCATATTCTGGGGGTGTGCATGGACTTTCACACGTGATTTTGCTGGCGCGGGCGGCGTACGTGTATTCCAGCGGTGCACATGGACTTTCACACGCGATTTCGCTGGTGCGAGCGGGGTACGTGTATTCTGAGGGTGCGCGTGGACTTTCACATGTGAATTCGCTGGCGCGAGTGGGGTATGTGTATTCCGGTGGTGCACGTGGACTTTCACACGTGATTTTGCTGGTGCGAGCGGGGTACGCATATTCCGAGGGGTGCGCGGGGGGGTTGTACACGCATTTCCACTAGTGCGAGCGGGGTACGCGTATTCCGAGGGGTGCGCAAGGAGTTTTACACGTGTTTTCACTAGCGCGAGTGGGGGATGCGTATTCCAAGGGGTGCGCAGGGGGTTTTACACACATTTTTGCTGGCAGGAGCGGGGCACGTGCATTTCGAGGGGTGCGCGGGGAGTTTTACACACGTTTTCGCTGCCGTGAGTGGGGGACATGTATTCCGAGGGGTTCGCGGGAAGTTTTACACGCGTTTTCCTGGTTGGGGGGCTGTATGCTGGTCCACTGGCCTTTGCGCCATGTGGGGGATTTGTGCGATGTTTTTGGCGCAGGGGGCAGGGTTGGAGGCATAACTGATGCTGCTGCAGGGTCACTGCGCCACTCTGCGCCATGGCTGGTTATGGATGTAAGTATCCATGAATACGCTGTGCTCTAAAGTGGGTTTTGGCGCACGCGGCTGGCGCAGACTGTGCACCAGCCGTATGCGGCACTTGTCCGCTAAATTCTATGAATTACCCCCTGAATGTCTTGCCTGGTGCATAGCCTTTTCTTTCACTATTTGCGCCGGCATGACAGTTGTTGAAGTTAATATCAGGGTCCAATCCTGACCACCAATATGTTTCTGTCGTCTTTTCCTTCCTCATTGTTGCTCGTATGTGGCCACTATGAGCTTTATCCATCATCCATTTCCTTATTCATCGTGGGTGTGTGAATATATCCTCCCTGATGACAAATTTACCATGGGTTGTAACCTGTTCTGCTGCTTTGCTGCTTGGCTGGACTGAGTGTGGTAGTCTCCTCTTGCCCAGCCTGCGGGAGATGGAGACCTTTCTCCTCAGCTCCACATCAGGATATTCCAAATCCTGGTGCAGCCAGGTACTTTCATTGATGCTAGTGTCCCATTGAACATAGAGGTCATGGATCAAGACCATTATGCATTCATCATTCAAATAATCCTCATGACCAGGAGAGAATGAAATCATAAGCCGTGACATCCAGCCTGCTTGTTTGTACTTTCATCCTGGAATATTTTCTACCTCAGAAGTGTAGGCCGACATTGTTGCTGCTAACCTTGCTAGCTGTTGTGTAGTGAGATTGTGCCCTCCTTGTTGCCAAATGCTGATGTGTGGCTTATGATCAGTGGACAGATGAAATGTACACCCTCATTTGAAATATCTGATATGCTGGGGTGCCCACGTGCACGCCAACTTCTGATGCTCATTGACAGAGTAGTTACACTCCAACTTTGTGAGTGATTTAGAAGCATAGGCCACTATCACCAGTGCATTGTGTCAGTGTAGCCCCAATGCTGTAGAGACTGGCATCCACTGTAGCACACATGTGTAGATAGTTATTTAATGGCTTTATGCATGGGACATTGGCAAATTCCTACTTAGTGTAAATGAGTCTTGACACCCTGCGGACCAGTTGAATGGTACACTCTTCTTAATGGTTCAGTCTTGCTGGAATCAGGGGTGTTGTAGGTCAGGAAAAGATCCTGGGGTACACTAATGTCGGCACTGTCGGAACTCGGGGCTAGCTAGCCTTATTGTTGTAACCCCTGAGCTTCTCTCCGGGGCTACAACCAAAAGACCCGGGGCAATAGCCCCCTGAGACACCCCTTAGCAATGTCTCTGGCTGGAATATTTCACAACCAACTTCAATTAGTACTCAGATAAGCCCATGCATGATTTAAGCTGCTTGTTGTCATAGAGAGCAAGAGCTTGTTTCCTGGCTAGGACCAGGTCCTAAAGTGCATCCCAAATATTCAACCCCAGGTACCCTGACACAGTATTGTTTTTGTCACAGATACAGGCCTGCTTTCCTCAACTTGCACATGATAGGGTCAAGTGTCTTATTATGTTCCTCCATGTTGATATCGTCCTAGAGTAAACAGGCACTGCATGGGTCTCTGTACTCCAGGGTTCTCACACAAGAATAACTTATCCAGCAGCAGCGCAAACTTACTTCACAAATAGCAGGTAATGTTGCAGGTGTTCCAAAGAACAGGCACTGCATGGACCTCAGCAATCCAGGCTTCTCATATACCTAGAACTCAATCCAGCAGCAGTGCAAGCTTCCTTCACAAATAACAGGTAACAATATAGATGGAGCAGATCAATCTTCAGAGAACAGGCACTGCCCCTGGGCCTCGGTAATCCAAGCTTGCCACACATGTAGAATTCACCCCCCAGCAGTGCAAGCTCCCTTCACAAATAACAGATATAGTTGCAAGCAGAACTGATCGAACTTCAGAGAACAGGCACTGCACAGGCCTCGGCAGTACAGGTTTCTCACACATGTGGAACTCATCCAGCAGCAGTTCAGGCTTTTGAATGGTTCTCACACAAAAAAGTATCATCTGCTATGTTTCTGTGGCCTCAGTGAGTTTGGTAGGTTATCAGGGTAAGCTTATCTCCAACACACAGAACAGGCACATTGTGAGCAGCAGCAGGGCACGTTTCCATGACAAAACGTGCCACAGCAACAAAAGCTTTGTATATGCAGAACAACTAAAACATGATTGGTTCATCGTGTAATGGGAATATGTAATGGTTCATCACATGTTGGAAAACTGAGTCTACTGAAAAGGTCAAAGGGCATCCGGTTGAAGCAGTGGTCACCCACGGGCATTATGAGTGCTGTAAAGTCTTTGGATTCCTCATGCAGAGGGACATGATCCTACGAATTGCACACATCAAGCTTAAAGAAGACAGACACATTTCTTATCAGATGTACGTGTTCTGAAATGTGCAGAACAGGGTCTCGGTGGGTAGCCACATTCTTGCTTAGGCTACTTCGCCCGGACACAGAACTGCAGCTTTTCGGTGTTTTTCATGAGTGTCACTGGGCTAAACCGACATTTGACTTTGATGACGTCAAAGTTGTTGTCACTCTACATTTCTTTCAATAGATTGTTTAGCACACACCTGACTGTAAATGGGACTGTGTGCACTTTGTGTGTGACGGGCACTATGTCTTTCCACAGAATAATCCTGGGAGCATAACTTCTCTGGCATCTGAGCTTTTTATCAAATATGCCTGCATGGCTGACTGGAATATTTGTCATAGACTTGAATATACGTGTCCACTTTGCACGGGTTTAGAGCAGTTTTGAGGATCCGTGTTTGTGCCAAACAAGAATATGGTCACTTGTGTCTGTGCCATACACTCTTCGTCACATGTGCCCTCATTGGAATGTTACGTCAAACTCGGTATATCCAGGGACGGTGATTGTGTTATCACCTCCATAAACTCCAGGTTCAATGTCTGAGGGTCACAGTCATAAGTCATCATTTCCCATTCCGCATTTCATGATTTTCATAGGAAGAAATGGGGGATTAGACCCTGATTCTGTGGTTCATTTGTCAGCACATTGTAGTATGGTTTGAACCTAGAACGACTGGGATTATTTCTTACTGCCAATACTGTGGAACTGTCTGATTCGTTAGACACAGTCTGTAGCAGGGGCTACGATCATGCTGGCGTCTCGCCTTTTCTTGATGGTGCAGCTTATTTTGAAATAGCCTACCTTTTTGCAGTTAGAACATTGTCCTGCTCTCGCAGGGCATTTAGGGTCATTTGCTAGGTGTTGCATATCTCCAGTAGCATTTGGTACGTTCACCTGATTTGGTAAAGGTTACCGTCTTTAACTTGCCGTGTTCACTCTTTTCAATGTATGTGTGTCTTACCGCTGTCTCCTATGCTATATGAGCAATCGTGCTTGATTTATTAAGCATGGTCTTTGTGCACTAATCATTGTTCTTGAATTGTGTGATCTCTGCAGTTGGTCACTAGCATGTCTTTGATACAATATTGTTCAGTTGTACCAAAGTTACTTGGAATTGCCAGTTCTCTGAAAACTGCTGTAAAGTCATTGATCATTTCTGAGGCCGCTTGCCTCCTAGTGTAAAATCTTTTCCCGTGCAGAATCATTTGATGAGCGTCCACACAGCGTTTCACCTCTATAAAGACATTGTCCTACTTCCAAATTGTTTAGCAGCACAGCTTTTTTTCTAGCTTCTGCCTACTCTGCTCCAACTAATATCTCTAAACAGTGGTCAAAGTGAGCAGGATCTATTGGGAGTGGAGTACCACTACTTAAATTGCTCTGTAAAGTGATTTCAATCCTGCACACACCCAAGTCAAAGCTCAGCATGTAGTGCACAACTGAAATCCTTATTTATTTTTGTCTAAAAGTTCAATATATACCACTCATATCACGCCCTTCTCCTGGAACCCCCCAGTCACAATGAACGAGGAATCAGGCTGGTTTGCAAAGGTAAATATTTATTTATGTATTTAAAATGTAATCACAATTTGTTTTAATAGATAAGCAACAATCACCAATGGGGTGACAGAACACTGAAAACTATTTTTAATACACGAGGAGTAAGTAGTGAGCAAGACATTTTCAGCACAGCAAATAATACTTTTGTGTTGGTTCAGATCAGATAGCACTGTGGTTGGCAGTTCCCCCTGCAACACCCCTCAACCCCCCAATAGGCAATGTAAAGAGATAGGAGGAGAGAGCAGGTATTCTGGAATGGCACAAATAAAACAGAATATCAGTCCAACTTTCCCCCACCAAACACAAGAGAAAAACGGAATTGACTTTCAGCTGTCAGACTGGCTTTCAAAATTGTCTTTAGAATGGGCTGGGCAAAAACACCAAATATGGTCCAAAATACTGAAATTGTTATAAATTCCTATGGGAGCCGCTTTTGAACAGTTGCACATGAGCACAAGCAATGATTTGGTCAGCAGAAAACAATGGAAATCTTAAGGTCCAAGTCGGAAGCAGTTTAGAGCTATTTTACACGTGTAAAACTTACAGATATTTAAAATCGCGGCAACTTTTCATTGCGCGATATTCGCGATAACGGGAGAATTGCACTGATTTGATATATGTGTGTGTTCTACGGATAGCTATGGATGTTGGCTACAAGTAGGAGTTGTAATTTTGTTTCTATCACAAAAACTGAGGGAGTAACAGGCGTTTTAGTAAAGGTCGTTTTTTCATATGACCTATAGGTGGACCATCTTGAATGGTTCTGATCCTCCAGCCCTGCAAAGAAGCTGGAGTATTCCGGTGAAAATGTCCACTTGACATACTGAATACAGCATTGGCTGTCCTTCAGGTGAAAAGTTTCCCTCATTTGCTCAAACAATTCAAGGTGCTTCCAAACTGAATATTTGGCATTTTTGTGGTAGAGCGTGATGATGCTCCTAATAGCTTTGATTTGCTTCAGGAGATCTTTCAGCAGAGCCCTCTTAACTTTGTTGGCCTTTTTAGTTCCGGTCACCGTGGTCCACTCATCCTCTGACTTAGAGGCACTGCTACCAGAGGTGGCTGTCTGATCTTCTAGGCTCTCCCTGATTCTGCAAGCTTGGGAATCGCTAGCAGAATGTGGGGCCTTGTCTCTTGAAACAAGTGGTGCTCAGAAGAGTCTTCTGCCTCTCCCTTGCTCCCAGGATTGGCTAAGTACCCCCTCCCCAACAATCCTAGCTGGGAAGAGGTTTTAAAATGCTCTTAGTGGGCGTAGTCTCATGGAACTCCCAACCAAATTGTACTGACTGACCTCTTGGTAGGTGATATTTCTGAGGATCCAGTTCTCTGATTCTCCCCTCACTGCAGTCTCCCTGATCAGAGAGGCTGGCCCTAATATTTGGGAATCTGTACATAGATGCCCGCCCATCCATTTATGGGAGGCGTGGCTCTGTCAGTCCCATATTTCCTATTATATTGAAGTCTACCATCCCCATGGCACTTGGTTCATATGAGCCAGTGGATATGGGGGTGGCAGTGTCCATGGAATTGAAGGGATTAAAGTCCCTGATGACAGGGTTCCTGAGGTTATATTCAGGGGTTTCTCTCTCCCATTTTACCTCATCTCTTTCAGCCCCTATTTCCTGATGACATGCCAAGATCTGCCCTTTTTGCTCCTCTATTAAGGCCTTACTCGTCTCTATCAGTTATTCTTGCATAGCTATCTGTCCATGGAGCCTGTCATTCTTTTCATAGAGAGCCTCATTGTCTCTCTGTGCTTCCTGCCTGATTTTGGAGTATTGGGCCAGTTTTTTGCAGCAGGAAACTCACCTGAGTTTGGTCCTTACGGGCCTGATTATTCTTTGCCAGAGCATCCTCCACCCGCCTGGTGTGCTCTAACAGATTTTCATAATCCTTTTTGTTTTCACCAAATTCCTGAAGGGCTGGGTGATTTTCTTCTAACTTCATTTTTAAATGACTGACTTCCTGGCCTAAGGCATCCCTTTCTTGGGTTAGAGTGCCCCTCTGTGCAGCCAGGTCATCCCTTTGTTTTTTAAGGGCACCAGCCTTCTGGCGCTCCTCATCAAACTCTATTTGGGATTCTAGGTCTTTCATAATCAATTTATTATTTTCCTCTTTTAATTTGTCTATCTGGTCCTGTATGATGAACACCTGTTCTGCACAAACTCTGTTAAAAGTTAGTTGTTGAACCAGTTTTTGTTGGCTCTGTTTTAATGAGTCCAACCTTTTTTGACACTCCTTTTGTAGTTTCAGTACCTGGGCATCTTCATATGCATT
The DNA here is from genome assembly GCF_040938575.1 of Ambystoma mexicanum. NCBI lineage: Eukaryota > Metazoa > Chordata > Amphibia > Caudata > Ambystomatidae > Ambystoma > Ambystoma mexicanum. The sequence goes on from NC_090922.1 coordinate 272,576,837, forward strand.
CTTTTGTAGTAAGAGTGTCAGTTCTTCTTGCAGTTTGGTGGCATACTGCCTAGCCTCTGTTTCTGCTTCTTGGCTACTCTGGAGCCTTTGCTCTGCAGAGTCCAGATTGCTCTGGATTTTCTGCAGTACTTCCCCTTGCCTCTTTGTGAAGTCTGGATGGTCTGTGTACTTTTCCTGTATGACTCCTATGTGGAGGTACAGGTAGGCCGCTATTTTGGCAATTTTGCATTGCTCCTTTTTTATTTTAGAGGTCATGTACAGCTCACTGAGTGCTTGATGCAATGGCCCCTTGTCCTGCCAGATATTAAGGTTGGTTTCAGTGACTTCTTGTTGTATTCCCTGCAGCCATACCTGTTCATCCTGTTCTACCCATTCACCCCTGACAAACAATTTGTGCAGTAGGTTTTCCCATGCAATATTGATTTCCACTGGGGTCGCCATTCCGGAAATATTAATTTCCTTCTGGCTTATCTTGGGGTTACTTTTACTTTTGCAAACAGGCCCAACTCCTTTGAGTTTTTCTATTGAAAGGTGCTTATACAGTGTAGCACAGTGTGGTAACCCAACAAGGTGTATGTACCCCGTCAGTTAGCACACTGTGTTAGACTGTCACGAGTGGTATGTCTAATTCAGGATCCCGCGACGAGCCCCCAAGCTTAAGTGATTTCAATCCGGCACACACCCAAATCAAAGCTCAGCATGTAGTTCACAACTGAAATCCTTATTTATTTTTGTCTAAAAGTTCAATATTCTGAACGATATACAACTCATATCACGCCCTTCTCCTGGAACCCCCCAGTCACACTGAACCAGGAATCAGGCTGGTTTGCAAAGGTAAATATGTATTTATGTATTTAAAATTTAATCACAATATGTTTTAATAGATAAACAACAATCACCAATGGGGTGACAGAACACTGAATAATATCTTTAATACACGAGGAGTAAGTAATGAGCAAGACAATTTCAGCACAGCAAATAATACTTTTGTGTTGGTTCAGATCAAATAGTACTGTGGTTAGGAGTTCCCCCTGCAACACCCCTTAAGCCCCCAATAGGCAATGTAAAGAGATCGGAGGAGAGAGCAGGTATTAAGGAATGGCACAAATCAAACAGAATATCAGTCCCAATTTCCCCCAGCAAACACAAGAGAAAAACGGAATTGACTTTCAGGTGTCAGACTGGCTTTCAAAATTGTCTTTAGAATGGGCTGGGCAAAAACACCAAATATGGTTAAAAATACTGAAATTGTTATAAATTCCTATGGGAGCCGCTTTTGAACAGTTGCACACAAGCACAAGCAATGATTTGGTCAGCAGAAAACAATGGAAATCTTAAGGTCCAAGTCGGAAGCAGTTTAGAGCTATTTTACACGTGTAAAATTTACAGATTTTTAAAATCGCGGCAAACTTTTCATTGCGCGATATTCACGATAACGGGATAATTGCACTGATTTGAAATGTTTTGGGTTCTACCGATAGGTATGGATGTTGGCTACAAGTAGGAGTTGAAAGTTTGTTTCTATCACAAAAATGGAGGGAGTTGCGAGCGTTTTAGTAAAGGTCGTTTTTTGGAGCTAGACGCGAGAATGGAAAACGGGAATGCACTTTGAATTGACAGATAGGTTTTACTATACTATATTAAAGACTACCAAAAAGTAGAATGCCACACAGGAAGGTCATTCACGGCCGCTCATAAGAGTTCAGGTGTGATACTCTGCTTTCTGTTTGGTTTGGGAATTACTTATTCAATGAATAGGAAGTTAGGGTTTAGGAACACATATGAGAGAAGAGTCCGTGCAAAGATAGTTCTAACAATACTGGTTCTAGATGAAAGATAGGATGGGTATAAGCTAGGGACAAATCTATGCAAAGTACATACGCTATGGGACACAATTCTTCCTAGTTATACTCACTGAATACGTTTTTTAAATGGGACCGTCAGCTCTGGTCAGGATGAGGTCTGATCTAGGAAAAATAGCACATCAGGCACAGGACTGGATTCTCTAGGCCGGTCGCAGGATTGGCACAGGATCTGCTCTCCTGGTCTGTGGGTATTTGGATCAGCTGGATGGTGAGTTCCTCAGGCAAGCCTAGTGGTGGCAAGCCAGAGAAATTCTGGATACGGGTTCAAAATGGCCTTGTCACACCACACAGTGCTCTACTGAGTGGAAAGAATACATTTGAAGATTTGGGGCCTTGCTGGAATCAATAGACTCTATTGCTTGCAAGAGATTTTGGCATCGGATCTGGAAGAATATTTAAAGCTGGATGTAGGATGCTGGATCAGAGTGCTTCGCCGGAATCAGGAAGGTGGCTGGATCAGAGAGTCCCTATGTGCACTCAGCTGTCTCTATTTATGCCTTGAAAATGACATCACAAAGGGGTGTATGGGCCAGCTTGCTAAGCTTGCCCCTGTGAAAGGTGATTGGGTCAGAGTCTACTAAATGCCTTGATAGGAGGTGAGAAACAGAGTGTCATCTTTATGGTGTAATTTTATGATGGTGAGAATCCACCCCTAGCCACTGGAACAGAAAGTCTGAATTTGGCAAAATACATATTTACATATGTGCAACCTCTATAAAAATCACAGACACATATTACATATTTTACATAGCAGCTATTCCTCAAACCCCGTAGATGTGGGATCTTGTCTCTGTTTTCTACCGAATTTTGCCCCTTTCACTATGAACACACTTTCCAATTTTTCTGCAAATTTCCACAAGTGTGCGTGTTTGACATAGGGATATGCGTGTAGATTTTCACAATTCTAACAGTAATACATTTTGCGTAAAATCACATATCTTGCCATTCCTGTCCAGAACATGTCACACAATTCTGCCGCCTCTTCACACGTGTAGCCAGAAATTAAATGAACAACTCTGCCATTTTTATATTTTTCACCATTTTGAATAGCAATTTATAAGTCTTTTAAAAAGTGTTCTTTGTTCATGTGTAGCAACAGATGGTCGCTTGGCTCTGCCTCTTTTTGTCTCCCTGCAGTCCAGTGCATCCCCTTCCTTGGGGAAAGCTCCTTCCAGGAGGATTTACGACTCTCTTCACACTTCTAGTTTCCTGAGCTGCAGCCTGTCATTGTTCCTTTGCTCTCTGTAGACAATATTCTGTCCCAACCCTGCAATTAACACCTCCCCGTGAGTTTCTGCTGGTGGCAAGGCCCTCCTTCTGGGGAAAAACATGCTTTTCCAGTTTTTTTCAACTTCAGCCAAGCTAATTACTTCTTAAACTTAACAAAACCCACATTTGTTGCATCACATACAAATACATTTCTTCCTTGGCCTTACAATCTGTGGAATCAAAACACAACTACAATCAGTGTTCCTTTTCGGGCAACAATCCTGTTTATGTTTGCTAATCCAGCAGACTTTTGAGTTTTAGGTCATTTTAAAGCTGCCTTATTACTTCTCTGACAGCTGTCATTCAGGTCGCTCCGGGTACTGCACCCAGATTTTGGCACAGTGGCTGTCAGTTTCAGGCTTTGTATTTTTCACAATGTTTAATTTGATACATGGATTTTAGCACCAGGTAAGGTTGTGAATGTTGAAAAGTGTTCTGTTATAGCTATTTTGGAGTTTTTGGCAACAAAATAAATGTCATTTGTAGGCACATTTTTGGGTTTCATTTGCAAAGTGCTGCTTTTCTCTCTCCACACTCTTTGCTGGTTATGGAACCCACTGGCATATTTCTGCAGGGTGTGCTCCACTCCACTGCATATGCACCATGGTTGGCAGGTTGTGCCTCCCTCTTTTTGTGTGCTGAAGCACACGGTTTTTGTGGGTTTTTGTAGGTTTTGGCACACTTAAGGGTTTTGCCGCCATTGTTGCTGTTTCTTTCCCTACAACTGGCAGGGTGATGCCGCATAGCATAGCAGAGTGGGTCAATACATCCCACAGCTCCAACTAATATCTCTGAACAGTTGTCAAAGTGAGCAGGAGCTATTGGGAGTGGAGTACCACTACTTGTATTGCTCCAAGTAATATCTCTAAACAGTGGTTAAAGTGAGCAGGAGCTATTGGATTGGAGTACCACTACTTTTATTTTTACTGTTGACAGTTCTACCACTTCTTACAACCATTTCCATCATTCCAGAGCAGTTCTTTTTGAAGTTAAGAGATACCTCTTCATTTTACCACCCTGCGGCAATTACAGCTAATCGTAAATCTGTTTCACTGTACATTCACAAAGCCTGAATGACGTCTCAGCCTGGGTGAACTCTGGCTTCATTTTAACCATCAGAATCTGCGGGAGGTTCTGCTTATACTACGAAATTATCTCACACAACACACCTTGCCCCCTTGATGTATCAAGTTGTGTTCTCAAGTTAAATGCTTAGCTGTTACAGTTTATAAAGGTCCAGGTAATTGCCACAGAATTTCATTTTAACATTAGGTGGCTACGTGGGATTTGCATCTTCATGCCACTGGACAAGTGTGCAGTTATAGTAGGAACCTTAATGACTAGTCACTTGGACTACTGTATTGCACCCCTGTGGGATACTTCAGGACCTCAGACTATTCATCCCTTGGACTCTGTCAGACCAGAGGAGATACAAAATGTTCATTCTTGGGATCCTGACTGCAGTACATTAGCAAATTGTATTCATGCAGCACACATTTACATAGTGGTAAGCGCCTGCTGAAGCAGCTGCTGTTCAGGCAGGTGTTCAGCAATGGACCCAGCACAGCTAAGATCGGTGAGCAGAGGTGATTGTTTCCCAAGGCCATATCTCATTTTACGACTGACTGACCAACTGAAAGAAAATAATGAAGAAAAATAAAGAGGACCTTTTTCTTTTGCCTGTTCACCTGCTTGGCTGTCGCCCTGACCCATCCACAGACCCGTGAAACGTGTGTTACCCATGCTCCCTCCCGCCTGCACTGTTTATTTATTTATTTAATTTATTTTTAAAGTGCTTGAACAAGGAGCTCTGAGGCATGGGATCGCTGAGACTGGCAAACAACACGCAACATACAAAATCAGGCAGAGGATCATAAATCAGGCACTCATGATAGTCTCTATTTTATTCGAATAGGAACGTTTTCAGTTTGCATTTGTATATGGGGAGGCTAGGGCACAACCTCAGGTCAGGAGGAAGGCTATTCAATAATCGTGGCGTAGAGATAGGAAAGCATCCATCTTTTACCAGTGATAATCTTGCCTTAGGGATTTGCAGTAGACCTGTGTTGTTGAATCTAAGGCAGCGTCTGTCAGTGAGCCATTTTAACTGTGCTGCAAGGTAAGATGGACTATTTCCATATAGGCATGAATGTGCAATGCAAAGGGAACAAAAGATGACCCTTTTACTGTAGGCAACCAATGGAGTGATTTCTGTGCTTCGTGATCAGTTTTGTGCAGATCTACAACAACCCTCACTGCGTTGTTTTAAATAACTTGTAGGAGGTTAAGTTCTCCTTTCCCTATGCCTAGTAGGATACTGGAACAGTAGTCCAGGCGACTGCCTATGATTGCCCTTTCCCAAGTACGCCGCCAGAGTCTCAGTTCCATTAGTGTTTTGGCACACTTCTACTTCTGCCTCTAAGTAAATATACAGGAGTTTGATCCACCTGTTTCGTGGTGTTAGAGGTGTTCCAAGGCAGCTCACAAATGCTGGAGGAGGGTCTGCTCATCCATGTTGGTACATTGAGTGGGGATTGGAGGTGCAGAGTTTCATGAGGCCTGGTTGATGCAGAATCCACACACAGCATTTGCGGCCAGTGGGCAATTCTGTCTCTCAATGCTAGTGTTGTATTTAATTTCCATATGTCACTCACTCACCATGCATTGTATTGATGTTTTAAAATGACACTTGTTATTGAGTCATGCTTCTTTATTTTATCCTGCTCACGAGGAGACACTATGTGCACAGGGCGAGGAGCAGGTATTTAACGGGAGACGGGTCTTTCTGGCCACTCTGTTCTGCTCCCTGCTCTTCACATTGCACTGTCTGTTTTTCTCTGGTTGTGTGTGCTTTCACGTGCTGCGTGTCCCTTTCTCGTTTATCAGCCTGCACGTCAAAGGACGCAGGCAGAGTGCTTGACAGAGAGAGAGGACTAAGCTACACAAACAGCTTGAATGCTATGTTGCGACTATAATTACTTAGTAGTATAAGAACTGGATCACCTTTGTGATAGTAATCAGGAAGGCTAATGCAGAATGGTGAATTAGCATACTAGTTTGTTATTTTTTGTCTGTGCCCACTAAATGAAATTACTAGATGTGCACTTCCAATACGCTGCTTATACCACTGTACCCATGTGCTTAATAGTACAACAATATATGATATGCATACATAGTTCGGAGTACGAAAGCTGCACAATGGGGCACTCTTTCATCACAATGTAAGCTCAATATGTGACCCAGCACAATCTAACAATGAAAGGTGCACCATTCCCCTCTGAAATGTAGGGCAGCCAGAGCAAAATAGCAGAGAAATACAATTTAAAACGAAATGGAACGTTGCACCACATAGGGCAGTTTATGCAGCCCTGCCACAGGTACATAGTGTAGAAGTATAATCAGCTCATACAACATGCTGCATGAAAAAGTGCATGTATGCACCTAATTGTGACAAGAACATTTCAAGTCAGTTCTGCCGTGGCGTACCCACAGCTTAGACGAGCAGCCATTTAAAATGCAAACCAATAGGCCACAAATAAAATAATGAGGTTCGCAAAGCTGGCTGACTCTTGCACACGTCAGCATCTGGTGTTTCCTAGTTGTTCCAGCCAATTTTCGAGCCCCATGGAGATGACTATCGAACACACCAGACATGGCAAATCCTAACTCGGAGCAATTCGTGGCGCCAGCAGTATCCAGCTAACGTGGTCTCCTGTATCGATCGGCGGGCGCCCTCGCTACACAGCTTTGATTGCTAGAGGACAATTTAAATGACTTCTCTGAGGCCCTGTGCTTCAAGCTGATTCCGGGGTTCATGCTGTGTTGCCTGACTTTGATTTTCGCTTTTCTGTGTGACCAGCGTAAGCATGAATTTGAGTATTCGATAGTAATGGGCCTGCTGCTGGCCAGCGGCTGAAAACCTTTAAGTAGGCACATGAAGGACAAGTGCCTGGCTCACCATAGCGTCCATCTTAATCTTACTTTCGTTTTCAGCTCATTCTGACATTATTGCAACGATTTTCATTTTTCAAGAGTTATGGCGGAATCTGCCCAAAAATCATGGTTCGTGCATTTGTTTTTGAGTAATACATTAACAGGCTGATTCATGTAATTCCTCACAAAAGTGTCGCACGGCTGGCGCACAGCGTGCCCGTGCGAATGTCTGCGCCAGCCGCGTGCGATAAAATCAATTTCCACGCACTGCGTATTCATGGATTCTCGCCTCCAAAAGCAGACGGGGCGCAGAGTGGCGCAGCGACCCTGCAGCAGCGCCAGTTACGCCCCCAAGAACCCCCTTGCGCAGGGAAAAGCCATCAAGATCGCAAAACCACCGCAAAGGGCTGCGCCAACACTGTACCAGGATACCCGACTGGCAAACAGCAAACGCAAAGCGGGGAACGCGTATTACTGGTGTCGGGAACACGCGTGCGCGAGAAGAATCACACGCGATCGGGCCTGGGGGAGCGTGTGCATGTATTTCAGGGGTGCGCGAGAAGTTCTACACGCGATTGGCCTGGGTGCGTGTATTTCAGGGGTGCGCGAGAAGTTCTACACGCGAATGGCCTGGGTGCGTGTATTTCAGGGGTGCGCGAGAAGTTCCACACGAGATTGGCCTGGGGGAGCATGTGCGTGTATTTCAGAGGTGCGCGAGAAGTTCCACATGCGATTGGCCTGGGCGCGAGTATTTCTGGGTTCGCGAGAAGTTTCACACGCGATTGGGATGCGTGCGTGTATTTCAGGGGTGCGCGAGAAGTTCCACACGCGATTGGCCTGGGCGCGTGTATTTTAGAGGTGCGCGAGAAGTTTCACACGCGATTGGGCTGCGTGCGGGTATTTCAGGGGTGCGCGGGAAGTTTCACACGCGATTGGGCTGCGTGCGGGTATTTCAGGGGTGTGCGAGAAGTTCCACACGCGATTGGCCTGGGAGCGTGTATCTCAGGAGTGCGCGAGAAGTTCCACACGCGATTGGCCTAGGCGCGTGTATTTCCGAGATGCGCGAGAAGTTCCACACGCGATTGGCCTGGGGGAGCGTGTGCGTGTATTTCAGAGGTGCGCGAGAAGTTCCACACGTGATTGGCCTGGGCGCGTGTATTTCAGAGGTGCGCGAGAAGTTTCACACGCGATTGGGCTGCGTGCGGGTATTTCAGGGGTGAGCGGGAAGTTTCACACGCGATTTCAGCAGGGTACGTGTATTTCAGGGGTGCCGGGGAGTCCTACATGTGATTTGGCAGTGTGGGTCCTCCCAGGTGTTCCCTGTACACCCTCCACGGCCCCTGCAGGCAGCCCACGCCACAGGGGACTACCCTGCATCCCTGGTCATGTCCCGCAGGCAGCCCACCCAACATGGGCATGCCCCCCAGCAAAGGCACATGTCTCCTTGCACTAATGATCACCAACTCATGTCCCCTTGCACCCCCACCCCCAGCATTGCGGGGCACCTGCCAGCAGGCCCCCACTCATGTCCCACTCATGTCCCCACCACCCCCACCCCCCAGCATTGCGGGGCACCTGCCAGCAGGCCCCCACCCATGTCCAACTCATGTTCCCCACCACCCCCACCCCCCAGCACTTTGGGGCACCTGCCAGCAGGCCCCCACCCATGTCCAACTCATGTTCCCCACCACCCCCACCCCCCAGCACTGTGGGGCACCTGCCAGCAGGCCCCCACCAATGCCCAACTCATGTTCCCCACCACCCCCACCCCCCAGCACTGTGGGGCACCTGCCAGCAGGTCCCCACCCATGTCCAACTCATGTTCCCCACCACCCCCACCCCCCAACACTGTGGGGCACCTGCCAGCAGGCCCCCACCCATGTCCAACTCATGTTCCCCACCACCCCCACCCCCCAGCACTGTGGGGTACCTGCCAGCAGGCCCCAACTCATGTTCCCCAGCCAACATGTCATCACAATCTAGATCCCTGGTCCCTATGGTCAGCCTCCAAATGCAAAATACCCACCCGAGTATTGCATCCACCCACTCAGAAATGGCAATTACATGACAGAACACCAATTGCAAGTTTCGAAACAAACACATGTCCCTCACATACACCCAATGGGTGTCAGTGAATCTCAAAACCCATATCATGATATGCATGAAACCAATGAGATGAAACTACACATTGAAGTTCGATAAAAAAAATATGTATTAAAGGAAACATAAATAGATTCAAAAATAAAGAAACAGAAATGGGAATGTACAAAAAATGAAAAGAAGCATGTCCGTGAAAAAAAGCAAAACCAAAAATCATAATCCAAAGTAATGGTGACCAAAGTCACTGTCCACAAATGAAAATCCAATGGGAAATAATAATTGAAAGCCATTGCTCCATGGGTAAATTGTGAAAGAAAAATAAAATCCAACAGTGAACTATGTACAGACGAACAAGCCAGGGTCCATTATCCCAACAAAAGAAATGAAACCTATCTAACAACACTAACTAATAAAATAAACTAGGTCTAGTCTGACGGCTCACTTTTGGATGTCCCGGCCCAGGGCTTCATCGAACTCCTGCTCAATGTCCCGGAGGCGGTCCTCCTCCATGGCCCCGAGGGTCTGCAGGGCCGTCGACGTGTCCACCTCCAACCCCCTGCGGATTGCCTCGAGGCACTCGGCCCGCCTCAGGGCCCTCCGCATGGAGTTCTCCGCCCTGACCATTGTGAGCCGTGCCTCTTTGCCCGCTGCCACTCCGCATCTATGGCGTGGCCCAACCGCTGCCACATGGAAGACACTCTCTGTCCTGGGTCCTCCTGCCCTCCGGCCGATGCCTGCCCCTCCGATGTTGAAGGCCCCGAGCCTTCATGGCTCCCACCACGTTGCTGCTGCTGCTGTGCCTCTGCCCGTGCACTGCCTCCTGCTGCCTGCACATCCTCCGCCGGCTGGGGTGCAGTCGTTGATGTGGCCACCCCTGCTGGACGTCCGACTCCCGACTGTGGCAGGGATGCCTCCTCCACCAGCCTGGCCGCACCGTCAGAGGCAGCTCCACAGGGCACCCAGGTGACTGATGGGTGGGAAGATGGCACGGAGGACGACTGGTGCGTAGGGGGTTCAGTTGAGGAGGGGGTCATAGCAAGCCCCATCAAACGGAGGAATCCGGCCTGGGTGACCTGTCCCAGCAGGCTGACGTGGTCAACGAGCCATTCGAGATGACGTTCAGTCTCCTCATGAAAAGACTGCAGGTCACCTCGCATGGCCCGTTGACGCAACGCCACACCAGTCAGGACAGGCTCAACCCGGACCCGGATAGCCACGTCCGCAGGCAGAGGAAGGCCAGTTGTCGTTTGCTCATCCCCTGCCTGAAAACGGGTCTGGACGTAGGCATCCCTGCTGGGGCAAGATGATGCGGGGACAGGATCAGGGACAGGATTGCACACAGGCACCTCAGCGGCGGCCTGTGCTGCCTCCTGTCCCTGGTCCTGCACTGCACCACTAGCACCAGTGGGATCCCCATCTCCAGACCCCGTCTCTGTTGCTTGCACGGCCTCCTCCTCCACCAAACCCCCCACCAACCTGGATTACTCTGTGCCATCTTCCCCCGTTGGGCCCTGTGGGGTCCCAGCTGCCCCTTCTGCTGCCGAGGAGTCCAACTCCAACCTCCGCCTCTCTGACCTCCCCCCGGCAGCTGCGGCCTGGGACGCGGCACCGGACTCCTCGCTCCCCGACGAGATGACAACATGGGAGGGGAGCCGGGCCTTGCGTCTCCGGCTGGCGGTGGGATCCCCGCCCCTGTGCTCCACAGCACCTTCTCCGCCCTCTTCATCAGTTGACGCTGAAGACAGGGAGAAATAAAACACAGGCATCAGGGCACTGTACAATGGACACATACACACATGACAGTTGTACATGAGTGGCATTGGCAAACCTCAGAGATGCCATCACAATCCCCAACACACATGTCATTTCAACTCGCACACATGAGCCATACCACAGCCATATCGCAACTGCCAGCACCATCCATACCCATACAACAGCATGAGCAGGTAAAGCTGAGCCAGACATCACATGCAACACAGGAAGTGCACCACACATGTACACACACCACCACACTTGCATGCATGTGTACACCTCTGCCAAGTGTCGCAGTGTACAGATGGGCATCATGTCACATCTGCCAATCAGGCTTCCACATCCCGCTGTCACATGCATCCATGTTGCATCACTGTTGCACCCTTGTCAAATACACACAAATGCACATGTACACAGTGCTGATACATGCAGCTGAAAACAACATACATGTGTAACATCACGGACATGTTTACTTACATACACATTCATCCAAACATGTGTGCCCACACAACTGCATCTGGCATGCAAGCCTACACACACAAGCACCATCCATGTCTCACACATTACAGCCCTCGCATGTGTTAGCCCCACGGCCCTGTACACCCCCACCCATACTCGACCCCATACAAACAGATGTGCAACCTGCACAATACTGAAACATCACCACACGCACAGCTCACAATCAGGATGAATGTACACTTACTGCTCGACTCCAGACGGGTCTGCCTCTCAAGGACCTGGACGTGGAGTGCTGGGGATATGCGTTCCAGGACCCTCATCTGAACTTCTGACAAGTGGCCCCGGCGCCCCTTGGCATCTGGTGCCTTCAAGAGGCACCGGGCCTTGTTCAGGGTCCTGGACCTGAAGTCCTCCCAGCGCTTCTTGACATGTTGGAAGTCGCGGACTGCCACCCCCTCCGCGTTGGCAGTCACGATGTCAGTCCAGATTCGAGTCCGTCCTTCCTTGTCGGCGCGGGAACTTCTGAAGAGGGCATCATACTGCCCCAGGACTTGCTCCACCAGGACACCAACTTCGGTGGCACTGAAGCTGGTGCCCCTCTGCCTCTCTGGCCAGGGGTTGTCAGTGGTGCCAGATGTTGCAGTGCCCGACATGACAACCCCAGAGGCAGGAGTGGGTGGGCAACTGGGTCCTGGGGCTGGGCTGTGGAGCGATGGAATCCCAGTCGGGAGTCTTTGGTTCCAGCAGGGGTGGTCAAAGCAACAGCACCCCTGGCTGATGTGCAGGCAGCAAATGGCAGGGCACGTGGGCAGCAGGCAGTCAGGCAGCAGCAGATGGCAGGTGGGAGCGTACTCGGGGCTCTGGGGGGCAGTAGTTCGGCCTTCTGGGCAGGAGCGTGGTCTTCTGTGTGCTTACGCGTGGCCAGCTTGATATGGAGTGATTTGGCACGTGAAAATTCAGCACGTCAGCGTGTGAATCGAGGCAAGGCCCTTAGCGCGTAAGCGCGTCAGCACGCATACGCGATTCCATTGGACCAAATGCCCTTAGCGCATATGCGTGTCTGTGACGTATCGCGCATGGGCGTTGCTTTTCGTGGGGTGCGATGCGTGTGTCTTGCAGGCGTTGGGGTGCACACGCTATTACTTCACAGCGGGTGGGTGTTGGCTACGTGTTCTTCTACACGCAAGGCAGACGGTGAGTGGTACCCTGCTCCCCCAGGCCCGATCGCATGCAAAACCACCAGCGAGCCCCTGAAATACACGTACCCTGCTCCCCCAGGCCCGATCGCGTGTAAAAACACCCGCAAGCCCCTGAAATACACGTACCCCGCTCCCCCAGGCCCGATCGCGTGTGAATACACCCGCGAGCCCCTGAAATACACGTACCCCGCTCCCCCAGGCCCAATCGCGTGTAAAACCACCCGCGAGCCCCTGAAATACACGTACCCCGCTCCCCCAGGCCCGATCGCATGTAAAACCACCCGCGAGCCCCTGAAATACACGTACCCCGCTCCCCCAGGCCCGATCGCGTGTGAATACATCCGCGAGCCCCTGAAATACACCTACCCCGCTCCCCCAGGCCCGATCGCGTGTAAAAACACCCGCGAGCCCCTGAAATACACGTACCCCGCTCCCCCAGGCCCGATCGTGTGTGAAAACACCCGCGAGCCCCTGAAATACACGCGCTCAGGCCAATCGCGTGTGAGAAACTTCTCGCGCACCCCTGAAATACACGCGCCCAGGCCAATCACGTGTGGAACTTCTCGCGCACCTCTGAAAGACACGCACACGCTCCCCCAGGCCCGATCGCGTGTGGAACTTCTCGCGCACCCCTGAAATACACGCGCACAGGCCAATCGCGTGTGGAACTTCTCACGCATCTCTGAAATACACGTGCCCAGGCCAATCGTGTGTGGAACTTCTCGCGCACCTCTGAAATACACGCGCCCAGGCCAATCGCGTGTGGAACATCTCGCGCACCTCTGAAATACACGCGCCCAGGCCAATCGCGTGTGGAACTTCTCGCGCACCTCTGGAATACACGCACATGCTCCTCCAGGCCCGATCGCGTGTGAAACTTCTCGCGCACCTCTGAAATACACGCACACGCTCCCCCAGGCCAATCGCGTGTGGAACTTCTCGCGCACCTCTGAAATACACGCACACGCTCCCCCAGGCCCGATCGCGTGTGGGCCTTCTCGCGCGTGTAGGACTTTGGCGCACATTTTTTTCCTGCGCAGGGACGCTACCGCCTGCTTTTGTGTGGCGGACATGTATGGGCCTGTGCGCGTCTTTGGCCGTGTGCTGTTTTTCCCTATTCGATTCCATGAATACGTGTTGTAGGCGAGCGTGTGGGCGTTTTGCGCACTTGCCTCCTGTACTTCCCCTGTGACGCCCACATTTTGACGAGTTGTTCCCCATTCTGCGTGTGACGCCCCGTGTTACGCCTACTTTTGTTATGTGCGCCGCGCTATGTGCGAATTCGCTGTGGCCTTATCGCACGGCGTTCGATGACCTGTGCGCCAGCGTGCGCCAGCGTGCGCTGCGCACTTTTTCAGCGCACATCCCACATTTTGCGCTTGCACGGACTTCCATGAATTGATGTGTGATGTTTTCTGTGTGATAATCGCACTTGCACTGTGATTTTCGCTATTTCACTGCGAATCGCACGTTTTCGCACGCGTGCGCCGTTTTTTCGGCACACATTAATTCCATGAATCGGCCTGTAAAGGTGCCAAAGAAGAGGGAGAGAAGGGACTTTTTTATGGTGCACACTGAGCTGAATTGGTGCCCAATAAACAAAATCCCCTAAGTGTATTCTTCAGTGGTCGAAGTGAGCTAGAACGGCCGGGAGCAGAGTTCCACTACTTTTATTTTTTACTGTTGACAGTTCCAATACTTTTTGCCACCATTTTCATCATTCCAGAACTGTTCTTTGTGAATTTAAAGCACACTTCTCCCCTTAACTACCCAATAGCAGTTGCAGCTAAATTGAAATTTGTTTCAACTCAATTGGCTGTCAACCAGCATGACTGCAACCCTTGAAGAATGTGTTGCTCGTTGCTCCCCTCCTGCCTATCCTGTCCCCCACCGGGGATACAGTTCCACTACTATTTTTGGTACCCTTCCACCACTGGTATTCTGACCTCAAGGGATTTGGCTGAATTCTATGTAAGGTGTCAGGTATTTTACTTGTTCTCCTCACAAATACAATAACATCGAAAAAGTACCTCTTTTGTCAAAGATATGAATTTAGAATGCTGAAGCTCTTACGGAAAAAAAATCCTGATTCTTTTCAAATGTGTGGCTTGCTCGCTGCAAAAATCAGAATGAAGCAGATCATACGAGAGCAGATTAAACCCGTTCTAGGGAGGTGACAAAATCATCTGTGATGATGCCAACCTTTAAAAATTGCAGTGGCCATGATGTTTCTACCTCAGGGCCTTACTCGTAAAGGCTAAAGCCAACTTAGAGACTCAGAAACGTTAATGGCCCTCTCTTCTGCAAATTCAATGATGCCTGATACTGCTGTTAATTCACAGGGCACAGCTGAAAGTTGGATATATAACCCTGTGCGGACGAGGTCTGCAATGCCTTACTTTAGCCTTCACCACAAGGTTATCAGAGCTATGCTGTATGTGTTGGACTGCCGAGTAATCTACTATGGACTTGGTTTATTACCCATAATTAATAGCTCAGAACTATCCTCACATCACCAGTGCTGGCTTTCATTGTGTTGCAGAAGTAAAATCACATCAAGTGGGTTACTTGAATCATCCAGCAGGTGTGACACAGCCAATCCTGGATATATATGGTGAGTTGGTGGTACCTGAGGTTATCAACACGGTGAGGTACTAATACTGCATGTGTTAGGCGGAAACCTGTGCAGTTCCCTCTGGGACCACTGCAAAAGATTTAGGACTACAGGTGTTTGGCGGTGAACCCACTTGGTAGCAGTCTGTACCACACAGATTCACTTGGTAGCTGTGGCTGAGCAGTCAGACTTCCCTCAAGAAGAGTTGAGCAGTATGTGGAGTATACAATGTAGGACAATTCTTCACAGTAAGACAAGCAAACACGCGACAAGGCTTCAGTGTAAAGATATTAAGGTATTTATTTATAACGGAACATCTATAGAAAACACTATGGCAGTATCACGGCAAAACACTTCAATTACAATTACTCTACGCAGAAGAAAATGATCAATCCCCCTAACAATAGTTCGACAAGTCTAGGTTCTACCGGTATCACTTATTTTCAGACAGAGATGCATACCTTAACCTAGATGGCACTCTACTATTAGTTAAGACGGGAGAGAAAGAGAGGCAGGTTACGAAATCAACACAGTTCAATACTTCATGGATAAAATGCAAGGCACGAAGGCAAGAACCACAATAGATCATAAAGTTCAGAGGCCAGGCCCACTCGGAGAGAGGCGAGGCAATATGTTCCAAAAAGTCTCTAGTGGAGATGCGCCCGAGTCTTTGTAGCAAATTGTTATCGGCAGATTGAACCAGTTCAGAACAATACGTGAGAAAATGCTTGGAGGCGACCCAACGGAAAGGCGAGGATTAAGACACCTCACTCGAACTGATCGAAAGGGAAGCCAGGTGGACACGGTACCTTGTTGTGGAGAGACAGCTCCGGCGGGGGTAGTTGTTCCTGGTGGTGGATGCACGACGGGTCTTTGCCAAGAGTAGAGATGATCTCGTCGTCGAAGAAAAGTGAAGTCCGGGGCACCACCAGGGAAGAGACCAGCCGCGGAGTGCTCCGTCACAAGGCACCACCTTTTGGTCGCGGTACAGGGGAAGTGGCTATCCGGTTGCCAGGGTGCTTCTGTACGGGCAATTCGACCACCGCGTCCTGACACGAAGAAAAAGCAAAGGGGACTGGTTGTTCCCACCAGTCAGGGGAAGAGACTCTCCGGCAGGGAGATCTCCTCTGTCGTCAGGAAGTGGTGAGTCGGTTCCGCAGGGCTCCACCGGAGGTGTCGTCGTGCAGGTCGGCTCAGCGTTACCCTCGTCGGATTCTTAGGTCCTGTGGCGACTTCTAAAGATCCAGTCCCAAAAGCCCTGCTTTTATGCAGAAAACCCCCATTCATTCAGCCTAGCTGTCAATCAACACTCGCTAAGTGGTGAGCGGGGAGGCTCACCACTTGGGCCAATCACTCCAGAGTGCAACCGGAGTTGGCAAGGCAACTCGGTCCAGGGTGCCTAAACCCCCTTCCACAACCCTGTGGTAACCCAGACAGAATGGCACCACTTTGGAGGGTCTCTGTACAGAGGCCCGCCAAAAGTGGAACAAAGGGCTCAACCTTTGGTTTAGGAGTCACAGAGACGAACGCAGACGCCATTTTAAAAAACGAGTTCTGGCAGAAAATACCATCCGATAAACTTATTTAACAACAATGGGATTAATCCCATAGGGTTATGTCCGGGGTCGAACATAACAAGTAGTTTCCACTGCCACCAGCCAAAACTCGACGAGGGGGAGGGGAGAGTGCCCCCTCGAGTAACAGACCCAGGAGTAATCGAATTACCCCTACTAGCACGTCCACAATAAGATGGTTGGTACTAGTTCTGTTAGTAAATTTAGGTCTAGTAAAGCCAATGGTGACTTTACATGCCCGGGGAGACAGTAGTCAGTCCCCGGGTATGGAGTCTATGGTGGAGGTCTGCTAGGACGCCCCAGTGTTACGGCACGTAGGGTGCGGTGTAACACACATAGAAAAACATATGAGACCATATGGAGTAAAAGACCCCATAGCCCATATAACACATTGACATTCAAAGTAATTACACACATTCATGTCCAAGTGTGGGATGAAAAGAGTCTCACTCTTGGCAGGATGGAAAAAACAAACTTGAGAAATCCAGCAAAGCCGCTGGGGGACTCACTAGGTTAGGAAATTCAGCCCTAACACTCGCCCCCCCCCAGACTAAGGGACAGGAGGATTTAATCCACTCCTGGATGAATCTCATACCTCTAGTCGATGACATACATCCTAGAGAGACCATCAGCATTTTGGTGGTGACACCCTGATCTGTGCTCAATGGTGAAATCAAACCCTTGCAGGCAGATCGACCATCTCAATAGTTTTGGGTTTTCCCCTTTCATTTGCATTAACCATCTCAAGGGTTGGTGGTCAGTCTGAATGACAAAAGTAGAACCATACAAGTACGGCCTAAACTTCTTCAGAGCCCACACGATAGCAAAGCACTCTCTTTCGATCATTGCCCACCTTGTTTCAGGATCCTTCAGCTTGCGGCTGATGAAGCAAATGGGGTGCTCCCTACCTTTTCCATCCAGTTGACTGAGTACGGCACCTATCCCTACATTGGAAGCATCTGTCTGCACAATGAAGTGTTGGCGGTAATCAGGAGCTCTGAGTACTGGGGCTTGGCAAAGAGCCTTTTTCAGGTTTTCAAAAGCCTGATTGCACTCCTCGTTCCATTTAACCTTTTTAGGAAATTTGGGCGAGGAGATGACATTCAGTGGAGAAGCAAAGGTCCCATAATTCTCTATGAAATTCCTGTAGTACCCAGTGAGGCCTAGGGAGGCTCTCACTTGGGTTTGAGTAGTAGGTGTTGTCCAATTTTGCACAGCTTCAATCTTACTGAGCAAAGGCCTTATTTCTCCACCTCCTACCTCATGTCCAAGATAGACTACCTTACTCTGTCCAATTTGGCATTTACTCGCCTTTATGGTCAGATTGGCTCATCCAAGAGCCTGCAAAACATCTCTTTGGTGGGTTACATGTTCTTCCCAGGAATTGCCGAACACTGTGATGTCATCCAAGTATGCCATGCAGAAGTCCTCCATCCCATTCAGAACCTGGTTTACCATCCGTTGAAACGTAGCAGGTGCATTCTTCAATCCGAAAGGCATTACCTTAAACTGGTATAAGCCAACGGGGGTAGAAAATGTAGTTTTCTCCTTGGCATGGTCTGTCAGGGCTATTTGCCAATAACCTGACGTCAAGTCAAATGTGCTGAGGAACTTGGCGGCACCAAGTTTATCCACCAACTCATCTGTTCTTGGCAAAGGGTGGGCATCAGTCGTGGTGACTGCATTAAGAGCTCTATAATCCACGCAGAATCTAAGTTCTTTAGATCCGGCCTTTGGTACTAACACAACTGGGCTAGACCATGGACTAGTAGAGGGCTCTATTACCCCGAGATCAAGCATCTTGCTGACCTCACCTTTGATGTGGATTCGTACGTTTTCTGACATTCTGTATCCTCTGCTTTTGACTGGCAGACAGTCACCAGTGAGTATGTCATGCTGGCCCCAAGGGGTTAAGCCTGGCGAAAGAGAGAACAGAGAGGCAAACTGATTCAACATGGATTTGCACTCTTCTTGTTGCTCGGGTGTCAGATTGGAGGAGAGATTTACTCCTTCAATTTGTTCGTCTAAAGGTACGCCTCTGAGGAGATCCGGAAGAGCTTCACTCTCTTCTTCTTCCTCGGATGATGCTAGAAGCAATGCTCCTACATCAGGTCGTGAGACATACGCTTTAAGGCGGTTGGTGTGGAAGACTGTCGGAGCCTCCTTGGGATTGCCCAAGTCCACCAGATGTCATATTCCATAGAAGAAGATGGTCATTGTGGCGCCGTTGGGCCCAATCACGGGTGGCGGCCATTTTTTCTCCCAAGATGGCGGCGCCGTCCGAGGGAGGTGTTCCAGTCTTGCAAGAGTTGCGGGCTGTGGAGGCTCCTCCTCCTCAGCAGAGATCCGGATATCTTACGGCAGGCACAACGCTCGAGTGCGTTGCTACTCTTCCCAGTCAGCGCTTCGTAAGTTCGTCCCTAGGCTTACCACTGTTTGTATTCTCATTTACTTCTTACTAAACCTTCTTCTGTCTCTGTTTGTATAGAAACCTTCTTGTTGCACTTCAAAGACAGAGATTCCGCTTCCTAAAAACTATTTACGGGTTCCAGTGCTGATCAAAACAGATCCCTCTCCTTTCTCCGACAACCGCTTCCATTCACACCAGGTTGAACCGTGTTCACACCTTGATTCGAGTCAGCTGGTTCACTCATCTCCCAGCCGCATTGTTCATAAGGTTTTTGCTTTGATTCAAATCTGCTGCCAGGTACCCTTCTCTCCTTCTCTTCCTCGTTATTTAGAACTACCTGCCCGCACTTCCTCCCTTCTAGTCTCCTCACGTTTCCTTTTATATATATTAGGCTCCCGAAGTTACATCGCGTTATCCACGAGTCATCACTCTCAACGCTTCACAGATGAGATCCGAACGGATACAATCTTGAGGAAATATAGATCTCTATCCTCTTACACTGGTAACTATTAGGCTACTGACATCCGCTCCTACTCTGTGTTAAGCACAAACTTACCTTTCTCTAATCTGTGCCTTTCTTATTTTTCTTTATGGAACCTGCATCCAGTCACCTGGAAATGTGTTAAAGACTTGCCCTTACCTGCTCACAGAGAAGACTTCCAACAACTGAGGCGGACAGGGTTTTCTTCCCCAGAGGGTTTCCCTGGGGAGTTCACTCCTTCCTGGTGTTAACGATCACGGGATAGGAGGGGATTCCCCCGGGGGGGCTTCTCATATTCCACCCGTCCAGGCTACAGGATCAGGTCAGTGGGTGCATGTTTATAGGGAAACATAATTATAACTGGAAACGAAAGAAACTGAACAGAATCATTACAGTTAGCAACGCCTAAAAAATATATATAGAGATTATCTTAGTCTCTTTTTTCATATTTACTTCCATTCAGTTTCCAGGCATAATTGTTCTTCCTCTTACGCTCACACTGAGATGGATCCGGCTCAACAACAGCAATTATTGGCGGCGGTCCAGTCACTAACGGCCGAAGTCCAGGCACTTAAACAAGAGAATGCTGTGTTACGGCAACACATGGGGAGGTCTCCTAGTTGTTCCGAGCTACCTCCTGGACCTTTACCAGGGGGACGCTTTGATGGAGACCCGCATAAACTGAGAGAGTTTTTAGAATCTTGTACAGTGCAGTTTACGTTTAAGACGGCATTCTTTCACACTGATAGGGATAAGGTGGGACACATGATTGCTCACCTTACCGGTCCCGCTCTAGCATGGGCTACCCCTTTAGTCACTTCAAATAATCCGATATTAGATTCATATCCCGCCTTTGTGAATAGTCTTAAGACCATGTTCGGGAGGCAGGAGGTCACAGTATCAGCTCAAGAACAACTATTGGATTTCCGTCAGGGTTCTTTGGATCTCTTGGTGTATATTACCCGTTTCAAACAATTAGCGGCAGGCACAGCTTGGGCAGATGACGCCTTGATTACGCTTTTTAGACGGGGCTTGAATGAGGAACTAAAGGATGAAGTCTCTAGAGTTCCTCACCCCCCTAATTTGGCCGAATTAATATCCATGGTTATGCAGATGGACTATAGAATTTTGGAAAGACGTCAGGAAAAAAGACGGCAAAAGCATTTTAGGTCTCAACCTGAAAGGTCAGTCAACTCCCCTCAGGGACACTTATCTGACGAACCTATGCAAATAGGAGCTGCTCGGGGTCCTTTGTCCACTGAGGAGCGGCTTCGACGTCGCACCTTAGGGCTATGTATGTACTGTGGTTCCAAGGAGCATTCTTTACAAAATTGTCCGATAATTCTCTCCCGGAAGCAGGGAAACGCTCGAACCCGACCGTCAGGGGAACCGCGGTTAGGGAATCAGTGAGCGGTTCCCCTTCTTCCTCCATTTCATCCAATGGTACTGACGTGCCTGACACCTCTATGTTGGTTCTTAAGGTTACTTTTTCTTGTGATTCTTTGGGTTTGGTTGAGGTTCCCGCATTGGTGGACTGCGGGGCAGCAGGCAACTTTATTGATGACGTTTGGGCGACTCAATTTAGAATTCCCCGTTCTTCCAAATCTATGGCTATTCCCGTTGAATCAGTTGATGGGAGTCCGTTGGTCTCAGGTGCCATTAAGGAGCAGACAGTTCCTTTACAGATGTCTATAGGTAATCATAGGGAAACCATCACATTAGACATTATCCGAACTGCCCATTATCCGGTGATATTGGGTTTACCTTGGCTAAGAGTGCACAACCCCTACATCAATTGGTCAGCGGGAACATTTTTTCTGGGTTCTGTTCACTGTCAAGCTCATTGTTTTATTCGTGGTACTGGTGAACTACTTTCTGCCTCGTCACGCGAAGGGGAAGGATTAAGAACCACTGTGCTAAATCAGATTCAGGGGATTCCTGAACCTTATCAATCTTTCCATAAAGTATTTTCTAATACTGAATATGCTGAACTGCCACCTCATCGCAGGGATGATTGTGCCATTGATCTACTTCCGGACCTCCCTATCCCATTTGGTCGCTTGTACGTACTATCTGCAAGAGAAAAGGAGGTTCTTAAAGAGTATCTTCGCAAGAACATGCACAATGGTCTCATTGCCGAATCCACCTCCCCTGCGGGGGCTTCCTTGTTTTTTATTCCCAAAAAAGACTCTGCTGAACTCCGACCTTGCATAGATTTTCGCGGATTGAACAGGATTACGGTTCCTGATCGTTATCCAATGCCCCTAATAACTGACATCCTTGAAGCCATAAAAGGAGCCAAAATTTTTACCAAGCTAGATCTGCGAGGAGCCTACCATCTCATCCGCATCAAATCAGGTGATGAATGGAAGACGGCTTTTCGGACGCCATTTGGTCATTATGAATATCGCGTGATGCCTTTTGGATTGTCCAATGCTCCGGCAGTTTTTCAGCGCTTTATGGACCATTTATTCTCTGACATTCTCCTGCATTCAGTTATTGTATATCTCGATGATATTTTGGTTTTTTCTAATACTCCCACTGAACACATTGGTCATGTTACGGATGTTCTCCAGCGCCTTCTAGACAATCATTTGTTCTGTAAGCTGGACAAGTGTGAGTTTCATCGAGACAGTGTGGCATATTTGGGCTTCATTCTATCCGCTCAAGGGGTTTCTATGGATCCCCGGAAAGTTTCTGCTATCCGAGACTGGGCTTCTCCAAATTGCGTGAAGGATATCCAACGTTTCCTGGGGTTTGCCAACTTCTATCGGCGATTTATTCCCAGATTCTCTGAGATCATCTTACCGTTAACGGCTCTCCTCAAGAAAGGGGTTCCATTCCATTGGTCCAAACAAGCAGAAGAAGCTTTCTCCTCCCTGAAAGACTGTTTCATGACCGGGCCTATTCTACTCTCTCCGGATCAGGGAAAACGATTTATTGTAGAATCGGATGCCTCCCACTTTGCCCTTGGAGCTATCCTTCTTCAAGAAGATGATCAGGGGGTGGAGTGTCCCGTGGCGTATATGTCCAAGACCCTTTCTCCTTCAGAACTGAACTATACGGTCCTTGAGAAGGAGTTACTTGCCATCAAACGGGCTTTTGAGGAATGGCGACATTTACTGCTAGGAGCCCAATTTCCGGTTGAAGTTCGGACTGACCACCACAATCTTCGAGCCCTTCAGAATGCACAAACTCGCAATAGCAGACAGGCCCGTTGGGCTCATTTTTTTTTCTCCATATGAGATCGTGTTTACTTTCATTCCTGGCAAAAGTAATCTAAAGGCTGATGCCTTATCTAGGAAAGAATCTACTGAGTGGGCTCATTTCCGGCCCGAACCTTTATTTCCCAATGCTCGTTTTGTGCATGTGATATCCAATTTTCTTCAGTCCGTAGCAAGAGCTACAACCGTTTTCCAACAGGCTAACCCTGACCTGTTTCGGGCTTTGGGACTCACGGTATTTCAAGACTGTGCTTACCGTCATCAGAAACTGTTTTTACCCTCAGCTGAACTCCAAAAATCTGTTCTTACAATGTGTCATGACTCACTCATAGCTGGTCATCGAGGAGTCAACAATACTACGGAACTGGTCCACCGCAACTTTTGGTGGCCTAGTCTTGTGGAAGATGTTAAACAATATGTGGCTGCCTGTACCGTCTGTTTACAATCAAAGGCACCTCGAGGTTCCCCCTTAGGTCTACTCACGAGAATGCCCGTGCCGATTCGTCCATGGCAGATCATTTCCACGGACTTTGTAGTGGACCTTCCTAATTCAGCAGGATGTACGACCATTATGGTCACTATTGACTATTTCACTAAAATGGCCCACTTCGTGGCCTTGCCTCGAGTACCTACCGCAGCACAGATGGCAAGGATCTTTATTACACATATCTTTTCTGTTCATGGCTTGCCAGATACTATCGTTTCGGACAGAGGTCCCCAGTACACGTCTAGATATTGGCAGCAACTGTGCAAAATGCTTGGGGTTACCCGCGCCTTGAGCTCGGGTTTCCATCCGCAAACCAATGGACAAACGGAACGATTGAATCAGACCCTTGAGGGCTACCTTAGATGCTATGTTTCAGCATCTCAAGACAATTGGACGGAGTTATTGTCGTTGGCCGAATTTGCTTATAATAATGCGCATCACACATCCTTGGGATCCAGTCCTTTTCACTGTTCCTATGGATTCCCTCCTACCTGCTTCCCTGTGGAGGTGTCGTCTGCATCTTCTTTTCCGGATGTAGTCTGTCTGCTGCAGGATATCCAGCAGGGTCATCAGAAGGCTCTAACTTCTCTTCAGAACGCTTAGGAACGAATCAAACGTTTTGCTGATCGCAGACGCTCTCCAGCTCCGGTTTTTGCACCCGGGGACAGGGTGTGGTTGGCCTCTCGTTTTCTTCCTCGACACCTGGTGCCTTCTAAACTTTCTCCTAAGTATTTTGGTCCGTTTCCTGTGCTTCAACGTCTGGGGGAGACTGCCTATCGTCTACGTCTTCCTCCTTCTTGGTCCAGGATTCACCTGGTATTTCATGTTTCTCAGCTTAAACAGGACGTGGCGGATCGCTTTTCCCGTCATCGGTTGGCTCATCCTCCTCCTGTTTCGACTCCTTCGGGGCCGGAGTTTGAAGTTGCCGGCATTTGTGATTCCCGTTACCACCGGGGTCGTCTTCAGTACTTGGTGGATTGGCGGGGGTATTCGCCGGCTGAACGGTCCTGGGAACCGGCTTCTGCCGTTCATGCTCCACAACTGGTTCGCCGCTTTCATCGTTCTCATCCAGGCAAACCGGGTACGTCAGCCCTTTGGAGGGGGCATACTGTCATATTCCATAGAAGAAGATGGTCATTGTGGCGCCGTTGGGCCCAATCACGGGTGGCGGCCATTTTTTCTCCCAAGATGGCGGCGCCGTCCGAGGGAGGTGTTCCAGTCTTGCAAGAGTTGCGGGCTGTGGAGGCTCCTCTTCCTCAGCAGAGATCCGGATATCTTACGGCAGGCACAACGCTCGAGTGCGTTGCTACTCTTCCCAGTCAGCGCTTCGTAAGTTCGTCCCTAGGCTTACCACTGTTTGTATTCTCATGTACTTCTTACTAAACCTTCTTCTGTCTCTGTTTGTATAGAAACCTTCTTGTTGCACTTCAAAGACAGAGATTCCGCTTCCTAAAAACTATTTACGGGTTCCAGTGCTGATCAAAACAGATCCCTCTCCTTTCTCCGACAACCGCTTCCATTCACACCAGGTTGAACCGTGTTCACACCTTGATTCGAGTCAGCTGGTTCACTCATCTCCCAGCCGCATTGTTCATAAGGTTTTTGCTTTGATTCAAATCTGCTGCCAGGTACCCTTCTCTCCTTCTCTTCCTCGTTATTTAGAACTACCTGCCCGCACTTCCTCCCTTCTAGTCTCCTCAAGTTTCCTTTTATATATATTAGGCTCCCGAAGTTACATCGCGTTATCCACGAGTCATCACTCTCAACGCTTCACAGATGAGATCCGAACGGATACAATCTTGAGGAAATATAGATCTCTATCCTCTTACACTGGTAACTATTAGGCTACTGACATCCGCTCCTACTCTGTGTTAAGCACAAACTTACCTTTCTCTAATCTGTGCCTTTCTTATTTTTCTTTATGGAACCTGCATCCAGTCACCTGGAAATGTGTTAAAGACTTGCCCTTACCTGCTCACAGAGAAGACTTCCAACAACTGAGGCGGACAGGGTTTTCTTCCCCAGAGGGTTTCCCTGGGGAGTTCACTCCTTCCTGGTGTTAACGATCACGGGATAGGAGGGGATTCCCCCGGGGGGGCTTCTCATATTCCACCCGTCCAGGCTACAGGATCAGGTCAGTGGGTGCATGTTTATAGGGAAACATAATTATAACTGGAAACGAAAGAAACTGAACAGAATCATTACACCAGATAATTAACGTCTCCGAGTTTACCCACGACTCTGAAGGGTCCCATCCATTTATCTTGCAAGGCCCTCTGCCTTGTTGGGATCATAACGAGAACGAGCTGGTCTTGAGCGAACTCAACCATGTTAGCCTTTTGATCGTGCCAGTGCTTGACCAATGCTTGTCCAGCTTTCAAGTTATCGCTTGCTTCTGTCATCATGTGCGACATTCTCCTCCGGAGACCTATCATGTAGTCAGTCACTCTGACTGGCTTGGGGGAAGGAGCACTCTCCAACCCCTCCTTAATCAGGGCCAAAGGACCTCTGATGGGATGACCATAGAGAAGCTCGAAGGGAGAGTAGCCTACTCCCTCCTGAGGGACTTCTCTATAAGCAAAGAGAAGGCATGGCAGTAGAAGGTCCCACTTACTCTTAAGGGGTTCTTCTAAAGCACCTATCATGCTCTTCATGGTTCGGTTGAACCGTTCTACCAACCCATTGGTTTGGGGGTGGTACGCTGTTGAGAACTTGTAAGTAACTCTGCATGTTTTCCACATGGCTTTCATGTAGTGGGACATAAAGTTTGACCCCCTGTCAGAGATTACTTCCTAGGAAACCCGACCCTAGTAAAAATACCAAGGAGGGCCTTAGCCACAGCCGGAGCTGTAACAGTCCTCATAGGAATTGCCTCAGGATACCTAGTAGCATGGTCTACTACAAAAAGTATAAACCTGTTGCCTGAGGAGGTTAGAGGATCAAGGGGACCAACAATGTCAATCCCTACTCTCTCAAATGGGACTCCCACAACTGGGAGAGGCACTAAAGGTGCCACATTCTTGGAGCCAACCTTACCAGAGGTCTGGCAGGTGTGGCAGCTCCTGCAGTGTTTTTCTACTTCGGCCCCCATCTTTGGCCAATAGAAGTAGAGAGAGAGCCTTTCCTTAGTCTTTTTGAAACTCAAGTGACCAGCCAAAGGAATCTCGTGGGCTAACTGCAAGAACTGTGGTCTGTTCACTTGGGGTACTACAAGTCGTTTGTAGTCTCTAGGTGCAGACTCGGTCGGTTCACCAACTGTAGAAGAGGCCATCTTCCCAGTGCAACCTGTATTTCACAGGCTCTTGCCCTTCTACCTGAGCTTCTGCCTGGTGGCGAAGACCTTCCAGAGTCAGACATTCTCTCTGTCCCTTACTGAAGTCTGCCCTGCTGGGTCCACCTTCTGCCAGTAAAGACTGCAGCTCAGGATGGTCAACAGGATCCAGATCTCCAATGAGTTCCTGGCCTTCCATTAGCTCTTCCTCAGAGTCTAATTCTACCACACAGGGTTGTACCTCCCTCTCAGCCTCATCTGGAGGTGGAGTTACGGGTGTACTTTTGGACAACCGCAGGGAAGTCCGTGTTGGCTGCACTGAAGTGCTGGCTGCTGGTTTCGGGATAGAAGTCTTAGGTTTCCCTTTCGCTTCTGATTTCTTGGAGACAGCTGCCGACAATTCTAGTGGAGCAGGAGTGATTTCTGTCTTCATCATCTCCTGGAGAGTACCGCACATGGTCCTCTCTCTGGCGGATCTGGTTAGCTCCCGTAACCGTTTACTAGGAGGTCTGGGAGTATGCGATACAACTCTGAGAGTTTTCAAATCGTTACCCAACAGTACGCGTCCTAGTACCTCACTCTGTATGCTGACAGGTATCTTTACAGTCATGTCGTTACACTGGATGAGAACTGGTAATTGGGGAAGCATCTGCACATGCCCTCCAGCTAACTTGGTGAGGCGTTTGGGTGCCTTAGCAACATCCTCAGCCTGAAAAAACAATTTATCCACCACAGTTATGCTGGCCCCAGTGTCCCTAATGGCAGGAGTCTCCTGGCCATTCACCTGGACACTGTCCTTATAATACTCTTTAGTATTATCGGGGATAGAATTATAGACATCTAAATTCTGTTGTTCCCACAACCCCAGAGATACTAAAGAAACGCTGGCTGAGACTCCAATGGGTTCGTCAGCTAGCAGTAGAAAGTTTCCACTTGCCATTTGGACTTCCTCCTCTGGAGCGAAGGCTAAGGAGACAAGCTGGACCCCTGAAGGTTTACCCTTACATCTGGGATCTCCTTTCACGTGGTCAGTCGAGCCACAAACAAAGCATTTACCGAATGCTTTTTGGAATGGTGGTTTGTTCTGACCTTCTTCCGGTTTGGCACCAGAAGACACACTATTCTGCTGTGGTTTTCCCGGTGGCTTACCCTTCTGGTTTTGTTTGTTTGGGGCCCTCTTTGGAATTTGAGTTATTCGAATTCTCTTTTGAGTCTTTTTTAGGCTGTTTTCCCTCATCCTTTTTCTGAGTTGCCCCAGAATCCTTATGAGTGGCCCTGTTGGCAACCCACAAGTCAGCAGCTTAGCTAGCGTCCGGGAATCCAATTCCTTCGAATCAGCCAAGTGCTGTCTGAGCTCAGGAGAACAGGCATCATAAATCGACTCCAACATAAAAAGATTCTTCATAACCTCATAAGTGTTCACTTTGTAACCCTTAATCCATTCCTCTAAGTTTTTGAACCCTTCACTCACCCAGGTAGCCCAAGGGGTACCATCATGCTTTTTGAGGGTTCTAAACCTCTTAAGATACTGGGAAGGGGTCTTCCCGAATCTAGCTATCAAAGCTAGTTTCACACTTTCGTAATCCATCTTATCCGCCTCCCCCAACTCCATTACTACATCAGTCGCAACAGGAGGGAGCCTAGAGAACAGCCAGGGAAGTAAAGCATTCCCAGTGATGTCCTGGAGCCCATGATTGTACTCAAACAGTTTTAACCAATCCAACACATCCAATCTCGGTTCATACATACCCACTAATTCCTTCGGCATCCGGGGTCTTTTGGGACTGGAGCTCCTAGAGAAACCAGAGGAGAGAGAAGCATTTTCCATAGACAGCTTTTTCATTTCTAACTCGTGATTAAGTTCTATTTCCCTGAGTCTTAACTCAGCCTGCTTCTGCTCAGCCTGGGCATTCATCCGTCTGAACTCAAGCTCTTGGTTTCGTTCAGATTGAGCCAAGAACCGTTTGTATTCTAATTCGAGCTTCATTTTTTCAAGTTCAAAATAAGCAGGGTTACTTGTGGGACCTGGTATGGGCCCTGTAGGTACAGCTGGTAAGGCAGGTAGAGGAGCAGGGGAGACAGTTTTGTTAGCCTCTCCGTCCTCGTCGGCCTCTTCATCGCTATCATCAGAATTACGATTCAGATCAACACCATGACTGTTATCTACATTTGCTGGAGAAATTGGTTCCTCTGAACCAGTACCCAGACTTTTGTTCGCCAGCAATCTCTCTATTAGTTCTAACTTCTTGCATCTTACGGAAAGATTCTCTTGCCTACAGAGAGCTCGCAAACTCTCAGTATTTTCACCTGACAAGGATTCTTGACTGTAAGTTTCCATCGTAGACATGTTTTTGAAAGTTGCTTTTTAGTGCTAAGCTTTGTGGTTAGTTTTCCTAAAGCGTCGAAAAGTACTCTAAACTGTATACTCGATACAAATCCCACCGCTGTACACCAGTGTTAGGCAGAAACCTGTGCAGTTCCCTCTGGGACCACTCTAAAAGATTTAGGACTACAGGTGTTTGGCGGTGAACCCACTTGGTAGCAGTCTGTACCACACAGATTCACTTGGTAGCTGTGGCTGAGCAGTCAGACTTCCCTCAAGAAGAGTTGAGCAGTATGTGGAGTATACAATATAGGACAATTCTTCACAGTAAAACAAGCAAACACGCGACAAGGCTTCAGTGTAAAGATATTAAGGTATTTATTTATAACGGAACATCTATAGAAAACACTATGGCACTATCATGGCAAAACACTTCAATTACAATTACTCTACGCAGAAGAAAATGATCAATCCCCCTAACAATAGTTCGACAAGTCTAGGTTCTACCGGTATCACTTATTTTCAGACAGAGGTGCATACCTCAACCTAGATGGCACTCTACCATTAGTTAAGATGGGAGAGAAAGAGAGGTAGGTTACGAAATCAACACAGTTCAATACTTCATGGATAAAATGCAAGGCACGAAGGCAAGAACCACAATAGATCATAAAGTTCAAAGGCCAGGCCCACTCGGAGAGAGGCGAGGAGATATGTTCCAAAAAGTCTCTAGTGGAGATGCGCACGAGTCTTTGTAGCAAATTGTTATCAGCAGATTGAACCAGTTCAGAACAATACGTGAGAAAAAGCTTGGAGGCGACCCAACGGAAAGGCGAGGATTAAGACACCTCACTCGAACCAATCGAAAGGGAAGCCAGGCGGACACGGTACCTTGTTGTGGAGAGACAGCTCCGGCGGGCGTAGTTGTTCCTGGTGGTGGATGCACGACGGGTCTTTGCCAAGAGTAGAGATGATCTCGTCATCGAAGAAAAGTGAAGTCCGGTGCACCACCAGGGAAGAGACCAGCCGCGGAGTGCTCTGTCACAAGGCACCACCTTTTGGTCGCGGTACAGGGGAAGTGGCTATCGGGTTGCCAGGGTGCTTCTGCAGGGGCAATTCGACCACCGCGTCCTGAGACGAAGAAAAAGCAAAGGGGACTGGTTGGTCCCACCAGTCAGGGGAAGAGACTCTCCGGCAGGGAGATCTCCTCTGTCGTCGGGAAGTGGTGAGTCGGTTCCGCAGGGCTCCACCGGAGGTGTCATCGTGCAGGTCAGCTCAGCGTTACCCTCGTCGGATTCTTAGGTCCTGTGGCGACTTCTAAAGATCCAGTCTCAAACGCCCTGCTTTTATGCAGAAAACCCCCATTCATTCAGCCTAGCTGTCAATCAATACTCGCTAAGTGGTGAGCGGGGAGGCTCACCACTTGGGCCAATCACTCCAGAGTGCGACCGGAGTTGGCAAGGCAACTCGGTCCAGGGTGCCTAAACCCCCTCCCACACCCCTGTGGTAACCCAGACAGAATGGCATCACTTTGGAGGGTCTCTGTACAGAGGCCCGCCAAAAGTGGAACAAAGGGCTCAACCTTTGGTTTAGGAGTCACAGAGACGAACACAGACGCCATTTTAAAAAACAAGTTCTGGCAGAATATACCATCCGATAAACTTATTTATGATAAGTAGACCGGTGGTACGTTAGAGATTAACGAGGAAAAGTATCAATCTCCAACAATGGGACTAATCCCATAGGGTTATGTCCGGGGTCGAACATAACAAGTAGTTTCCACTGCCACCAGCCAAAACTCGACGAGGGGGGACGGGACAGTGCCCCCTCGAGTAAAAGACCCAGGAGTAATCGAATTACCCCTACTAGCACGTCCACAATAAGATGGTTGGTACTAGTTCTGTTAGTAAATTTAGGTCTAGTAAAGCCAATGGTGACTTTACATGCCCGGGGAGACAGTAGTCAGTCCCCGGGTATGGAGTCTATGGTGGAGGTCCGCTAGGACGCCCCAGTGTTACGGCACGTAGGGTGCGGTGTAACACACATAGAAAAACATATGAGACCCTATGGAGTAAAAGACCCCATAGCCCATAGAACACATTGACATTCAAAGGAATTACACACATTCATGTCCAAGAGTGGGAGGAAAAGAGTCTCACTCTTGGCAGGATGGAAAAAAAAACTCCAGAAATCCAGCGAAGCCGCTGGGGGACTCACTAGGTTAGGAAATTCAGCCTAAACAGAGAATTCTCCCTAACAGGTACTAATACTGCATTTGGTTATCAAAACTATCCAAAGTGAGCATACCCCAAATGGCCGTGGTTACAAAGAGGAACGGGGTATTATTAGGAATTGTCAGAGTCAGGGGGGAGGCTGCAAAGATTATATAGCAGAAGGATAAGGGCAGAGACCGGCGCTTTGCCTTCCTTGCAGCCTTTGTTAATGTACAGCTGCTCCATAAATTTGGCATGCACAAGAATTGCTCCTAATTGCAGCAGTGCAATAACAGCTGACAAGGAAGTCAGAGGAGAGCATCCATCACTATGTTTCCACCACTACCTCCCTGACTGTAATTACACAGCCACAGTAGTGGCTGTGTAGTTATGGTTAAGTTCCTATTCCCATAGGAAGATCACTTTTTGGGTGGCTTATAACCTTGCTCCACCTGGACGAATCCACACCAAACTTTGCAAAAAAAGCATATGGTCCACTCTGAATTTTTCTGCAAAGTTTATAGGGGGGGTTCCCAAAATGTCTTTTTTTTAAATTTGGCATGCGCAAGAATTGCTCCTAATTGCAGCAGTGCAATAAATAAAAATAAAATAAATGTCTTTTTTTCCTCATAGACTGAGTGGGGAAAAAACTTTGCTCACGCCTACAGTCCATACTGGATGGATGGATTTTCACCAAATTGGTGGCAGGAGCAGCGGCTTGGTCCCAAAAGCGTGCTTTTGTAAATTTGGTGAAAATCCATCCAGTAGTTTTTAAAAAAATGACCAAAAAGTAGGTCACAAAAAAGTAGTGATATCTATGTCCACTCCGTGGACACACTTCCCTGTTCGCTCCGCGGACAGTGTCCTGATTGGCTGAGCAACTTGCGTCATGTCCGCGGACATGTGACGTGTTCGACTTTTTGGGCGGCTTATAACTTCGCTCCCCCTGGACGAATACACACCAAACTTTGCAAAAAAAGTACATGTTCCACTGTGTTGGCATGTAAGACTGTTTGGGGAGGGTGGGAGAGTAAGAGATGGGTCAAATGTATTTATTTAGGTGGCAGGCACCCCTGTTGAGTTTGTTGCGTCCTCGTCAGCCGCGCTGTCCATGATGTCCATAATCAATCAAAATGGGGGTGTCCTAAGGACACAGTACCTGTCCGTACTGTCCGTAGACAAGTTGAAACTGTTCTAAGAACACACACGGTGTCCGGGATGTCCGTAATTAAACAAAAATGGCAGTGATCTATTGTTATTGTTATTTATGCTTGTACTGCGCCAAAGCCCGTAGGCATCCAGGCGCCGAGAGACAGGTATAGTGACCGAGCTGCTATCGAGAATACATACTTATTCTGAAATACTGAAATATTTGCAAATCTCCAGTTTATCTGTCAGTGTTGTCCGTAGGCAAGTTGAAACTGTTCTAAGAACACACACAGTGTCTGGGATGTCCGTAATTAAACAAAATGGAGGTGTCCTAAGGACACTATACCTGTCCGTACTGTTGGCAGCAAGTTGAAACTGTTCTAAGGACATGCACAGTGTCCACAGACATAGAAATTGCCCATATGGCATAGTTAAAATGTTTGATTCTATAGGTGTGATCTAAGGGTGTGATATGCTGCGGTGGTTGTGGCCAGGGCCTAGAGTCTTGGGTGCATTTGCTCAGGTTCTGTGTTTGTTTTTCAAATCATTGGGTCTGTGGGAAAAAAATCAATGTTGGATTAAAAAAACCTTTTTTCTGTTATTCTACAGTCTATTTGTTTGTTTGTTCTCAATGTTCACTTGTTTCTGTCTTATGTTCTATCTGTTTGCTTGTTGCAGATTTTTGGAGCAGTTAGATACCCGTTGGCATATTCTAACTGTCTATTTTTTGTTATAACTTAGTGGTATTGATTTAACTGTTTGGTTGTTGCAAAATCTTGGGGCAGTTAGATACCTGTTGACGTATTCTAACTGTTTATTTCTTGTTATAATTTAGTGGTATTCATTTATCTGTTTGGTTGTTATAGAATCCTGGGGCAGTTAGATACCTGTTGGTGTATTCTAACAGTTTATAGTTTTTTAATTGAAGTTTTGTTAATGTTTAAGTACAGATTAGTTATTACATTTTTGGTTTAAGAAGATTAAATAAGCATTTGCTGGCAATATCTGCTTTAGAGTAATGGTACTATCATTACATTCGAACCATCCACATTTCTTTTTAATATATGCAGTGTAGTGACCTGCATTGGTTTGGCTCATGCATGGTAGATTATACCTATTGTTGTGAAGGTTTTCTTACCAAGTGATACTTGACCATGTGTGAATGCAGTCAGCTTCTAGTTGTTTTTGGTACCATCTGCGTTGTAACGTAGAAGCATTAGTATTACGTATTTACTATGTGTTTGTATTAGTAAGGTGGAGCGATTATCTGAATTGCAGGTAGTACATAATCTACCATGGTTTGCATTTTGTACAAGTTGCTGAAATGGAATGGATTCACAATTAGGTATGGATACATACACAAAGCGCTCATTAGGGATTTGTTCCAGTGTCACATTGTTGCAGAGAGTGCATGTATGTTTCCACATGTATGAAATCTAGAAGATTTCATTTATAGGTATGTTTTTGTTTTCCAGTACTTGCAGTAAGTACATTAGAAATTCGTGTGGATCTTCTTGTGAGTTTATAGTGAATTTCACCAGTCCAGCACAGTAGTCCAATTCTTGTCTTATTCCATGAACACTATACGTGTTATGATGATTGTTGGTTGCATTTCTATGAAGGACTAACATTTGCAAACACAATTGGTCTGTACTGTGTAAGTAAATGTTGTCAACAATTGGTGGCAATTGAAATAGAATATTCATTGCTACATTTGCGTAGCACCTTACACCAGTTATATTTGAAAATTTGAATGGACTAGATAGGTCTGTGTCCAAGTCATTTTTTCAGAGTGTGTGTTGCTTCTTTGAAGAAGTACCTGAGTTACTTTGAGTAATAGCTTCTTCTTTGATTGTGGTAGTTGATGAAGTATTAGCTTCTTTTCCTCTCTTTGGAGGATTTGCAGTCAGATCCTGTTGCATTTCTGTTTGAATTAGTTTTCTTTTACAACGTTTTCCTTATTGTGAAACAGGATATGTTTTTAGATGGGGGATGTATAGTGAACGTAGTCTATTGTATTCTGAAATGGAAGGAATATCAGCATTTACTTTACTTGCATCAAAGTTGATTAGAAACAGACAGTCAAGTGTACGTAAACGTGA
The DNA here is from genome assembly GCF_040938575.1 of Ambystoma mexicanum. Lineage (NCBI taxonomy): Eukaryota > Metazoa > Chordata > Amphibia > Caudata > Ambystomatidae > Ambystoma > Ambystoma mexicanum. The sequence continues at coordinate 272,611,259 of NC_090922.1, forward strand.
TAGTGCTACGTAGCTCATGTCTTCTTTAAAGACTGTGGCCCTCATTCCGAGCTAGGAGGTAAGTACAGGCACTTTCCGGCATTGGCGGAAAGTACGACACCGGCCTGGTGACAGACCGCTAATTGCGGCCCATTACAACCTCACGGACACGCGCTTTTCGCCATGCCAGAAAAGTACCTAGCGGCATGCCGCTAAATGACCTGCAAAACCCCTTACCGGCATGCTGCGACACGTACATTACAACACCGCCTTGGAAGCAGCAGCGTCTGTAAATAACGGTGACCGCAATTTACAGATCCCGTAAATTACGGTCACCGCAAAACAACGGAACCGGAAATTTCATCATCGCACAGGAACGGGAAGGAGCACGGCGGCCATCTTTAAAAACACAATCTATTGCCATCCTCTTCAGGCAGCACCATTGGGAGCAATCCGAAGTTCGTGAAAGGACCACACACCCCGGACCAATGCCTAAAGCCCCAAAGAAGTCTGAGGACCGGCTCCGCAAGAGGAGATTCAGCCTGGAAGAGCTGCAGGCAATGGTTGACTACCTTGCAGAGCACGCAGATGTTGTTTTCAGCTCCAACATGCGGCAAGAGTCAATGATCCGCAAGAAAAACATCTGGGCACAAACCGCCCAAAGGGTGAGTGCAGTAGGCACCACCCCCCGCACCCCCAAGGACTGCTGCAAGCGGTGGGATGATTTGCGGTTGTGGGTGCGGAGCCTCCTCTCCGCCAACCGGAGTAAGGCAATGAAGACTGGAGGGGGCCCAAGTTTCCCATTGAGACTGGAGCCATGGGAGGAGACATGAGCTTCACTTATCGGGACGGAATCAATTGAGGGCGTCAGCGATATGGAGTGCGGGGCTACATTGTCTGGCGATGGAGGTGAGTGTCCAAAGTCAACACTGCCAAATGCATTTACATGATGTATAGTCCCCCAAGGCCCGTCAAAGACACCTTCTCATACTGCCTTCCCCCAATCCAAATAATGCAGAGCCAACTGCCACGCATTCAAGGGCCAAGTGCAAGTACATAACGCACATCACTAATTTGCACATACCATCAGGCACACTGTGCTGCAGTGTCGGCAGTGTGTGAGCCAGACTGCACAATACCAGGGCAGGATGAGTCACTCCGACACCTGCGTACATATCATACTCATGCACATGTACTAGTGCTGTTGCTACACCCAAAAGGCCACAAAACCCAAATGACTGAAATGTGAATGCAGCCATCAATGCTATTAGGGCATCATACAATCACTCATGTTGTCCCTCTCTTCTACCCCCACAGGCACTGATCATGACAGCGGCGAGCCCCAGACGAGCCGTCCAACCACCTCCATGGGCAGTGCCGGGGTCCGCCGCATTCCAGCCCGGACCAAAACACCCACCCCGGCTCCCGAAAGGTCAGTGGAGGATGCACCACACCAATCCCTCCCTGCATCGGCACCTGCCACAATGGCCACCCCAACGTCGGCAGAGTCTAGTATTGCTGGGGAGGTGACAGCTATGGGCCTCCAGGAGAATGTGGCCAGCCCTTTATCCATCTGTGGGGCGTCCGAGGAGGAGTTTTATCCCACAGTCCACACCCCGGAGCCCAGCAATGTCCCCCTGGCATCATGCAGTGACTCTGGGGATGCTGAAACACCTTGCCGTAGTGCTCCAACAGACACACAGGGATACGATGACCGTGGCCCAAGTTCACCAGTCCAGTCCATGCCAGAGCACGTCAAGTCACTCCAGTGATGAACACCCATCATTTGATAAACGTCGTGCAACTCAGCTGACTGACCTCATCACTGTGTTCATGGAGAACAACCGCCAGGCCAGGGTGGAATGGCTAAATGAACTCCGGGAAATGCGTCAGGCAGTCACTAAGAGCACTAACAGGTTGTGTGACTTCCTAGGACGCATAGCTGATGCCCTTGAGGTTGCACATTTAAATCCGCAGCATCAGCAGGAAGATACCGCCACATCCAATCATGACACACGGCAAGTCCTCCGCGATGTACTCTGCGTTCCATGCGGCGCTGGGACATGCCTCCCCCTGGCCCCGGGAGCATGTATTAGTCGTCATTGCTGCCACATGTGGCCTTAATGTACTACATTGGAGTACTGTTGTGGAGTTGAGGGGGAAGGGGGGCGGGTTTGTTGTGGAGTTGGGGGGGAGGAGGGAGGGGAGAAGGTGTGTTGTGGAGTTGGGGGGAGGTGGTTGGGCGGGTGGAGGGATTGTTTACACTCATCCATTCAAAATTTAAATACACCTTTGGAGTTGCAAAGTTTAACCTGTGTGGACATTCATCATTCAGCATGTGTATCATGACGTCTGACAGTGCATGGTCTACAAGTATACACACACCCACGGCCCTGTGTGCCCATATAATTCCGGCCTCTGCTGTCTTGTGTTTTGGTGATTGTGTCCAAACGTTGTTAGCCACACGACATGTCCCTCCCATGCACCGCCTCCATGATGCTGTCTTGCCCCTTCCTCCTCCGCCTCCTTCACTCAATCTTCATCTGGTACTAGCATTTCCATGTCAGGGGACAGAGCCACATTCCAAGGGATGCACAATTTGTTGAGCTGTACACATGACATGGGGGTCTTGGACACCACAGTGCAGTAGATGGGTCCCCACCAGTCCAGCTTCGGCAACTCATATGTGCCTTATGCAAGCCAGGTGGCTGCTTCATCTCCACGCATGCACGGGTATGGCCATTATAATAGGGCTCCCTGGGCATGGTTTGTGGGTTTCTAACAGGGGTCCGGTACCATGGTGTCAAGGGACAGCCGCCAACACCTGCATGTGTAGCCAATTTAGGTAAGTGTCTGGACTGTCATGTAGGAGAACTGTTCTTGCCTGCCTTGCTTTCCATCTACACGTTGGGGGAATGGTATTGCTTGCGGTTGTGATCCGCCACATGCATGCCATGCAGGTCAACCTAATCCACCTGGGTGCTGTCAGGGGGACCCATGTCATTTGGCATGCCTGCCAATGCATGGGGGCCAGCTTTTGTGTCGTATATCTCCTGGGTAGTCCTTGTTAGGGATTTGTAGCCCCTTTTGTGCCTGAGGAGGTGCTCCAGCACTTCGTTCTGCGTCCGTGTACTGGACGGTTGTGACATGCCATGCATGGGTCCAACTGTGTGCTGATAGGTGCCTGTGGCATAGGTGTGGGGCACAGGCACCACCTTCAATTGTGCCGGGAGAGCGGCATGTATTTGTATGCTGCTCACTTATCTAGTAATTTCGCCACCAAATTATGGTGGTGAGGCTGTCACATTCTAGCGGGTAGGGTGTGTGTCTGCTCAGGGATTTCCTTGAGGAACAGGACCTGCTGCGAGGGAATCGGGGCTGCTGGGGTGGTGGCGGAGGCTGCACTGGTGCTGCATGCTGGGCCTGTCTCCCCCTCCTTGTCACCCCTGTGTCTCCTCAGTTGGGAGGCCTGGTGTTTTTGGTGTAGTTCTAGTGGTTGTGACCTTGCTGGCCGGGCCTCCTGCCTCATGTGCTGCTACCACTATTGGTCTTTTCCTGGTGTGGGAGGGGGTGTGGTGTGTGGGTGTGATCCTTTTGTGCTGTGGCACACTCCATTGCCTCCACCTGTGCTGATTGTGTGCACCTGTGGCTCTGTGGACCACTGCTCAGAGTTCTTTACTCCTTCTCTGAGATGCCTGTGTGTACTCCATGCCGGTAAAATACTTTACGGCCTTAACGAGGCCGTTATTTACGTGTGCTCCATACTTGTGATCAGCTCCGGTTTACGCCATGCTGCTAATTTCGGCATGGTGAGGCACTCGCGCGACCCAAGACCGGTATTTACAGCATCGTAGATTACAGTGCTGTAAACAGAGGTCTGACCGGTCGGAATGGCCCGTAGCGGTAAGCGATGCCGGTAATTCTTTACCGGCATCGTTTTTCCCTTTACTCCAACCTCGGAATGAGGCCCCTTGTGATTTATGAATGGTAAATGCGTATGCTAGAGTTAGAGAAAATTGTTCTCTGCGTACATGCATGCCTTTGAAGAGAAGGAATCAAGCTGTTTATCGGCCTATCCTTTTTACTTCTGAAAGTTTGTCAAAGAGAATATTGACAAACTGAATGTTGTTGCACGTGGGTATGTTTGAAAGCCAACAACTGTACCCAGTGCTCCATTAACTAGTCCTTGCTCCACGTCAAGGTTACGTTTAAGCATTACTCTACAGTTTAAGGATAATTTTAATATTTTCTCCAAACCAGCTGTGTTGAAGATTGAATTTTCTAATGTATTTAGACTTGTTGTGGCTTGTTGACACATGGGTAGTGTCATACCATGTACGTCCAGTTTGTCTGTGGAGCAAATTTCAATTATTGGTTGCATTTCTTTTTTCAACATTGTTTCATTGAATTTGGAACAGCTTGCAAGAGTTGGCATTAAGGACATACAATTGACATTTTTGTGTGCTAATTGTTCCATAACATCAGTAGCACATGAGTTATGGCCATAAAGTGCATGGATGTGCAGGGTTTTTAATATTGCTTGTGTTTATTGAGATAGTACACAAACTCTAATACTTTTTAAAATGTTGGTGTAGGTAAGGTCTGCAGACTGTCACATGTTTTCTGTTAATTCTCTGTATTGGAAATATTGCCAAAGGTTGACATTTCCTATGCTGCCAACAGTTTTACGGCAGAGTTTGTGTCCTAAGGTTTTAAAAATAGGTTCACCTTTCACTGGTGTCGATTGAAGAAGATCTCTGAAAACAATAATGTGTTTTCCTCCAAAGAGCTCTTCGTAGTTTATTTTAAGTACTGCTTGTAATCTGAGGTGAATCAAATCCAACATTAGGTTGTAGACCATGCTCACTTCATCTATTATTAGCATTTTCATTTGTTTTAACACTCTGCGTAGTTCCATTGCAGCTTCTGTAGAAAGTTTGTAATATTCTAATTTGTTTTTGGTGTTCTACTGGCAGGAGTAGTAATCGGTCTAATGTGACACAGCCTATGTTGTAGGCAGCTAAACCTGTGGGGGCAGTTACAACAGCTGACAGTTTTTTGTTTGTCAGTTGTTGAAGGAACTTGCTGATGATTTTGATTAAGAATGTTTTGTCTGAACCAGCTTCACCACTGACGCAAGGTAGTATAGGTTTGTAATTTTGGCAGGTACATTCTTTATTTTCATGTTGTACACCATGTGCAATTTCTTTTGTTACTTCTTGAAAAATGATACACTGCTCATTGTTTAGTTTTGATTGTAGTATAGTTAAGTCTTCTGCATCTTCATACTGACACATGGTGTTTTCTACTTCTGTCATAGCTAATTCTGCCTCATTTGCTATTAGTGGCTGTCCCAGTGGTTCTTGGCTTCCTGTTACAGAAGGTTAACTACTGTCAGGAGTGTCCTTATCCAGTTGGGCCTGGAGTTCTTCTTTGTGTTGCTGTTCATTGTGCAACATTGGGCCTCATTCTGAGTTTGGAATTAACCACACCGCTATTTGCGGCATAGCTGCTTCCAAACTCGCTCCGATTCTGCCCTGGTGAATGGACTAATTACCAGTCCATTCCAAGGTTGGAAGGGCCGGTAATTACCCATTCACCAGGGCCCTTCCCCATTCCCATTTGAGCCCCCATAGGGCTCAATGGGAATGGGGAAGGCGCTAATAATGGTAACGTAAATTACGGTACCGTTATTAGCACTAAAGTCCCTTTGCGGGTCCCGCCCTTAACACCTGCTAAAAGCAGGCTTTAAGGAAGGACCTGCAAAGGGAACTCGTAGTAGGGCGGTAAGGGTTTAACGGCACCAGTCTCGTTACCGGTGCCCGTTAACCCTGACCGCCCTACTCGGAATGAGGCCCCTTGTTTTGTACTGTGTAAAGTTAACATCAGTGATAGTGCTTTCATTTGCTTTGAAAGCGTCTTCATAGGAGTCATAGTTATCTAGTATTTCTTCTTCTTTTCTCCATGGTTTAAAGAGTTGTAGCAGGGACATGTAATATAGTTCTTTATGTTGAGGAGTTTTTAGTGAGAATTTGATATGATTAATTAAACTTGGTTTGGTAAGTTTTACTAAGCTGCCTTCACAATTTGTCACTCTGTATCTACCTTTTTTTCATCAGATTTTATATTATTTTTGTATGTGAAGTATTGGGCTATGTGGTATAGACACATGGTTTCCAAAGTGGTACTTCTGTTTGGGTAGTATGTGTCTAGTAAATTGTTTTTCAAAATGTCTTGGCTGTTGGTATCATTTTTGGCTATTGTTTCTCTGTTGTCGTATGATTTGAGAACTCTTTTTCTAGATTTAACAGGACCAAGCCTTAGCCATACTATATTTGCAGATTTTCCATACCAAATTTAGGAGCATCTTTAAATCATAAAAGCATGTGGATACGTGGTGCTCCTCTTGCTTAGTATTCTTTTCTCCAAAAGAAGTGTTGCACTTCTACAAGGGCAGGAACAGTTTTATTACAAATAAAGTGTAGCATAGCAATGAAGCGATGATGGGAATATCTTGAAACATTAACAGGATCTAGAGAGCAAAGTTCTCCAGGTGTTTGTTTTGTTTTGTTTGATATGCGTAGGTAATCATGTAGATCTTCCCATGCATTTTCTTCATGACTTAATGTAACAAACCAAGTGGGTGGGCCAAGGTTTCTTATCATACAACGTACATCTCCGTGACGTCGGAACCAGTACTCATTCATACCACGCATGTTTGCTAACAGATTTGTAATGCTTGATTATAAAACCTCATCTTATTCTTGCACATTTTGTAGTAATTGCATAGCTGACATATTTTGAAAGTGGGTTCGAGATTTTAATGTGTGTGCAACTCCGTAACATAGTTCACTTTCAAAGAATAGGTGGGATATGCATACAACATATTGTCTAAATCTGGCATCTTCAGAATACATCTGTAATGAGCTGTATTCTGGTGCTGTTATTTGAATAGTTCTATTATCATACCTTCCTCCTTTGCCAGAAGGAAAGAGTAGAGGAACAGCATGTGCTTCTATACTTTTTTCCCATATGCTGATTGCTGATCCTTTCGTTTGTCACATTTGGTACGTTTCTAGTGCATCTTCTATGGTGTCATTAGAGTGTAATGAATGAATTGTATAATGGTCTAAAATATTGGATACTGTAGCAGGATATAGAAGTTCAAATTGACCAGTTTCTGGTGACTCTTGAATTATTTCAGTTGTTTCCCTTAAGATTTCTTCAATATTTATTTCTTTGTAGTATTCATTATTGTCTTTTAGATATTGCAAGGCTTGTCTAACTTCATGCAAGTGTAGCAGTTGTTGCCAAATTCTTTTGTCTTTTGTAGGTACACCATTTACTAAGACTATTAAAGATTGCTCTATTGGACGTTGCACTCCCAGAGTGTGCACATTTTCTTTCAGATCTAATGGTAAATATACTACTTTGCCACAAATGCCTTTCACCAATTCAGAGGGAGGTACATTTGCTGTTTTTGGTTGAAGGTGTATTATTGCTTGAAATGGGTGCACTGTTTGAATTATGATGCTCTCATATAAATTGAGTTATTGCCGGGGGTTTGGTAGTGGGAATAATTCCAAATTATTTGTGATAGCACGTGAAGGAGTTTGATTGTTGTCAAGTTTTGTAGTGCAGTAACTGTAAAGTATTAAGGGGTCAGTTATTTTGTATTTGTTTTCTGCTATAAGGTAGAGAGCTTATTCAAACCATTTGGAATCTTCATTGTCTTCTATTTTGTATGTTATGTCTATTGTTTTTGTGTTACTTTTATAAAAGGTTATGCAGCAACACACACACACATGGTTTGGTACTTCAGCGGATGTACTTTTGAATTTTAGTATTTATATTTTGTATGTGTGTAGTAGAAGGTTGCCATGTGCAGAATTGTTGCTAGTCTGTTATAAAGCTATTGCTTTTTGTAAGTGGTTTTCACTTCCAAAATATTTCCTCTGGATATGGTTGATTTCTTCGAGTAGGTCTTTGGCTGTACCATGTAGAAGATTGTTATTTAAGTTGGCTAGTGCTAAAGCAGGACTTTTAGCATAGTACAGTTTATAGACTAGATTTCTTATAGTTGAATGATGCGTTGATATCATTTTGATATGATGGAAGCTGCTTTTGCAAATAGGTCCTGAAATGCAGCCCAATGAATGTCCTTGCAGTCCTGTGTATTTGCACACTGGACAGGTATCCATATTTTACAGCAGTTTTATTTTGATTTTGTCTTTGCATTTCCCATATTGATTGAAGAACGGGCATAAAGATTTGAAAGATTTTTTGGCAATGTTACACATTGACGTGCATGACCATTTGTATACTGGACGTTCTGGTTCAGTCGAATGGAGAATTGATACTGAGTTTTCTGGGGATATTTTTGTAAGCAGCATTTCTTGTTCCATTATGGTATTTTAAGTGTTTCATAACCTCGTCCACTGCTATGGATGGCAATTGTGTTTGTTTGATTTTGTTTGTATGCTTCTTCATTGAAATATGGTTATGTGCTTGTGGTGTGACTCCATTCACCTCCACAGATATTTAAGAAGATATTTTTGTAGACATTCCGTTTATTGAGAACCCTTTTTCGTAATTTAATACTTAGTTTTGTTAGTGGTTTCATTCTGTTTAACACTGAAATAAATAACTTTCTTTTGAGAAGGATTGCACTGTCTATCAGAGCTTCTAAGATGAATTTTCTATGGTAGTTTTTAAGGGTTGTGCATGATTTGTCTCCTGTTTTTATAAGATTCTGAAGGACTCTGTGGCAGAAAGGTTTTGCTAATATACTTTTTTGGTATGGTTACTTCCTACTATATCAAGATTTATAGGAGCAGTTTTAGCAGTAGTTGCAGTGCATTTCTGTTAATCATTTTCTGTTTTCTTTTACATTTTGATAGAGGTGGAAACGTTTCTGTACTGAAGATTGTTTTGTTTTGCTAACTGACTATTAGCTGTTTTGTTAGAACTTTTTGTACAAACTCTGCTAGAGATGTATGCTTATTTTGGACATTTTTATTTTCATTTGCTCTATTTCTGCGTTGCTTTCTTTGGGCTTGCTTTCTGGTAGGCATTCTGTGGGGTCTATTGAAACAAAAAAATAGAAGGTATGGGTTGGGCTGTTGTGTAATGCATGTGTGCTGTATGCATGAGTGTCTGAGTATGATGGTAAAGATGTATCTGGTGGTGTGTGATTGTGCGTTGGGCAGCTACAATTAGTTTGGAAGGCTATTCTTCTATTTGTGTGTTACTATACTGTGGTTCAGATGACAGTAGAAAGTGAGCTAGTGGTGAGGATAAGCACTAATAGTAAATCAAATGGTATAAAATTAAAACAATTCTTTGTTCTGTAATACTGTCATCTGCAATCGCTACCGCGGGTGGCGGCTCCTTCCACGTTGGAGGCTAACCGGCAGGTAGAGCGGTATAGTCCCTTCTTTGTGTCTAGTATTGATTTGTGGCCAATCACAGCACTGCCGGGAGTTTACCTGCCCTTCAAGCCCGGCAGTCGCTGCGTTTCAACCTATTGCTGGCCCTCGCTCCAGCGGCTCTGGTTCTTGCGCTCCCCCAGCGTCTTGCCCTCTGCTCGCCTCGGCGTGTGGCGGGTCTTCTCTGTCTGCTTGTCCCCGGCCCTGGGGATAAAGTTTCGTCTACGTACCTGTTGGCCGTTTTTGTTTTCAGCAGCGGCCTCTCTTTTCACAGCCTCTTCTTTGCCGATCCCTCGGCACTTTCCTTCTCGTCTCGCCGCTCCGGCGGCGGGCGTTTTTTCTTCTCTCCTCTTTTTCGCTTTTTACCCGCGGGTCTCCAGTTTTCTCTTTTTTCCGTCTGTTGCTGGTTTTTCTCTTCTTTAGTTTCTCCCCATGCCTTAAAGGTCCTTGGGCCAGTAGTTGTTTAGGCTCCCTTCACCTCTCATTGGTGTCGCATTGGGCTTCCCTCCCGTGTTCTACCCTGCGGACCTCGCATCTGCTTCCAGTCCTACAGATTTCAATCTTGGATCTCTACCTCGTTACCAGAAGTATCCTAAGGGTTTTTTCCCACGTGTGGGTTTTTTTTCCCTTTGTCCGGCCTGATCCCGGAAAAGGGGCCCCAGGACGGCTGTATTATTAGCAGTCACTGTGGCTTCTCACCAAGACAGGCAAGTGCTACCTAAAAAAGAATGGGACTATCTGAGCCGGCGGAATCTACGGAACACAGGGCACTCTGAAGACTCAGGTGAGGAGAGTGTGAAGGGACGGGAAGACGAAAGGGTTCGACAGCTTATGCAGTCACAGATTGAAACGCCCAGAAAGGCCAAGATGTCAACCGAAGAACAAGTTCAGGAGTTATGGAAGGCTTTTCAGGCCATGTCACTGGAATTACAGGGGGTAAAGACTGAGAATGCCCTTCTAAAACAGATGGTAGCGGTCCGGGAACCCTCACATCCCCCGGAATTGCCTCCCATGGCTCTATCTTCAGGAAGATTTGATGGCTCACCTACGAGGGTAGGTGCAAGTCGGAGCTACCAGGGCACCTCTGTCATCAGCGGAGAGACGGCGAAGAAGAGAAAGAGGGTTGTGCGCCTATTGTGGTTCCGATCAACATGTACTGAAGGATTGCTCTGAGGTACCGGAGAGAAAGGCGGGAAACGACTACCCTCGGCGTCAATAGGGACGGGCAGCCGGGGGTACTCAGATCTTTTTCAGCGTCCCTATGTCACGCTTTCGGTGACGGCTTCAGAATCCCAAGAGGATTCCAGACTGATGGTACTATCTATTGCCTTGAATCTAAATGGAAGACCAGTGGAAACATTAGCCTTATTGGATTGTGGAGCGGCAGGGAATTTCGTGGACACTCTGTGGGCTGACAAGATGGGACTCACTCGGATAGTTCGCAAGGTGGGTCAAAAGGTGGAAGGAGTGGACGGTACACCCTTATCGTCTGGACCAATCACTCATACCACTGAACAACTCTCCGTGGTCATCAACCAACACACAGAAGCCCTGCAGTTCGACATTATTAGAGCCGCACATTTCCCATAATTCTAGGCATTCCTTGGCTGCGCAAGCATAACCCGTATATCAACTGGACGGAAAATCGACTAAGTTTTTGTTCCACGTACTGTTCCGTCAACTGTCTTCCTTCCGATACTAGGGAGGATCAACAGTCGGTTAAGGTTCTCTCCAAGGATCATGTGGGTATTCACGTGCTTCCTAATTTTTGTGCAAAGTTCTCCGGGGTGTTCCAAGAGAATCTCCATGCCCGGCTACCTCCTCATCGGCCAGAAGACTGCTCAATCAATCTCGAGCCTAATGCACTGGTTCCATTTGGACGCATGCTCTCTCTCTCTCAGGCCGAAAAGAAGGTATTAAGAGTCTATCTGGATACCAACTTGGAGAATGGTCTTATTCGACCTTCAAGGTCACCAGCTGGCGCCTCTCTGTTCTTCATCAAGAAAAAAGACACGACTGACCTCAGACCCTGTATCGATTACCGGGGCCTCAATAAGGTTACAATCCGTGATCGGTATCCCATGCCACTCATAACCGACATTATTGAGGCAGTGCAAGGGGCTCGAACCTTCACCAAATTGGATCTCAGGAACGCATATCATCTGCTTCGCATCACTGATGGGGACGAACGGAAAACAGCTTTTTGAACTCCATACGGTCTTTTTGAGTACAGAGTGATGCCATTCGGCTTAGTGAACGCACCGGCTGCATTCCAGAGATTCATGGATAGGCTATTTTCAGATCTGCTGTCAGTCTCGGTTATAATACACCTTGACGACATTCTGATTTTCTCCCCTAACATGGAGGAACATATCCAACATGTCACCCAGGTTCTGTCTCGCCTTCAGGAAAACCAGTTGCTGGTCAAGGGCGAGAAGTGCAAATTTGCGGTATCCTCGGTTCACTATCTCGGATTCATTCTTTCCAAAGAAGGGGTGGCCATGGACCAAACCAAGGTTGATGCTATTCTTGATTGGCCAGCTCCCACTTCAGACCGAGAAGTCCAGAGATTTTTGGGATTAGCAAATTACTACCGCAGATTTATCTCAAACTTTTCGGAGGTAGTATACCCGATTACACGCCTACTCAAGAAGGAGGCAGTTCCGTTTTTTTGGTCTGACGAGGCAGAGAAGAGTTTCGAATTTCTCAAGAGATTGTTCTGTACTGCCGCCATTCTCCAGCATCCTGATCAATCACAGCCATTTATTTTGGAGACTGACGCTTCTGCGGTAGCGGTAGGAGCGGTATTGCTCCAGACCATCCAAGGAGTGGAACACCCCGTGGCATACATGTCAACAACCCTTTCTCCTAGCCAACTCAACTATTCAGTCCTGGAGAAAGAACTTCTGGCCATGAAACTTGCCTGTGAAGAGTGGCGCCATCTCCTACTAGGAGCCAGACATCCATTTCTGATTAGGACCGACCATAAGAACCTCAAGGGACTACAAGAATTGGAGTGTTCCAATTCCAGGCAGGCCAGGTGGGCCCATCATTTTGCACAGTTTGAATTCCAAGTCTCGTATATCCCGGGATCACAGAATAGTCTGGCGGATGCCTTATCGCGCAAAGACTCCACCAAGGAACACCTGGAGACCAAAAGGGAGTCTATGTTCAAACGCAACCAAATCCTGGCCTTTGTTGGTTCTTTTCTAAAAGAGGTGAAAACTGCTCTCCTTCAGGAAAAGCACCAACTACCCCTACGGATTACCTCTCCTTTTCAACAAAGAGGAAACTGGCTTTTCTACAAACAGAAACTGTACATTCCAAAAGGTTCTCTTCGTGCTAGAATCCTGAAGTGGAGTCACGACTCTCGCTCGGCAGGCCATAGAGGGGCCGAGAATACCCTTGAGCTTCTCTCTAGAACGTTTCTTTGGCCAAACGCTAGAAAAGAGACATACGAGTATGTCAAGGCTTGTCCAATTTGTGCCAGAGCAAAATATCGCCTGGGAAAACCTTTGGGTCTGCTCACTCAGGTCGAACTTCCAACACGCCCCTGGGGTCTTATATCTACCGATTTCATTGTCGATCTGCCGGTATCGGAATCCTGTACCTGCATCATGGTCACGGTAGACGCTTTTTCGAAGTTGGCACATTTTTCTCCCCTTCCAGGGCTGCCCACTGCGGCTAAGATGGCAGAGGTTTTCTCTCGAGACATTACGGTCACACGGTCTCCCCGATAAGATAATCTCGGATCGGGGAAGTCAATATATCTCAAAATTTTGGACTGCCTTCTGCAACCGTTTGGGCATTGAAAGAGCTCTCTCTTCAGGGTTTCACCCGGAGACCAACGGTCAGACGGAACTCCTGAATGCGACCCTGGAACAATACTTAAGGTGTTACATATCTCAACAACAAGAAAATTGGGTCTCGCTGTTTCCAACGGCAGAGTTCTTGTATAACAACACCAGGCATTCCGCCACGGGACTCTCTCCTTTCTTCTGCTCTTATGGGGTTCACCCTCGTGCCGTGTTTCCGGAGGTCCCCAGTTACACCAACTCCCCGACAGTGGAAGAGGTGTTAGGGAATATTAAGGAAGCCCAGACTTCAGCTATGCAGAGTTTAGAGGTCAGCAGAAGACGGACAAAATCATGTGCCGATCAACATCGGAGGGAATGTCCGGTATGGAAGCCAGGTGATCAGGTGTGGTTGTCCACCCGGTTTCTTCCCAGATGGACAAGGCCTTCTAAACTGTCTCCTCGTTTTTTGGGACCTTTCACTATTCTCTCTAAAGTCAATCCTGTCACTTTTCGCCTTAGGCTTCCTTCCTCTCTTCGCCGCATTCACCCAGTCTTTCATTCCTCTCTTCTCAAACCTTACTATCCTGACCTTCACCACAGATCCATTCCCAGAGCTATCCTGGCATGGTCCTCGGAGCCTGATGAGTATGAGGTATCTCAGGTCCGTGATTCCAGGTATTATCGCGGACGTCTTGAGTACCTCTTGTCCTGGAAGGGATACCCTGAGTCGGAGGATTCATGGGAACCGGCTTCTCAGGTTCATGCTCCAAGGTTGTTGGCGACTTTTCACCGCCGCTATCCAGGGAAGCCTGGGGCGGTTAGGTGGGGAAGGGGTCATACTGTCATCCGCAATCGCTACCGCGGGTGGAGGCTCCTTCCACGTTGGAGGCTAACTGGCAGGTAGAGCGGTATAGTCCCTTCTTTGTGTCTAGTATTGATTCGTGGCCAATCACAGCACTGCCGGGAGTTTACCTGCCCTTCAAGCCCGGCAGTCGCTGCGTTTCAACCTATTGCTGGCCCTCGCTCCAGCGGCTCTGGTTCTTGCACTCCCCCAGCGTCTTGCCCTCTGCTCGCCTCGGCGTGCGGCGGGTCTTCTCTGTCTGCTTGTCCCCGGCCCTGGGGATAAAGTTTCGTCTACGTACCTGTTGGCCGTTTTTGTTTTCAGCAGCGGCCTCTCTTTTCACAGCCTCTTCTTTGCCGATCCCTCGGCACTTTCCTTCTCGTCTCGCCGCTCCGGCGCCGGGCGTTTTTTCTTCTCTCCTCTTTGCCGCTTTTTACCCGCGGCTCTCCAGTTTTCTCTTTTTTCTGTCTGTTGCTGGTTTTTCTCTTCTTTAGTTTCTCCCCATGCCTTTAAGGTCCTTGGGCCGGTAGTTGTTTAGGCTCCCTTCACCTCTCATTGATGTCGCATTGGGCTTCCCTCCCGTGTTCTACCCTGCGGACCTCGCATCTGCTTCCAGTCCTACAGATTTCAATCTTGGATCTCTACCTCGTTACCAGAAGTATCCTAAGGGTTTTTTCCCACATGTGGGTTTTTTTTTCCCTTTGTCCGGCCTGATACCGGAAAAGGGGCCCCAGGACGGCTGTATTATTAGCAGTCACTGTGGCTTCTCACCGAGACAGGCAAGTGCTACCTAAAAAAGAACGGGAATATCTGAGCCGGCGGAATCTACGGAACACAGGCCACTCTGAAGACTCAGGTGAGGAGAGTGTGGAGGGACGGGAAGACGAAAGGGTTCGACAGCTTATGCAGTCACAAATACTAATATTCTAGGGGCTGAGTTATGTTATTTGTGCTCAGAAAAACGTGGATTTGTGTGCCATTCTGCGTGCTAATCCCTGTTTAATAAATGGTGATTTGTGGGCAAAATGGTCACAAATCTTTGTTTTTTTGGTGCACAAATTACATGAATCACCCGCACAGTGTGTTTGAGTAACACATTTTAACAACAAGAGGAAACATATAACAATTAACATTATAACAGTAACAGTGGAAGCGATTTAAAATTGAGCATCAGACCAAGACAACTTTAAGTAGAGCAATTAAACTGAAGGGGAGAAGGAGAGAAGTGCAGTATAAGTGCAGTATAAGTGAGAGAGAGGGAGGAGTGGGGAAGAGGAGGAGGAGAGAAACGGATGGGGTTAAGGGTGAGAATGGGGGAGGGGAAAAGGGAGGGAGATGATTTAGGAGATAAGGCAAGGGGGAGGGGGTAAGAAGGTGGGAGGGGTTTCATGGTGGGGAATGGAGAACGAGAGATTTGAGGAAAGTGCAGAATGAGGAAAACGTAGAAATAGAGCGAAGTGCGAGAGGTAAGGAGTTCCAGTGCAGGGGGCTAGGAGATGGAAGGAGCGGAAACGGGATGTGGCACAAGGGGAAGGAGGAACAGTGAGAAGAAAGTGGTTATCAGAGTGAAGGGAGTGGGAGGGAGTGTAAAAAGGGAGGGGAGAGGAGAGAGGAGAGATAAGGGGGAGCAAGATTGTGGAGAGATTTAAAGACTAGGCAGAGAAACTAGTATTGTACTTACTCTTTTTTTGTGGAATGAGCAGGTTTCTTTGTAGTTGGTGTTTGTAGTTCAGATGTTGCTGTTTTCCAGGAGAGTGCTCTTCACTGCAATTGTAAAAGAAAGAAGTTAGTAATTTTGTGTGTTTGTAGCAGTGATGTTAATTGAGAGGTTCATTTCTATCTCTTTGTACTATTCTTGTTTGATTTCTGAACATAGTTTCATTTGACTATGTGCAGCCTTTATATTTTATTTATATTATGTTAGTTCAACATGCTTTGTAAATGAGTAGAATATTAAGGGTATGAAATGCACTTGGTTTTTTAAAGCTGTGTTATAGAATGTTAGAAAAAATAGGAAATAATGCTATATTTATTTTGCAATTATTATCAGGTAAATGGCAGAAACTGTATAGAAAAGCATGGAATATATGTATTTGTGAAGCTGTGGGTAATAAAGTAGAAGGATGTGATTTACAGGTAGTGGTGTTACTGCAGCTGGGAGCATTTCAATGAAAGTGTCTATGTGTGTGAGTGTATGAAGATGCATGACATTTTACTGGCTGTGTGTAATTTTTTGATACACTACTAAGTGTTTTTCCACAATTATATTGTTATTTCTTCCATCTTCTAATATTATAATTTTTAGATAGGTGTGTGTGTAAAAAAAAATAGATAGCAGACAGGTTTGGAAGTGACAGTTGATTATAGCAGATGGAAAACATGACAATAAGTTCATTTTATAGGTTATACAGATGAAGTGGCAGATACTCTGTTTATAATCATTTTTAAGAGTTGTACATGTACTGTGCAGATAATATGCATACCTGTAGTTTGTATTCATGCATGTGGATATGCATGCAGCTGCAAGTAGAAATCTTCGAGGCTTGTAGAGTAGTTTTTGTAGTAGGTGCTTTCCAATGATATGAGACTTGTACTCAGAGTGATCAACAGTACATTTGAAGTGCTGAACACTGATGATGGAGTTAGATGTAGAGGTCTTGGATGTGATTGGTGGATGGTTGTGTGACTGCTTAGCTGTATCCAATGAGGGAATGGCACAGAAAGTGATGTGGAAAGGGTAGAAGAGCTGCCTAAGAGTTACGCGGTCCGCGGACAGGGCTTGCCACATCTGGGGTTTTCCAGCAAATTCAGCGTGGAAAGGGGACTGTAGGGATCAGCCAATCAGATGTTGAGGTTGTGGATTTGTGCTGAAAGAGACTGAGTGTAGTGAAGATGGCAGAGGTGGAGAAAGTCAGGGTGTTGTTGCTTGGAGATATGTTTGTGCATGGTTACAGCAGTATGCTCAATGCAGGCATGTGGCAAATAATTTTGATGTTAAAGGAGTGGATGTGGTGTGGAGTACTGTGCCTGATTGCAATGTACAGGCCTTTGTACAAGTTTGTAAAGATATGAGCAGGATGAACAGTCCCCATGTGGTAGTTTTGCATTATGGAGTTTTCCATTTGGGCTATGTCAGTGCCCCTACTTTGTTGGAAGATTTGGAACACTTGGTTCAAGCAGTAATGAACATCCTTCCAAATTGCAAAGTATTTTTTTCTGGATTAGTACCTAGGGCAATATGGGACAATCGTTCTGTTATTCGTCCTCAGCAAAACATTGCTAGGTGTGCAATCAACCAAGGCATGTCTGCTTTCATGCTTAGAGCTGGTATGTTCTTCTGTAATAATGAGAACATTGATTCCAGTAATGCTGTTCATTTTGAAGAAGATGGTATTTCCTTATCTTTTTTGGGAAATGCAATTCTGTTTTGGAATGTAAGGGTGCTTTGGAGAAGGTTATGTGAATATGTTAGGAGTAAAGTAAGGAAAAAAAACAAAAAAATACAAAATAACAGGTGTTTGTCAAGCATCTGCAAAAAAAACAAAAAAAACCTCAAAGGGAAAATGGGGCACACTATTTAAATTTACATTCAGCATTCTCAGATTTTCAATATGTCTGCAGACATGGTGGTAGTCCGCGGACATCGTGTATTACATACAGGGATTTTAGGGTGGAGAGGCATGCAAATGAGAATGAGCAGAGCAACTGATTGGTCAGTAAAGTTTAGGCGGTGTGTTGTGTAAGGAGAGAGTTTGTCAGAAAGTATTTTTCCTGAGAGAAGAACAGTTAGCTATGGCTGTGTGTTTCAGAAAACAGATTGGGCCTCATTACGACCCAGGCGGTAAGTTACCGCCTGGGTCGTACCCTTACCACCATGGTGTAAACTATGTTTACACCATGGTGGATGGCGGATTTACCGCCCCATTCCAAGGTGAGTGGGGGGTAAATCCCCATTTCCCATTTTACCCTTCCCCATTCCCATTTTTGCCCCATAGGGCATAATGGGAGTGGGGAAGGCGCTAATTACGCCACCGTAAATTACGGTGGCGTAAT
The DNA here is from genome assembly GCF_040938575.1 of Ambystoma mexicanum. Classification (NCBI taxonomy): domain Eukaryota; kingdom Metazoa; phylum Chordata; class Amphibia; order Caudata; family Ambystomatidae; genus Ambystoma; species Ambystoma mexicanum. The sequence goes on from NC_090922.1 coordinate 272,629,357, forward strand.
TAGCACCATGGTCCCTTAGCGCCATGGATTTTAACGCCTGCAAAAAGCAGACGTTAATATCACCATGGCGCTAATGGACCATGTAATCAGGCGTTAAGGGTCGGCGCCGTTTACCCCTTAACGCCTGATTCGTAATGAGGCCCATTGTCTGGATTTTGGGAGACTCATGGATACATTGGTTGGAGGTGCATGCAGAACGCTGTGGAGTAGCTGCAGATCTTGGATTCCCTCATGTGGAAGTGCACTGGCATGGACTGTGTGGAATGAAGTGGCTGGACTTGGTACCTCTCTGTGCTAGTTTGAAGACAGAGCTTCATCCAGACATAATTATAATTTACTGTGGAGGGAACAGTTTAGGACATGTGTCAAGAATTTCTTTGCAATGTGCAATGAAAGAAGGACTTGGGAAGGTCATGCACATGTTTCCAAATTCCCAAGTAATATTTTATCGTATTGCGCAGAGACAAATGTGGCTGCGTTCTTCTTCATTTGGTCCACAAATGGAGAAAGCAAGGCGGAATGTTAATAAGGCTGTTTGTGCCTTTCTAAGAGATGTTGGCATGTCCTCTTTCCACAATGAAAATATTATGTTTCGTAGCACATACATTTTTCGCAGAGATGGAGTTCATCTTATTATGCTGGTAATCAGATTTTTCTGAGAAATTTACAAAATGCACTGCGACCTTTTGTGGAATTACAGCCATTATTTTTGCAGTAGGTGTTGACTATTTCAAGTTTTTGAAACACAAAAAACCCACCAAAAGGCTCTTTTCAGAGCCACCACTTACTCCCAGAGAAAAGTGCAATGGTTTTGATAGGGCAGCAACCCAACATTTTAGATGTCCACGGACTGTCCGTGTACTTCTACAAAATGCACAGGGCCCTGCTACATTTATTTACCACTTCTATTTTTAGACTGTGAAAGGCGGCTCTGAAAAGAGCCTTTTTTGGGGGGAGTTTTGTTGTTTTATATTGAGCTCTGGGTTGTGGCCTTTTATAGGGGTGTGTGTGCGCGCTTCACGGACACCCGCGCTGTCCGCAGAAAGATTGAACACCCAAAAAAGGCTTAAAAAGTTCCAAAAAGTATGTAGAAAGTCAGGGCCATTGTCTGGGACATATGCTATGGTGGATTTTTACTATAAAATACTGTGGATTGCCTGAAAAGGTACTTTTCAAATGTTCGAGGACCCGGACAGTTTCCACAATGCAGGACACAGGCTCAGCGTGGGTGCGGTCACATGATGGCGTTGCGAACATGTCCGTGAAGGGAACGGGTGTCCGCAGGACACCAAATGCATGAGAACAGTCGTGCACATGCGCGCAGGTGTTCTACGGACAGTGTTGGGGTCCTGAAACTAATTAAAAGTGCGACACAAGTGAGACGAACAGTTATGGACAGGCACAATGTTTGTAGAATTTATGGGTGTGGTGCGCATGTGCGTAGATGTTGTTCAGGTAGTACAGACAGGTATAGTGTCCTCAGGACACCCCCATTTTCTTTAATTACGGACATCCCAGGACACCGCCTGTGTTATTAGAACAGTTTCCACTTGACTGCGGACAAGACGGATAGGTATAGTGTCCTTAGGACACCCCCATTTTTTTTAATTACGAACATCCCCTGACACCGCATGTGTTCTTAGAACAGTTCCAACTTGCCTGCAACAACACAGACAGGTATAGTGTCCTTAGGACACCCCCATTTTGTTTAATTACCAACATCCCCGGACACCGCGTGTGTTCTTAGAACCGTTTCACCTTGCCTACGTACAGTACATACAAGCAAAGTGTCCTCAGGACACCCCCATTTTGTTTATTTATGGACATCCCGGACACCGAGCACCGAGTGCGTTCTTAGAACAGTTTCAACTTGACTGCGGACATTACGGACAGGCATAGTGTCCTCAGGACACCCCCATTTTGTTTATTTACGGACATCCCAGACACAGCGTGTGTTCTTAGAACAGTTTCAACTTGACTGCGGATATTACGGACAGGTATAGAGTCCTTAGGACACCCCCATTTTGTTTATTTACGGACATCTCGGACCCCTGCGCTGTCCGTGGACACCCCAACTGCCCTTTAAAAAAAAAAAGGACTGAATTAAAACACACCTAATATATTTTATTTATTATATATAGATGTACAATTTATGAAAGAGAAGGGGAAGCAGAAACTGACACAAACACAGGGTAGTTGGGGGTTTCAAGAGGATGGATAGGAGGATGTTGAAGGGATGGAAGTCTCATCAAAACGTTTTTCTTCGTGGAGAGGGTTTGGGGATAATTGACTGGGATATGGAGAGGGGGACAGGTAAATGTGGGACAATGGTATTTAATTTTTTCTTTGATGTGGACTTCCACAAACATTTTCAAACGGTTCAAATGTGCCATGAGCATGTCCGTTTTTTCTTCCATGCGCTGGAGAGTCTTTTCCAATGTATCTTTTGGTGTACTATTTTCAATGTTTGTATGGTCTGTTAAAATAAAATATATATATGTTAAGTGTACATAAAGTAATGCTTATTAATTTGGTTGTAAGTATCTACCATTAGTATCACTATCTTCAGACATTTCCTTACGTGGGAAATTATCCTCAAGCCATTCTAAAATACTGGACATTTCTGTGAAAAAAATATATACATTACTTTTATTGTATCTAATACAGAAATTTTAGAAATATATAAGAAAAATGAAGTTTACCTACTAGCTTCTTGTCAGTTGTGTTCTTACTGGTCTGTAGATCTGCCGTTACTCCTAGTTGTGCAGTTTCTGTGAGGTAATTATGTCGGAAGCATATCTTTCTTGTTTTGGTATATTACATTTTAGTACGTATGGTATTTAAATGAATGGTTGATGTGTTAGATATATAGGTTCCACTTCTTATTTATTACTACATATAATGTGTTTGTGTGCTGGTTTTTGAACTTGTGCAGTGTTCATATGGCATGATATAACAATTTAAGATACCCCCTGAGTTTTTGGGTAGTGTTGCTGTTGTCTGCGTCCATCTGCTGACATACGCACAGTCCGCGGACATCAAAATCACTAGCTGGGGGTTCAGTATGTTCTATGTTACATGTATATAAAGTCAGGGACATTATGGTTATGTTGCGCTACTAAAAACCTATGGAATTCAGTAAAAAAAAACTTTGGTCAAGGGACGTTATGGTTCCAAGTAAAACCGAAAAACCCCTGAAATTCGCTAGTTATGGTAAGCTAAGTAACAATACCTCGCGCAACCACCGTGCGCTGCTAAGACTAACACCCAGGATATCAAAGATGACATCACAAATGTCATTGATGACATCACTGATGTGTCAAGTGTTTAAACATTCTTATTACAAATGGGAGAAAGCAAGCATTGACTAAGCCGAGAACAAACAAGGCATTTCCCCAATTAAGACTGAAACCAGCCTTTTCCAGTGACAAAGAACAGTTTAAATGTTACTGTGAGCCAAATAGAATATCAAAATTGCACATTACAAGAGTGTGCACGCATTAACTGAAGCCAAGAGAGTGGCAACAAAGCTTCTAGGTAATTATTCTGGCTAACAGTAGACAGAGGGGTAAAGGCAAGGGTAGGGGGAAGGGAAACCTGCTACAATTAATTGGTACCATTAATTGGTCTTCAAAGTTGGTACAACCTACATTGCCAAAGACAACAGGAAGAAGAGAGAGGTGTGTCCTAAAGGCAATTCTAGGTTGTTATTGGTTGCAGACAGACAAGAAAGGCAAATAGTCTGCCCCTCTGGAAAAGTGTTGTATTGTATTTGTATTGTATTTCTTTATTTATATAGCGCACCTGGCCCAAAGGCATCTGGGCACATATCTTAGGTTACATAAGAATTATACATAAACAGTTACAAGACATGGTAAATAAAGACAGATATTTACAAGCAAATGTACAATACATTTATGATATTTACAGTGTAAGGCAGTTGCAGTGAATGGGGTAAATCGTGGAGTTAAAGAAGTTACGGTGGAGTATTGTGTGAGTCTTGAGACTTGAGCCAAGCTTTGGCTTTGCTCTTGAAGGCATAGAAGGAGTGCATAGAGTTCCATAGTTTGGAGGCAAGGACCGGGAACCTAGCCCCTACAGAGTTCTGTAGTTTAAATCTGGGTATAGATAGGCAGTGAGTTTGGGCTACTCTTTGTGGCCGGTTTGAGGTTTGCAGAGAGAACCGGATGGCTTGGTAAGGAGGTCACTTGTCAGCCAGACATTTATGTGTGCGGGCCAGGAATTTGAGTGTGACTCTTTGGGAAACAGAGAGCCAACGCACGTCACGTCGGGTGTCCGATATATGTTGGTTCCTGCGGATGTTCAAAGCAGCCCTGATCACATTATTTTGGGTAACCGAAGCATGCTGAGGTTTCGGTGGCAGGTCCCAAGATGAAGGGCATTGCAGTAGTCTAACTTTGACATCATTGAAGTTCTAGCGAGGATAATGCAGTTTGCTGTGGTAATGAAAGGGCGGCAGGCTGTGATAAGTTTGCATGTGTATGCATGTTAGACGATCCTCTGCACACCAGAACACTGCTAACGTCTCTGCACACCAGAACACTGCTAACATCTCCACAACACCTTCCTCGGGTTCCCACACGACTCCCTCCAGGGTTCGAGACTCATGTGATTTTGTTTACTCAAATGACTGAAAGTCCCGTACCAGGTACAATTTACTTGCTCGGTTGCAGCCCTTCCTGCATTGGCAGTTGCCATGGAGAACATACAGCAGAAGGGGCGGCGGAACACCTCCGCGTCAATCGTTCATTTGCTCACGTGATTCAGAGCGGCGTTTCCCACATGACCTTGGTGGACGTCACATGACCCCGAAGCGCACAGTATATAAAGCCTGATGCACGGAGCACTCATCGCTTCTCAGCTGTCTTCAGACCCTGTTTGGCGCTACGTTTGATAACTTTTGGTTTACCTTGATCTTGGAACTCTCACCTGGACTCCCTTGGATTATCCTTTTGTACCTTTGCTTGGAACTGTTTACCTATTGCTGAATTTCGACACAACCCCCACCTGTCTTCGGATCATCCCTTGGTACTTTGTTGGACTTCTACGCCATTGCCCTTTTGGGAACTCAAGTTACGCCCTCAGCTCTACAGGTGGCTTATCCTGTATCCACGCTTGTCTGCGTTCCCTCTTGTTCTGGGGACCGCCTCTCATCTGAGTCTCGAACCTCCCTCCTAGGTTTCCTGGGTTTTCCAAACACCGGATAGGTAAGACTATTCAGATCCTTTGGTTCTTGTGCTATATTGTATTTGCCTGGTACTTAACCTCGTTCTTTTTGCAGCAGCATCGGTGTTCCAGAGGTTCCATGGATCCCGGAAGTAACATCTCCCACCTGTGGCCCCAAAGGTCGCACAGCGGGTTTCTTTTGGTTCCCCTGTGCGTCACTTGGGGATGGAGGTCTCAACGGTGTACACGACACTCAAGTCAGAACAGACTGAGAAGCCATATATTCGTGTTAGATAATGCAGGGGTCCACGGAAGAACCCATAGCTGCTTTAGTTCAGGCAATTACAGTATTAAGGGCAGATATGGCCGCCGCTAACACGGTGATTCACCAAAGGCTAGATTCCATACAGAGTGTCCAGCATTCCCTTCCTGCAGACTCTGAATTCGGGGATGCTGCCACTTCAACCACACCTCCTCGGTTGGCAAGTACCCCAGCTCCAACTCCGGTGGTCCTCCCAACCCCTTCTCCTTTGGCCGCTCCTGAACGTTATCAAGGCGACCCCAAGATGTTCAGGACTTTCATCAATCAGTGCAAGTTACACTTCCTGTGTAGACCTCTGGCCTTTCCTAATTCCACTGCTAAAGCGGCCTTTGCCCTTTCCCACCAGACCGGAACGGCTGCCGCTTGGGCTAATCCTTTACTGGAGAACAATAGGCCGATTCTCTATGATTTCGATTTGTTAGTTATAGAAATGTCTCGAGTCTTCGACACCCAACACAAGGCACAGTCTAGGGATCTGGAGTTGTTAGAGCTAACCCAGGGTAGAGGGACCTTGATAGATTACATCACCCGCTTCAACCAATTGGTCGCCGAGACATCATGGCCAGAAAGCAAGCGGGCTGTCATATTCTATAGGGGGTTGAATAACTCAATGAAAGATGCCTTAGCAGTGATCCCTTCCGTGCCCACTCAGTATCAGGAACTAGTGGATCTTGCCCTGCAGGTAGATGCACGTCGATCAGAGCGCAGAGCTGAGTTGGGTCTTTCTCATCCTACAGCTGTCAGTACTCCTGCTTCCAGCACTGAGAAACCTATGCAAGTGGGAGGTTTACGTAGCCCTATCACGACATCCGAGAGAGAATGTAGGAGGGTGGATAATGCATGCTTTTACTGTGGTACCACGGGACAGTATGTTAAGGAATGCCCTCGTCGTCCCAAGAAGTCCCAGGTTTTTCGGACAGCTCGACCTTAGATCCGGAGACCAGGTCGAGTTTCCAGTCCTCATGTCCGGGTACCACTCTTGCTTTTGCTCGTGTCCAGCCCATCTTTGTACAGGCCACTCTTTGTCCCTCTACGGGTATTTCTCACGCAGTCACGATCATCATTGACTCTGGTGCCACTGGGAACTACATAGTCATTGCTTTAGCCCATTCTCTCAATCTACCTTTAGTGGTTAAAACCCGACCTGAACCGGTTCAGGCCGTAGATGGCACTGCACTAGTCTCTGGTCCCGTTAGACACCAAACTGCTCCTCTATTATTGATCATACAAGACATTCACACAGAGACGCTAAGTTTTGACTTGATCACCACACCTCAATTCGGTATCATATTAGGAATACCATGATTGCGTGAACACAATCCTCTGATTAATTGGCAAACAGGCACGGTGCTCTTTGAGTCGGATATCTGTCAGAACTATTGTCTCCCAACCCATCAAGAAACAGATACTCCTTCACGTGCCTTCGGAGCTCTTGCGCAACTCACATTGAATGATGGTGGATCAGAGGTTGTGAATTCCCACACCGTCGGAGGGGTAGTTACCGGGATTCCCTCTGAGTACAAAGCATTCGAGTCGGTTTTCGATCGCGGTTCTTCCGAGGTGCTTCCTCCACACAGACCATATGACTGCCTAATTGAACTAATCCCGGATTCTACCATTCCTTCGGGCAGGATTTATTCTCTGTCCCCCTCGGAAGAACAAGCTTTGAAACAGTATGTACAGAACGCCCTACGACTAGGACACATCCGCCCCTCTACTTCACCAGCTGCAAGTCCCATTTTCTTTGTACCTAAGAAAGAGGGGGACTTACGTCCTTGTGTGGATTACCGGCGTCTTAACGCCATCACGAAAAAGGATAGGTATCCAATTCCTTTGATCACCCCTCTTCTGGACCACTTATCCCATGCCTCTGTTTTCACCAAGCTGGATCTTCGCGGCGCATACAATCTAGTGCACGTTCGCGAGGGCGATGAGTGGAAAACCGCCTTTTGCACCCGTTACGGCTTGTATGAATATCTAGTCATGCCCTTCGGTCTATGCAACGCCCCGGCAACATTCCAGCGTTTTATGAATGACATATTCAGGGACATTCTGGACGTATACATGGTTGTTTATTTGGACGACATCTTGATCTTTTCACGGAATCTTGATGACCATGTAAAGCATGTTCGGGAGGTCTTATCCCGTCTGAGGGAACATTCACTATTTGCCAAACCCGAGAAATGTCAATTCCATAAAACGTCTGTTGAGTTTCTGGGCTTCCACATTACCCCTGGGGCACTATCCATGAACGAATACAAGGTTAAGGCAGTCCTAGATTGGCCAGTTCCTCAGACACTCAAGGCCTTGCAGGCCTTTTTGGGCTTTGCCAATTTTTACCGGCGCTTTATTTCATTCTTTTCCACAATTGTGGCCCCACTGACGGCTCTGACCAGCCCTCAAGTACCCTATCAGTGGCAAAAGGAACATCAGGAATCCTTTGAGGCTTTGAAAACCGCTTTCACCACCACACCGATTCTCCAGCACCCCAATCCCCATCTTCCATTCATAGTCGAGGCGGATGCCTCTTCTTTTGCCCTTGGTGCGGTGTTGTCTCAGACATGTCCTACGACAGGCAAGTTGCATCCGGTGGCATACCACTCCCGCAGGTTTTCCAATACTGAGAACCATTATACAGTAACGGAGAAGGAACTTCTGGCTGTCATGGACGCCTTTCGTGTCTGGTGCCATCACCTCCTGGGGGCTAAGCATCCAATCACTGTCTACTCCGATCATCGGAATCTACAGGATCTGGCTTCCTTAAAGTGCATCAATAGCAGACAGGTCCGGTGGCATCTCTTCTTTTCCGCCTTTGATTTTCACATTACTCATCGTCCTGGAATCACTCATGGAAAAGCGGACGCCTTGTCACGCTCTCCGGGTGGAGTCGAGTTGCCAACCTTCCCCGATACTGTTCATGGTAAGAGTCATGTGATTTGTCTCTGCACTCCCTCTCTGTCACTGTTGGATTCTGTGCGAGCATAGACGAGCAATCATTCTGACCAACTGCGGGATTGGGATCCCGTATATTGTGATGGTTTGCCTTTCGTGCATGATCGCCTGTTCCTTCCCACGCCTGACACCCGTAACCTGGCTCTTGAATGGTCTCATGATGCCCCCTTTAATGCCCATCCCGGCCAGGAGCGTACTATGGATCTCCTAAAGCGCTGGTGGCCCTCTATGAAGCGCGACGTGGAATGCTATGTCAACTCTTGCTCTGTTTGCGCTCAGGCCAAACATCGAAGAGGTCGTCCAATTGGCCTGCTGCTTCCTCTTCCGGTACCCCCAAGACCTTGGCATACACTGACTATGGATTTCGTGACCGATCTCCCCAAGGTACGGGGTTTTGACACCATCTGGGTGGTGGTGGACACATTCACTAAAATGGCTTGCTTTGTTCCTTGTAAGGGGATCCCTTCGGCCCCGGTCCTGGCTGAGTTGTTTTTTGAATCTGTGTTCATGTTGTTTGGGCTTCCTTCTGTCATTGTTTCCGATCGTGGGTCGCAGTTCACCTCTCGTTTTTGGAGATCTTTGACTAAGCTACTTGGCATCGATACCAGGTATTCTTCGGCCTATCACCCTGAGACTGATGGGCAGACTGAAAGGACGAATCAATCTATGGAGCAGTATCTTCGGTGTCTTATCCTGCAGCAGCAGTCCTCCTGGTCGAGTGCTTTACGGCTTGCCGAGTTCACATACAATAACACGGCTCACTCTGCTACAGGTTTTCTCCTTTCTACGCCCTCTATGGCCAACACCCCAAGGTCTTGCCTGTCCCTGATGCCTCTGTCTCTTTGAATCTTGCGGCCACCGCCTGTCTTAGGGATCTGTCTGCTGTTCATGCTAGTACTTTGGTCCATCTTACTGAAGCAAAGGCCTCTATGAAGTCCCGTGTTGACAGCAAGCGCTTGGCTGCTCCTCCCCTTGCGGTTGGTTCCAGGGTGTGGTTGTCTTCCCGTCACCTTCGCCTGGTGGGTTGTCGGAAACTTCTGCCTCGCTTTGTTGGCCCGTATGTGATCTCTCAGGTTGTGAATCCAGTGGCTTTTCGTATGGTTCTCCCGAGTTCTTGGCAAATCCATCCTGTTTTTCATGTCTCTCTCCTCAAGCCATGTCCTGATTCTTCTCGCCTTCGGGCCCCAGCAGCCCCTGTGTCCCTGGCCTCCCCTGATGTTTTTGAAGTGTCAGCTATTTTGGGTTCCCGTTGGTTTAGGGGTAGGCTCCAGTATTTGGTGGATTGGAAGGGTTATGGACCGGAGGAGCGTTCTTGGGTTTCCGCCTTGGATGTTAACGCTCCTCGGTTGGTAGCCCGGTTCCATAGGGATCACCCGTCCTGCCCACGAGGTCGTGGGCCGTTGGGGGGGGCTATGTTAGACTATCCTCTGCACACCAGAACACTGCTAACATCTCTTCACACCAGAACACTACTAACATCTCCACAACACCTTCCTTGGGTTCCCAAACGACTCCCTCCAGGGTTCAAGACTCATGTGATTTGGTTTACCCAAAGGACCGAAAGTTCTGTACCAGGTACAATTTACGTGCTCGGTTGCAGCCCTTCCTGCATTGGCAGTTGCCATGGAGAACATACAGCAGAAAGGACGGCGGAACACCTCCGCGTCGATCGTTCATTTGCTCACGTGATTCAGAGCAGCGTTTCCCACGTGACCTTGGTGGACATCACATGACCCCAAAGCGCACAGTATATAAAGCCTGATGCACGGAGAACTCATCGCTTCTCAGCTGTCTTCAGACCCTGTTTGGTGCTACGTTTGATAAATTTTGGTTTACCTTGATCTTGGAACTCTCACCTGGACTCCCTTGGATTATCCTTTTGTACCTTTGCTTGGAACTGTTTACCTATTGCTGAATTTCGACACGACCCCCACCTGTCTTCGGATCATCCCTTGGTACTTTGTTGGACTTCTCCCCATTGCCCTTTTGGGAACTCAAGTTACGCCCTCAGCTCTACAAGTGGCTTATCCTGTATCCACGCTTGTCTGCGTTCCCTCTTGTTCTGGGGACCGCCTCTAATCTGAGTCTCGAACCTCCCTCCTAGGTTTCCCGGGTTTTACAAACACCGGATAGGTAAGACTATTCAGATCCTTTGGTTCTTGTGCTATATTGTATTTCCCTGGTACTTAACCTCGTTCTTTTTGCAGCAGCATCGGTGTTCCAGAGGTTCTGTGGATCCGGGAAGTAACATCTCCCACCTGTGGCCCCAAAGGTCACACAGCGGGTTTCTTTTGGTTCCCCTGTGCGTCACTTGGGGACGGAGGTCTCAACGGTCTACACGACACTCAAGTCAGAACAATGCAGATGCTGAGATCACAGCATTAGTTTGTCTCGAGAGAAATAGGGCTGAGCCAAGATAAATACCTAAGGTTTTGGTGTCATTCGTAACCTTGATAATGTTTCGATCAATTACAAAGAATTTGAAGATGTGATATAATCTGCTAAATCGGTTGGGGGAGCCCAGGATGAGGAGTTCTGTTTTATCATCATTAAGACAGAGCTCATGTTGGGCCATCCACGCCTGGATGACCAAATACACATTGTTTAAGGCTTTGGTGTCAGCTAGGTGGTCGCCCGAGATAGGGATGAGTATCTGGGTGTCATCTGCATAATTAGTGTAGGTGACACCCAGATAGTCGAGACTATCAAAGAGCAGTTTTGTGAACACATTATAAAGCGTGGGTGAAACACAGGATCCTTTGAGGAAACAGCCCACGACTGGAGAGGGTACATCGGAGGGGGAGAAAACCCTCATGGATCGATTGGCCAAGAAGTTTCTGATCCAAGTGGTGGCTTTATCAGTGAAGTGGTGTCAGTGATGCCACTTCGAAATGTTGACACATGATTTCGTGGTTCACCAAGTCGAAAGCGGCCGATAAGTCCAGTAGTAAAAGGAGGGCGATCTTGCCGTTATCTTTCAGGTCCTCAATTTGCGTTTTTAGGTCTAACACGTACTACTGAATCTGTAAGTAAGCTGCACAGTATATGATTTTTAGTAGTAACGGCATGGATTGTAATAGGCCTGTAATTAATGGGTATGCTTGGGTCTAGAGATGGTTTTTTGAGGAGGGGGATGACAAAAGCATCCTTCAGGTTTTCTGGTACGATACCTGTGCTGAATGATGTGCTTATTAGACTACTTTTTTTACATTAGTTTTAGCCTAGAGTGTTGAAATTGTGTCTAGTAGCACTTTTTGTATGTTTGAGCACCATGTGCTGTCTTTGCTGCAAGGGTCGGGTGTTGTGTAGGGGGTTTAAAGTTCTTTAAGGATCTTGAAGAGCTCTTTAGTATTGGATTTAGCTTGCAGGATGTGTTTGTTGTAAGTCTCCTTCTTGGCTGAAAGTATTGCCTCTTTATAGTTCAGTGAGGGTATGACAAGGCTATCCTTGTTAGCATCGGAATGGTTACATATCCAGCGGGCTTCAGTGATTCTTTTTTCTTTGCGTAGAACCCTCAAATGTGGTGTAAACCACGAGTTGAGGAGCGCACAGGGTTTGGATTTCCTGGATTTGACAGGGGCAATGGCATCCATTGCTTTAAGAATGATGTTGTTATAGGTATAAACTAGGACTTTGGGGTCTGAACAGGATAGTAATACATTGTTCAGAGTGGGTATGATGTGTGGGAGAAGATTATCTCTGGTTATGTTTCTTTTGTTTATAGTACAAGTAGGAAGTGCACTGTTTGGACTCGAGCATTGGTAGTTGGCTGTGATGTTGAAGGTAATAGTGTGGTGATCGGCCAGGCGCAGGGTGAATTTACTACTGAGGTGATAGTGCAGTTTAGATCGGCTAACCAATCGAGGATTCTTCCTTTTTCATGGGTAGATTCAAGGATGCGATGGGTGAAGCCTGCGTTGGTAAGTGAGTTAGCAATGTCTAGGGCTTTAGAGTCATTAAGGTCTAGTAGGCCCAAGTTAAGGTCACCTAGTAGAATAATTTGCGAACTGATCTTGGTTTTGTCTGCTAGTATAGATGTGATATCATCTGCAAAGGTGGTGACAGGTCCTGGTGGACTGTAGATGAGATGCAGGGTGGCGGTTTGATTATGTGAGATAGGAAGTTTGACCGACAGGAGTTCTGCTGATGGGATCTGTTGATTTGGTATGATTCTCATGCCGATGGATTTTTTGTGGATGAAGGCGACACCTCTGCCTTTGGAGTGGTTGGCGATGCGGTCACATCTAATGGTGGTGTAATCATTAGGGATGGCAAGTGAGAGGAGGGGTCCTGATGCGGCATGCAGCCAGGTCTCCGTAATAGCGAGGAAGTCTAGGGACCTCATTACTTCCCAGGCGGTAAGGGGTTAATGGCGCCGTAAAAGGTGGCGGCGCCGTTAACCCCTTACCGCATAATTACGAGGTCCCTTTGCGGGTCCCGACCTTAACGGCTGGTTTTTACCAGCCGTTAAGGATTGGACCCGCAAAGGGACCTTGGAGGTATTTACGGTACTGCAATTTGTGGTACCATAACTACCGCCTTCCCCATTTCCATTGAGCCCTATAGGGGCAAAAATGGGAATGGGGAAGGGCCAATGGTGAATGGGGAATTACCTCCCCGCCAACCTTGGAATGGGGCGTTAATTCCGCCATTCATCATGCCACAATCGGTAAAATACCAGCGGCAAACATGGCGCTACTAGCGCCATGGTTACCGCCTGGGTCGTAATGACCCTGTAGGTCTTCAGTAGATAAGAAATCTGCAATATCAAGTGCGTGGACGGTAAGGGACCTGGTATTGATAAGGGCTCCCTTGATGGTGAGATCTTTAGGAGAGTGGGGCGTGCTTGTGTTAGGGTTGGGTTTGTGCTCATGTCTGAATGTGTGCAAATATGTAGAGGTGGTGCTGTGGTGCAAGGTCCTAAGCATAGATGGAGATATAGGTGGGGTGAGAGATTGACGTGTGATACAGGAAAATCTGGAGCCTAATCTGGAATTCCTGATGGGTAGGCCACATGGTTGATTAGGTGTTGGCTTGGCTGCAAAGTGTTCAAGCCAGAGAGCAGGGTCATTCAGATAGGGATTGATAAGTGATGAGGTGTGTAAGGTTGTGGTCTTGGTACTGTGTTGCAGGCCTGAAAGCGGGCAGCAGATGGACTGGCGTAATGGCAGTATGGAACTATGGTGCCAAGCGGAGTCTAACATGGTATGGTTGAGATACTTTGTGGAGAGGTGCTGGGCTGACGGGGAGCAACCAAGGTAAGTACGTGCCAAGAACAGTAAAATTATAGCGCAATGTGGTGTGGGGTAGCAGCGAGCTCGGTAGCGCGTGTGCATATTGTGTTATGAGTTATCAGAAACAAGACTGAATAGGGTCAGGAATAGCTGGACTCAGTGTAACGCTTGTGACCTCAAGGACGACTGATGCATTATGCAGGATATAAGAAGTTAGGCATGTTGGCTAAGTGCTTAGTGGGGCTCTTGAATGGGGGAGGAACAAAGCAATCAAGTGGACTGAAGAGCCAAAAAGTCAGCATCAGTTGAAAGCAATAAAATACAAAAAATGCACAATGGTGGAAAGGTGTACAGCAATTAAAGCAAAGGCATAGTGAACAGCAATAGGGGGCACGGAAAGGGAATGGTGACCAGTTAGCGGTACTTAAAGTATGGGGAATTACACAATTGCTTGGTTAATTCGCTTGCACGTGGGCGCAGGAAACAAAACAGCAATAGGCAAGAGCAAAAAAATCAACGTCGGTTGAAGGTATACAGCAATTAGGGGAAGGCATAGAGAGCAGCAGTTAGGGGCACGTGAACGGAATGGTGGCAGATAAGAGGTGCATAGAGCATATGAAGATACACAGATGCCTGGTCCATACGCTTGAAGGTAGGTGCTGAAACGAAACCACAATATGCGAAGCCAAAGGAACAGGTGCATTACGCATCAATAGATTATCGGTTATGAGCGATTAATGGTATGTAAGTAGGGGGGTCCACATATAATAGTAGAGGCAGAAACAACAAGAGGTGAACACAGTACAGCGAGCACATTAAGCATCATGTAGTGCGGTGTACCATGCTAAGGGGCTATTGCAAAGTGTACAGTAAGTAGATATTCATGTATGCATTGACTGTGGCCCATTGGTGGTACTCGCTGCTTGTAACAAAGCACTGTGACCCGACTGCGATGGTAGGACAGGGCATATGAGATTGTACCATTACTGGCAATTGCAATTTAGCAGCCCAATGCTGCAGGGTGTGGGAAGACAAATATTTGTGCAGTAAAAGTGGCGGCAGCGAGTCACAGATAGTTTCAAGCAGTCGGTCGGAAGTTAATTAGCGAGAGTCAAGGCAGAGTTTATGTTCACAGAGACAAGTCGCAGGGGTGCAAAGCTGCAGTGGATCCAGTTAAGTTAGGTGGTATGAGGCTCGAGGGCACCGACTGTCGCATGTAGTGAAAGTCTGATTGTAATGGTGCAGGAGGACGGGCCCTGGCCTCTGGGTAGCTCTGGACAGGCTTGAGACAGGCGGCTTTGTCCAGCCCTTCATACAGGAAGCCAGCTCACGCCTCCCGGGATGTTGGTTGGTGCTGAAGACCTGTATGCACCAATCCGGCACTGGGGGCGGGAGCCAGAGACAAATTCCTTACGGTGATGCCTCAGAAAGATAACAAGGAAGCCATCTTATTCAAAATTACGCCTCATGGAGCGCAATGGGGGCTTTCAGTGAAAGTGGACGAAAATAAAGTAAATCAGCCTATTCAGGGCTGTACCACAATTCGAGGGATCAGGGAGAATTATAGACTGGAACTGGCTGTGAAAGCTTGTTGCACCACACTTCCTAAAATGCGCGGCTGCTTTCTCCTCAGAGCGTTCACAGGGCCCACAGGCTTACCTGTGCACGCTGCACATTCCGGTCGGGTATAGGCACTGCTCCTGCAGTGTACAGTGAGTTCCTGCTCATCTGTAGTCTCGGATGCTACTTATATGTGAATTCTGTGTCAAGACCAGAGGCTTGAACTGCCAATGAAGATGATCGCTTAGGTCCAGACCTCCGACTCCCCTCGCAACCCCTGATAACATGTGAGTGGAGGAAATGCAGATCCACTCTCCAGGAGCGCAGATATAAAGTAAAGTTCAGAGGAAGAGTGCTGTAACGCTTAACTGTGAACTCTGCGGGGACGCCCTTGAAGAACTCCCTTGAACTTCCGAGAAGAAGCAATTCCTGTAGAAATGACAAGAGAAAAATAACCCTCTTTAACTATAGCTTCCTCATAAACTTCACTTCACTTGGCTAAGTGGGTATAAGTAAACAATACCTATAAAAGCTCACCTTAATGTTTAATTGTGTGAGCTCTCCATCCTGCGTTTGAGCAGGGGCGCTTGTCCTGAAGAGTGGTGACGATGTGGTGCCAAAATAGATCATTTCAAAAGGATGACAATGGGCAAAAATATGTGGCAAATTAATAGCGCACTCTTAATAATAAATATGGATGATGTGGAACCTTGATGTGGAAAAAACCATAACAAATAAAAGTTACACTACAATGAGGGAGCAACTGTAAGCAGCAGTAAAGGCTCTAACACACATTGGAAAATGGATGACCACTGATGGGGGTAACAAGGCTCTAAGTGAATTCACAATCTCACTAAATACCTACACTGAAAGAAACTAAGTGGCAACAAATGGCATGAAAATTGGAACAATGTTTGACAAGACCTCAGCAGAAAGAAAATGTTAAGCACAGTCATGTGGAGCAACAATAATGCACATAGCTGAGGCGGATTGAAAATGAAAATATCAATATTGAATAACCAACAACCTCCGTTGTTAAATAAATACAACCTCACACGAGTGCCACTAAAATCACTTAAATACACTGGGTAAGCTCGAAACAGTACTTGCGTGACGAACAGGCGTTTTCATTCAGGACCTCTGAGGAGGGAGACATGGTGACTGGAACTACGGAGCGAATGAAGGGGAAATAATAACTGAAAACGGGGCAGAGCGCTAGACTATGAAAGGAGGGGGCATAAACAGAAAAGGGCTAATTCTTCGGAGACTGTAGATAGGCAAATAGGGCTGGAGCAGAGACTAATGCTATGACTGGAATTCTGTGACGACCGTGGTAAGCGTCCGTACTGCAGGGCAGTCAGCAACGCGAAGGGCGAGTCTCCTCAAGACACGACTATTTATAACAGAGGTCGGTCAAAGACTAGACCAGTAATGTTAGTTTCCTCAATGGCACAACCTGGCGGCCATTGAGGGAACATAAACTCCAATTACTTTCAATATAAATCTAACTTTAACCACAGGACCTCTCAAATACTCTAACAAGGTTAACCCTTTAAGGACCCATAGGCCTAATCTGGGAACTGGCTGGTGATCATGACAGTACCCCCCTCAAAGATTTCCTTCCCGGTTTGGTAGGGTGGTTTTGATGGAATCTCTTTACAGTCTAGGGGCATGAATGTTCTCTAAGGGTTCCCAAGATCTATCGAGAGGACCATAACCCTTCCAATCGACCAGGTAATATAATTTGCGATGCACTATTTTGGAGTCCAAAATTTCCCTGACTTCAAATTCTGGTTGGTCGCCTTCAATTTCCACTGGGGGTGGAGCTGGTAGTAAATGTGTCTCTGATTCTACTGGTTTTAATAGAGAAACATAAAAACTGGATGGATTCCCATTTTCTTCGGAAGTGACAACCTCATGGCCACTGGGTTAATCACGGCTTCTATGATAAATAGTCCTAAATATCTGGGAAGAAACTTCTTTGAGCCTTTTAAGGCCAGATTTCTGGAGGACAACCAGACAGAGTCGCCGACTTGAAAACTTGGAGGAGTACTTCGGTGTCGATCAGCGAACTTCTTTTGGGATTCCTTAGCTGCCACTAAACTAGCTTGAACCTTACTAGTTGCTGTTAAAATCTTGTCATGAAGGTTCTTGATTGCGGGCATTTCTAATGGATCTGGAGGGTCAAATGCAGAAGTTCGGGATGTTGACCATGTAAGGTATAGAATGGCATGAGTCCTGTGGATGAGTGGATGGAATTGTTGTAAGCGTATTCTGCCACCCACAAAATATCCAACCAGGAGTCGTCAGTCTGATGAAGCATACAGCGTAAATACTGCTCCAGGGTCTGATTAGTGCATTCTGTTTGTCTGTCGGTCTGTGGGTGGTGGCTCGTGGGTACTCATAAATAAATGTGGGCTACATCACAGAATTTCCTCCAGAATCTTGATACAAATTGACTACCTCTGTCGGAAATTACGGTGAAAAGAAACCTGTGTAATTTAACAATGTTTTCTAGAAAAGTCTTTGCCAAACCGGCAGCGGTGGGAAGCCCTTGTAGGGCCACAAAATGAGCCATCTTTGAAAACAAATCTACTACCACCAGGATGGTGTCGTAACCCGAACATGGCGGGAGACCTGTGATAAAATCCATTGATAAGGTATGCCATGGATTTGGTGGAATATTCAAAGGTTGAAGAAGACTGGCCGGTTTCTTCTTGGAGTTCTTATTTTGTGCACAATTTACACAAGTCAGAATGAAATGAGTCACATCCTTACGCCAAGTTGGCCACCAATAGTATCTTTTGATCTTTTCCAAAGTTTTGGTCACCCCTGGATGACCTTCAATTAGAGAGCCATGGTAGTTGGAAATCACTTGTTTTCTCAGTGCATCAGTAGGTAAATACAGACAGTCTTGATAGTAAGGCATTTCTTCTTGGACACTGAATGGATCTCATTGATTAACCCATGCTTACAGCTCTTCCTGAGTAAAGGTCCCTTTAATCTCCTTCTGCAGGTCTTCGAAGAATGGTTCTCAGGTGTGCAACAACCCCAATACTCTTTCTCCTGCGATGATATTAGTGGGAACGGGGGAAACAAACGCTTCTTCTCCATTACCAATTCGATATAGGGGGTCAGCCTTGCCATTAGGCACTCCAGGTCTAAATGTGATAATGAAATCATATTCAGCAAAAAACAGGGCCCATCGCAGTTGTCGAGCAGATTGAGCCTTGACAGAACGTAAATACTGTATATTTCAGTGGTCAGTGAGAATGGTAATTGTGTGTTGAGATCCTAATAGGTAGTGTCTCCATTCCTTTAAAGCATACTTGATGGCCAATAACTCCTTGTCCATGATAGTGTAGTTGCATTCAGCTGGCAAGAGCTTTTTAGACCAGAATGCCACCTGGTGTAAGATCTGAGTTTCGGGATTGCGTTGCGACAAAACAGCACCCATAGCAACATTAGAGGCATCAGTTTCCACTATGAATGGTAGGTCAGGTTGAGGATGTTGTAATACCGGAGCCTCAGTAAATTTGGCCTTTAAATTCTGAAAGGCTTCACCAGCCTCCTTGGTCCATTTGAATTTCTTATTTTTCTTCAGCAAGGACGTGATGGGGTGTACCAGTTACGAAAATGTTTTCACAAAGTGGCGATAGAAATTAGCAAAACCCAAAAAACTTTGGACTCCCTTTACAGACGTTGGGGCTGTCTAAGTAAGTATGGCATCCACCTTCCGCATGTCCATCTTGACTCCCTGAGAGAATAGTACAAAACCCAGAAATTCAACCTCAGAAACATGAAATGAACATTTGTCCAGCTTTACAAAAAGAGAATTTTCTCACAGCTTCTGGAGAACTGACGTAACATGCTTCACATGTTTTAGGGAATTCCTGGAAAAAATCAAAATGTTGTCAATCTAGACTACCACGCAAACATCCAGTAGATCTCTTAAGACATCATTCAGAAAGCATTGAAATGCTGCCGGTGCATTGCACAGTCCAAAGGGCATCACTTGATACTCAAAAAGGCCATAGTTAGTATGAAAGGCGGTCTTCCATGCGTCGCCCTCCTTTATTCGAATGAGATGATATGCGCCTCTGAGATCTAATTTGGTAAAAATCTGTGCGCCCTTGATTTGATCCAACAAATTGGAGATGAGAGGAATGGGATATCGGTTCTTGCCAGTAATTTGATTTAAGGCACGATAATCAATACAGGTCCTGAGATCATCCTCTTTCTTCAGTACAAAAAAGAGTGGGGAGGCAGCGAGAGATTTAGAATGCCTAATGAATTCATTAGCTAAATACTGGTCTAGACACTTTTTAGGTACGCGTCCTCCGTCTCAGTTAACGAATATATCCGATTACAAGGAAATTGTCCTCCTGGAAGAAGATCGATCTGACAATTGTAAGGGCAATGGGGAGGTAAGACCTCAGCAAGTTTTTCTTCAAAGACCTCCTGGAATCCTTTATACTCGGGGGGGGGTAAAATTCCAATTAATCCAAGTGTGGAGGAGTCAGAAACTACTCTGTGTAGACCGGGATTCTTCAGGTTACTCATTAAACAACAAGAATCTTCACATTCTGTGGCAAAGGTCAGAGATCTAGAGCGTCAATCAATAGTGGGATTGTGTTTCTCGAGCCAGGGCATACCCAAAATGATCTGGAATTGTGGAGCACTTTTAAGGTTGGATGTAATCCTCTCTCTGTGTCTTTCCTGGCAAAGCATTGTAAGATCATCCGTGCGTTGTGTGACTGGGCCAGAAACTAAAGGAATACCGTTGACTGCAGATACATTTCAGCTTCAAACTTGTCCACGAGGGGAAAATCCAACTTGTATGCCAGTTTTGAATCCATGTAGTTTCCGACTGCACCACAATCAATGTAGGCATGTAAAACATGCATCTTAGTGGGCTGCTCTTGACTAAACAAGATAATAGGAAAAACAAAGTGTGAGGTCACTACTCCCTGTTTCATGCTCGACAAGCTGACCTCTACACTTGCCGGGCACTGGAGTTTTCCGAAATCTGGTCTTTCTTTTCCTGGTTGACACCTCCAATGGGTCTTTGTGAAGGTTTTACAGGATAATCCTTGAGCAAATGCCTGGGTTTACCACAGTAAAGGCACAATTGTTGATGACGCCTCTTGTCCCTCTCTGCCTGTGAAATGGGTCCTCTGACAACCCCTAACTGCATTGGTTCCGTGTGAGTATCAGGACCAGCTCTTAATTGATTTTCCTTAGGGCGTACAAAATAGATCCTATTCACGGAACGGGAACAATCTATTCTTCGGTCTTCCAGGCGCTGATCTCATTGGATAGTTAGGTCAATAAATTCGGCAATACCATTGGGGGGATTAACTACCTGAGCCAATACATTGTTTAATTCACTGCGCAACCCTCTATGGAATAAGGTTGTCCTTTTTTCGTTGGGCCAATTGGACTCTGCCACTAATCTATTGAAAGTTGCTTTTCAATAGATTAGTGGCAGAGTCCAATTGGTTTTCCTGGTTGACACCTCCAATGGGTCTTCGTGAAGGTTTTACAGAACAATCCTTAAGGAAACGCCCAGGTTTACCACAGTAAAGGCACAATTGTTGTTGACGCCTCTTGTCCCTCTCTGCCTGTGAAATGGGTCCTCTGACAACCCCTAACTGCATTGGTTCCGTGTGAGTATCAGGACCAGCTCTTAATTGATTTTCCTTAGGGCGTACAAAATAGGTCCTATTCTCGGAATGGGAACTATCTACTCTTCGGTCTTCCAGGCGCTGATCTAATTGGATAGTTAGGTCAATAAATTCGGCAATACCATCGGGGGGATTAACTACCTGAGCCAATGCATCTTTTAATTCACTGCGCAACCCTCTATGGAATAAGGTTGTCCTTTTTTCATTGGGGCAATTGGACTCTGCCACTAATCTATTGAAAGTTGTAACATAAGCCAACAACTCTTGGTTTCCTTGCCGGAGTGCATTATCCAGGGCCTGACCTTGGGTATGGCGCGCAAATAATTTTTCCATTCCCTTTTGGAATTCCTGAAGATTCCTCAAGATTGGGTCATCCCTATTGACTAAGGGGATGGACCAATCTGCAGCATAACCACCCAAGTAGGATAGAATAAAGGCCACCTTAGCCTGATCTGTGTGGAATACTCCTGGACGACAGAGGAAATGTAACCTACACTGATTCATGAAAACAGCAAACTTCTTAGGATCCCCCAAAAAAGCGTTCAGGAGGAGCTAAAGGAATATTTCCGGGGCCTATCACTTGGACTGGAGTAGGGGGTACAACAGGAAGAGGGGCTGATGGATTAGCTACGAGTAAAGGAACTTGACCAGCCTATGTCTGCAAGAGTTGGCGTGCTAACTCTTCTGTACGGTCCCTATTCATGACAAGCTCCCTACGCAATGCACTAGTCTCTGAGCGAGCGGCATGAACATCCGCTCTTAACTCCCCCAATAACTGGGCCAACTGGTCCACCTCAGGAGTCTCCATGGCGCCTGGGCAGAGTAATTTTCAAAACGAGTCTTCGTGTTCTGTAACGCTTACCTGTGAACTCTGCGGGACGCCCTTGAAGAACTCCCTTGAACTTCCGAGAAGAAGCAATTCCTGTAGAAATGACAAGAGAAAAATAACCCTCCTTAACTATAGCTCCCTCATAAACGTCACTCCACTTGGCTAAGTGGGTATGAGTAAACAATACCTATAAAAGCTCACCTTAATGTTTAATTGTGTGAGCTCTCCATCCTGCGTTCACGCAAGGGCGCATGTCCTGAAGAGTGGTGATGATGTGGTGCTAAAATAGATAATTTTAAAAGGATGACAATGGGTAAAAATGTGTGGCAAATTAATAGGGTACTCTTAATAATAAATATGGCTGATGTTGAACCTTGCTGTGGAAAAAACAATAACAAATAAAAGTGGTACCTACAATGAGGGAGTGACTGTATGCAGCAGTAAAGGCTCTAACATGCATTAGAAAATGGATGACCACTGATGGGGGTAACAAGGATCTAAGTGAATTCACAATCTCACTAAATACCTACACTAAAAGAAACTAAGTGGCAACAAATGGCATAAAAATTGGAACAATGTGTGACAAGACCTCAGCAGAAAGAAAACGTTAAGCACAGGCACGCGGAGCAACAATAATGCACACAGCTGAGGCGGATTGAAAGTGAAAATGTCAATATTTAATAACCAACAACCTCTGTTGTTAAATAAATACAACCTTGCACGAGTGCCACCAAAATCACTTAGATACACTGAGTAAGATCGAAACAGTACTTGCGTGAGGAACACCAGTTTTCATTCAGGACCTCTGAGGAGGGAGACAGGGTGACTGGAACTACGGAGCAAATGAAGGGGAAATAATAACGGAAAACGGGGCAGAGCGCTAGACTATGAATTGAGGGGGCATACACAGAAAAGGGCTTATTCTTCGGAGACTGTAAATAGGGAAATAGGGCTGGAGCAGAGACTAATGCTATGACTGGAATTCTGTGACGACCGTGGTAAGCGTCCGTACTGCAGGGCAGTCAGCAACACGAAGCTCGAGTCTCCTCAAGAATCAACTATTTATAACAGAGGTCGGTCAAAGACTAGACCAGTAATGTTAGTTTCCTCAATGGCACAACCTGGCGGCCATTGAGGGAACATAAACTCTAATTACTTTCAATATAAATCTGACTTTAATCACAGGACCTCTCAAATGCTCTAACAAGGTTAGCCCTTTAAGGACCCATAGGCTTAATCTGGGAACTGGCTGGTAATCATGACAAGTGCCTTGCTTACAAGAAGATGTTGAAGTCCCAGGAAGTGAAACCTGTTCTATTTGAAAACTTCAAAATTACAAAGTAATAAAGCTGTGGTAGTACATTGTTGAAGACAGACAGCAGAGGCAAAGAGGCTGCTCCTCTGGAAAAGAATATTCAGAGGAAGAGTGCCTTGCCCACTTGAAGGTTTTGAAGTACCTAAAAGTTAATCTTGTCATAACTGAAAACAGTTTAGAGCCAAAAAGTACTAAAGCTGTGTTGCTGTCACAAAGTATTGAAGCTGGGTTGGTGTATTTGGTTGTCAGTATATTTGAAAATTCTGTAGCACAATTAAAGATGGAATACTATGAGGCAGAGGAGTAGGCCCTCTTGGTGAACTCTTGTAGAGGTTGCTCAAAAGTGAAAGTTGATGAAGTGGAAGTAGACGTGCTATGAAGTCATCCTGACAAAGATACCTACTGTGACTCCTGATCTTATAAGGAAAGGTATAAAAAGTGTTAACCAATAACTGTGTTTCATTAACATTTACAGAGGTTGAATTTACTTTGGTATAGCAAAGAACGGTGGTATTACTTCTTGGACAACTGGAAGTTGTGGCAAAACATTGTGGCTGGGAATGACATTGATACTTTTTTGAGGGAGCGGAAAGTCTTTATCTCACCAAAAAGAGCAGCATTTCTGTTATTGGAACTTTGGTTAACACAACTTTATTCTGGTAAAGAAAAAATCAAGAACTGAATTGAGACTGCATTACAAACATGAATCTCCTCGTTTCTTTTTGTTGAACATTGGAAATGAGTATGCCTTGAAACCTGGGGAAGGGGACTTTACCCAGGTTACTAAGCAGTTACCAAAAGAAATTATAAATATCATTGTTGATGTTACTATGAATTGCCATATAAGGCTCTATGGATTTGATGTTTAAATGTGAGGGCCAGATATCCTATGTTAGAGTGTTTCCTTTAGTTTTAATAGGCTGGGAAATCCTTGTCGGAGTAGGCATAGTGAAGCATTTGATAACATTTTTTATTTAATAAAATGGCATATTTTGACAAATCATCCAAAAGTTGCCTGTCTCACATTTCTGACCCCTCACAGTACTTACTTCTGGGTGGTTTGAAGACAATGGATTTCGTTTTAGAATGGTGAACTGTAAGGCCGTAGTTCTCACAGAAGACCACAAACAGTTCTAATTGCTTGCTTAGGCAAGAGGGGGTTAAGAATGCCTGAACCGCATCATCCACAGACATAAAAACTGGATATCTCTCCCTAAGGAAGGTGCATTGGTTGTGATGATCGATAATAGTGGCTCTGCTCTATTGCCCTATTAATACATAGGCAGAACAATGTGGGTGCCAGGATACAGCCTACAGCCCCAACGGACACCTTTTTGGACATCAAAGGCAGCAGCTGTTGCCCCATGTAGACTCTATGTTACTACTGCCTTAGTAGGAGCGTTATTGCTATTGTGTGTCCATAGAGCTATATTTGCTTGTTCTAATGTAATTATCAAGGGTTGATGTTTAGTTGCCCCCCCCATCTTGTTGGTATTTGTTTGGGCATGAAGGTCAAAAGTTTTGGCTTCTCAAAAGAGATCTGCACATTGATCAACTTGGAATTATGCCCACCCTTAATAGCATCTGGTAATTATCTCCATTATTCTCTGTACAATTTGTATTTCTTATCAGCTATCATCAGCTTGTGTTTACTTTTAGCAACATGAGGTCAGAGGGCGAGTGACTAGAGGAGTTTTTAATACAATTTAAAAGCTGATGTTTTGCCTTTGTACAGTTTTTGTCAAACCACTGTGTCTTATTTGTTGCTTTAATGGGAACCCTGAGACTGGGTTTTCTTACTAAAGGAAAAGACTTAAGTATAATATGTACATATGCTACTATAATATAACCTCTCCTACTGGAAGTTTGGAGTTAATAACACAGTCTCCAAGTCAGGTAGGGTTTCGGTATAAATTCTTTGGATTGTTTCCACCTTTTTGATGCAGTCCCATTTAAACACTATCCTTGACCATCCCTTGATTGTAATTGGTACCAAC
Source organism: Ambystoma mexicanum (assembly GCF_040938575.1). Lineage (NCBI taxonomy): Eukaryota > Metazoa > Chordata > Amphibia > Caudata > Ambystomatidae > Ambystoma > Ambystoma mexicanum. The sequence continues at coordinate 272,654,440 of NC_090922.1, forward strand.
TTAGTTTGAGTCCCATTGGGCTCGTCCTATGTACAAGGTTGCCTAAAGTCAGCTTCAATGGTCGATGATCACTATCGAAGAACAATAATGGTGAAAGATCGCATCAACTTCCAAATTTCAAGTGCTAATAATATGTAATCAATATTACTAGAGTTTCAACCCTTAGAGAAGGTCACTGCGACTGGTTTATCTCTCTGATCTCCACCATCACATTCACGTAGGCCTATTTTAGCCCACATCTGTGCATTCTCAAGGGAATATTTATGTTGCCTCTTTAGTTGTTTGCCCATTAAATCTGGAAAGTCCCATGCCTGATCTTTGCCCTCTAGGCATCCATCTGTAAGAGCAAGGGGTTCACATTGCAAATTGAGGTAGTCAGCCACTATAATATTAGAGTGTCAACTACCCTTATCTTTCAAGATTGCAGTAGTTGTTTGGACTAAATGTATAGATTGAACTCCATTCTCTGTCTATGGTTTATTGTATTCATTAAATAGCAAAACTCTTCTACTCCCTTTAATATGTTATGCTGACAACAAAGACATCTTCAAAACATACTATGTTATCTCAGTGCTGCTTCTGAATCATTGTTCGCAGATGACCTCCTGTGGGAAATGTCTGTGTTCATGGGGAAGGTGTGTGCTTTCGTACTGGAGAATCAAAAGAGGCAGTACCCTTTCTATTGTTCCACAAGGCAGCTCTGGAGGCACACAGCCTAGATGCCAATCCACATCAGTCCTGTCACATCAGCAGCCTGCTCACAGAGCTGACACCGTAGGATATCAGATTGCTTTGGCTTTTGATTGTGTGCTTGTATCTCTGTTACCATGCCACATTCAGGCACGGCTTATATTTAGAGATACATGCCACCAGACTGATTAAGGCAGGCAATTATTATTATAATTTAGAGGTGCAGAGGGTACATTGCTGCCTCTGCCTGCCTCTGCCTGCTGGCTGTCCCAGCTGGTGACAGGAAAGTATAGGTGACCCTTGAATCTGCGTGCCCACAACAGAGCTTGTGCTGTCATGTCAGTAGACTGGTTACAGCAAGACACATATTTGTACAAGATCAGATATACATTGAGACATTGGTTCACAGTCCCCAAAACTGCCCTACATGCAAGTTGAGTGTCGATTAAGAGATTATGTTCTTCGACCCACTCCTCCAATCTCTTCAGAAACATCCCTGAGAAGGGTTTTGACGTACCGTCCAGCAATGTAACTAGGAAGCAAGTGCAGGGGTTGGCCTTATCGCCCATTTTACAGATTGGGATGATGATGCCAGTTTTCCAACTGTCAGGGATCTGCTTAGTAACCAAACATGTGTTAAATACTCGGGTTAGAAACTGAGTCCATGAATCAAGGTTTGCACAAAATTAATTGTTCGGAAAACCATCAAGACCCTGCTTTAAGTGTTTTTTGTTTCCTTATGGCAGTTGATAGTTCCTTGACAGACAGAGGGGACATAGTCTCAGAGAGCTCAACAGGAGACTCCTCCCTTGGCTCTTTCAAGATGGTGCTACAGCTATATACAGTATTGATGTGTCTCACCAAGTCCTGTTGTAGGACGTGGACTTCCAGAACTGCAGCGCAAGTCCACCCTATTCATATTCTAAGATGTAATTCTCTAGAATGATTTTGTGGCATGTAAAGTGGCTACTAAACACAAGGCATCCAACTGTTTTCTTGCAATCTCTGCCCTTCTATTTAACAGTCCACTGTTATAATCCTGCCTGTTTGTTCTGATGTTTACAGCATTTGGAGAGGGCAGTTTAACAGCAGTGAGAAGTAGCGTCTTTTTCTCTTTTCAAGGGTTGGAAAACCAGGATTTCCTCTAACCATCTTTCTAGTCTTTCCATGCTTAATAGGGCAAAACACTGTCCTGCAGTTCTCTACAAATACAGCAAAAGATGTAATGATCTCCACCCGTGAAGACAGGGGGTCTAGGCAAATCGTAAGAACGTCCTTATTTAATACCACAGTCTTGGTGGTTAGCTCTGACTCTCTGTCTGCTTTCCAGCGAAGCACCTTACCTTGGGACCCTTTCGCCAGTGGTTGGGAATGTAAATCACCCCTGGCAATTACCTCCCTCACCACTGATGTCCAACCATGTGAGAGAGGGAGATAATCACTGTCGCCTCTTACTGGAATCTCAAAAGCTCCAATATATCCCCACCACTTCATGGGGATACAAATACAATCTATGATGTGTGAAGGCATCAGGAAGTAGACACAGACAACAGAGTAAGGTTTGGACTGTAAACCATTATTATAAACACGATGAGGTGGGGAAAAGACCTACCTTTCCCTATGCTAAGGTGGGATTTCCCTACCTAAATAAAACTAAGGATAGTCTGTGTCAGGAAGTCCAAAGTAAATGTCTGTCAGTGTTCAAAACCTATACTTGCCCCCACATATATTTGTTCCAACTGTGAAGGAATGCCTGATTCAAATAAATAATTGTTCAAACAAAAGTTCAGAGCTTCTTCCAGCTCTTGGTCAGAAAGGGGCTCTACCTTCCCCAGGATTCCAAATAAATCAATATTTGTCAAAAGGGATTCTCTTCCCCAAGCTTTCAAGTCACTCACTGTTTTCACAACAACACAATTCCTTGGGATTCTTCCCAGCTTTCAGGTTCTTAGACCTTTCATCAAAACCATAAGCGCCTGCTACCTTTTTTGACATATTTGCAAGGAACATGGGGTTGGTCACCTTAAGTTACCTGGGGGCAACCAGACGTGGACTCCCTGCTCACTGTGCTCAGAGAGGCACAGCTTCACCTCACTGATGAGGCCCAACAAGGCTGAAACACGTGTATGGGGTTGCTGGTGACACTCTTGTTCAGAGAGGAATTTCCATAGCATTTTGGTGCTGGACTGCCCATGTGGGCAGGACAAAGACTGATATGCAAATGGATATTTCCCATCTGTGAAAGGTACAGTGAGCAAAAAGCGTGTGCTGCAAACTCTCATCTCAGAACAGGTTATCATGCCATGTTCTTTCTGGAGAGGAGCGCCTGCTACCTTTTTTGACATATTTGCAAGGAACTTGGGGTTGGTCACCCTAAATTACCTGGGGACAACCAGACATGGGCTCCCTGCTCACTGTGCTCAGAGAGGAACAGCTTCACCTCCCTGATGAGGCCCAACAAGGCTGAAACATGTGTATGGTGTTGCTCGTGGTACTCTTGTTCAGACAGGAATTGCCATAGCATTTCGGTGCTGGACTGCCCATGTGGGCAGGACAAAGACTGATATGCAAATGGATATTTCCCATCTGTGAAAGGTACAGTGAGCAAAAAGCACGTGCTGCAAACTCTCATTTCAGAACAGGTTATCATGCCTTGTTCTTTCTGGAGAGGAGGGCCTGCTACCTTTTTTGGCATAAAGTTCAACTCTTTAAGTTCATAAGGCACATGCTTTTCTGTATATTCAACCATAAACGTATAAATGCTTCCAGTGGCTTCTGTTGAGTGGGGTGTATTCGGTCTAGGTGCAGTTGTCAGACCACACGATCCATCCATTACAGGTCACACAACCAACATACATGATTAGCTTTTTTCCACAGTTGCACCACCACTGCTTCAGCTCAACAGTGGTATCAGACTTAGATCCTGACAGTCTTTTTCAATACTTGTCTTGCCAGTATTAACTTGTTGAAGTAGCAGAACATTTTCATAGTTTGCCACAACTTCCTCATTTCGTTATGGCTTTAGCCAAATCTTGCTTTTTCTCAACTTCGGCATTTCACAGCTCATCATATTCATTACAGGTGCTTGCTCTCTTCAATTTATCTGACTCACAGTTCATTTGTATCAGGGGATATGTTCCTCTATTTTCCATGCATGCAGCATTCAATCATTGTCACTTTCCTTTGGTTCTGTATTCAAAATGCTTTTCATTCAAATTCAAAACAATGTAATGGCAAATTTCCAGTTCACTCTAGTGCTAGGAATTTGCACCCGTCTCATGGGTTTCTCATTCACTTTCAACTTTACTGCTTTTCTGGCCCTTCTGCATCCTTTTCAATTGTTTTACAGTTCGGTATTCTTAAACTGCTCTTTTCGTCAAGTTTATCAACCTTCACAACATCGTATGCATCCAGCATCTGTGTTTTATCTTTTTGAAGCAGAAATCACATTGCCTCCACTTCTGCTCATTCCCTCACCAGCGTTCTGGCCTTCCTTCAGCACGCGGTTTGCACCACAGTGTCCCAGAGTCACTCAGCCTCACTTGACTCACCGGGTACGCTGTCTTCTTGTGCCCTTCTCTGCTCTAGTCGGCTCTTCATGGCTGATGCTCCCTGCTCGGCAGGCCCCTATTCTCATGTCTCTGACACCTCTGACTGTTGGAGAAGGAGTCAGCTGCCTGACCCTGCCACCGGAGACCTTCAGACAACACTAGCCACAGTCTGCTTCCACTGCAAAGACTCTGTAGCTCTACGGCACGTCAGACACGCATCTCCATGAGTCTTCCTCCGGCCTGCCCTTCTCTATGTCAGACTCACCTGATTGGACCATTATACCACTCCTTTGGTTTCAGGTGCAGGCCATTCATGTTAAATAGACAACAGTCTTTGTACGGGGCATCCTTCTTCCTCATCCCAGTACCAGAGTGGTGGTCATGTTTGTTTGAACTAATAAACCATGGATGTGTGTTCCTTTGTGGTCTCTTCCTCATCTCAGTACTTTAATGGTGTATACTTATATTGCGTGATGGTTTTCTAGCACAATAGCCAAGGGACTGGAAATACCCCATAAAAGCCTGGGGGAAATCTGATTTCTGATGAAAGGGAAATGGGGGATAATGTGTCTCACCAAAGGGTGCATCACCCCCACTCCTCAAGTCTCCTCCTCCCAGGTGATCCTCCCTAACATATCCACCCCCAGGGTCAGGATCCAGAAGCGATGGCCTTTCCCTGGCGATCTGGGGGGAGGATATTTTGGGGAAAGAAGTGAGGACGCCCTCATATTCCTCACAGATGCTTCAAAATCTCCTGTTGTCGAAAGTGTAGCTACATCCAGTATTAGAATGAACTCTCTCATTAATTGCCCTAAAACTGGTCTCCATCAGTATTTCCTAAAGTAGTAAAGCGCTACTGGATGTGCAGAGTCCACCAGACATGGTTCTGGGATTGATAAGGCCGTTTCTTCCTCATCGTCAGAAAGGAATTCTTTCCCCAGATCGTAGGCCAATATTGAAATCCTCTCCTATTATCACAGGAAAGTGGTGGCTCTTATGGGATGGTCTTTTATTTTCAAATTGTGTAAAGATTTTAATAGAATTATCCTCATTTTTATTTTTTATTGTTATCATTGCCTCTTTTGTCATTACAGAAAATGACCAACCCCAGGGAATTTGCACCTGGGTTTTGGCTGTCATGGAAAGGATATTCCCATTTGATCGCCCATCTTGTTGAAAATGCCAACCCAGAGTGATTGAGATATAAGTAGCGAATCCCACAGAAGCTCGACCTTTTGCACTGGAGCGGATTGCTGGCATGAAGAAAAGCCGACATTCTTGCAAATGAATGGGCTCACATATCCACGTCTCCTGGAAAATGATGACTTCATAATCCTTATGAACTCCCCCCAGGTTTCATCCTCCAGTTTGCTGGTTAATCCTTCCAAACCAGGATCTCCACTCCTAACCCTGCTCTTGGTCCTACCTTGGAGGATTGTTTCTCTCCTCTCCTAAAGTCGTGTGCCTTCAGAGGCCAGGATGCCTCCCCTACCTCCGGACAAAATGTCCAAAATTGGGTCTGCGGGTTGGGTGTCCTCCGTTGCGGAGTATAAGAATACTGAAGATTAAAGTAATATTGTAGAGTACATCCAGTGCCCTAAATTTGTGTGAAGGTACAAGCTGTGAAAGTCCCTGTAAAATTAGTGCACAGCGTGGAATCCAGCAGCCACACACACACATCCAAAAGGATTCCCTTGTGCAGGCCCAACATAGCACACATAGCTGTGTTTTAGTGAACCAAAGCGTATTCACCTTATAACTGAACATAACCCTGTGCCGTAGGGAAAACAGCTGCATTTAACATTAGTTATGGAAACATAAAAAAGTATTACTAATAATAAAGAATGACAGTAACCATTTACACTAAACTGAGCACACAGTAAACGTAGGTCTCAAAATCTAGTTAGCCACCTCACAATGATGAAAGCCCTCACCCCCACAGCAAAAAACATCAGCCAGACCTTTGCAAAGAAGCAACACACAGCTCAATTGTAACTCTCCAGAGTGAAAGGCTAAATATTGTGCAGTGATTGGATAAGACAAGGGGGCGAACCAGTTTCTAGGTTTGAGATGTGGTAGTTTGGTCATGAAAGAGTAATAGAGAGAGATAGCAGACCCCAGAGCTAAAGGACAGTACACTGCACACTGATTGGTCAAAGCACATGGGCTTAGCCAAGTTACAAAGCCAGTATTCAAAAAGTTAAAATAAAATATGTTCCTGAGTAGTACATCAAAATGTATTACAATGAAGGGCACAAGCCAGAGAGGACAGCACAATCAACTGTGTGAAAATATGCCTGACAAGATAGAATGAGATAGAATGAATAAGGTACAACACAGTCCTCTGTAGGATATATTGGACTAACATAGCACCCTTTACTAAGTGACACCCTTTACTAAGTGAGAAGCCATCTAAAATCCTATTACACATGAAGTAGATTGATAAGGATAAGGAATCGTTGATTTGTATTACAGAAGCTCACACATAACCCCCACAACATGTGCGTAATAGAAACAAAATAGAAATAAAGACACCTTCATGAAATCACAAGTTATATAAATACACAAACATATAGGCATGGAAACATATACACATATCCTTTCATTTTTATTTGTATTTCTTTCTTTATTTATTTGTACCGTGCCGAGAGCCCGCAGGCATCGGGGTGCAAACATTGACACGCAGGACAGTGGGCTTACAGGAAGACAGGACACATGGCCATAACAGAGAATACCTAACTAGATGAATGCAACCTTGTCATTATAAGAGAATGGAGTTTTCAAGCAGCTAAGTCCCAGCGCAAAAGGTCAAAGGAGAGATAGATGAAATCATTAGAAAGGAAGCCAGGCAAGTAATGCTCCCAACAACAAGTCGCAAAGTTTACTGGATAGAAACATTTCACAATTATGAGAATGGTAAGAAGGTGCCACACCACTTATATAAATGGGAAAGGATGTTAGTTTACAATCTCAATGCCCCACTGTAACACCTCACATACGGATTCGAAATGTATGTAATAATTCACTCCATGCATACTTTCCTTGGAGCAACCAATTGCAAGTTGTGATTAACTGATAAATATTTAAAAGAGTGCCATCCAATCAGAAAATGTGTGAAAGGGGATGAACTTAATGCTAATGAACCATTATGTTAGCAATCTAATTTAGTCACAATTGTAGAATAAAACAATACGGTTAGGAAATGAATGGAAGCACCTATAGTGACAATGACAATAGCCAATAGGAGACTTAGAAACTGTGATTGAATGGCAGCATTTGTTGTCTTTTCTGTTCTGTAATTTGCAATATCACCAGCCATTTTACAATATGTAGTTGAATGACATTAGTATACGTTTCCCTGCCTAGGCAGATAGAATGCATTTTTGTTTTTCTCACATCGCGTGCGTTCATTTTTGGCTATTTTGGATAGATTTTTTTCAACTTGGATCGGGACTTGTATTACATATTCGGTGGCCAGAGTACCTTGATCAAGGTTTTTCTGGAAAGCTGTGAACTGCTCCGCTGCACTTTGGGGACAAGCGAGGCCCACCTGGAGAGAGCAGAAGACTGCTCAAACCATGAGGCGGAAGCAGGTGCCATGGTAACCCAGAAGTCCTGCCTGATCACTCCAGGCCCCCAGCCAGGCCCCAGGAGTGCAGGCCATTGTGCAGAGAGGTGGCTCTGGAAGACTTTGGAAGACCATAGTGAGCCAGTATAAATGCAGAAGTTGAGTGAATGATGATGTGAGTCATGTGGGTTGTTTTGCTTTTTTTCTATTCTTTTTAGTAGAAATCGAAGAAGGCTCCTGTAGCGAGGAGCGATGATGTCACATAATTTCAAAACTTGCTAAGTAAAGTGTACACATCTCTCGGTAAAGGAGGGAGGGTTGGCGCTGCTTTAGAAATAAGAGTGGGAGGTCCTGCAATAGTGACGACTGTACCCGCCACCCGTTGTAAGGAGTGAGAGGAAGAGAACAGTTAAAAGTTGTAAAACTGTGATTTTCTTTTGCATTTTATACTTTTACATATTGATGAATGATCAGAGGTAAATGTTGGTAAGACTTTGAGTGGGGAAAAGATTGGGGTGGAGATTGCATTTGGGAGAGGTTGTGATTTTGGACATGTGTATGCGCATGATCGCACTGTGATTTTGTGTTCAGGTGTTGTTTTTTAGGTGAATTTTACGCTTCACGGTTCTTAAAGCAAATTAGGGGTGCGCCGTAGAGTGGCCGTCCTACGAGATATTGTTGAAAGCATTGTTTTGATTTAATTTGTTGTGCAAAGAGCTGTACTGATCTCCATTAGAACACATGTACCAGGAATTACCAACTTATAGAGAAAAGAGAGTTACATGTAATAATTAATAGGTGGTGGAAATGGAAGGAAAAATGGTTACAGCTTGGCCAGCTGAGGGCATGCATTACAAGAGTGTCATTCAGCGCATGTATACCCATATATGGTCCACATGTAAGGGTAAGAAGCTGAAAAAGAGGACAAGTATATTAGTGCTTTGGAAGTTATATGAGAAAGACGAGAGCAATAGTAAGCAATACTGGTGCATACACCCCGCTCCTTTTGGGTGGCACTAATACAACACAGGCTTCAACGCCTGCATAGTTGGTACCCCAGATGAGTGTAGAGAAAGGCACCCAGTCGGCAACCAGTCGGCACAGGCTCCAGCACTGCGCAGCAGATAGCTCTTCCCGTAATGGGCCACTACCCAGAAAAAACAACTGCGGGATATACAAACCCCTCATATAAACCCCCAGCATATTCCAAAACTAATCCATTAAAGGGAGCAGGTACACCAAGTGACAGACACGACCTGGCAATAATGAAATTAGAAAATAAAGCATGCAAAGATTTAGAAGCAGCTATATGCAGGAAAGTGAGGAGAATTGGGACTGAAGATGATCAGGAAGGAAGGAAGGACTCCTTGGGAAAGACGATTAAGGCCTCACCCCAGACCCATGGCAGTAGTTAGAGGGAGGAAAAAGTCTAGAAAACATCATAGCCCAAAATGAGGAATGCAGTTCCTATTGATACAGTAGGGAGTGGGCAGATCGCTATATATACCATGGCTACATTTGGACAAGAATAAAATGCTGAAACCTCTTACAGCAGGGCGGGTAAGTGGAAATGTGCAGTAGAAAAACATAAAGCCGGGGCTACCTTAGCAGTTGAAAACATGAAGAGCCCATTAGTCAGCATAATTGGGGAACAGACAAACACATTTTGGGATTGAGCTGGTTATCCAGGGGATCGATTAGAGAGTAATGCACTTGATGGATTTCCATTTAATAACTACCGAGACCGTATGGTAGGTGCTGTAATGGCCGGCACAATGAAACATGAAGATACCGAATTGTATATTCAATCCATCCAAGTAATGTTTCAAGAGGAGATAGGGGAAACATGGGAAAAGAATATACCATTTTTCTACCATGTATGATGAAAAGGTCTCCCTACTGAAGGGCAAGTGGAATTAGCTAGAATTGTAGGCATGGAAGCAAATGGATGGGGTGAGATGCAAGCACATATACTTCATTTTAGCAAGCATAGCAGAGCAACAGAAGAAAAGGCACAGAGCGTAGAAGTCAAACTAGTGCAAAAGAAACTTACAAAAGTCAGTATGGAGGGAGCAGTAGTAACTAACCCTATAAATGCACAATAGCAGTCAGGATCAACACAAGAATGGATCAATACACAGGCCAATAACAACAATAGGCGAGTCCAAAGGGTAAGGGGTAACTCACAGAAGGGGTGAGGGGGAGGATTTGGGGGATTACAACCTTTATTTGGAGGGGCATGTTGGACATGCAGGAAGATGGGACACATGTCTAAGGATTGCCAAAGCAGACTCCCTATGTAATATTACCAAGGACCACCCCTAGCTCTGTGCTATGCACAAGGGCCAACACAGGGATGTAATGCCCCACAGAAACCCATAGCCCCACTACTAATGTATGCCCCAATATCTGCACAGCCCCAGACCATAGGCCAAGTACAAATGATTGTACCCACACAGGGACAGCCCATACAGTACCCAACCCCACATGTGATGCAGAATGTCACCCAGAAAACTCCAGCACAAGCCACTACAGTACAATGGGAACAAAGTACCCTTCCACGAGGGACTGTAACACATTACACTGGATCTAGTGTTTTGGAGAGCAATGCTTTCCCGCTTTCAGGATCCAGTACCTACACAAAATAGGACAGCCCACAGCAAGCCCTGATGTGCCCTGTTCTCTCAATCACTCCAGACACAAGCAAGGAGCCCAAAGAGGGGGTGAAGATAGGGAAGAGAATGTTCACCTTTATGGTAGACACCGGAGCCACCTGATCTTGTATAACGGAAGGACAGTTTCCATTGACAAACAACGGCGTGGACACTCAGGGATTTTCTGGTGCAATTGTATGGGTTCCTTTTACAGAAGACTTACTCCTCACTATAGGGACTCAAAAGATACTTGCACCACTATTGTACAGTACGGAACACCAGTGAACTTTCTAGGGAGGGATCTCCTTCAGAAGCATAACATGACTTTTTCCTTCACTGACAAGGGAATCGTTTGCTCCACACCAGGCATGCATTTTAAGAGAATAGCCACAGTCATACAGGAACTGTATAGCACAAGCATAATATGAGCATGGGGCTCTATTCACATACATAGTGGCCGGTTATCAGGTGTACAAAACGTAATATTCTGCCTGCAAGCAGAATTTGTATTCAGACCAGCAGTGCCACAGGAGGAACCCCAGGAACAGTCTTCACTTTCCACATTGAGACAGTGATCATGAGGAAAGACACAGTCATCATATAAGGCACAGATGAGGAAGGGATGCAGTGGAGAACAGTGCTATACATGGACCCAACACTGCCACCGAGAGAAGTCACAGACAAACAACTATTTGTGAACATGGATACAGATGGATAAATAGTTTTTGAAATCAGCATACCCTTTCATATGGAAATACAGCACAGGGAAGTACCTCAGACAATACTGACAGCTCCAGCAACACCATCAAGATACACGAGGACTTAGCCCAAGTACATAGTCGACTATGGACCAGTGACCAACATGATGTAGGGCTCTATTCACATATATAGTGGCAGGTTATCAAGTGTACAAAACGTAATATTCTGCCTGCAAGCAGAATTTGTATTCAGACCAGCAGTGCCACATGAGGAAGCCCCAGGAACAGTCTTCACTTTCCACATTGAGACAGTGATCATGAGGAAAGACACAGTCATCATATAAGGCACAGATGAGGAAGGGATGCAGTGGAGAACAGTGCTATACATGGACCCAACACTGCCACCGAGAGAAGTCACAGACAAACAACTATTTGTGAACATGGATACAGATGGATAAATAGTTTTTGAAATCAGCATACCCTTTCATATGGAAATACAGCACAGGGAAGTACCTCAGACAATACTGACAGCTCCAGCAACACCATCAAGATACACGAGGACTTAGCCCAAGTACATAGTCGACTATGGACCAGTGACCGACATGATGTAGGGCGACTGAGCAGCATAGGAGCCATTAAAATCAACCTCAAACCAGGTGACATACTCCCTAGAGTAAAGCAATATCCGTTGTCCAAAGAAGCTGATTCGGAAATGTACGACACAATCAAAGCACTACTTGACCAAGGCATCATAGTTCCTTCAGACTCACCATGCAAACCCAGCGTCATTATTTAGCAACATACCTGCTGACGCATTTTACTTCTCTGTGATAGACCTTAATAACACATTCTTCACAATACCACTGCATCCATACCCCCAATACCTGACAATGTTTTCATATTGTTTAAAGAGATTCCAGCACACTTGTTTTCCCCTAGGGTACTGTGAATCCCCCAGTGTTTTTAACAGGGTCCTTCAGATGGATTTAGGAGACATCAACATGGCCAGTGCAGTTCTACAATACAACCATGTCTTGTTAGAGTGCAGCACAACACAAGAAGAGTGTAGACAATACTTGCAGACAAAGGGTACAAGGTGGACAGAGACAAACTACAATACTGCCAGAAAGAAGTGGTGTACTTGAGACAGATTGTACCATCAGCAGGGAGAAGGATAAGCCCAGACAGATGCACAGCAATGATGAACACACCACAGCCTAAAACAGTCAGAGAGATGCAGGAATTCCTAGGCTTATGCAAGTATTTCTGAACATGGGTAATCAGTTACTCAACTTATGTCAGACCCCTATTGCAGGTGGTCAAGGAAGGACATACAATTGAAGAAACACTTGCATGGGCAGACGAGATGGCAGAATGTTTTGAGGACCTAAAAATAGCTATCACCATTGCACCAGTGCTACCAACTCCAGATTACAATAAGCCATTCTTTCTATTCTCACATTGAAATTGACAGGTAATGACAGCAGTACTCACACATCAATCATAACATAAATACAAGCCTTTAGCATACTATAGTGGTCTTTTGGATCCAGTAATACAAGGTCACTCCCCATGTGAGCAAGCATTAGCTGCTGCAGAATTTGCTGTACAAATATTTGCCACCATAGTTAAGGGATGTCCACTCACTTTGTAAGTTGAACATGCAGTATTTTCTATTTTAGAGAGGAACAAATGCAACACTCACCACACAGAGAGAAAGTAGGTACAAGGTAATTTTGACAAACCCAGCCATTACCATTGTAAGGTGTCACACAGTCAACACAGCAACGTATATCGCCACACCAATTGAGCCTGCCTCAGGCCAAAGTCCATGACAGTACAGTATATGAGTGAGAGACAGATGAACACAGTAGAGTGAGTGAAGACCCTCTGGAGAAGTGTATAATGTAGATGGGTTATCAAGCATAGATCCAGAGACTGGTCAGAGACATACAGGATCAGCATTAGTGAAATATGTAAAGGATCAAGAGGAAGAATTCCAAATAGTGATGCAACAGATTACCCATACATTATTCAGCACAAGCAGCAGAACCTGTAGCGCTCATAGAAGTCCTAGAAATATTGGCTTATGAAGATGTTACTCTGCCTACATGACATCTATAGTACACTCAGGTTTATCAAGGTGGAAGAGAAGAGATTACAGACTGGCAGATGGGTCACAAGTTCAGCATGCAGTCTTGTAAACCAGACTAATTGAAGCATTGAAAGGTCCTTTGTGTGTAGACATAGTGAAGTGTGCAGCGCAGTCCAAAGGGAAAGGTTTTTTTCATGCAGAAATGCAGCTGTGAATGCAGCTGCAAAGCAGGCAGCATATGTGCCCTTTCCAGAGGAAAGCCAAATGCCTGTTAGAGCAGTACAGCTGAGAAGGCTACCAGAAGTTTACAGTGCATTATCAAAGAAACACATAGTTCAGTTTCAGGAGAGAGTCTCAGAAGAGTAAAACGCATTATGGATAAAAAAAAGGTTGTACGCAGACATCATATGGAGGCAAAACAGCACAGGTAAATTAGTAATGCCTGTAGAGCTACCTACTGAACATTGCCCCAGAGCAGCTCCATTTTCCTACGCATTCACCTAAGCAGCACATTGCCTCTGATATAAGCGAGGACTGATTTCTGCCTAATTTGGCTGAATAAGTCGACAAGTTTGTGGCAAATTGCACAAAATGCCACACATTTTATGCTGTAAACACACTCAAGACATTGAAGGCAACCCTGCCCCGCCTCACAGCGCTGTTCAAGGAGCTCAATATCAATTGTATCGATATGGTGAATCGATGCAACACATATAGGTATGTACTAGTACTATAGTAGTATGCCCATATTCCCGCTGGATAGAGGACAGACCTTGTGTCAAAGCAGATGCTACATCCGCTGCCAGGTTTCTAGTGAGGAAGGTGTTCATCAGGTGGGGTTTGTGTGAGGTTTTGAGATCTAATAATGCCTCGCTTTGTAAAGGAGAGGTTTCTAGGAGAGGTTACCCGACTGCTAGGAATAAGGCATAAGTTAAGCACTGCCTACCACCCACAAGCAAATATGGTGGTGGAAAGGATTAACTGTTTGCTAAAACTAAAGTTAGCTAAACCCTGCAATACTCTTAATAGGACCTGTGTATACTGACTGCCCCTGGCCCTATTCAGTCTGTGTATTCAGCCTGGCAAGGACCACCACCTTACACCCCACAAGGTAGTAACAAGATTTGAATGCATGCCCCAGATGTGCCCCCACAAACAGTATCTGACACACACCGAAGTTCAGATTTATTGGAAGAAAAATTCAATGTAGATCTTAAGAATATGTCAACCCGTGCAAAGTTCATTTCTTCATAGATAGACCTCAAAGCGTTCAACCGGGCCCCAACTGATCATCGTGACACAGCAACAGAACATGTTCAGCTAAAAACAGCAGACCGAGTTTGCGCCAGACAGCATGTGAGAAAATGGAATTACCCTAAATGTACAAGTCCCCATCAAGTGGAAAAAGCAACAGCGACTGCAGCCAAGCTGAAAGATTGTCACGCCTGGATTCACCTTACGCATCTGAAAAAAGGCATATGCACAGCACTGCAACATTGATGAGCAACATTGATGATCAACATTGGGACTTAAAGAAGGGACTAATAACGAAAGTTGAGTATTAAGATTGAATGTGAAACAAATTCAAGACGTGGATGAAGCGTTTTGGGCAAAACAGAACAGTACCAGCAATTGATATGCAAAAAGATAAAGAAAATACTCGTAGAAATGTTAAGAATATGTTTTTAGGGTAGGGATATGTTGTCTATTGTTCTCTCTTCTTTTTTCCTTTTCTTTAATGAAATTGCTAAAGTTAGGGTTTAGAGGTACCAGGCATAATAATACAAAGATAGAGAATGTACCTATATTTAGAAATAACCTTGTGACCAGGTATAAATGACAGCTCAGTGAAGAAGTTAATAACATATTGATGAACATCATTCTGAGGGTACCAATGTGCGGTACGACCTCGTGAAAGCCATTAGTACGGCCGAAGCAAATGACTCATGTTATATATGTGGGCTTGTCCCACACACGGTTTGCACCCCCAGACTATTCTTATCTCAGGAAGTGCTGACTTTAGAGGCACAGTGCTTAGCACATTTGATGATTTGCCGACTGCAAGGGCACTTCCAGGGACACACAGTCTAAGCAAAAACGGAAAAGAAATCCTATATTGAATGTGAATGGATGGGCAGACATGAGGAGGCACACTGTCCAGCAAAACCACAGATGGTCATAGAAAGTGCAGCATTTTGGAACACGAAATGGGTAAAGGGGCAGGCTGTGTTCAATGCTGAGGGACTAATGGGATTTACAGAAGAAGAAGTAAAGCAAACAGACGAAAGCTCTAGAGATGTGTGGGCAGTGCATCTTAAGCTGACAAGTCTGCATCAACATGATCAACCTGTAAAAGCCTCAGTTTGAACCACAATCCCTTTGCAACCCATGGATACACACTATATCACTTTGTGATAGAGTACTTATAATCCACTGTTAAAGTATTAGCAACATCTACATTTTTCAGGCAGTATGCACAGGAACGGCCAGTAGCCTCTGTCAAATATTTTGTTTTTTTTACACCCAACAATATTACAGCTAATGTCTGCTGCATGGCGATATAGGGAGCTATGTCCTACATAGCAGTTTTGGCAAGGCTGTAATGGATTTTCCGGGAATAAAACCATGTCCCAGTACAGAACGCTAGAGTTCCGATGATGTCTTATCCTCCATTTCTCAAAAGTTTGCCATATATATTGTAGCATCAATGCTAAGTAATATGGGACTACACGATGAGTATTTTGGGGGTGGTTTATTTTTCCTAGCGAAGGAAATGACGTTTGCCTTACCCGATTGAAGATGTGCCATTAAAGTGCAGTTTTATATAGCGCTACAAACCTGCAGGTATCTAAGCGCTGAACTAACAGTTGATATTATTATCCCACTGCGTGGTACTCAATTTATTGACCTCTGAAGAGTGAATTGCTGAGTTGGCCCTGCCAGGTCTTGAACCTGCATCAGCAGGCTGCACAAAAATATCATAACGAGCACCTAGCTTGCTATGCTATCTGACCAGCTGTAAGAATAGAGTGTGTAGACAGTTTTTATTAGAATTACCCAGGTTGTCACTCTTTATAAGTTATTGTTATTCAAGTGAGTTTTTTCATAATATTCTGAATCTCTGTGTCACTATTGTTAAAACGTTAGACTGTGGCTCAGGGGTAAGTGGAAACCTTCAGCACGAGTCTATCATTGTTTCTTCATTAATGGTTATATATAATTGGGAATAGTACAAATAAAACATCGGTGGACTGTCAGCCATCTTAATTAGCAGTTCTCCAAGTAGGCGGGGTATCCCTTCAATGCAGCTGCGGGCATCAATGTGTTTGTGCGTGTCTGTTGTAAACCCATCACTTAGACTGTATTGAGCCGCTGCCTGATGGTCCCTGGCGCCTGCAGGCAGTTCTTTTTTTTTTACAAAACACTAGCCCAATCCCTGAATCAAGGAACTTTCTCCTAGGATGGTAGAAGCACATAATACGGAGGGACCGTTGACTCTCTCATTTGGCGCTTCACTCACTCATTGATTCACTTACTTGCTCCTTCACTCATTCTCTTAATCATTCACTCACTAATAGGGTGATGACCATGCATGGGTTCTGGTAAATATTTCTTTTCAGCAGAACGATAAAAACACATGTATTTTAAAGGATATTCTAATGGCAGAAGGGTTTCTGTGATGAGCATATGGTCCACCTTTAACAACTGCTATGTTTGCCGGCACTGCCTCCCTGACTCGGTAGTGACCTCTTTCTTCAGTGTTACTTGTCCTGTCTCTCCTTGCTTCTTTTTTTCCTCCTGTTTCTGTCCTTTTGTGTGTTTGTGTTTGCTTCGTGTTGAGTGGCAGGGCAGAATATACGTTAATTAGGAGGCTTTATAGCTATTATGATTTCACATTTGATGGATGTGGGGCGTTTTCTTCCTAGCCCCATATGTTATTAATGGTACTGTTTACGCATCAATAAAATATTTTGAAAACAGTAACGTTCTTACTACAATACCACAGCTTTAAAACAACACGTATCACAGTTGCTTGAAAACCTTATAACGTTTAACACAATGAAAGTACAAGGAGAAATGCTGCTATTTTAATATTCCTTCAGAAAACAGTCTATTCATTTGTATTTCAAGATGGCGCCCCACTGGGTCAGCTAACAACGAGCTCTGTGATGGTTTAATGGAGTCTTTAAGGTCAACAAATTTCCTCAACAGTAGTTAGGGGATGCTGTACAAACACATCGGGCCTCATTACGAGGTGGCCGGTAAGGGATTACCGGCACCGGTAAGGGCACCGGTGCAGGTAATCCCTTAACGCCCTACTACGAGTTCCCTTTGCGGGTCCTTCCTTAACGCCTGGTTTTTCCAGGCGTTAAGGACGGGACCCGCAAAGGGACTTTAGAGCTAATAACGGTACCGCAATTTGTGGTACCGTTATTAGCGCCTTCCCCATTCCCATTGAGCCCTATGGGGGCTCAAATGGGAATGCGGAAGAGCCCTGGTGAATGGGGAATTACCGGTCCCTCCAACCTTGGAATGGGCCGGTAATGGCTCCATTCACCAGGGCGGAGTCGGTAAGGTTTTGGAGGCAGCCATGGCGCTAAAAGCGCCATGGTTGCTTGTACCCCCTGCTGCGTTGGGAAACGTGTAGCTAGCTGTTTTTTGGCAAGTGAATTTCAAGTTTGATTAGATGTTCTCAAAAAGTGCTGCACCTTGTGTTTTTTTTTTAAATAACTATACTCCTCACCACTTTCTAAAGTAGAAAAAGTGTGATGATTGTTATTTAACAGCTACTCGTATTGATTCCATCAGAGTCAGGAGAACTGGCTTTTTCGTTCGTATTTCTTAGGTCTTCTGCACACCCCCTACGCTTGCTATTCAGTTTATGAGAAAAGTGATATATTGCTTATGAGACATTAGGCACTCAAAGTATACAATAAAAAACGCTCCTGCGGCATACTAGGGTGTCACATAAACTCATCACAATAGGAGCGCAACGAATATTATGCCTTCATATGCCGGCGACCAGTGCTTTAAGTGTGATGCGAAATTCACAGAGGGGCCTAATTTTGGGCATGGCCTGATATGGCTAACTAGATCTAGTTTGTGTACTACCAACCCATGGACCCAGGTCCCTCCCTGCCATGCCCCCACCCATAGACATAAGATGGTTTGCCTACGAAGTTGAGCAGGTGAGGAAGCTAAGCCGTCAGCCCACATCTCTTGGATAAACAGGTTGCAATGTGTACACCAAGGTGCAATGTTTCTTGATTTAGATCTTTGATGACTTACATTAGATATGGGCATTGCTTAATTTCTGCAGGTGTTTGTTTGGGCTGTTCCCTAGCACTTTTTTCCAGCTCCTCCACACGACTATCTCAGTCCGAACTTCATGAACAGAATGTCCTTCATAAAACTGTACCTATTTCTTTCTTTTAGTGTGCGACATCCTGACTAAACGATGGCTCTAGTCCCCCACAAGCAGTTCACGAAGATGCTAAGCCAGACCATTGCTCCAGCAACCTGAGTAGCCATGAATCAACCTGGTTCATCCATTTTCATGAGTGCCCATGTACTGACAGAGGCAGCTGTGGGTTTTAGGACTACTGCAGATCCTGTGACTACAGGATACTTCTCATCCAAAGCTATAAATCATGCGTGTGTCCCAAGATTTCAGTTCAAACTTGGGGGTGGCTGCAGAGCAAAACAGGGAAGCTAAAGAGCTGGCATTAGGGACACCCCACACCTAAGCCTGTGTCACTTTGGGCAACTGCAGTATTCAGTGTTAGACTACATTTCAAAACACACATATCATATTAAAAAATAGAAAATGTAGTAATACAAATTCAAATATTTAAGAAGAAAATACAAATTTCAATCCACCAACGAATACCTCTCTTGAACTTAACAAAAGGAAGAAATGTCCTGAATCAGTCATCCACACCTGTGAAGGACGTATACGCAAACACTCACGCTCTCACGTGAGTATCCCACAGCCCAGTGACAAAATTAAATACACATTGCAAAATTTACAAAGCTCATTGATTGTATTCTCGGAGTTACTCCAATCGTGAGAACATATCTGGATTAATACACTTCTGTACATTCATTAGGCTGAAGAAATTATAAAGCATATAAAAAGCGCAATTCTGCCCAACATGCCATGTTTCCGTTTCCAAAAACTGTTAGATCAGAACATTCTTCAGGGGCCACATAAAGCTCAATATTGGACTGTATCGTAAGAGAATTCATGTTTTCCTCCGGTTTCAACAGTGTGTCAATTGCGTGTAAACAAATGGTAAATACCCCAATCTGCAAAAGAAAAAATATTGCTATTAATGCTGAGTGAGTTTAAAAAACACAATGGTCCTCATTACACGGAAGGCGGTAACCATGGCACTATTAGCGCCATGGTTGCCTCTGGTAATTTACCGATCCCGCTATGCTGAATGGCGGAATTACCGCCCCATTCCAAGCTTGGCGAGGCAGTAATTCCCCATTCACCATTGGCCCTTCCCCATTCCCATTGAGCCCCTGTAGGGCTCAATGGGAATGGGGAAGGCAGCAATTACGGTACCGCAAATTGCGGTACCGTAATTGCCTCCAAGGTCCCTTTGCGGGTCCCGTCCTTAGCGGCTGGTAAAACCAGCCGTTAAGGTAGGGACCAGCAAAGGGACCTCGTAGTAGGGTGGTAAGGGATTACCTGCACCAGTGCCCTTACCGGTGCTGGTAATCCCTTACCGCCATCCCTGTAATGAGGCCCAATATTTTAGAGTTGAATGGAAAAACCATCTACCTTGTTAAGTGAATCGAATTGATTCTTCCAAGTGAGTGTATAGCTCAATGTTGTAGGGGATGTCCTACATTTTCAAAGGAAAACACATTTAGTCAGAATCTATTTCAACAGACTAACACCACCAATTGCAACATATATCTCGAGGCCCACGGGATTCTTGACCGTAGACTCTCTCTATCAAAGAAGTTCAGGAGTAAATGTTCACTCACACAACATTGTATGTTTTTCCTCAAGGGTTCCGATCATCAGGCTACCTGTGCCTGCAGCCTGTGAAATTAACCCAAGTATCACAAGAGAGAAGACCCATCAGTATGCAGATCGCCCTGCCTTGTGAAACCCCATGTTGTGTATGGTTACTGTTAGTGTTCCTCATTTGGGGAACACGCATTGCACCAGCACACCACAGTGTTTGGCGAGAGCGGTGTCTCCAAACAGTTTCTTTGTAATGGGTAGACACACCGTATGACAAAGTCTTACTCTCAGAGAGTCCATCCTTTAGTTTAAAGGATCCTATTATAGTTTGAGTATTTGCTGGCCATCTTGAAGTGGCTGCATATCATTAAACCTTAGGGGTTAAAGAGTCTAGCCTTCACAGAGACAGAAAGGCATATTATAAATACATGCAGACACCCTATTTGTCAAAAAAGACACACGTATGTCTGTTCATTACTAAGAAGTATGGATTCTGGTGTAAACATTGTACTCTGCATAGCTCACGGAACAAAGCACTTGTTATAGTGAGGTTATTTGGTGACTATCTTAAGGTAGTCTAGCCTTTGGAGTTGAACCCAGGCTCTTTTTTGAAAAATTACAAATTCAAGATCCAATGGAGCTATTAAGCCAACAAATGTGTCAGAGACTGGCTTATCCTTTTTATTGACACAGCTAAATGTTTCACAGAGGTTGAACTCGACTTGACCAGGACAGAGGAAGAGATTAAATAAATAACATCAATAGATCTGTACAAAAAGGCTGGAAGAGATCCAGTAGGAAACAATGAATTTTAAACAAACCGCAACAGCCAAAAGAATAAAATAGGTATTTTTTACACCAAGGCCAGAATCCGAGACACTGGGAATTCGAACAGACACATACGAGGAGCGGGAAATGCTCATATTCAATATATATCAGATGTGAGCACCCCGAGGGTACTCTCACATCTACTCCCCCTGGATCCTCTGTTCAGGTGGTCAGGGAAGGGCAATCGCTTTTGGATCCCGACCCTGGGGGCAGAAAAGTGGGGGAGGATCACCTGAGTGGA
Organism: Ambystoma mexicanum; assembly: GCF_040938575.1. NCBI lineage: Eukaryota > Metazoa > Chordata > Amphibia > Caudata > Ambystomatidae > Ambystoma > Ambystoma mexicanum. The sequence continues at coordinate 272,675,750 of NC_090922.1, forward strand.
GGGTCCGTGGGGATTGGAGAGAGGGTACCTGAGGGCGAGACATGGTATTCCCCCTTTCCTGATAGTGACCAACCCTCCCTTAGCCTTTATGGGCCATTGTGAGTCCTTTTGTCCTATTCCCTTAACCCCTATAACTCCACTGGGAGTACTGTGAAGAAGAAGAGAGGGTTAGAGGCCTCTAGCCATCAGGCAGGTCACTCTAATAGGTCAGGCAATTAGGAGTAACTCAAAACACCTGCAGCTCCTTGACATTCAGAGAAAGAATTAAAGATGAAGGGGGAGAGACAGTTGTTAGCAACAGGGAGACCTGACAGCTGAGGAGCAGCAGGAGACCCTTGTATTGAAACAGCTGTTGTGGTCTAGGGGAGAAGCCAAGATGCCATCAAGAGACCCAGAGAACTTGTGTGAAGCGAAGTAGAGGCACATAGTTATTCCCTCCAGCCTGGAGCTTTAAAAATATTCTACCATCAGCAGGAGCCACTTCGAGACGCAGAACCCTGAAGCTGTGTTCTATGTGTGAGCGCCGGCGTTGGAGATGCAGGCTCGAGTAGGAGAAGCTTTGCAGAGAGACAGAGAAGTTGTGCAGTGAGGGAGCAGAGCTCGCACCAGTGGTTGTCCCTGCTTCCAGAGTGAAGGCAAGCCACGGCAACCACTGGAGCAACCCACTCAAGGTTGATAAGTGTTGGAGGAAACTTCAATGATGGGAAGCTGCCAACAGGCTGCTAGTGAGTAATAATGCCTTATTGAACATGCATTGCATACCAAACTGAATAGAAACATTGTATTGAACGAAACAAAGGGAGAATTGAACATTGAACTTAAAGAAGAGCCTGGGGCTTATAAAAAGGGGCTGTTGAGCCTGCAACATGAAACCAATACATCCTTTATTGACTTTGGCCAAGAGGGGCTGACTGGGCCCGAATCAACAGACATTGCATGTGTTTAATGTTCCCAATAAGACACCTCAAGAGTTCTTTGAACTGTTGAAACACTGAACATAATCTAGGGGAGGAACTCATGGTTGCGTGACCTGTAATGGGTGGACCCTGCGGTCTGACAACTGCACCTGAACTAGTGGGTTTCCTTGTGTCAACTTTAATAATACCAAGACTCAAGTTACAAGCACAACAGTTGGTCTCTGGTTGTGTGACCTGTAATGGGTGGACTGTGTGGTCCGACAGCTGTGCCTAGATCAGAAGCTACTGAAAAGGTTTGACAAGTGACTAGAGGTTTAACTAATCAAAGGGAGGGTCAGGTGGACCCTATGTGCTTTCATGAACTTGTGAATCAATGAGCCTGTGAAGTTGAAGCTGAAAGTTGAACGTTTTCAACTGTTGTGATAGTGGCCCTTAGGAGAAGAGGTCCCTAAGAGTTAAAGTTGGAGAACCTTTGTGTTGGGGAAGGGAATCCCAAGACTGCAGTGATGTTAGAACATTTTGTTGAAATTTTAAACTTGGGGAAGGGAGATTCCTCAATCTTCATTTTTGATGTGAACTGTGATATCTGCGCAGCCACAAAAGGTAACTTCAGAACTTGTGCAATCCTTGCTGACAAGAGAATATATTGAAATTGTGTTGAACATGGACCATATAACTTTATGAAAACTTAAAGAAACATTTGTTGAACATTTGCTTTGGAACACTGACTTTGGTTGAGAGCATTCCCCCACTAGTTTTGTTGGAGTTGTGAGGAGAGCATAGGTTTTTGACAAAGACAGATTTGTGCTTTTGGACCTCTTGACATAGACTTCCGTTAGATTTCTTTAGGCAGGGAAATCCCGCCATAGCATTGTGTTAGTTAGGCCTTACACCATCCTAATCATTAATAAAGTTATTGAAATTACATTTTCATTGTCTGTGTCATCTCTCTTGATACCATGTATGTCTCACGCAGGCCATGTGCTCAAGTCAAGAGAAGAAGCAGCCCTGAACGAAGGGCAGGGATTTGTGATCACCAGACATCATGATCCTTTTGAATTTACAATACAATACTTTATGAGAAAATTACACATACAATAATCCTACAAGAAGGAACAACAGGCACCATCAGATAACCCTATGGGTTTCAGAAAACCTTCCACCTTTTAAGCCTTTTATGCCTTCTCTCCAGAATCTTTGCCTTGCACAACAAAAAAAAAGTAGTTACAGAGGTTGTGAAACTCAAACAGAAACAGAACCAACAATTCTGCAATTTGACCAAGAAGGTGGCGGCAGCGCTAGATAACATGTCTAAACATTCTGACATTATAAAAGTGCCGATAAGGGTGGGGCAATTGCCATTCAGAATTACAAAGGCTATGTAGCTGAATGGCAATCAGCAGCTATAGGATTCTGATTATTTCAAACAATTGGACAGAACCCACTGATTCCTTTGAGCAAAGCATCAAAGAGCAAATTCACAAACCTGTGGGGATAAGCTGGCTAAGTAAATAAGAAGCTGATTTCCTTATCAATGGAAATCCCAGAACTTTATACTACTGTTTAGCAAAGCTTCATAAAATTGTACTGCTTCCTCCAGGGCATCCTATAGTTTCAGGTATCGATTCGGTGTTGGAACCACTCTCTAACTTTGCAGACCATCATTTAAAACCCTTGCATTAGTACATCAAGGACACTGGTGAAGCCAAGTGTACTTTTGAAAATAGGGATTTTGACCCTTCCACGAATTTGCTCATTGGTTTGGATTTTGTTGCATTATATACAAGAATCCCCCAGAGAGCCACTCTGGAGGTCGCTGAGGAAGTTCTAAATTCCTTCCTGGTTTGGTGCGTAGAACTAGCACTCACTCAAAACTATTTTTTTTTTTTTAATTTATCTTTATTGACAATTTACAATTTAGGTTGGGCCTAACCGTCGACCCAACCGGCAAAAACAGCAAAATGAACCACATTGTCAGTAACATTTTCTTTTTCATTACCTTAACTCCCTTCCCCATTTCCCCCCTCCCGTCCCTCCCCCCCAAACTATCAACATGCCAAGTTTAGAAGTGTTGCTAGTAGTTATAACATAGGGGGGGACGCTTGCGTACCACATGGTTGCTAAGAGCATTCCTTGAAACAGTGGGGTATAACCGGGAAACCATTAGGTAGGGGCCAGACCGGGACTTTGAGGGCTATGAGGGAATGTGCCATGCTCTCTCTCGTTCAATCTCTCATTTACAGGCGCATGGAAATACAGTCATCATGCAGTAGAACTGCTGTCCATTCTTGTGCAAAATCAGACAAGGTATCATTTGCTATTGCTGTGAGTTTTTCATATGTAAAAATCACCCTGAGTTTGCAGAGCCATTCCTCTTTGGAGGGGGCCGAGACACTCTTCCATTTTTGGGCTAGCGCCAACCTCCCTGCTCGCAGCATGGCACCGATGACCTTGGGGTAAACATTTACTTCCGACTCCGGCCTGGGGATGCCCAGTAGGCTTTCCAGTGGGTGCATGGACGGACCATACCCCTCAATATCTTTGATCCAGCTAAGTAATTCCGTCCAGTAAACCTGTATAACCGGGCAGCTCCACCACATATGAAACCAGGTTCCCCTTTGGTGACATCCTCTAGGGCAGAAGGGGGACACTTCCCGAAACATCCTGGACAACAGGGCCGGGGGGCGATGCCAAGAATGGAGGATTTTAAAACTGTGTTCCATGGCAGCCGTGTACAGGGAACCCGTAAAGATGCATTTAAAAACCGCCCTCCAAGTGTGATCATCCAGTGTCATCCCCAATCTCTCCTCCCATATGCGTTTGAAGGGTTGTCTACCCTCTAGATCTGATGTTATCAGTACACTATAAAGCTTGGATAGCGAGCCCTTTCGAGATGTACTTTTAGCCAATATGAGTTCAAATGGGGTGAGGGGGCGACTAAGTTGTTCGGTCCACCGGGGTTGGGACAAAATCCCTTTCAACCGCAGGTATTCGAAGACCGTGGGGGGCCTATCCACCAGAGCCTCGGCCAGGTTGTCATACTCTATGAAGCCCTCTTCACGTGTGAGTTGGGAGACTCTTTCCAACCCCATATCAGACCAGGCCTGAGTGTCGCGGAAACCCTTTGTGCCAAGGTCAATGGGAGGCCCCCAGAGCGAAGAAAGCGGTGAAGGCCAAGTAGTCAGTAGTTTATTAGCTTTACTGGGTTTCCATAGCGCCCACAGGGCTGATAGGGTAGGATGCCTTCTGAGCTGTAAGGGGATAGCCCTAGGAGCGGCCCAAAAAAAATCCCTAACCTTTCTCGGGTGAGCGTGAATGTCTTCGACATATGTCCAATACGTTCGCATGTCGTCCCGCATATGCTCCAACATCACCCTGAGCTGCGCTGCTTTGTAATATATCCTGAAGTCGGGGAGTCCAAAGCCACCATGAGTCTTTGGGAGGGTCAGGGTGGATGTTTTAACCCTTGGCCTTTTTCCGTTCCAAATAAAGTGGAGGATACAGGATTGGAGCACCTCGAAAAAGGTCTCGGGTATCACAGCGGGAATGGCTGTGAAAAGATAGAGTAGGCGTGGCAGGATATTCATCTTCACCGTGACCATGCGCCCCAGCCAGGTAAGCGTGAGGGGTGCCCATCTCTTAAGATCGCTACTGACCTGGGCGAGGATCCCCGGGAAGTTGCACTGGTATAGTTGTGTTAAATCTCTGGGGATGGTGGTGCCCAGGTATCTAGTGGATTTTCGTTCAATTTTGACCCCCGGAATCTCCACTTTGCTCCCGATGTCTTGGTCCCCCGCACCCATAGGCATGATACTTGATTTAGATGTGTTTATTTTCAGCCCAGAGAAGGAGCCAAAATAATGTATGAGATCGAACAACCGCAGTAGGGATTTTGGAATATTGGTTAAATAACTCAGTATGTCGTCTGCAAATAGGGAGAGTTTAAAGTCACACTCCCCGCACTGTATTCCCGTGATTTCCGAGTCGTTCCTGACCGCTATGGCCAGGGGCTCCATTGCCAGGGCATACAATAGAGGCGACAAGGGGCAGCCTTGCCGGGTGCCTCTGGAAAGGGAAAAGGGCTCTGAGGGACCCCCGTTAACCAACACTCTCGCCGAAGGCGAGTTGTATAGTGTCGCAACCCACCCACAAAAGTTTTCTCCCAGACCCATCTTCCGGAGAACCTTGCCCATGTAAGGCCACTCGACACGGTCGAAGGCCTTTTCTGAGTCTAGCGAGAGGAGGTACCCCTCCACTCCCTGTCTAGTTGCCTCGTGCATAAGGTCGAGGGTTTTCCTTATATTGTCTGACCCCTGGCGCCCCGGGATGAAGCCCACTTGATCCCCATGAACTAGGGTTGGGAGGTGCTTTGCTAATCTATTCGCCAGGAGCTTGGCCAGTATTTTAACGTCGGTATTAAGGAGTGATATGGGGCGATACGATTGGCAATAAGCGGGATCCTTGCCCTCTTTAGGTAGGACTACAATTAATGCTGACATCATCGTGGGTGGGAGAGTACCTTGGTCCACTGCAGCATTGAACATTTTAGCCAAGAATGGGGCCAGTGTAGACCTATAGGTCTTGTAAAACTTGACTGTGAAGCCATCATCTCCCGGGGCAGTGCCGCTCTTTAAGGAAGTTATAGTATCTACTACTTCTTCGGGGGAAATGGGTATTTCTAGCGCCTCAGCTTTGTCGGGTAGGAGGCCCGGGACCGGGAGAGAATCCAAGAATCTGTCAATGTCCCTCCCATCCCCCGAATATTCTGTGCAATATAGTTTTTCATAGTATAGCCTGAATTGTTCTGCTATTTTGGAGTCCCTCGTGGTTGAGTCCCCTTCCGGGGTGTGGATTGAATTCACCCTCCTGCTTTTCCTAAGTTCACGGAGTCTCCAGGCCAATATCCTATCGGCCTTTTCCCCCTTTTCCATGTACTTTTGTTTCAAAAATGAGAGCTTCCTTTCCACTTGACCCACCTGAAGGTCGGCCAACCTGTCTCGCAGCCCCTGCAATTCCTCCCACTGCCCAGGAAACATCTGCGTTTTCAACTTCCCTCCCGGTTGAATAGCCTCTATCTTGCCCTTAAGCACCTTCTCTTCGCGGTCCCTCTCCCTCTTTCTCCCCGCCCCTATGCCTATAAGGGTGCCTCTAATAATTGCCTTAAATGCCTCCCATACTCCCATGGTGCCAACCTCCCCGTTGTCGTTAAGGGTAAAGTAGTCTTCTATGGCTGTTAGGAGGGTTTGGCGTATCTCCCTGTCCTGTAGGAGAAGGTCATTACAGCTCCACCTGGATCCGGCTATCGGGGGAGGGGGAAGGCCAATTCTAATCTTTACCATATCATGGTCCGTCCAAGGGACGGTCTCTACTCCTGAGCTCGAGACCTCTCCCTGCAGCGAGGAATCTACCAGGATGTAGTCTATACGTGAAAAAGCAGCATGTGGTTTTGAATAGAATGTGTAGCCAGGGTGCCGACCCTTCTTAGGTGTACAAGTATCACTTAAACCCAGCTCCCCATTCACTTCCAGAAAGGTCAGCGCCATCTTTTTGTAGTGACAGATGTTAGGGCAAGGATTCACGGATTTCCTATCCCTCTCGGGGCAAAGCACCATATTGAAATCCCCCCCACCAGAAGGGTACCCTCAGCGAATGCCATTATTTTCCCTTTCATACTCTCCCAGAAGGTGTACTGCGCTTCGTTTGGGGCGTATATGCAAACCAAGGTGAACAAACGGCCTCGTACATCTCCCTTTACCATGAGATACCGCCCCTCAGGGTCTGTCTTTGAGGCTTTAAACCCAAAATGGGCCCCGGGGGACACCAGTAGAGCTACTCCTCTTTTCTTTGCCTGGGTAGAAGCCATATACACCTGATCTATTGTTTTGGCCTTGAGCTTAGGCTCCTTCCCTCGAACCCAATGAGTCTCCTGCACGAAGAGGAAGTGTAGCCTCATCCTCACAAATTCCCTTATAAGTAGCGACCTCTTCGTAGGCGAGTTTAGTCCACGGACATTCAGTGTCCCCACTGTCAAGGATTGGAGTGAATCATCCATTAGAATGCGGATCGAAGCTCATACCTCCATTTTCAACACAGCAAGCATTATTACTCCCCCGATGCTTTAGCAACCCATAGCCGTCTCGAGACAGCCCCTGGGGTGCAAGAGAATCCCTAAAACTTGGCGCACCATAACTGTACCCCCAACAACCCAACTCCCCCTCCTCCGCCCCCCTCCCCCCATCCCCCTAATCGCCTGGTTGTGTCGTGGCATTGTCCAGAAACCCCAACCAGGCCACCAATGTCTCCCCCCTCCGGGCTCATTAACTCTGCATAAACAACAACTCGAGCCCCCCCCACTCCCAGGATCAATGCGATTCATGAATTGTAACATCACCCACCCTTCACAGTGTCAATTGCGGAGTTATTCGTCGGGCTCCATTAGCGCTCTTCAGCTACCTTGCTGGTCTGGCGACGTTGGGGCCACCCTCCTGAATTTCCTCTGGCCTCGGACTCTGTGCCTTTCTTTTGGAGCTTTCTTCCCTTTTGGGGCCGTCGGGCCCCGCTCCTGGTCCCGGTCTCCCAGCTCCGTGTTTGCATTGTCTAGTAGTTCGCCAGATACTCTCTGAATATCGCCTTCAGTGATCAAGGCGTATTTATAGCCCTCAAACTCGAAAGAGAGTGAAAATGGGTACCCCCACCTGTATCGGATTCCCTTGGCTTGGAGCATTTTTGTCAGCGGGGAGCAAAGGCGACGTCTTGCAAGGGTGAAGGCCGACAGGTCTTGATACACCGAGATCTGGGCCCCTTCCCATTCCACTGGGCCCATTTTGCGGGCCAGTTCGAGGATCCTGCTTTTTTCAGAGAAGTAGTGAAAGCGGACCAAGACAGATCTGGGGCCTCTGGAGGATGTCCCCGCTCTGTGGGCCCTGTCGATGGTAGATTCGTTGGTGTTGGCCCCCTCAAACAGCACTCTTATTACCTCGTTAACGGCCTTGATAATGTCTGTTTGCGTTTCACCGTCGTGTTCCGGGAAGCCTAGGAAGCGCAAATTACAGCGGCGTTCCCTATTCTCCAAGTCGTCAATTTTTAAGGAACATTTCTCTTCTCTTCTCTCGAGCTCGGACAGGCGCATGTCAAATTGTGTCTCGAAGATGTCGCTCGAGGCTGTAGTGTTCTCCAATGCCTGGACCCTGTCATCGATATTGTCCACCTTTTTGTCTAGGGTGTCCAGTCTTAGGGTAATATCTGCCCTGAAGCCTCTGATTTCCTCCAATAGGGCCGCCATACCCCTGGTGACCGTGCTTGCATCCGCGGATTCCCGTTGCGTTTGGGCCTCCATTTCAGGGGCTGTCAGGGGCTCGGGAGGTGGGCGGCGGAACTTTTGCAAGGTTTCTCTCCAGGTCATAGGCTCTCCCCGTGTTCCTCTGTTCTCCGGGGGCTACCCCCCGATGTTTATGGGCGATGCGGCCTGCTTATCTCCCTCTTGGGGGGTGGGGGGGCCCTGTCTGCCTTGGGGCAAAAGGGCAGGGACGCAGCCCCGGGAGATTCGTCCCCCCAGGGATCCCCCCACACCTCTCGATCCTCAAATGGTTCAACTTCCCTCCCTTCGAAGCCGTGTCGGTGTTTGTTGCTCCCGGGGGCTTTCGCGTGAAGGAGAGATCTCAGGGCCCGTAGCCTGTCCTTTCGCGAGGCCTGCTGGGGGTGCTTTCTTTCAGCCGGGCCTCAAGCGCGTGGCTGGGGAGTGCGCTGCACGGGAGAAGCCTCGTTGCCCCAGGCCCCTTCGGGGTTCGCCTGCATGCCGGGGGCTCACCCCCGCCTTTCTCCTGCTTCCCCCTTGGGTAGTCTCACTCTCCCGGAGGTTGCCTAGCCCCAGTCCGGACCTCCTTACCTCCCCGTGGGGGTTTGCATGTGGCACGTTCTGACCTGCGAGGGGCACCGCCTGTCTCCTGCGCCGCCGCCTGAATCCGCTCGCTCCTTTCTCCTTTCTTTTATTTTTTTCCTTTATTTTTTTTTATTTTTTATTTTTTTAAAGCGGGGTCCTCCGCTTTTCCGGTGCAGCCACCTCCCGAACCCGGGCCTTCCGCGTCTGCCCCCAGGGTCATCCCGCCGCCGCCAGGTGGTTCAGGGCCGGGGCGGGAGCTGCCGGCCAGGAGTCGCAAGGGCCTTCTACAGGCCTCGCTCGGGCCCGGGCTCGCCTTAGATCTCCGCGGAGCCGCGGGGCCGCAGGGGGGAGGGACTTCAGTCCTTCGAGACTCGAGGGTTCCAATCTCCGGCTCCGCACCTCGTCTGAGGCTCAAATTCGAACCGGGGGTGCCCGGCACCGTCGTACTGGCGTGGGTGGTGTCGGCTCTTCACTCCGGGGGTGTCGGGGGGTCTCAGGTCCCTCGAACAGTGCCCTGCTGGGGAGGCGAGCCGAGATGCGTCAGTCCATCTCTGCGCCCCCTGGTGGATCCCCCTCAAAACTATTTTGACTTCATGAGCGCCCTTTATTGACAGGTGGAAAGCACAGCAATCGGAGCCAAAATTGCCCCAGTTTGGCAAACTTATATGTTGACAGCTTTGAGAAAGCAAGAATGTATCTTGAGTCAAATCCATTTAACAGACTTATAAACGCATGGAAGTGTTATATTAATGGCATTATGGTCATCTGGGAAGGCACAGAAGATGATTCTGTGTTTTGTTGATTGGCTCAACAGTCAGGATGCTCACCTTAAATTTGCCCATAATAAAAACAACAGCCATCTTAATTTTCTTCACATAACCATTTACCACCAGAAGGGACGGCTACTAATTAAATCATGTAATAAAATCACAGATACAAATTTGCTTTTGCACTATCAAAGTCCTCCTGTTAAAGACCTCAGAGTTAACTTGTTGTTTGATACATTCTTGAGAGTTAAAATGAATAGCAGCAGGGGAACATTGTTTTGAATCAGTGGCCTTTTACCTGTCTGAGAAATTACGCAGGAGAGTGTCTCCTAAGAAACGGATTCGAAAATCAGCGAAAAAGGGCTTTCAATGATCATTTGGAGGTCCTTTTGGAGCATCAACCAAAAGACCAAATCTCACAATTTGTGTATGTTATGACATGCACCGATTTGAGTTTGAAAATCAAGAATGTTATATGCAAGAATTGGAAAGTGTTCAATAACGAACAACAAGAGGTCACAGGACCAATATTTGCATATACAAAAAAGGATCTGTTTGCAATCTGATTGGTAGAAAAAGACTGGGAATGTTCAAACTGAAGGGGTTACTCTTTCTCTGCTGCGGGGTCTACTCCCGGTTATGGGGCATCACCCGTGCAGTGCATGTGGAGTATGCAAGTTGACCAGGAAAACCACAGGGATAGATATAGGATTGGGTAGAATTTGGACTCAGAGTGAATTTACTAACTGTAACACTGATCATGTGGCTTACATGATCCCTTGTCCTTGTGGCTTCAGGTACATTGGCAAAACTATCCCAAAAATTAAGACTTGCATCATTGAGCAAAAAAGTTGATTAAAAATAAGTTGTATGGGGCATGGCCAAGATTGCCAACAGAGCAAACGGGGAGTGAGTCGCTCCATCCCACTTTCCCCTAGGTCTGCCGTTTACAGCAGGTAAAAATTATCAGGTGCACAGTCCATGTCTGCTGCAGGGCGACAGTAGCCCTGTGGTATGTCTGCCAGGTCCGATGCTTCATGAAGCAAAGAGATTCAGTGACCCAGGCAGCTAGTGAGGAGGGAAGCCCTTAAGATGGTGGTCCGCCCTTGGTGACAAGGTGAGCAGCGACGGGAGCACGTGGGGTGAGAGAGGAGCAGTGCTACGACTTGCGCTCCGGCCCACAACCAGAAGAGGCTGGGGGTGCTGTGCAGGGAGCGTTGGAGGCCAAAAGCTAGACAGCACTCCCCCGGCTGGCAGAACAGATTGCCTGACTTTGCGATGGCGGCTGCCACAGTGCTGTGCGAGATCTGGGCCTGCCCGGCTGGCCAAAGTGAGGAGCCCATAGTGGTGAGGCTGCCAGGGACAACTGAGTTGAGCAGGCAGAATGTGTGGGAAGCCTGCATAGTTGCAATGGGCCCGCAAAAGGCAAATGAGGGCAGCTGACAAGAAGAGGGATGCATTAAGCTGGCAGGGCACCCAAAGGCTGGAGAGGCGATTGAGGTGGCCAATATCAGGCAACAGACTGTGTTATAGGACAACCTGAAAGCATGCTGCCAGCATGCAGCCCATATTTCGAATTTCTCTGCTTCCATCTGGAGGATTGAAGGAGGTAAGGAGGTGTGTGGTCATGAGTGCCTAATCTTGCATATGGCTGAAGCACAATGCAGGACAGGGGAGCTTGCCCCTTGGAGGACGCTACGGCAAAGGCCCCTAAGCAACTCAAAGCATCATCTCTAAAATCATACCTCCAGGGCACATCTGGTGCCAAGAAGTGGGAAGACACAAGAAGGGCCTCAGAGGAAGGGAGATTGTATGATGCCCAACTGATGAAAGAGGTGATGCTCTCCATTGCTTCTGTTCTACGTGAGGATATATCTGCCCTGCTTAGTGCTGAATTGTCTGCTGTTAAGGAGGAATTCTCTAAAGCGATCTCTGATACTAAGAAGAAGATTGGGGACTTCGGTGAAAGGGTAGCAGAAAATGATAGCGGAATCGCAGAGCTACAACAAAGAAACAAGATCTCCAGACCCTTGCAGATCAATGTTAGGCCTTGCAAAATGGGTGTGACAACATGGAAAACCAGTCACGCATGAGTAATCTTGAGATTAAATTTATGACAGTGGGAATGGAAGGCATGCATATCAGAGGTTGCATTACAGAGTTGTTGTCAGTGCTCTGCCCCGAAAAGTTTGACAGAGTTCACATGGTGGGCATGAGAAGAGACTGAAATGGTCCACCTATGGACATTTTGGTCAAACTCCACGAATTCACAACAAAGGAAGCTATCCTTAAAGAAGCCAGGAAGTGGATGGACATAGACTTTAAAGGATCACTAATCCAAATCTTCCAGGATGTTACTCAGCGACCACTAGCAAAGAATAGTGCTCAATGAGATGGAGATGTGTGATGGTCCTTCACTGAAGGAGATTGTACTAGTGGAAGGGATCATACTGGTGAGAGGGGAAGATGTGGGTTTCACCAAAGGAAAGAGTAGGGGGAAGGGGAGAATGGGATTGTTGTTGTTGAGTGGGGGCTGGGGTTGGGTTTCAAATCCGGTAAGAGGGCAACGATTCTGCGTTTATGTGGAGGAGGACTACTTTTCCATGACCCAAGGTCCAGGCACAATTAAGTTGCGCTCAGGGCATGTTCAGAGGCTCAATACACCAAATAAACAAGTGCAGTTGTTGAGGGAGCTGTGGCGGCTTGGTGCATACATGAAACCCAATACAAGAATCATGACCAGCATAGAATGCAATACAGGAACTTTCCTGTGCAGTTCCACACTAGTGCAGCCACCAAATGAGCTGGGGCAGTGATCCTAATTCATAGGTGCCTCAATTTCAAGGTTAAGGGCTTCACCAAAGATGGCTAAGTCCGATTTGTCATTTGGACCGTTAGTGGCACCAAAATGATGCTAGCCTCTATTTACACACTGAATAAGGGACAGAAACACTTTATGTTAAATTGTCTGCAGGCAGTGTAGAGTTTTGGAGAAGGGACCTGTCTGGTAGCAGGGAATGCAATGCAGCAATGGAAGGGGATGAGGACAGATTGTTGACCTCTAAAATTCCCCCATGTGTAGGAGCCAGAAAAGTTAAAGCCAGACTGGGGGAGATGGGCATGGTGGATGTATGGAGGCACTGGCAACAGGGGCAGCGGAAGCACACTACTCAGTGGTACATCAGTCCTACTCGAGGATAGACATCTCTCATAAATGTACAGGTATGTCGCATTCACATTAGCATGATGTCTGATCATTTACCGCTGTTGATGCAACTCACGATGAAGGAGAAGCTGCACACGTGGCCACTATGGAGGCTCAATTATTCCCTCTTGCAAGACAGGCTGTTGAGGGATAATCTCGAAAGAGCCCTGGAGGACTATCTGCATCTTAATAACGTGGGTGACACATCATCAGAGGTTCAATGGGAAGCCCTAAAAGTGGTTACAAGGAGGGGCCTGATCTCCTCAGCAGCTGCTCAGCACAAGATTAGGACACTGCAGGAACTTGAGCTGCTCAGGGAAATTGAGAAGCTGGAGGAGCAGTCCAAAGCCAACTGTAGTAAAAATGGACAAAGGGAGCTTAAAGCAAGAAGGGGCGGGCTTAATATGTTAAAGGTGGACAACGCAGGGCAAATGTTATTGAGAACCAAGCAGATATGTTAAGGAAGGGGTGACAAAGCAGATAGGCTGTTGACCAATAGGTGGCGAGCAAGGGGAAATAGGAGTTTTATCCAGCAGATATTGGATGATGGGGTGGGGGTGCTGGGGGAGAAGATCATAAGTGAAAGGCCTGCCAGAAATTCTATCAAGCGCTGTATACATGAGACATAGTAGAAGAGAGGGACCTGTGGCATATTTAGACACAGTGGTCCTGCTATGTTAAAAATATACATTTTTTCTTATTTACACAAAGAAGGAAGATAAATACTTATTTCACTAACCAACCCACCTAGGAATTCTTAATAATACTTTTCAGAGGTAATTACTTCCATAGTAGTTGCTTGCGGTTGCAATTGTTACTGAGTTTGACACTAATGACAGTTCTACCGTATTATTGGTACTCCCACGCACTCGTGTAACTCGTGTAACTTGACAGATAAACGCTAATTTTATTTGGTTAGAAAAACCACATCAGATAAAGGGCCTCATTACGACCCAGGCGGTAAGTTACCGCCTGGGCCGTGACTTTACCACCATGGCGTAAACTACGTTTACGCCATGGTGGTTGGCGGACTTACCGCCCCATTCCGACCTTGGCGGGGCGGTAAGTCCCCAATCCCCATTTACCCTTCCCCATTCCCATTTTTGCCCCATAGGGTATAATGGGAGTGGGGAAGGCGTTAATTACGCCACCGTAAATTACGGTGGCGTAATTAACTCCATGGTCCCTTAGCGCCATGGATTTTAACACCTGCTAAAAGCAGGTGTTAAAAGCGCCATGGCGCTAAGGGACCTCGTACTCAGGCGGTAAGGGTCGGCGCTGTTAACGCTGCCGTTAACCCCTTACCGCCTGGGTCGTAATGAGGCCCAAAGTCTTTTGGAAGGGAAAAGGTTGGTTATACACACTGCAGATTCTAGAGACACTTTTTTAAAGATTCTAATGCTTTTGAAGTCCAATCCCTAACTATACAAAAAGTCAGTTTAGGAGTGGAGCCAAAGCCTTACGAAGCAGAAGAATAAGCAATGCTCCTCAGGATACTTCAGTCACTACGATAAAAGATGTTAAGTAATATAACACAAGTTAGGGCGGCCCTGTGAAGGACTCCCTAAATACCACAAGCTGAAGAGCCTGGACCAGAGGTATGGCTGGACACCCAAATATCTATTCATGCACTCCAGTCACACTGGAGCAACTCATTGGCTCAAGGTAAGTACAAACCTTTACCTCAGAGTAACTTAGGTTAGAAGAAGTACATTCAGCTGGATTCTCTCCTGTGCAGAAATGACGGACCCGGTATCCGGATGCCTCGGTCTGGTGATGAGAGGATGAACTCTCAAGGGGATGTCACAGCAGCAGCAGTCACAAGAGAGGACCCTCAGAAAGGATTTCTGCGGTCTCCCGTTCCAGTCTGCGGTTTTGGCACCTTTTTATCAGTTCCAAACAAAGGATGTTTATGGACTGTTCGATCTTCTTCGATTCTGAAGTCCTGCACTCTGGTGAGGGGACTTAGATGAGTGGGATCGTAAGTCTGGAGGTCCAACTCGAGCTCACCAAAGTTCTGGGAAGATTTGGCCTCGCCAAGATGTTATAGCTCAAATGGTTCAGAGGTCTCCTGGTATTCACAGTCTGCAGCTCTGGAAAAATACAGCACCTCTGGAGATTGCTCAATTTGTAGTTAGTCTTCAGGCTAGTTGACCCCACCAGACAAATGGAAGGCGGTGTCCTCTTCGACGGTCCTCTGTCGATTAGAAACTGGGGTCAGGACAGCAGTGGTCACTTCAAGGGTACTGGAGGGGTCTGAAGGCATCTCTGCTCGTCTTCATCTTTGGTTCTTCTGTTCTATTAGTTGACTCGCCCTCTACCTCCGACACCTCAAATTTTATTCGGTTTTCCCACTCACTCGTCTGCAAACTCTCTCAGCATTTTACAGAAAGGGGTAGGTGGCTGTCCAATCAGGACACCCAGTCACCCATTGGGAACTGGTTCCATTCAGGGACTCTGGCAGACAAAGGGCAGGGGAGTGAACAACTCCTACCCCACTTTCTGCCTTCACAGACACACTGGAGCCTAGCCTGGGACACCCAAGAGTTCCTGCAAAAGGCAAAACAGACACACAAACCCCCCTCCCAGAATGGTAGAAGAAGGGCTAACAAAGGACAACCACATGAGAAATGGCAAAAAAAGAAAGGAGCCACCATGTTAGAACATAGGTGACCTTATAGTGCACAACCGGGACTGTGAATACAGTCTGCGGTAAAAAATAGCACAATAGTTGGTAGAACACATCCACTGCCATCACCCATAACTGTATGATATGAAATGATATGATATGATATGATAAATATGATATATGATATGATAGTGTTAAGGATTCTAATCGGGCATCACACACCAGACCGGGACTCTTGCCACTAGCCTAGGTTGCAGTGCACAATTAAAATGCTTTTACTTAATTTCCTAGAATTCGGATTGAGCTGGCACCCAGCCCGTCTCACACCCCCTTTTACAAATACCCCGGGTCACAATGGACAATGAACCAGGCCGGTGGGTTGTAATACAATATTTATATATTTTAAATTCAAAGAAAATCACACACTTTTAATATTGGGCAGCAAACACAAATGGGTGATAATTACAAGGTAAATTGAGGAAATACACTTAGTTTGACCTTCTACTATAACATATCCAAAGCAAAAATGAATGGGAACAATTTTACTGTTCCGGTAGATAGCACCTGCGTAAAGATTTCCTCCTGCAATGCTCCCTCAAACCCCTATTAATCAAATTTTGTGTGGATAGAAATGAGCAGCAAGGAATCGGGTGTACTATGCAGCAAACAGAATTAAAAGCCTACCATCCCCCACGAGATGGGAGGTAAAATCGGATTTTAAAACCTTTGCAATTGCATAAAAAAGATATCTGAATGACTAAATACTTAATTTAAATGTGCAGTTACATAAATGGGGTAAATATGAGTTATAGCAGTATCAGGGATGTAAGAACACTAGCAACTACAAG
Source organism: Ambystoma mexicanum (assembly GCF_040938575.1). Lineage (NCBI taxonomy): Eukaryota > Metazoa > Chordata > Amphibia > Caudata > Ambystomatidae > Ambystoma > Ambystoma mexicanum. Next base: position 272,691,995 of record NC_090922.1, read on the forward strand.
GCAAGGTACCAACAACGGGCATACAGTTCAAAAATCAACTTTGAAGTGACAACACAGTGCAGACAAATCACACGCATAGAAATTGCATTTGCTAATTTACACAGGTTTAAAAGCCAGGGATAATATGCAAGTGAAAGAGTGACTCTAAATGGATGACTGGATGAGATTTTTAACAGGAAAGGAAATGTAATTAAAAAAATAAAATCAGTTGACAGAGAAAATCGGTTTAAAAAGGAAAGGGCAAGTTTCACTTAAACTAGATTTTAGTGGCTAGAAAAGAGAGACGCCGACCGGGACACACGTTACTTTGCAAGTGTAACCCCTTCGCACCGTGTGGCTGTTTATGTGGGAATTAATTTGTTTAATCAAAATGGTACTAAGGACTTACACAAGACAGAAATTAGTGGAAGAATGGCGCTAACACTTGAAGATCAAGGACAGGATGCACAGAGGACTCTGACAGTTTTAAGGATTTCGGCTAAGGCAGTTATGGGATTTCTATGGGGTGGAACCTAACACTAGGTACAGAGCAAAGGAAGCAGTTTGTGGGTGTTAGGGAAGGGAAATACTCACAGCAAGCACTTGAATGGGGTATGTGGACAGCACACTGGGTTTCTGGACAGCAAGGCAATATCTGGTCAGTGGTGCCAGCGGCAAGCTCTCCCAGATGAAAGCAGCTGGGCAAAGGTCTGGTCAAGGCACAGCAGCACCTCAGCTGGATTGAGCGGGTGGCAGGGCAAGCAGGCAGCAATGGATATCCCAATGAGGATTCAGCCACCTTTGCCCTTTCTCCCTGAGTTATTGTGATTTTTTTGTGGGTTCTTTTCTGGATCAATGATCCTGCCTGGATAGAGTCAGCTATGCTCTGCCCTGGCAGCGGAGTCTGGAATCTTGCAAAGTGAAGATGGAATATCTGGATGTGCAGGAGCTGGAAAATTCAGAAGAGAGTGTCCTTTGTCTCTCTGGGTCGCCCCCTTTTATAAGGTGGGTGACATCACAGGATTTACCATGGGGGCAGGCCTTTGGCTTGACATGCCTCGAACAACTGGATTTGTCAGGGTTTACTGTTACCACCTTCCCATCAACCGGTTGGGCTTCAAGGACCTGACATCAGTTTTATGGTGTGAGCTTGAATTGCCCATGCCCTCCCACAGTCATTTTTGACAAAAATCAGTAATGACATAAATTGCACATTTTTAACGTTGTGGCATTTTTGAAAATCACATAGGCAAATGACACATTTCATACAGAGCATGGCATTCCGACTCCCAAGTCTGTCCTTTGTTATTTCCCCCTCCTAATAATCTTTCACACTTTTCAGTGGGAAATATTTCACCTAAAGTTCTACAATTTTATATATGGGTACCTATTATCACAGAGCATGTTTGCATTACATTTTAAAGTTGCACCAAGTATACTTTTACCACAATTTACTTTTTTCTGCCATTTGGGTCTCCTACATGCTGGGGGGAGCCACAATATCTTGTTTTAATGCCACAAAAATGACATTTAAACTGTTAAACTTTTTGTGTTTCCCAGTTGCAGAAATAAAAGCCTTACAGTGTATTAATTCAGAACTGTCTTTTTCCCCAAATGGCCAGCATTGTCTTCCAAATAAGGGCATGTTTTTCAACCCACCGCCAACTATCAAGCACTAGCCTTGTGTGTCATAGATTTGTCTTTGAAGCTCCCCAGTTTAAGTTGAGGGGAGGTGCTGCTTAAAAAGTCACACCTACATGTCCCAGAAATCCATTGTACCCGGCTGGAGCACTGCCACAGAGTCTGATGAGGGTGTGAAATGCTTCACCCCTGCCTATTCATAGGCCTCAGATGCTGGTACACTTGGTGGAAGGTAGATCCTGTAGTCAGTCCTTTGCAGCCAGGGCCTAGAAACCTGTCCTGCTAGTTTCACAGTAACTTTATTTATTTTTCTTTGATTCTTTCTTTCCTGAACCAGAAAGCAAGACTGTTGGCATTAAACATCCTATGTATGTTTTAACACAAACCCCCATCACATTTCTATGCAAGGACAGGGCCTTCATTCAAGATTTCACTTTTAAACAGATCTTTTCTTGTTTGTAAAAAGCACCAATTTGCTCGTGGTTCGTTTTTCCTTAGCTGTCACTTTCAAATGTGGTTTTTCCTGGTATCTTTATTCTGAGCATTTCCACGGCCATAGTCAATTTCTACTGTACAGAAATCTGTTCAAAGCAAGGGTCCAATGAAACTGACATGAGCAAAGAGAGAGAAAACTTCTTATGAAGGGTTTCTCTGTGTCCTTTTGTTGCAAAGGTAAAACGTTTTTTGTACGGCTTGAAGTGAAGTTTCTTTGTTATTTCACAGATCTTGCCTGACACAGCGTTTTTGCTGGGGCACAACCTAAATATGGAGGGACCTAACTGGGTCTCAGTGGATCCAAACTGTATACTGTTGAACAGATGAAAAAGAGCATCAGGGCGCAGTCATTTTAAAAGGCAAAATATTCTCTTTCTCAGTGAAAAAGTTGTGAGCTGGCAGCATAGCAACGCTGCTTTTCAATTCTTTTCTTTGGTGCACATAAGGAACACACTGACAGCCATTCTCGGGGTGTTCCATGATCCATCTGACCCCCTGTGTGGCTGGTAAAATGGCGCAGCCATCATTTTGGAGACTGCAAAGCACAGTATTAATGCAAGGCAATAGTGCCCAACAGAGCCAGCAAAGCCATTCTGTTGGTGACTGCTGAGATGTAGTTTGGTGAGGTAGGGGAGTTCTGCTGGGCTGGTCAATGTACCCCACAATAGTTTATTTGTATAGCGCCTATACACAGTGTGTTTCAAAGCACTTCAAGGCAAGGGAGGGAACAAGGGAAAATACAATTACATTTTTAGAGGCCACGAACAGTAAGGATGTATCGTACTCGGCCTGACGACATTTCAGATAGTGCAAGAGCTTAGTGCAAGAGCTAAAACATAGATAAGGAAGGGAGGGGGAGAGTGCGAAGGAAATGGAAACCAAGAGGTGACTACCATACTAGGCCTGACGACATTTCTGGTAGAGAAAAACAAAAGGTGAGGGAGAGGGGTGCAGAAATGGATGGGAGGAACAAAACAAGCGACTATCGTACTAGCCCTGACAACATTTCAGATAGTGCTAGAGAGGGGAGGGGGCAAGTAAGGGGAGGAGACAGACAAGGTTGCTATCATACAAGGTCCAGAGACAATTCTGATAGAGTAAGTGAATAGAAGAAAGTAAGGGGATGAGGGGAGGAGGTAGGAAAAGGGAGAAACAGAGAGGAGGAGAGAACAGAGAGTAAGCAGTCAAAAAGAGCGGAGAAGCAAGAGGGAAGAGCAAATACAATTGCAGAGGTCAGTAGTAACACATAATGTTGCAAGCCAGGATGCATGATGAAGATGGGAGCAGCATGATTCAGAGCCACCATGAGTACAAGATGTAAAGGAAGTCCAGCATAAGAGTTGAGAAAGGGTGACGTACCGTCAGTCAATGAAGTCCATAAAAGTCAAATCCAGCATTGGCCACACAGCGGTGATGGTGAAACCAGAATGTATCAGGACAGACACCTGCAGAAGTAGGCTGGAGGGTGGGGGCAGGGTAGAAGAATCAAGAAAAACAGGCAACACCTGTGTGTGGGAAGGGGGTTGTGACTGTGACTAGAAGGTCACATGAGCAGAGAGAAGGGGTACACTGGGTATCCCCTTGGTATTCAACATAAGGTGGTGTGTGCTAATCTCTCATAAGTAAAGTTTTAGGAATGATACAAAGTATTCCTCTTTCCTTAAGAACAGTAGTTCTAAACAAATACAAAATCTATATAAAAAGAAGAAACCAATGGGTTCCAAGCAACACAGCACATAGGTTGCTGCAAGCTGCAAAGGTTAAACACAGATGCCTTTAAATATATATGGAGGAAAGCAGACTCCATAGAAAAGGTAAAACACAGAGAACAGAGTTCCAAAAGACATAGAAAATAAGAATGAATGAGGGGTAAAAGGCTCCCTCATTCAGGATAGAAGGAAAAGGGTACAGAAGTCCAGCACAATGTGCTGGGGATCTCACTAGGAGAGGATATGAAGTATAACACTGATAAATCTCCCTAACATTGACCCATTAACGCATCTCTTTAATTTGACTAGGGAAAAGGGGGTATTGGTAGTAGACTTGATGACTGAGGCCCAAATAGTTTGTACCCGTAACCCTGGCAAGGACCCTGTCTACTGCTAATCTTACAGGCCTATATCTCTACTCAAGGTAGACGTGAAACTCCTTACTAAAATATTGACCAATCACTTGGATCCATTCATGCAATTCCTGAATGATCCTTATCAAATGTGTTTTGTACCTAATAGGGGGGGGCAATGTTAGGAAAATTGGGGATCGCTCAATCTCCCCCTCCCCTGACTGCTTCCTTGTGGGTCTGTTCTTGTCCCCATAGCCCTCCCCCTACACCCGTTGGCCGCCCAACTCACTACGCCAAGAGTGCTCCACCTTGCATACCCTCGCTCCCCTCCATTTCCATCTAGAATGTAGTTGAGTGAGAGCCCATTCCTTGTGTCCCCTGTCCCCCTCTTTCATCCCATTTTGCATTCTTGGGCTTTCTTTCCCTGCGTCCGATCTCCCTCTCTCCTGCCCACTTCCTTGTGGGTCTGTTTTTCTCCCCATAGCCCTCCCCCATTGGCAGTCCACCTCGCTACTGCAAGATTGCTCCATGCTGCAGGCGCTCCCTGCCCTCCATTTCCATTGAGAATGCAACTAGAATTGGGACTTCTTTCCCTTAAATCTGTAGTACTGCACAAGAGAGCTGAGCTATACATTAAGATTAAGAACAACCCAACTAATCCCCTATTGAAATGTGTAAAAGATACCATGGGAGGTAGTAAACATACTAAATTGGAGCAAGATATGTTGACGTTGAGTGAGGCAAGCGGCTGGTCCCCGTGTTGGGGCCAAGATAATCAAAAGATGTTCTACCTTCTTCAGAAGTCTATCGCACTTTGGGACTGGCAGGAGAATTATGTGCATTTGGCTACTTTAAGACGTTATAGTTTTGTGACTTATGTCCTCTATACTTTTAAGAACAGTCAACCGTACTTCAATCTCTGTCCTTCCCCAGCGTTGAGACGTGTCATCCTGTTGATGCTCATCAACTATCTAGCCACATTAGTGAATAGACCCTGGGTTGATGCGTCCCGAGAATCTATAAGAAATTGTAGACTATGTGGTATTTCATCTAATCCTGAAACCGCAAGGCATGTGTTAACACAGTGCCCATCGATGATTCATCATTATTCCAAGTACCTTAAAACGTATGTACACAAAATGGACCATTTGGCATCTAATGAGTTCTGGCACTATTGTGTTAACACACTTAACTCTAGGTTCCATATTGCACTATTTAACATCTGGTCACTTGCTGAAAAACAAATGAGTAGCTATGACCAGTAGGAGGTATTATTCTTTGATCTGACCCTAACGATCTGACCTAAGACCAGGTAAACTTGGGATATTCTTTCCTTCTTGCATATCCCCCAATTGGGAGATTTACTTATTAACGTTATTAATGTTTTATTAATGTCTTTCTTTATTTGTCAATTTTCACATGAAATATTTGTACTTATACGAGAAAGGTTGATGAATTGATGAATTGATATTTGATCAATTGATGTATTGATTACTAAGTAAGTACTGTAATTAATATTTGTTCTTTCTTGAGAAAGTTTACATTTTTTTAAAACTGTATCACATTACAATAAAAAAATAAATTGAGAATGCAGGTAAGTGAGAGCCCTTTCCTTTGGTCCCCTGCCCCCCTCTTTCCTCCCATTTTGCCTTCTTGGGCTTTCCTTCCCTACTTTTTCTGCATCCCTGAGCTCGATCTCCCCCTCTCCTGTCCGCTTCCTTGTGGGTCTGTTTTTCTCCCGATAGCCCTCCCCCATTGGCCGTCCACCTTGCTAATGCGAGAGTGCTCCATCTCGCAGGCCCGCCTTGCCCTCCATTTTAATATAAAATGCAGGAGAGTGAGAGCCCTTTGCTTGTGTCCCCAGTCCCCCTCTTTCCTCCCATTTTGCCTTTTTGTGCTTTTTTCCATAGTTTTTCTGCATTCCTATGCTCGATCTCCCCCTCCCCTGCCTGCTTCCATGTGGGTCTGTTTTCCTCCCCATAGCCCTCCCCATTCCCCATTGGCCACCCTCCTCCTCATTAGTACAGTCCCCTGGGTAGCCCCTCTGCCCATACAGCCCCTCCAGTGAAGGGCCTCGATGCAAACGGCAGCTCCTACAGTTGCAGCTCCAGATTGTGTCTGCCAGGGAAGCAGGAAGCCTTGTGCCGTCAACAAGCAGCGACTGACAAGTTAAGGGTGGTGCAAACATGGGGTATAGCCATCACTACACCCCACTAAACAGCCACAGCTCTCTAATTTCTAATATGTATAGTCTGATGCATGTACTCACTGTGACATGGCAACAGCACCTCTCATGTATGCCACTATGTCAGCATCCTATCCATGCCTGCCCGCCATAGTCAGCATTTACCTTACTTATACAAGGTAGCCATCTTGAAATCAGCATCATTGTGTACGGTGACCACACTCTGCATCATGGCAATTGTTTTATTTCAGCCACAATTTGCCTTTGAGCAAGTAGTAATGACGTAGAATTGTGTAGATAAACATGCATCACATCTAAGTAGAACCGTGGAGATTAGCTTGTGACACATCTAGATAGAACCATGAAGATAGGCATGCATCACATGTAGATAGAATTGTGAAGTTTAACATGTACCACATCTAGAGAGAAACGGCAGGTTATTTCTAAGGGCTCTCGGGCGGTAGCTGGAATAAGTCAATAAGGAATTTCTATTGGTCTGTTTCTTGTAGACTTTAGAACATAATCTTCCATTGTTGGTGGAAATGGATTGATCAAGAAAGTGGATTGACCCTTTGTCTGGTTCCATAGTGAACTTCAGATTAGGATTACATGTATTGATCCAGCGATTAAATGTTTGTAATTCTTGTTCAGTGCCTTTAAAGTTAACGATGTAACAACGCCAAATCTTTAGGTGACTGAGGAACGGGCTGTTGACGTCATATATATGGTTCTTCTCGAAAGCATCTACATAAAGAGTGGCTAAGCTGGGGGCAAATGTAGCCCCCATGCCAGTCCCCGATATTTGTTGGTAAAACAACTCATTACACAGGAAAAGGTTCCCGGTGAGTGCAAATTCAGCCAGATGCATGATGAAATCAGATAGAACATTATGTAGGTTAATTCCTGATTCTAAGGTATGTCTCACCCTGACACCCCCATTCAGTTTTGGGACTGTGAATTTACAAATATTTTAGCACTGAGTTACTAACATGTATAAGTGCTCTACAGAGGGTAGAAGTTCCCACTGATGTACCTGTGTGTTTCCCCCTAGGGAACGGAGGTGCCACCTGGATCCCAGTTGATGTTCCACAGAAGTAGTCACTCCATTGTTTACAATACCTAGTCCTGAAAAAGATGACCAAAATGAATACGGTAATTGGAACCGGTCGACCCACCAGCGCATGAGCCTCCTCATGTGCATAACAATGTCAAAACCAAACAACCAGAAACGTTCAATACCACTCTTCTAACCAGATAGGCTTTATGCCTCTAGGTTTTTATGTTTTCCCTCCAGAGAGGGTTCAACATTTTACTATGATCAGAACAAGTCCCGAATAGACAGGTTGACAGTACTATTTGGTGAATAGAACACAGATAGACATTCCGAGTACTATCACCCAGTCATAGACGGGAGAGACATATATTGATATAGTGCCTCGATGTAACAACTTTATACTTGTATCTGGCTTTTTTAATGCATATAGCATTGTAGGTATATGTGCATACTTGTTGGCTAGGGAGAGCCCTTCCGCTATCCCTTTTAGATATGCACCAATGAGTGCCTAGGGAGAGACATATGGAACAGGGACAAGGTTTTCTTCATTGTAGGGACAGCCTGCATGTGTGTGTTGTTTTTTGTAACTAAAGAGAAGATTTACCTCCTCTGTGACAATATTTGCTCCTAATACTGTTTTTTGTGTAGTCTGACTTAAATGGATGACAGAGGTTTTTTCATGCTCAGTGGTGCATGATAGTCCGCCATGGTCTACCTGGGGGAGAGGAAGGCCGTCCTTGTTTATTGATTATGTATATACTCATCTCACTTCCTTGGACTCAATGAAGCATTTTGAAATTCACCCAAAGAAGAATAGTGACCATAATTTGTTGGCTTTGCTTTGTCATTTGCCCTGCTCACCTATCAGACCTGGCTGCTATGTGAGTGATCTGAAGCTCTCGGGTGGGTGGAATAGGTTTAAATGGACCTCTGATAAGCTTATTCAACTGGGAAACATCATAGCTGATGAAAACTATCTGCTCAGCCCTGACATGGCCAAGTCGGATGGTCACTATGTGGCAGCTTTAAGCATATTTGAACAAAATGGTGGAGTAACTAATAGACCACTTTACAAGCATAAGCATAAATTTGATATGTTGGTGAAGAAGCAAAAAATGTAATTCTGGCCACAAATCAGAGATCCCTTTCTACTAGATCCGATGACTGGTGGTATTCGTGCTAAGAAACTAAAATTGGCATATAAGAACTGGCTTAAGGGTCATCAATTCAAAAATGTATCAGCATGATGGGGAGCTGATGTTACGAACATTGGCCTCTAGAAATTCAGCCCAAATCTGGGATCTCCTTAATAAAGCAATGTCGCTTCAAATCAAACCTATTCCAGATTGTCTATGGTTTGAATATTTCAAGAGTTTGTATGAATCACCGAGATCATACCCTGATAATGACTCCATCCCAAACTTTACCTCCAATTCAGCTCTGACTTTTGATCAAGATGCTATTACTTATCAGATTCACAAGTTGACTACCCCCAGAGCACCAGGGCTAGATGGCTAACTGGTACATCTTACATCCAATAGGCAATACTCCCCCCATACCGACCTGCCCACCAGCTGCAACCACTACGCAACCAACGTTCAAATCCTTTAGTCCAATATCACCAGAGCAATTTCTCAAACTTCTATCTGCCCGCAAACCATCTGGCTCTCCTCTAGACCCTTGCCCAGCAACAACCCTCAAAGAAATCTTCACTTCCACCTGCACAGGAGAACACGCAAGATCCATCATAAATGCCTCCCTTTCCTCTGGTATCTTTCCTGACGCATTCAAAACAGTCCATGTTAAACCTCTGATTAAAAAACCTTCCCTCGACCCTCTCGAGCCCAAAAACTACCACCCCATCTCAAACACCAGGTTCCTTGCCAAACTCATTGACCAAACCGCCTACTCCCAACTAAATGCCTTTGTCGAAGCCAACAATCTCCTAGACCCCGCACAATCAGGTTTCAGAGCCCGTCCCGGAACTGAAACCACCCTAAGCTCAATCTGGGATGACCTTAAAATGACAGCAGACTCCGCGGGATGTGCTGCACTAATCCTTCTTGACCTATCCGCTGCCTTTGACAAAATCAATCACTCAATCCTCCTAGACCGCCTCCACTCCCTAGGAATTTGTGGAACCGCTCTTAAATGGATAGCTTCATTCCTCAAAGACAGGTGCCAAATAATGATACTCTCCACCTATACCTCCCAAGCCCAACCGGTCGACATGGGAGTCCCACAAGGAGCATGCCTATCCGCCCTCCTGTTCAATCTCTACTTGATCACCCTCCCACCAATAATCTGTTCACACAACATCCTGTGTTACAACTATGCCGACGATACTCAACTAATTCTAAAACTCCTGAACTCAAAACCCAACTCCCGACCTGACCTGGCCTCCTGCCTCATTGACATAGAACTCTGGATGACCCAAGCCACCTCTTGTTAAACCCCTCCGAAACGGAAATCAAGGTTTGTGGCAACCCTGATCTTCTTCCGAACCCACTACCCTGGCCACCCGCCATGGCCAACTCACCGACCCCCTCCAACTCAGTGAAAAATCTTGGATGCACCCTCGACTCTGACCTAACTCTCTCGCGCCAAGTCAACAACGTCTCAAAGTCCTGCCACTACCACCTTAAAACCCTTAGGCTCATCTTTCCATATCTCTCCTTTCCCAACAGACTCTCCGCGGTCCAATCAATCGTTATATCAAGACTGGACTATGAAAACCCCCTATACCTCAGAATCTACGCCTACCAACTGAATAAACTCCAAAGGGCACAAAACACGGCAGCCAAAATGCTACTTGCGCTCGGCCCAAGAGACCACATCTCCCCAGCCCTTAAGATGCTGCACTGGCTTCCTGTAGCGTGAAGGGTGACTTTCAAAACCTCATGCATCTCCCATCGAGCACTGCATAAAACCGGACCTCAATATCTTCAAGACAAGCTAAAACCTAATCACCCCCCACGCACCCTAAGATCAAGCTCAGCCGGCCTCCTAGTCATACCTAAGACAAACGCAGTCAGATTAGGCGGATCATCATTCTCAGCCTTGGCCCCCACGCTATGGAACTCACTCCCACCCCACATCCGCCTAATTGAGGATGTAATGTCTTTCCGCAAACGGCTGAAAACCTGGCTCTTCCCCTAAAACCAACCCACACCAAACTAACTCAAACTAACTAGCAGCATCTCAATGACACCAATCCAACAAACTACCTGATGCAAGAAATTGACAGCTAGTAAACCCCTAATATAAACTAAAAGGACAATCAGAATTAACCGAATAAAATAGATCAAAACAATGAAGTGGTTAACAAGAATAAATCGTACGAAAACTCCTGAAATGGACATAATGCATGAGGAGTGAACGAAATGAATGGCGTGGGTGAAATAGTTAGAATAGATGAAGCGTGCGGACCAGATGAATGCACTGAGTGGAAGAATGCATAAGGGGAAGAACAGATGACTATATAATTTGTATGAGTGTATAAATCGAATGAATATCTAAATTGGATAAGTGTATAGAATGGATGATCAGGTTGAGCGGTTGGGTGTGTAGAGCGGATAAATACATAGAGCGGATGAGTGCATAGAGCAGCTGAGTGCATAGAGTGCCTGAGTGTATAGTGTGCCTGAGTGTATAGAGCGCCTGAGTGTACAGAGCAGATGAGTGTACAGAGCGGATGGGTGTACAGAGCGGATGAGTGTACAGAGCGGTTGGGTGTACAGAGCGGATGGGTGTACAGAGCAGATGAATCCGGGTGTACAGAGTGGATGGGTGTACAGAGCGGATGGGTGTACAGAGTGGATGGGTGTACAGAGCAGATGGGTGTACAGAGCAGATGAGTGTAGAGAACAGACGAATAGATAGAACAGGATTACTGCCTATTAGCGAATGACTTTATAAGACTGATGGGTGCATATTGCTGTTGAATGCGTGGAGACCAGATGTGCGCGGGGAGCGGATGAGCGCGGGGGCGGATGAGTGCAGGGGAGCGAATGAGTGCGGGGAGCAGATGAGTGCGGGGAGCGGATGAGTGCGGAGAGCAGACGAGTGCGGAGGGCGGACGAGTGTGGTGTGCGGATGAGTGCAGATGAGTGTGGAGGGCGGATGCGCGTGGAGGGAGGATGCGCATGGAGAGCTGGTGAGTTCGGGGAGCGGGCGAGTGCGGGGAGCACGTGATTGCATAGGGTGGATGAATTTGTAGAGCAGATGAAGGTATGGTGCATACGAGGGATAAAGTGGACAAATGCCTAGAGCGGAGGAGTTACATGGGCTGGATGAGTGCTCAGAATGGATAATCATGTAGAGCCGATGAGTGTGTAGAACGGATGAGTGCGAGAACTGATGGATGAGCGGAGCGGGATGGATAAGCTGACCAGAAGAACATATAGAATGGAGGGCTGCATAGAACAGACTAGTGTGTAGGGCCAACAAGTACATAGAGCAGATGAGTGCATATGAGCGAAAGAGTGCATGTGAAAAAAGTGGTGCGTAGAAGGGATGAGTGCGTATAGGGGCTGAGTGCATAGAGGGACTGAGTGCATAGAGGGGCTGAGTGCGTAGAGGGGCCAAGTGCGTAGAGGGGCTGAGTGCGTAGAGGGGACGTGTGCGTAGAGGGGACGAGTGCGTTGAGGGGACGAGTGCGTAGAGGGGGCGAGTGCATAGAGGGGACGAGTGCATAGAGCCGATGAGTGAGCAAAATAGATGAATGCATAGTGCATGCATGGGGCAGACTGGAGCGCGCGGGTCGGACTGGAGCGCGCGGAGCGGACTGGAGCGCATGAGTGCATCGAGCGAACCGGAGTGTGTGGAGCAGATTGGGATGCATGGAGTGGATATGAGTGCATGGAGTGGATAGGAGTGCATGGAATGGACTGGAGCGCATAGAATTGCGTGACATATATAGTATGGTTTAGAATGTTTTGAAAGAGCATACAACCCATTATACCACACCACCACGCTTACTCTCCCCTCTACACCACCACTCAACTAGAACACAGAGATACTATGACACCATTCGGTATAACTGTTCTCATACCAACATCCGCCGCATACTCCACATCACTCTAAGCAAAACACTGCTGATTACACACCCCCAGCCAGGCATTCTCCTCAGCCACACTAGGTCTGGATAAATCCTGCCAGAACAAACTCATACTCCTGATCTCTCAACCACCACACCTTCCACTAAGAAGCAGCTATACCGCACCAGCTGCACACATACCGGGTGCTCACACACACCTTTGACTCTCTCTACTCTCTCTACTGATCTGAACTTCGGTTCCCAAGGGCGTTCAACCTACCAGCACCTTCAGACCATACTAATGGTATATAAGGTGCTATTTAAATACAAAATAACAATAACAATAACAATATGTTGAAGGAAAATCCTGACGAATGGGCGCCAATACTTTTTTTAAAGAAACAAGATCTGGAACATCTGAGCAATTATCGCCCAGTAGCCCTGTTGGATGCTCCGGGGAAGATATTTGCATTGCTGCTCTTTTGAGATTTTAGATAATGGGCCATTCAACAAAATTTCGGGGATCCATATCAGTTGGGGTTTGTGCAAGTACTTGGTACATCTGTAAATCTCCTGGTGTTGTCCCTTATTAAAAAGCAAGCAGCCTGCTCAGGACAGCTTACATATATATGGCCTTTATAGACTTTAAGGTGCCTGCATGAGCTGCTTTGGAGGAAGAAGAGGGCATCCTTGTGTTCATCCCATGTTCTGTCATTCATCTTCCAATTGTACACCTGTACTTCCTTGCAAGTTCGCCTATACACTGAGGGTTTTCTCTCTGGGCACATACCCACTGCACAGGGTCTGAAGTAGGGGCGTATTCTGGATGCTGCTCCTTTCAACTTTTCTATTGCAGGTATGATATTGGCTCGCATTTGTCTACTGTTTTTTCATTTCCCCCCAACCTTGGCTCTTCTGTGCAGATGATCTTGTGATACTAGACAAGACTCCAAGATGCTTCCAAAAATCCTTACTGGCCCTTGAAAAATATATTGCCGAGAACCATTTAACTATGAACAATGCAAAGTCTAAGATTTTAATTTTTAGCGGCAAAGGGGTAGTTAAGACTAGACATTTTAGTTTGTTCCTAAACGGTTGTCCTTGGAGTGGGTAAACAAACGAGTATCATTACCTGGACCTAAATATGAATGACAGAACGGATGATGAGCCACATGTACGGGTTTTGCAGCACAAGATGAACTTGGCTGCATCGCAGGCCTTAATTCTTCACAGAAAATATGGGAAATTCTCGTATTGTCCCTGTGCTGATGTACGGAGCTGAATGCAAATTGTCGGACATTGGGTCTGTCTGGGAACAGGTTGGAGGGCATTTTCTGGAATAAGGTACTGAGTCTGCCACCTAATTTTCCCATACGAGTCATACAATTTGAATTGGGTCTCCTATCTTTGAACATTATTTGTGTATGGCGCATTATGGCCTTTTATGGAAAATGTATGCCAACTGAAGGCACACACAATTTGGTACTGGCTGCAATCTTCTCGCTACTTGGCTCTGATCAAGATACACTTCTACTCAAGTGGAAATGCAAATGTCTCTCAGCTATGGCTGAGGCTGATATCTCGTTAGACCTTCTCTTGACCAATCCTGATACAGCCAACCTTAAATTGTGGCAGTATGATTGGAGACTAATGTGGGAACGACTGAGTATGACTCTTTTAAAAAGGGGAATTTTAAGTACAAATCTTGTAATCATCCTGCACCTTATCTGATCAAGTTTTCCTAATCCAAACACCGGCTCTTGTTTTTGAGATTTTGCCTGAACCTCTGGCCAACCAGAGAGGTTTTAGGTACGAGGCTGAGGCTACCAAGAGAAAGAGAGGATTTTCCGGTTTCGTAACGGCAAACAATGTATAGAGTTTGAAGCACTTGCTGGTGAGCTATGAAAATCTGTTGGCCAAGCGAAGACTGTACTTATGCCATCTGTTTAAAGATTTTATTAATTTATCCCAGGACCGATTATGAGAAATGTGTTTTTCAGGGGATCATGTCTCGGTCTCCTTGGCAACGGTGGAGCTTTTATTGTCATTGAAAATTTTGACTGTGTTACATTTTTAAACCTTGATTTTTATCTAATCTCAACTGGTTTATATTGCAATACTAAATGTAAATCTAATTGTATCAATTGCTTGAACTATGATTTGTAATTGTTTTTGATTGAGTATTGAATAATGTATTTATTGAAAGGTTGATTAATTCAGCTATAACATTAAAAACATTTATTTTGAAAAGCTTCTAAGTTATTCCAAGCTTTATCAACGTGGGTGGTCCAGGAACCACTCTCTTCTTGAAATCTGACTCCTAGATAGTCATAGAAAGGGGATTTCTCCAGCCTACAGTCATCCACTCTAATGATTAGCTCTTGCCTTTTTCTTAAATGTAAGCCTAAAAGCTAGGCTATTAGTTTTTCCAGCATTTTGTAATTGTAATTGATTATTTATAATGCGCTTAATACCCAGAAGTTTCTAAGTGCGGACCTGGGGATCGAACCTGTGTTGCTCTTTGTCGTCTTGTTTCTAAGGCAAGCGTGTTACCCCTGAGCTATCCTCCCAAGAAATGTGACATTTAGAGTTAAGTCCAACTCCTTCCATTTACCCATGAAACATTCCATGGTAATTTTGAGGCCCATCGGGGGGGTAGATAAGAGTACCTTGTCATCTGCAAAGAACAATGTGTGGTACCTGTCCTTACCCATTTTTGATGGATCGGAAAACTTAATTAGCAGTTCCTCAATGACTTAATTGATGTAGATGTAAAATAAAAGCGGGGCAAGGACACAACCCTGTCTTAAAACTCTCACAACCCTAAATGTGGTTATAACCTCCCTCGCCAAACTATTGCGAACAACTACCTGAAATACAAGGACTGGACTATAGATATTAAATGGGTGGAGTTTTCCTCTTCTTAGGGACCTTCAATAATAGGAACCCCATCAAACTCTATCTTAAGGTCAACAAAAATGACATAGAGTTTGATCTTCCTTAGTAGATTTTTGCATCAAAAGGAATAATCAAAAAACCTGGTCGCGGGTGCTCCTGCCCTTTTGAAAGCCTGCTTATAAGTTGATCTTCTTCGCTCTGTCCTCAATTGCAGATGTTTCAGAATTAATTTCTCAAAGATTTTTCTGGAAATATCAAGGAGCTACATAGGGCGATAGTTAGCCGGGTGGTCTCTTCCTGCCTTTTTATAAATCAGGACAATCTCCGGTTTGATCCAGGATGGAGGAACCGTGTTTAAATTAGTTACTGCGTTAAAAAGGCACCACAAAACTGGAGCCCAAAATGAGGGTTCATCATTAAGAAGATGAATGGGGAAGTTATCAGGTGCCTTTCCCCCTTTTTGTGAATTGATAGTTTCATATGTCTTGCCAAAGCTAATTTAGAAGACACTCTTCCCTTCATTAGAGCACTCCCCTTGGATGGGCCCCATGTTAGCCCCTGTTGTTGGATTATCAAGGCTGCCTCCATAAAATTCACTAAAGTGCTGCACCAAACATCTGGGTTTATGGTACACTGCAGTGCTACATCCCAGTTGACCTTCTTACATGAAACCAATTTCTAAGAGGTTGTGCAATCAGTCTTCTTGAAAGTTGTTAAGATATTATCCCATTTTAATCTTACAAACACATCTTTCTTTTTCTTTATCAACCTTTATTATATTGCTCTACAAGCACCATAGTGTAACTTTTGCACGGGGATCTCTCCTGCCATCAAGAGACTAACTCCTGCGTGGCTGCATGGCTGCATTGCATTCCCCATCGTACCATCCCTCGTTTGTAAAAGCGTATATCTTTACCGTGGACTTGAAGCAGGTTACAAAGAGTAAGATACTTCTCGGCAGGGCATCAAACTCGCGCAATACTCCAAGATTGAAGCTCCCCTCTGTGCAGATACGTTCACTGTTCCCTAGTATAGACCCATAGATCTCCGATTTAGATATAAAGCCCATTTGACAGTTCGGCGGGCATTTCTGACCACTGTAATGCTCTGCACGCATTTGTTCCCCAGGTGGTCTAGTACCTGTTCCTGCTGCAGCAAAAAAAGTAATTGGCAAAGGCCTGAGATGGCTCTCATGCCTGTCTATTACCTCAAAGGTTTAAATGGCCTCCCAATCTTTAGCCAAGATGAAGATGTAATCTATGCTGGAATTATTTGGGCCAACAAACGTCTTATTAGCTGGTTGATCTTTAGCATGCTGGCCATTGCATGCTCTCAACTCCAGCTCATAGAGGATTCAAGATGTTTTGATAGCTTGGCTATGCATCCTTTTAGGATGGGCAGTTGCAAGAGTGGGTATTTAGCAGGCCCAGTCTTGATCGGCCCATAATCCATCTATTTCCCTTAAAGATTCCAACTTGAGGTTAAAATCATCAGCAACTAGAATATGGGTTTACAATGGGTCATACCTCTCCCAGTTGTTAACCATCTCTTTAATATTTTCTACAATGCTTGAGGGAGTGCTTTCATTTGGTCTATTACAGACATTAGACAAAAGACTATTGTGGCCATTGGGCATGTACACTACCAGGTGTTGAAGGTCTACTGTACCAGTTGGTCACTCTTCTACATGCCATTTTAGGGCAGATTTCACCCAAATGAGCAGGCCACCCCTCAGCTTGCCCCTAGGGTCTTTCCGAGCTGGTTATGAAAATGTCTGATACCCATGCAACTCAGCCACTTCCATAGCCCAAGTTTCCTGAAAGAAAATTAGCCCACAATCCTGGATTAAATCACACGCATCAGCCAAATGATCCGCTAGGCCAGCAATGCTCCACGAGACCATTTTACAAATGGATTCCAAGGTAGGGACAACACCCCAGTACCCTGTGTCAGTCAATAAACACCTTCCAATCCATCCTCTACATATGTGTTGCTCACTCCCTTAGTCCCATTAGATATCCCATTATTAGGTAGCACTTCTGCTATTGAAGGCTTCCACCCATTGCAGCACCCCTGGCTACCTGTGTGACTGTTTGTCTTTAGGGTAGAGCTCCTAAGTTTATTCTGAAGCCCTGTGGAGGGTATGCCCGATATTCTATGGCAAGCAGGCCTTCTGCCAGATCTCTGGTGGCTAAGAAGATTTTAATAGAATTGTCCATGCTATTGGGCATTTCCCGCTGCATGCACCAGACAATGTCCTCGCTAATGACGGATACACATCCCTTAACTGACCTTATTCAATTAATGGTTTTATTAATCAGGGATTCTTGGTTCTCAAATGTTCCTGGAGCCAGCCTAGGGGCATTGTGCTTAATTATTGAGGGCTCTTCCCTTTTGTTCCTCATGCTCGGGCGATATGGTCCAGATATTAACAATCTGCCCTAATTAGGCAACAGTTTCAGAATAACACTTGGGGGTTATTTATATCATGCTGGTTAATTGTGGCAACAATTGGTTTCAACCATGCTGGGATTTCTTGATTGCTCTTAGCTTCCCTATGAGTGGAGGTAGTCCTATTATTTACTGGTGGACACGCGATAACAGTGGCTATGGTATCTATACATGCCCCACACCCTGGCTAACAAGGCACCTATGTTTTACTGTCTCCACATGGCAATTTGTAGCACCTGAGTTGTTCACAGGCATAGAGGAATTCCCTTACTTAATTGTTCCACCTTAACCACGAGCGTGGAAATTATATTGTTTGAACGTTTGATTTAATTCTGTAGTTCTTGGTATCCTACTCCATTGATGCACCTGTTAGTCATATGGACCTTCTCCCCGTTCCCCCTAACTATGGTAGGTCCTTTGCACCTGGCCTTAGCTAAACTGCAGGTCGGGCTCTTTCTTTTTTCTCAGACGGTGTTACCTTCTGTTTAACTACAAATGTACCTGATTCCATATTACTTATATGGGGTGAAAAGCTATCAGTCAGTGGGATGGATGGACTGATCGCCATTAGCTCCTTGGGAGGGTCCTCCGTGGGCTCAATTTGAGGAGCTCTCCCTGCACTAGACCCACTGGCACCTCTTGCATATAAGATGTTTTGTTATTCTCACCCTCCCGAGGGGTATGAAGGTCAATTCCATTTTTCAATGTCGTTTTATTAACACCAGCCATGTTGGTAGGGAGCATATCATCACCCCTCCCCTGCTTGACCTTGGCTTTTCCTCCACCTGAAAATCCCCCAGTGTGTACCTAAACTGCCTCTTAGCTTGAGTGGCAAGAGGATTATGGTTTAGACCAACTGATGTAGGACTATGGTCAGTTTCTAATTCACTCACAGAACCAATATCATCACCCTCTACCACATAGTAAGATCTGGCAATCTTTTTAGGGATGCCATCCTTCAATGTAGGGCCACTCTTTTTACCTGAAACATCTATGTCCTGAAGGAGGCCCTTGATTTCAGTAAATAACTCATTAACCTCATTAATCGGTTCAAACATTTTATATAATTTCTTTGGCCTTTCTCTTGAAGCAATCGAAGGTCAGGGGCATACCATGTACCAAATGAACAAACAAACAAGCAGACAAATAAACAAGCGAGCGGGAGCAAGGCACACAGGACTGGCTTGAGGGGCTGCCTTAGTCCATCTCCCCTTCCTTGCTCCATGCAATTAAGTTCAGGCAGCGCAGTGATCAGGTCTTGGTGAGCCAGGGTGCAATTCCTTTCCAACAGCTTCAAGAGGTTTACAACCTGCCTCCAGGGGAGGGAATTTTTGCATTATAGACAGTTGGTGGGAGATAACCGTATTACGCGGCGATCCAACCCTGCTCAGGGGACCGTTGTCACCCGCAGTCCTCTGTCAGAGAATGGGATCTATAAGATATTATCCCAGGCTGCCCAACCTACCACAAACTATAAGGCTGAGCAGGCTTTGATGGATGGGGGTGTGGGGCAGATTTCCCAGGGAGTTGCTAGCCAACCATCTGGGCAAAGTTCTGTCATAGCTCCCTCTCTGCATCCACTAACCAAACCCTATTTATGGTGCACAACATAGCGTTTTGGACATGCTAACTCAGGAGAACAAGCTACTTCACGTTGGACTTGTCGAGAGTAACGTGGATCCCTCATGTATATGTTTGATTGTAGGTATGTGCACTCCTTTTGGCTGTCAATTTGGCCTCATATCTTGATAGGCGGTAGTGCTGCTCCAGGCATACATGGGAGCAATAGGCAGAATTACCTCTTGGACATCCTGGTAGATGTTTCTTTCAAGGTGATCATGCCCAGTTGGAAGAACGCCAAACTCATTTTCTGTAACACTTACCTCTGGTGCCTTGCAGGAGTGCCAGGTCCGGATCAGCTGGGATTTTGTGATGGCAGTTGTCTGGAGCTAGATGCTGACCCAAACCACTCCTTCCCTACTGCTTGTGCTAAAAGGCTGTTACCCAGTGAGCAGTGTGGTTGGGAGTGGTTTGGTTGGAGCCCACTATGATGTGAAGAAGGATGTATGGCTTCTGGGTAAGCCTAGGGGAACAGACAAGTGCAAAACCTCAACGCCTGCTTTCTAACCTCTCTCCACCACTCCAAGTGAATGGGGGTACCTCATGTTGCCCTCCCTGGGGGCAGAATGCTACGCTAGGAAGGGGCTTTGGCCCCCAGGGAGGATTACATGAAATGCCGCCATCCATTTGAGGTAGGGGGACACAGGGCCTCTAGAAAAGTGTGGACAGGCCCCCCAAAGGATAGAGCCTGCAGGATTGGACACCCCTGCGGCAGATGGGTGCCCATCTGCCCCTAGGGACGGGCCAAAATAAAACACAATACAAAAAGTAAACATGGGTGGATTTTAGGGGAGTGTGGGCCCACTAGAACACCAGGAGAATTTATAATGAAAGGTGGGTGGCCCTCTCCCCCCACCCCAAGTGGACGGGGGCACCTCATGTAGCCCTCTCTGGGGGCAGATTTATGCCCCTAGAAAGGGGCATCTGCCCCCATGGAGGACTACATGAGATGCACCCCTTCGATTTGGGTTGGGGGAGAGGGCCACCAGTAAAGTGTGGACAGGCCCCCCAAAGGATGGGGCCGCAGTTCTGGGCCCCCCCCCCCCGGGGTAGATGAGTGCCCATCTGTCATGCATAAGGGCTAAGAATGATGTGTTTGAATTCTGCAATTCATCCTCTAAACCAAAACTGGATTCATCTGGCTTTACTTTATATACATTTACATTCCTGATGTCATTCTAGCCTCCAGGTAAGATAGAAGAAACTGAATCTTTGTAGGACTTCACACCAAGGAACTCTGAGATGTAGCACAATCAAAATTAACAGCCTGTCTGAATCGTGTATCACTTGTTTCAAAATCATTTTGCCTTGTATTGCTGACATTCACAGCTGATGCACCTACTTTTTTTACTTGAGTTTCCAAAGAATGGCAATTGTTGCCATTTGTACGACCACTCTGACTCATTTCTTTACCAGAATCGGTTGCAAATTCCCTCTATGTGGCAGGCATTTCTTTTTTGAGACCAAAGAAGCATGCATCCGGTTTGCCAACTGTGGAACTAGGAGACGGCTCACAATTGTAAGTTACAACTTCAGTTGCAATCATGCAGTTGTCACTTCTCCTTGCCTCTTCATCTGTCTTAACTGCCAGTGGTTTCAAGAGTCTATCTTGTAAACAACTCTCTGGTAAACCAAGGCTAACCATATCCAGATAATCTTTCGAAATAGTACTTTCATTTTCATATTTCCTTTTACAAGGCATTTTTTCATTAGGTATGACTACGAATCCACTCACATCTTCAGTAGATATCAGATTCTCATCTGTGTTGGTAGGGTTCAAACAAACAGAATTGTGGAAACCTGAAGCAATGATGGCTAGATTTCCATTTGAGCTTTTTTCTTTGCAATGCTCCTCATTTCTTTCGATGGCCATATAAACGGATGCATTTTCATTTCCAACCAAATCTTTCATTTTGACTTCTGTACGGTATGTACAGTCTGGTTCCCTCCACTCAAGGGGTGTCTTTGGAAATTCGTACACGCCACTTTGGCTCCATCCCTTGAGGTCTAAGTTTCATTAAAATGGTACTTGAACACCATCTGTATGACAGCTGTTTTGTGTATCTCATACCACCCAGCCTTTTTTTTTGTTGTAGCTGAACTAATATCATGTTTGGTGTGACTGAAATGTCTTCTGCAGGAATGTCTTGGATATGATTGATGTGTGAGTGAGATGAAGCTACGTAGTACATGCAGATGTGATTTCTGTGAATGCACTTTCCCAACACTGCAGAAATGATTAGCATGTTAATGGATGTGTGTTTAGTGTGGGTAAGGTTGCAGATATGAATGTTTCAACATGACCGGTGAATGCAGGCATACTTGCTATCGGCGTATTTGAAGTTAGTTTGAAAGACAGCGCATATAGGCCTGGTAGCCAAGTGAGCCAATGTCCACTTGCTATCAGTGTATGACATTTCAATGCAGACACAGTTGATATGCAAGTAGTGGAACATGGTGAGAAAGATATCGCTAGAGACACGATTGCATTGTGAGCAGATGTCCACATGCTATAAGTGTTCAGATAAGGTTGCTTTGGCACAAGTGATTTGGTAGAGGTGCGATGGATGCCTACTGACGGCAGACATGAAGGTTGTATGAATGGCCAGTGAAACGATGGGTGCCTTGAAGTAGCTTCACTGCTCACAAGGACTTTCCTCCTTGTGCTAAACCCAACCCTGCCTGTTCGACTGTACTGTGAACTGTATGTTTGTTTGTTTGTTTGTTTGTTTGTTTTATTTCTAATGCGCTCCAGACCCATAGGTAGAAGGGCGCAGCAGGTAGGATAATGCGAAGCTTACATTGTTACAGATTATACAGGATACAGTGAAAGTTATACATATTATACAAGATACAGTAATGGATATTATAGATATTATGCAAGTTATACAAATAATACAGGATACAGTAATAGTATACAAATGTGCAGGACCATTGTCGTGCAAGTTGGTGAGTTCCATAGAGGATGGTACGCAAAGTGTCGTAAGACAGAGGAGAGGTCGAAATGTCGTAAGAAATGTCGTAAGACAGAGGAGAGGGCCAGTGTCAGGTCTGAGAATACTATAAACCTATGTCTAGTGGTCGTTGGAGATAAGATATTGGATGGCATTCCTTCTGAATAGTGGGTACGGCTGATCTGCTCTTAGATTGTTAGGTAGTAGATTCCAGGTTTTGGCCGCCTTCACAGGGAAACTATTCCCACTGACCCTGGTTAGTTTAAATCTAGGTACTACCAGACAGTTAGTATTAGTAGCTCTCGTTGGTCTGATGGAGGTTTTTTTTTGTATTTTGTTTGTGAGGTAGCTTGTAGCAGCGTTGTTAAGAGCTTTGTGTGTCAAGGAGATCATTTTTAATTGAATTTTGTGGTTTGTAGATAGCCATTTGTGTTGACGTCTAATGATGGAAATGTGTGCCCTTTTATTTATGCCCAGTGCGGCTCTCAAAGCATTGTTTTGGAGTGTTTGTAGTTTCTGGATGGTTGATTTGTTGGCGCCACTGTAAAGGGCATTACAGTAGTCGATCCTGGAGAGGATAAGTGCACTAGCCAGGATCATGCAACTGTTGTTAGAGAGGAAAGGCTTGCCTGCTCTTATCAGTTTGCAGGTGTAGGCGGTGGTGGAAGCCAAGGATTTAAGTTGGTTATCGAATGATAGTGTGGAATCCAAGTAGAAACCGAGGGTTTTTACTTCCTTGGAGACCCTGATAAGGTTTCCATCAATATTGAAGGAAGAGAATTCCTGACTTTGGTGTTCATATGTGTTCCCAGGATTATCAACTCCGTCTTGTCGTCGTTCAAGCACAGGCCATGTGTGGCCATCCATGCTTGAACAATGAGATATACCCTGTTCACCAATTCCGAGTCCTTCCTATGATCCCCAGAAAGCGGGAGGAGAATCTGTGTATCATCTGCATAGTTAGTGTAGGTGATACCCAGAAGGTCCAGATCATTGAACAAGGGTTTGGTGAAGATATTGTATAGGGTAGGCGAGACACAGGAACCCTGGGGAACGCCACATGATATCGGGGTAGGGTCAGCTGCGGCCAAAGGGGAAAATACTCTCATAGTTCTTTCGCTTAGGAAAGATTCTAGCCACTTGATGGCCTCAGGAGAGAAGTGGGCAGCAGAATCCAGGTGTTTACAGAGTACCTTGTGATCGACCAAGTCGAATGCTGCTGAGAGATCAAGTAGGGGCAGGAGTGCTGTTCCTCCTCTATCTCTCAGCTCGTCGACCTGAGTCTTTAAATCAATCAAGGCGGTTTCTGTTCCATGGAGTGGACGGAAACCAGATTGTCTTGCTCCTAGAAGCTTATACAAGTCAAGGTGTTTTTGTATCTGAATATAGGCGGCTTTGTCCAGTATTTTGAGGAGGAATGGCACAGTGGTAATAGGGCGATAGTTGGTTGGGATAAGTGGGTCTAAGGTCTGTTTTTTGAGAAGTGGGAGCACCCAGGAATGTTTTAAGTTGGCTGGGATAGTGCCTGATGTGAAGGAGGCATTGATTAATTTAGAAATAAATGGTGAGAGGTCTCTAGCAGTGTCTTTTATTAACTGTGCTGGGCAGGTATCGCCCTTGCAGTTAGATGGTTTGAGTGAAAGAATGATTTTTTCTACTTCTAGTGGGGAGGTTTTTGAAAAGTGAAATTTGTTGTTTGCCTCTGGTGAGATGCTATGTGTAGAGGTGTTAGGGGAGTGCTGAAGATTGAGCATATCTTTTTTTTGTTGTATTTTGGTTTGAAGTGTATTGATTTTATTTGCTAGCGCATTTTGAATGTCTGTGCACCAGGTCTTATCCTTGGTGACTAAGTCTGGTGTGACTATTGGTGACTCTAGTTCTTTCAGTATGGCGAAGAGTTCTCTCATTCTAGAATTGGAGTTAGTGATACGTTCATCATAGGAATTCTTTTTGGCAAGGTTCACTTCTTTTTGAAAGTGAGAGGAGATAGAGGATAGTTTTGCTTTATTTTCGATAGAGGGACATAGTCTCCAGGAATTTTCACTTTTTCTTTTTAGGAGTCGTAAATCTCTTAATTGGGGCGTGACCCATTTGTTAAGGTGTGCTTTAGGTTTGCTTTTTCTGAGTTTGAGCGGGGCGATTTTGTCCAGTGTGCTGAGCATAATCTTGTTATATTCTTCAACTAGAGTACTGGGGTCTAGATTGTCAGATACACAGTGATTCTTGTATTCCTAGAGCATTACTGTACGAATGTTTTATCCATTCTCACCCTGGTGAAGACGCCCATGCATACGAGGTCTGCCTCTCATTGGGACACCTGTGGGAATTCGGGAAGGTAGGCCATGTGTTGTTGGCGGCGTGTTTCGGTCGGTTGGCGGTGGGGAATGTCAAAAATGTGTTTTTTCCCCCAAATTTCGGACTTTGCCAGGGCTTGTGGGTAATAAATTTTGGGACGATTTGTGCAAGTCAGATCTCTGTAGATTCCCACGGGTGTCCTCTTTTCAGAAATGAATGGTGTTCCCTGTTTTCCTTGGTGGCTGAGTCATGCCCAAATCTGTAGGTTGTTCACATGAGCAAAATTCCTCAAAATCTGCTCTGCAGAAAAGACTTGGGGTTACCAGTGGTTTAACCTTTTCCATTTGCGCCCGGGTAGGTGCACCCACACATGTGAGGTACCGTTTTCATCGGTACACATGTGAGAATGCCGGAGGGTGTTACATTTGTTGTTTTTGCATGGTTTTCATAACGTTTTGACCCATTTGCTGCTGCACTTTGTCACACAGCTCTTTCATTTCCCAAATGTAACCTACATGTAGTCGCTGCTTTAGGCACAATACACTTTTGTAACCTGCACAAGTCACCTACCCTTCAAATGGTCTGCCTGTGCTCTTTCAGAAAATGTATCCTTGCCCTTCCTCACCCCATTTGTTTTCCTTATTTACACATCCTAAGTACGTCTGTTTGGGCCAAAAGCATAACAATCCTGTGTACTATGGCTTGGTTTTTGGCTTGTGCGGCTTGTTTTGTGAAAACTTATGAAAAATGTGTGATTTTCTAACTGGAAGAGTTGGGGGATTGTAGTGGAGCATTGTTTTTCTCAAAATTCACAGAAGTCATTGGGCCTCATTCCGAGTCGGGCGGTAAGGGTTAACGGCCACCGGTAACGAGACCGGTGCCGTTAAACCCTTACCGCCCTATTCCGAGTTCCCTTTGCGGGTTGGAACTTAACACCTGCTTTTTGCAGGCGTTAAAAAACCAACCCGCAAAGGGACCTTGGAGCTAATTACGGCACCGTAATTTACGGTGCCGTAATTAGCACCTTCCCCATTCCCATTGAGCCCTATGGGGCAAAAATGGGAATGGGGAAGGGCCCATGGTGAATGGTGAATTACCGACCCCGCCAACCTTGGAATGGGGCGGTAATTCCGCCATTCACCATGGCGGAGTCGGAATGATAATGGCGTCAACCAAGGCGCTAATAGCGCCTTGGTTAATGCCAGGGTCAGAATGAGGCCCATTGCCTTACTGGGTCAACCATGTCCACCACATACCATTTTTTCTGTAATTTTCCTGATTTTTCTCCAAACTATGGAATTCTTCCCTACATAGTTGTTGACTGACCTGCGAAAATCACCCCTTCCTAAACTTGGAATTTTGTCTACTTTTCAGAAATATATGCCTTTCTGTGTTGCCATTCAGCTTTCCTACCCTCCTCTTCCATTCCGTCCACGCATGTCCTATTGGACAAACAGGCCAAAATCGCCTACCTCTCACAAAACGGCTGGTAACCATATCAAAATATGTTTTTTTTGGTTTCCACTCAATCTGTTCATGAAAGCCTCGAAAATGGGGAATTCAGCACAGCAGACCATTTGTTCCCAGCACTAAGAAGGAAAAAAACACAGGCTTCTTTGTACATCATTTTATTGGCATTTTCTGAAAAATCCAAAGCATGTTACCCTTTTTGGTTATTTTCTCTCACTTCGCTGCAGCAATCTAGAATTCATTGGTGGCATTCTGATCGCCTACGTGTGGGAAAAAAAGGGGCCGAATATGGCTGAGATATCTCATGTAACAAAAAACTTACAAGGGATTGAATGGCGACATACTGAAATCACCAAAAAAGGCCTTGGCACTGGGGGGGGAGGAAAACCCGTGGCAGTTAAGGGGTTAAACATTGGTCCAATTGTATATTTTGAATGAACAGCACAAGACGTTTGCTGATGTAAACAACCTACACAATCCACATTGTATTGCTGGCATACTTAAGCAGAAGAATCCGATTGAAAGCTATTTCAGTCGGATTCTTTTAAGGTGCAAATTGCCGCTTGTGAGCTTTCCAAAAGTTAATCGCATTCCCCACAACATTTTGGTTACTCCCTCATTCGGGTGGAACTATTGGAAGATATCAAACAGACCGCACATGTACATATACACACAAAGAACACGTGCAAGAAATTACTACTAATAGGATTAAGAGTCAACACTAAATGTGATGTTGCAATGCTGTCCAAATAGCTACACACCGTTTTGAAACATGTGTTTGGTATTCACCGCCATGTGATCACAGAAATCTCTATTTCAATAGAACCAACTTGAAATCATAACCGCCCTCCAGAGGAGAGAATTGATCTAGGGAGAAGATAGTTCAGAGAAACTGTAGGCCACATTTCCTTGTAATGACGTTGCAGGCCCAAATAAAAATGAACTAAACAACATTTTTGTCAATACGACTCAGAGCTCAGCCCTCAAACAGCTATAATATCCCACAGTAGATTTGACATTTATATCTTGAACGGTAGAGCAGGCAGTGACTGAATCTGAACGTGGAATCCGCAACTAGCCAAAACCAACAGGTATATGAATACAATAGACAGTGCAGGTAAAGTTAATTGCATTTTGGGAATTGCAGTCAGGAGAAACACAAGAGAGATATGTCAAGTGAATTGCATTATGGAAACTGTAGTCTTCTCCATCACAAGCGATATACTTCGCGAGAGTGTGAATTACAGTGTCAGAAATAAACATGTGAAGAGATACAGGTTGTTAGTTGGTTGGATACCTATAAATGCTGATCACTTGATTAAAGGTAACTTTTGTGCTATCAAGTCTCAGTAACCAAAACAGAAACCTCCTTCTTTTTTAATATTGCAATGTTGACTCTGGTTGCTTGTTTGCTGCCCATACAAAGGGAGTGTTACCTGTTGGTCGGTGAAAGTGTATGAAATTGTTTTTCACATACTGCTGGGAGCTCCAACACCGGCAGTCCCCCTGTTAATGCCAATAGCACTCAGTATTCATACACACATAGATTGTATCAGTGCAGAGAAAGGGGAGGCGTTTTGATGTTTCTTAGAGCTTTTCAGAGCTGAAGCAGCGTGGTGGCAGTAGTTACATCGTCCTCTCTCACTTGGGTGTCATTACCTTGCTGCTGAACACATTATTTTGAAGTTAACCCAACCACATTTGTTGGAGAGCATTTGAAGTGCTACTCCTCCTATTATAGTAAAAGTGTAACAGCCCTACTAAGAAGTGCTGTCACTGTCCAATTAAAAATAGAGCAGCGAGGAGTGTTGTTATAGTAGCATTACATATTTTCGAGCTCGGATTCAAAAAGCTTTTTCTGTCTTCTTTTACAGTCAAAGTAAGTGTAACAAGGGCACAGATGTGCCAAGTTTTCGTTTTCTGTCAGCATGATTACGGGAAGGTCTCGAGGTCACAGCAGAGAAAGAAAACCAAAAATAATTAACTGGAATGGAAACGTTTTTGCCTACACTATTTATCTAGCACAGGAATTTTCCCGCCATTTCTCTTTGCAACTAAAAAGCATCCCACGCATGTATGTGAAGGAAGACGTTCCGAAAAAATTCTGTTGTGCTGAAGATTTCAGGAGCATAACACCAGGGTCGGCATTTGGGAGTCACCATGGGGTCGCAACTGTGATACCTGTGGTCTCCCTTGCAACCCCTAAAAAAAGCAAAAAAATAGTTTAACTACATTCTTCTTTTTATTTTATTTTTCAAACCGAAGCTCCTGGTTCTGTGGCCAACACCTTGTGGCTCTTTGTGTCTGGAGTGGCTGGCTTTCTTGTTCAGCATCTTAACAAAAAACAGGGGGTTCCACAAATGTAAGAATGATGCTAAATAAGAAAGAATAGGTATAGTAAATAATTTGTCTTTCTGCAATTCTTAACAATAATTGCTAGAGTCATTAAAGGTTTATTTTAGGCGCATTTCAGGGGTTGAGTCACTGATTTAATCTCTTCTTAAACACCTCAAATTCACAATGCAGACAAAACGTCCAAAAAACATTTGCATTATAATCGGCATCCATTTCGGCCTATGTACTTTGCTTTTCGCAGGTTGTAATAGCATTTTTTTTCTGCCGTTGTCTCTGTTAGGATCATCACAATACATTCTATCTAGGTATCCTTGGTCACTTGACAAAATCCTTGTTCCTAAAAGTTTGTGTACAGTGTAGAAATGTTTGACCATAGCACATAGTGACCCCTGATTTAATTGTGCCACAATTAATGCTTAATTCTATGACAAGACTGGAGGCGAGCATTATGCTTCAACTTCTTTAATTTACCACTCTTCATCAGTTTCAACAAACTCAAAAAACCTTAACAAAACACTGAAAACCGTCTGAACAGACTTTTCTTCTTTTGAACTACAATCCCCATAGTCTCTGTAGTCCCTATCCTTCCATGCGCAGCTTATGACCACATCCTGTCCCTGAGCCCCTCCTCTTCTTTTACTGCTCTTCAAGCAGATAAGTACTACTTTATGCATCTCCCTATTGTAATGTAGTAATTAGCAGCATTGCGTAGGGTAAGAGCGTGCGTTTACTCAGTGAAGTGTACCGCAAATGCGGGCAGGGGAAATGTTGCAGTGTTAAGATATGTATAATATTTAGATTGGCAGAGGCAGAGCGCGTTCGCGTTCTATTGCGCTTTTGTTTAGTTTCATTTTCATTAGCAATCGCCATCGCGGCGAGGACTTCTCACGGCGTGGCCACCCCGTGCCAGATGACCGGCACTCCAGGTGTGGCGAGCCGACGCCGTGAGAGCCTGTGGCGACTCGAGACGCATTTTCAAGGAGGCGCCGGCCCTCTTTCGAAGGCGGCACTAGGAAAGAGCAGCCAGAGCCGCTACGGAGGCGGGGCCTGCCGCTTGCGGGGACTGCGGAGCTCCCCGGCCCCCTCCTTTGGAAAGGAGGGGCCTCACTACCGCTCGTTTCCGTGTCGCATGTTCTCATCGACACGGAATGAAGCAGAGTGTGTTAGGCAGAAACCTGTGCATTTCCCTTAGGGACCACTGCAAAAGGCTTAGGACTATAGGTGTTGGCAGTAAACCCAATAGGTAGCAGTCTGTACCACCCAGATTTACCTGGTAGCTGTGGCTGAGCAGCCAGACTTCTCTCAAGAAGAGTTAGACAGTATATAGAGTATGCAAGATAGGTACCAAGATACAGTAGCACAAGCAAACACTGACCAGAGCTTGGGTATCAAAGTATATAATTATTTATTTAAAAACACACTTATAAAAATACACTAACACTAATATGGCAAGCAAGTTCAAACACAGTCACTATCAATATATATACATCCCTGATTACTTATTGAACAAGTCTTAGTTAAAACACCACTTATTTGCAGACAGAGGTGAGCGCTTAACCTAAGATGGCACTCCAATAAGTTAATTAAAAAGGGAGGGAAAAAGGCAGAATTAGGAAAGCACACAACAGCAACACTTCTAAAAGAACCACAGCAAGTCAGAAAAGGCAGAGTCTACTGAGTAGCAAGAAATTTCATAGGCCAGGCCCACTCTTGGAGAGAACAAGGCAGAATGTGTCCAAGATCACACAGTTGAATGATACCTTAAAAAGTCTTTGCAGATAGTTCAAAAAGGGTTGGATCAGTTCAGAAAAAGTTAGTTAACAGGTCCCAGGTCACCCCAGGATAGAGAGTCAAGGATTTACGGGACACCTTGAACAGTCTGTTGCAAGGGAGACCAGGCGGGACACAGTACCTGAAATGGTGAGAAAGCTCCAGCGGGGGCATTTGTTCCTGGCAGCGGGTTCAAGTCAGTGCTTCATCCAGGGGAAAAGAAGATCTCGACGTGGAGGAAAGCTGGAGGCCGTTGCACTGCCAGGGAAGAAACCAGCCCCGGAGTTTCCCGGTTAAAAGGTACTACCCTTTTATTCGCGGTAGTGGTGAAGTGTGGCTATCCGGCTGCCGGGGTGCTTGGCACGGGCGATTCGACCATGAGACGATCCAGGAAGGTGAAAAAAAAAGGAGGGCAAACTGGTTATCCCCACAAGTTCACAAGTTCAAAGGAAGAAGACTCTCCGGGATGAAGATCTTCTCTGTCGTCGGGAAGTGGTGAGGCGGTTCAGCAGGGCTCCACCGGTGGTGTCGTCGTTGCAGGTCAGCTCAGCTTCTCCCTCTTCGGATTCTTTGGTCCTGTGGCGACGTCTGAAGTTCCAGTCCCCAAAGCGCTGCTTTTATGCAGAAAACCCCCATTCATCAGACCTAGCTGTCACTCAAACATGCTAAGTGGTGAGCCGGGCGGCTCACCACTGGGCCAATCACACAAGAGTGTGACTTGTGCTGCCGAGGCAACTCAGTCCAGGGTGCCTAAACCCCCCTCCCACACATCCTGTAGACCCAGACAGTGGGACACTTTTGGAGGCTTCTGTGCAGAAGCCTGCCAAAAAGTGGAACAAAGGGCTTGACTTGGGTTAGAGTTACAAAAGCGAACACAGACGCCATTTTGGCACCGAGTTCTGGCAAAAAATCCCAACCGGTGAATTAATATTAATTTAATAAACCGTCAGTATGTTTGAGGCTATTGTAAAAAGTGGTAGCCTCGAACAATGGGAAAATCCCATAGGAATATATTCGCGGTCGAATATAAAAAGTAGTATCCACTGCCACCAGCCAAAACTCGATCAGGGGGGACTGGACAGTGCCCCCTCGAACAACAGACCCAGGGGCAATTGAATTGCCCCTACCAGTACGTCCACAATATGATGGTTTGTACTGGTTCTGTTCACAATTTAGGACTTGTAAAGCCAATGGTGACTTTACATGCCCTGGGAGACAGTAGTCAGTCCCAGGGTATGGAGTCTATGTTTGGGGGTCACTATGACACCCCTGTGTTACTGCACGGAGGGTGCTGTGTCACACACATACCAAAAACACATGAAGCCCTATGGAGTAAAAGACCCTATAGCCCATAAAACACATTACAAAGTCAAAGGATATCTCAAATCATGTCTAAGAGTGGGTGAAAAAGAGTCTCACTCTTAGCAGGATAAAAAAATAAACCCCAAAAATCCAGCAAAGCTGCTGGGGGACTCACTAGGTTTGGGAAATTAGCTTATACAGAGAATTCTCCCTAACAGAGTGTTTGTTGATCGCTGGGCCCGGCGGTGAAAGGAAAAAGCTACGCTCGTAGCGAATGCGGTGAATTCCAAGTTAAACAATAGAGCGGAGCGCTTGTTAACATGCGCTCACCTCAGGAAAGCAAGCTGCAGCACTTGGAGTGCATTGAGCAGCTGGAGACAGAAGTAGGCTCTCTGCCTACCTGAGACACGGTGCCCAGCACAGAGGGGCCCACCGAGTGAGACACGCCTAGCCCAGGCAACCAGGAGAAGTAAATAGTCCGGTGCAGCCACAAAAAAAAAAAATCATAATAATTTTTCATTAAATAAACCGGAGGAAGAAGAGAGAGGTAATACTATCTCTGTCCCGTCGAGAGCATCTGTAGTGAAAGGGGCATGCTGCAACACCTTTACAGGTATTTAAGGCACACAGCATCCTCGCAAGATGTCGGATCTGGCTGCCAGCTTCAAAGAGTTGCTGGGGAACTCACTGATAGATGCAGTGGCTCTAGGGGTTAAACCTCTGCAAGACAGGCTGGAGTCCTTCGAGGCGATGCTACAGCAGCCAGTAGACAGCACCATACGGACTGATCGCACGCCCACAGAACCCGCAGAGAAAGGGTCACAGGGGAGTATTAACGCCCGTAAGAGGAAAGCTCCTCTCGACCCCCAGGGCCCTTTGGAAGGGGAAAAGGAGAAGGCCCCGGTGGTCGTCGATGCCTTCGCAAAGCTCCGTGAAGCATATTTGCGGCGCCAGACAGTGCCAGACCTCACGACCCCCACTCCAGGGGAAGATTATTATGGAGATGATAACCCAGGCTCGGAAGAGGAGCCAGAAGATGGGGAACCTCCCTCTAAGGATGAAGATTAATTGAGAGAAGAGGAGGAGTGCAAACCCAGCAGGGGGAAAAGACTCTGCAAAGAGAAACACCTCGAAGAGGAGGAGGAAGGGATGTTCGATCCGGACAGCATCCGGAATCCGAGATCGTCAGACTGGCATCCCTCACCGAGAGTGGCCCAGTATATGACCAAGAGACTAAGAAAAGCACTGGACAAATAGGTCCGTCAGAGACTTTGAGCGGAGTGCCCGAGACCGGATCTTCCAGGGAAAGTGGCCGAGACACCAGAGTTAGACCCCAAAATGCTAACTTTCATTTCGAAAACAAGCAAAGACCCCCGTAAGGGTATTGATAGATCTTGGAGGAGTTGCCAGGAGAAGGTGCTGGACCTGGCTGGGCCACTCCCAAAGATCATGGATCTGGCAGAGAGAGCCAGGGATACGGGGGAAGAAGTGGACCCCGATGCCCTACCAGGCTGGGCGCAGAGAGCAGTATGCCTCTTAGGGAATGCAAACTGTGCCATCGCTTCCAAGCGCCGGAGAGGTCTATTATTGAAGATCGACGAGAAGCTTAGTGATTTAGCCTTATACGAGGCCGGAGAGGCAGCTCAAGGACTCCTGTTCGGAGAGACCTTTGGCAAGGAGATGGGCCGCTTTGTAGGCACTTATACGTCCTTTGAGAAGGCGCAGGCTTCCATCCGGAAGATCTTTCACAGCTGAGTTTTTGGAAGGACCAGTTGCTACAGGGGTCGTTCGACTGGTCGCAATCGAGGGGGAAGAAGACCCCAGAATCCCAGAGCTCAATACATGGAGAATAGGCAGCAGGACTCCTTCTTCCCGTCCAGAGGATGCTTCCCAAGGGGTCACAGAGGAAGAGGATCCGGTCGTGGACAAGGATTCACTCAAGCTGAGAGCAGCGTATTATCCCCCGCTAGGGGGGAGAACTGGCATGTTTTTGAGAAACTGGCGCAAGCTTTCCAGCGATGCCTGGGTGTTACAAACGGTTGCGGGTATGAGCCTAGAGTTCGTTCAACCACCCATGCATGGGCACAGTACTCACCAGCAGTGGCTGGGGCGCACAGAGCAGAAGCTCCTGGATCAGGAGGTAGGCCTACTAGCGGCAAAGAACGCCATAGAAAGGTGCCCGAGAGATCCTGAATTTATAAGCAATATGTTTCTGGTGCACAGAAAAGAGAAAGTGTGCCCATTATAAATGTAAAGGAGCTGAACGGATGGATAGTATACCGACATTTCAAGATGGAGGGCATCCATCAACTCCGATATTCGCTCAGAGAGAAAGATTGGCTGACGAGATTGGATCTGAAGAATGCCTACCTAACAATACCGATAGCAGAAGAATTCAGAATTTTCCTAATTTTTCGCTGGAAAGGACAGCTTTGGCAGTTCAGGACTATGCCCTTCGGGCTTGCCTCGGCACCTTGGGCATTTACCAAGGTAATGAAGCCGGTAGCGGCAGCAATAAGAGAGAAAGGAATAAGATTGATCATCTATCTAGACGATCTTCTGCTTCTGGCCGAGGATCGAGAGTCCCTCAAGTACCAGACGATTTGGGTTCAGGAACTGCTAGCGTCCCTAGGATTCCTAGTGAGCATAGAGAAGTCAGATACCGAGCCAGCGCAAAGACTGGACTTCCCAGGTTTCATCCTAGACACCAGGAAAGCTACGCTCGAGCTTACAGCACGGAAGATTCGCAACATCAAAAGAGAATTGAGAGGGTGCCTGCAAAGGCAGGTCGTGTCCCTCCGAATGCTAGTGAGGATTGTGGGACTGTTAGCAGCTTCTATTCAGGTCATATTTCCGGGGCCATTACATTATCGAGCCCTGCAGAGGTTGAAGATAAGACATCTGCAGCAAGGCCTGAGATACCATCAATTAGTACCATTAGATCAGGAATCCAAGACAGAACTGGAATGGTGGTTGAAGAATATGGATGCCTGGAATGGTCGTGCCATTTTCGGAGACAAGCCAGATCTGATTATAGAATCCAATGCCAGCCGACTGGGCTGGGGCGCTCGGTGCGGAGATCTGCAGACAGGGGGGAAATGGAGCGCGGAGGAGCTCCGTTTACACATACATTGCCTAGAGCTGTTGGCAGGATCCTTCGCAATCAGAGCCTTCATGGGGAAGATGAGGTCATGCGTCCTACTGAAGATGGACAACATATCAGCAGTGCGATATATAAACCATCTAGGCAGCACCAGATCCAGAATACTAGCCGAGCTAGCAAAGGACTTTTGGCACCTCTGCCTACAATCAGAGACATCGGTCACAGCGGAGTACCTCCCCGGATCGCTGAACGTAATAGCGGACTGGAACTCGCGCTACCTCTTGGGTTCCAGCGATTGGAGGCTGGATCCAGCAGTATTTCAGAGGATGACCGAGAGATGGGGACCTATGCACATAGACCTGTTTGCATCCCGGTTGAACGCCCAGTCAGCAGAATATTTCAGCTGGAGGCTGGACCCGGGAGCTCAAGGGACAGATGCGTTTCTGCAAGAAAGGAGCGGAGGTCCGCATTACACGCTTCCCCCATTCGTGATGCTGAGCAGAGTTTTAGCGAAGTGTCGGAGGGAAGCAGCGGAGTTGCTATTAGTAGATCCGTGCTGGAAGTCGCAAGTATGGTTTCCGACGCCCATGGAGCTAGTCGTGGATTACCTGAGGATTCTTCCGGAAGGAGGGCACTTGCTCACGGACCCAGCTGGGTCATATCATCCTCTGACAGTGAGGAGGACACTCCTGCTCATTGCGTGCAGGATATCAGGAGACGTTGGGCGTTGCCAGGCATTTCGGTTCAGGCTGCGCAGCTCATTGCTGAATCTTGGGCCCCGTCCACAAGAAGGAGCTACGATGCGGCTTGGGCCAAATGGACTAGCTGGTGCAGAGGGAGAGGTGTTCATCCCATTTCTGCACCTGTAGTGATGATTTTGAACTTTCTAGCTCAATTACTACAAGGGGGTAGGGCGTTCCACACCATAGGAGTGTACAGGTCCGCCATATCCGCGGGACATCGCCCTATCGAGGGTGTGCCGGCGGGGGAGCACCCGGCAGTGGTTCGGCTTATTAGAGGAGCCAAATTTAAAGTTCCCCCAGAGGCTCGATATAAGTCAGTCTGGGATGTACTGTCAGTGCTTAAGTTATTGGAGAGTTGGCCGGGGGAACAGATATTTATCGCTGAAACAGTTGTCAGGAAAGTTAGCAATGCTGTTGTGCCTAGTTTCCTGTAAACGCGTGTCAGACGTGAAGGCCCTAGCTATAGATAGGAAGTCATTCGGGCCAGAGGGCATACCTTTTACAATAGTGGGAAGAACTAAGACGGGTACATCCTCAGTTCACTACCCATATTTCCCAAGTAGACCTAAATGGTGCGTAGCAAGCTGCGTAAAAGAGTATGAGAGCAGGACAGCAGAATTAAGAGCAGCGAATGCTAAGCAATTGCTTATAGCGCGTAGGAAGCTTTTTAAAGGGGTATTCACCGCGACTATCGCCAGATGGGTTAAAGAAGTCATGCAGGCAGCGCGCATTGATGTGGGGAAGTATGGAGCGCACTCGGTGCGCGGAGCTATGGCATCTAAAGCTTTTAAGACAGGAGTTTCTCTTAGAGATATTATGATAACAGCAGATTGGTCGAATGATCGAACATTTAAAGAATTTTATTTTAAGCCGACCGAGAGTTTAGCGGTCACAGTGTTGGGGAGCTTTGAACAAACATAATGCTCACCTCCAGTCTTGCCATAGAATGAAGATTACCCCTGCTATCTGCGCAGGGAGTATTAATGCTATTAAAGATTAGGGGCCTCATTACGACCCGGGCGGCAAGGGATTACCGGTACCGGTAAGGGCACCGGTACCAGTAATCCCTTACCACCCAATTCTGAGGTCCCTTTGCAGGTCCTCCCTTAACAACTGGTTTTACCAGCCGTTAAGGACAGGACCCGCAAAGGGACTTTGGAGGTAATTACGGGACCGCAATTTGCGGTACCATAATTACTGCCTTCCCCATTCCCATTGAGCCCTATGGGGGCTCAAATGGGGAAGGGCCATGGTGAATGGGGAATTACTGCCCCCGCAAACCTTGGAATGGGGCGGTAATTCCACCATTCACCATGGCAGAATCAGTAGTTTACCGGTGGCAACCATGGTGCAAATAGCGCCATGGTTACCGCCCGGGTCGTAATGAGGCCCTAGGAGGCGAGCATTAAATTCCCATTTCGATGATTTGGATGATCGTATGTGATAATAATATGATGGTATCAGCAATACATGGACACCACCCTGATTTCTTTGTTTTCTATTATTCCTAGGAGAGGAGCTGAAGAACAATTGAAGCAGGAGACTAGCAGAAGTAGGCGCCTGGGTCGAGGAAGTTCGACATTCGTTTGGATTGGTTCAAGTCATTGCCAGTTGCAGGGCTTAGTGTGAAGTTCTCTGTGTGACTTTCAGAGCGAGTAAAAGAGAGGAGGAGCTCAGGGACAGGATGTGGTCATAAACTGAGCATGGAAGGATATGGACTACAGCGACTATGGGGATTGTAGTTCAAAAGAAGAAAAGTCTGTTCTGACGGTTTTCAGTGTTTTGTTATGGTTTTGTTGAGTTTGTTGAAACTGCTGAAGAGTGGTAAATTAAAGAAGTTGAAGCATAATGCTCGCCTCCTAGTCTTTAATAGAATTAATACTCCCTGCGCAGATAGCAGGGGTAATCTTCATTGTAATGTCTCTATCTTTCCTATCTCTGTTAGGGAGAATGCTCAGAAATGTGCTAAGTTCCCTTACCTTTTGAGGCCCCAGTAACTTTGCTGGATTTTAATTTTTACCTGGAAAGCGTGTGAGCCTTTTTTCCCACTCTTTCATGTATTTTGATGTGTGTTTTACTTTTGTGTTCTTTGGATATTGAGTTTTAGACAACTCCATAGGCATCATCTTTTTCTTGTGTGTCACACAGCAACTTCAGTGCAGTGGTACAGGGATGTCTTTCAGACTTCCCAAGGTTTAAATACCTTCTCTGGGACTGCCTACTATCTCCCAGAGCATGTAAAGTTAAATTGACTTTGCTAGTCTTTTTAAATTCATAGACCCGGCACAAACTATCTTCCTACAGAGTGCTGGAAGTGCCTAACACCCCTTTGTCTAAACACTCATGTAACAGTCAAATGTTACCCTTTCCTCTTGAAATGGCTGGTGGCAGTGGTTTCATAACAAACTACCATGATTTTTCCCGACCGCGAACACCGGTAGCTAAAAATCGGGTCAGCCATGTTTTTTAAATGGCGCCCAAGACCCCTCTGTAAAAACAGACTCTGGTCATCTTTTTTTGCCGTTTCTTTTAGGAAAGGTCCTTCTAATGTTTGTGTCTGCGCGCCAAACCAGGTTTGGTCCCTTTGTTCGATGACCTTTGGCGGGCTTCAGTGCTGAAGACCTCCTCTGGCGCCTGAGTGTCTGGGGTGGACATGATGTGAGGGAGGTGCTCGAAACTCCCTGTGCTTAGTCTCCTAGGAGACCTGCATGTACTCTGGCATTATTGGCTGGCTGACTGTCCGGCAAGGAAAGCCACCCTGCTGGGTGAGTGACATCTAGGCTGGAATGAATGGGAGAAAACTGTTTAAAAGCAGGTCCCTGGGACTTGGAAGGCAGAGTCGACCACTGGAACGAAAGAACAGAAGACAAGCTGAAGGAAGCCGACTGCTGCAACTCCTGAACCCATGGTTTGCCTGTTGAAGCCCTGCTGCAAGTCCGAATTGCCTGAAACTCCCTCAACAAAGAAGCCCCTTCAAGGACGACTTCTTCCCTTGAGCTGGTGGGAACAACCAACTTGTAAGCCACCTAGACATTGGCCCTCATTACGACCCTGGCGGAGGACCATGGTGCAATTTGCACCATGGTCCATGGCGCAGAGCTGCCAACTCCGCCATGGGGGTTGGCGGACTTACCGCCCCATTCCGACCTTGGCGGGGCGGTAAGTCCCCAATCCCCATTTACCCTTCCCCATTCCCATTTTTGCCCCATAGGGTATAATGGGAGTGGGGAAGGCGTTAATTACGCCACCGTAAATTACGGTGGCGTAATTAACAACAGGTCCCGTAGCGCCATGGATTTTTCCGCCCGGAAAAACCAGGCGAAAAAATCACCATGGCGCTACGGGAACTCGTAGTAAGGCGGAAAGGTACGCCAGGCATTACGCTGGCGTAAAACCCTTTCCGCCAGGGTCATAATGAGGGCCACTGTCTCTATACTGGTCAAATTTTCATCAGAGTACTGTTGAAAACTGGATAGACAGTGAGAAGGATACCAGTTTGTGGACTTTAAGGCACTCACACCTTAATACCGACGTTTAGCCAAGCTTATGGTATCTTCCCTGGGCAATGCAGGAACCTCCCGACATCCTCCTTCTTGTCCCCACGACAGAAGCTCAGGAACAGCGAGATCTGCAGGAACAACTGCCTCAGCTACAGCTTTTCTTCATCCATAAGGTACTGTGCGGTGTGGAAATCCTTTTTGCCGTAGAGAAAGGTTATGAATCTTTCCCAACTTTGGAGTCTTGTTCGCACCTAATCCGACATATAACTCTTTTTCTGGTAGAGCTGTGCTATCCCATCCAAGACACTGAACCATTGACTTTGGCCCAGGCCTATTGAATTGAATTGCCTCTTGTAGTGAACTGAAACTATTTGCCCTGCCTCTGAAAGTATTGTGTTTTGATCCGTATAACCTTTGTCTTTCTACCCCTTTTGAAAGTTACTGAAGTGCCATTTTGCTTCCATTTCAGAGGAGCCTAACTTGTTCAGAAACTTATTGATTGTGTACTGTAGTGTATTATAGTGTGATATTGAGCATCTTCTTGCTAGTGGAATGTTTTCTATCTAAATGTGTAAATAAATGTATATTCTTTTACCAAGAAACCTTGAGTAAGTGTTTGTTTGAAATACTGTGATTGCAAGTCCTGTGTGTAACATCTTGTACTGCACATCCCTCTTGAGATAGGTCTGGCTGCAAAGCCACTGCTACCACCTTACTGTGTAGTACAGGCTTGTACCAAAGGTGAGATTGTGCTTACACCTGTAGTCTTAATTGCGTGCAGTGTTTCCAAAGGGTACTGCATGTAATTCTGCCTAACACTGGTGGCAAGTGGTGAGGATAAAGTATAGTTATTACACTGTGAGTGCTGATCTTACCTTTGTTAAAATAACCCTCACAAGGCTAAGCACCACTAGGAAAGCAATTGTTTTATCATGCCTGATATGGATAGCGACAGACAAGAGACCCTCGTCATTTTAACAGTTGATCAACTAAGAGAAATGTGTGAAACTAGGAATCTTACTGTTAAAGGCAAAAAGAATGAATTGATAG
Source organism: Ambystoma mexicanum (assembly GCF_040938575.1). Taxonomy (NCBI): domain Eukaryota; kingdom Metazoa; phylum Chordata; class Amphibia; order Caudata; family Ambystomatidae; genus Ambystoma; species Ambystoma mexicanum. Next base: position 272,731,960 of record NC_090922.1, read on the forward strand.
AAAAGTTGTTGGAATATCGAAGTCTGAGAAGTAGGTCTGCTATACCTACTCCTTCAGCAAATATAGAAAATTATGATGAGGATGATAATGTTTCAAAGTCCAACTTAAATGTTATTGATGAGTTAGAAGAGACAGAAGAGTCTCAATATGTAGGCCTGACTGTTCCTCTACCTGCTCTTAGGCCTCAACCTTTTACCACAGGAACCCTACCAGGTCCAGTACTGAGTACAGAGTGTATCTCTCTTGAGAAGATGAAACTTGAGTTAGAATTCAAAAGAATCCAAGCCCAAACTGAAAGTAAACATCAAGAACTTAAACTAAGGGAAATGGAATTACAGCATGCTCTTTAAATGAAGACATTTTCTCTTGAGAATTGTTCTATCCCAGAGTCTTTTAGGTCTACCAGTCCTAAGAGGCCTTGCATGGCCAAAGATGCAGTAAGTATGTATGAGGTTAAGCTTGATATTTTGGATTGGTTGGCAACTTTTGAATATAACCATGGGATTCAGGAAATTACCGGGAATCGGCTGATTCCTTGGCTCTTGTCTAGGCTACCCCCAGTTGCATCTGATATTGTAATGGAGATGGGAGAAGTAGACAGGATGGAGTATGAAAGTGTGAAACTAGCTTTGATAGCTAGGTTTGGGGAAACTCCTTCCCAGTATCTTAAGAGGTTTAGAACCCTCAAAAAGCATGATGGTACCCCTTGGGCTACCTGGGTGGGTGAATGTTTGAAAAACCTAGATGGTTGGTTTAAGGGTTACAAAGTTAACACTTATGAAGGTATGAGAAAACTGTTTATGTTGGAGTCTATCTAAGATGCCTGCTCTCCTGCGCTGAGAGAGCACTTGGCTGACTCTAAGGAAATTGATCCAAAGAAGTTATCAAGGGCTGCTGACTTGTGGGTTGGCAACAGGGCTACTCAAAAGGATTCTGGGGCAACTCAGAAGAAGGATGAGGGAAAGCAGCACAAGAAAGATAACAAAGAAAATTCCAATACCTCCACTCCAAAATAGGGCCACATTCATAACAAGAGTACGCCACATGGGAAACCAAATCAATCTAGTGTAACCCCTGGTGCTAAACCAGAGGTGGGTCAGGCCAAACCCCCATTCATAAAGACATTTGGAAAATGTTATGCTTGTGGGTCAACTGACTATCTGAAAGGGGATCCCAGGTGTAAGGGTAAACCTTCAGGGATCCACACTGTCTCCTTAGCCTTTTCCCCAGAAGGAGAAGTACAAATGGCATGTGGAAACTTTCACTTACTGGCTGAGGAACCCATGAAAGTCTCAGCCAGTGTTTCTTTAGTGTCCCTGGGTCTGTGGGAACAACAGAATTTAGATGTCTATAATTCCATTCCAGACAATACTAAAGAGTATTACAAAGACAATGTACTTGTGAATGGTCAGGAGACCCCTGCCATCAGAGACACTGGGGCCAACATTACTGTAGTGGGTGCATATTTGTTCAAGGTAGTGGATGTTGCTAAGGCACCCAATACCTCACTGATCTTGCTGGAGCCACTGTCCAAATGCTTCCACAGTTACCAGCTCTCATCCAGTGCAATGACATGACTGTCAACATACCTGTTAGTGTGCAGAGTGAAGTACCTGAGAGAGTCATGTTGGGGAATGAAGTGAACACTCTTGGAGTTGTATTAAGCACCCCCAGGCCTCCCAGCAAAAAGAAAAAGGAGCTGACAAGGAAGACCAGAGAGAGTACATTAAGAGGCTTTCTAGGGGAAATTATAGAAGAAACTATAACCCCCAGTCCACAGGACTTACTGACTGCAATTTCTAAGAAAAAGGAGGAAAAGGGGAAACCTAAAACATCAAGGAAGAAGCCAGCCAGCACTCCTGTGCTACCTAGAAGGACATCCCAGAGAAGACTGTCAAAAGTCACACCTGTGACTCATCCACCAGCTGAGGCTGAGTGTGAGGAACCACCTAGTGTGGTCGAATCAGCTGCTGAGGAATCAAAGCTGGAAGAGGACCTTGCTCCTGTTGGAGATCTGGATCCTGCAGACCATCGTGAGCTGCAGTCTTTACTGGCAGAATGTGGACCCTGTAGGGCAGACTTCAGCAGAGGTCAAAGGGAGTGATCTTCTCTCGAAGGTCTTCGCCAACAAGCAGATTCCCAGCTGGAAGGGCAAGGGCCAGGGAAGCATAGGTTGTACTGGGAAGATGGCCTCTTCTACAGTGAACCTGCTGAGTCTATTCCAGGGGACTACAGAAGACTTGTAGTGCCTCTAGAGAGCAGACAACAGTTCCTACATTTAGCCCATGAGATTCCTTTGGCTGGTCACTTCAGTTTCAAGAAGACTAAGGAAAGGCGTTCTCTTTATTTCTACTGGCCTAAATTGGGGTCTGATGTAGATAGATTCTGTAGGAGCTCTCACACTTGTCAGACATCTGGCAAGAGTGCAGCCAGAATGTGGCACACTTAGTGCCTCTCCCAGTGGTGGGAGTACCTTTTGAGAGGGTAGGAATCGACAATTTTGTTCCGTTAGACCCTCCAACTTCTTCAGGCAACAGGTTTATCCTGGTTGTAGTAGACCATGCTACTAGATATCCTGAAGCAATACCTATGAGACTGCTACAGCTCAGGCTGTTGCTAAGGCCCTACTTGGTATTTTTACCAGGATATGTTTACCTAAGGAAGTCATCTCTGACAGGGGGTTCAATGTTATGTCCCACTACATGCAGGCCATGTGGAAAAACTGTGGCGTGACTTACAAGTACTCATCTGCCTACCATCCACAGACAAATGGATTGGTAGAGAGGTTTAACCGTACAATAAAGAGCATGATAGGTGCTTTAGAAGAACCCCTTAGAGGAAAGTGAGACCTTCTACTGCCATGCCTTCTATTTGCTTATAGAGAAGTCCCTCAGGAGGAACTTGGTTTAGTCCCTTTGAGCTTCTTTATGGCCATCCAGTTAGAGGTCCTTTGGCCCTAATTAAGGAGGGGTTGGAGAGTGCTCCTTCCCCCAAGCCAGTGAGAGTCACTGACTATGTGATAGGTCTCCTGAGGAGAATGTCCCACATGATGGCAGAAGCATCAGATAACCTAAAAGCAGGTCATGCTCTGGTGAAGCATTGGCATGAGCAAGAGGCCAACATGGTTGAGTTTACTCAAGACCAGCAATGTTTAGTTATGGTACCTACAAGGCAGAGGGCATTACAGGACAAATTGATAGGACATTTCAAGGTTGTGGGCAAACTTGGAGAGGTCAACTATCTGGTGGACTTAGGCAATCCTAAGGAAGCTCCCAGAGTCTTTCACACCAACCGTCTTAAAGCTTATGTCTCAAGACCAGAAGTGGGAGCTTTGCTTCTAGCTTGAGCTCAAGAGGAGGAGGAGAGTGAACCTCTACCTTACCTACTCAGAGGACAGCATTTAGATGAGAAGATAGAAGGAGTCAATCTCTCTTCTAATCTGACACTGGAACAACAGGAGGAGTGCAAGTTTCTGTTAAATCAGTTTGCCTCCTTGTTTTCACTATCACCAGGCATGACCCCTTGGGGCCAGCATGATTTTCTCACTGGTGACAGTTTATCTGTTAAAAGCAGAGGTTACAGGATGTTAGATCATGTAAAAACCCACATAAAGGAAGAGGTCAACAAGATGCTTGATCTCAGGGTAATAGAGCCATCTACCAGTCCATGGTCTAGTCCAGTTGTACTAGTACCAAAGGCAGGATCCAATTGAGTTGAGATTCTGTGTGGACTATAGAGTTCTTAATGCAGTCACAAAGACTGATGCCCATCCTTTACCAAGAACAGATGAACTGGTGGACAAACTTGGTTCAGCCAAGTACCTCAGTACATTTGATCTCACTTCAGGCTATTGGCAAATAGCACTGACAGGCCATGCCAAGGAGAAAATTGCATTCTCCACCCCGGCAGGACTCTACCAGTTTAAGGTAATGTCTTTTGGACTAAAGAATGCACCTGCAACATTCCAAAGGATGGTTAAGCAAGTCCTGAATGGGGTGGAGGACTTCTGCATGGCATACTTGGATGACATTGCAGTGTTCAGCCCTACTTGGAAAGAACATGTTAACCACTTAGGATATGTTTTGCAGGCTCTTGAGCAAGCCCATCTGACCATAAAGTTGAGTAAGTGTCAAATTGGTCAGAGGAAAGTGGTCTACCTTGGACATGAGGTAGGAGGAGGTGAAATCAGGCCATTGCCTAGCAAGGTACAAGCTGTACAAAACTGGGCCACCCCTACTACTCAAACCCAACCGAGAGCCTTCCTAGGCCTTATTGGTTACTATAGGAATGTCATAGAGAACTATGGGACCATAGCTTCTCCCTTGAATGTGATCTCCTCACCCACATTTCCCAAAAAGGTCAGGTGGAATGAGCAGTGCACTGAAGCATTTGAAGGACTTAAGAAAGCCCTTTGTCAAGCTCCAGTCTTAAGAGCTCCTGACTACAACCACACCTTCATTGTGCAAACAGATACTTCCAATACAGAGATAGGTGCAGTTCTGAGACAGCTGGATGGGAAAGGTAGGTAGCACCCCATATGCTTCATCAGCAGGAAGCTGAAGGAACCTGAAACAAGGTGGGAAACCATTGAAAGATAATGTTTTGCTATTGTGTGGTCACTGAAGAAGTTTAGACCATACTAGTATGGATCTACTTTTGTGATTCAGACTGACCACCGACCCTTGAGATGGTTGATGCAAATGAAAGGGGAAACCCCTAAACCACTGAGATGGTCAATCAGCCTGCAAGGGTTTGATTTTTCCATTGAACACAGGTCTGGGTGCCACCACCAAAATGCTGATGATCTCTCCAGGATGTTTGACCTACTGGAGTAAGGAGATTCATCCAGGAGTGGATTAAATCCTCCTGTCCCTTAGTCTGGGGGGGGACGAGTGTTAGGGAGAATTTTCAGAAATGTGCCAATTTCTCTTACCCTTTGAGAGCCCCAGCAACTTTGCTGGTTTTGTAGGATTTTAATTTTTACCTGGAAAGAGTGTGAGCCTTTTTTTCCCACTCTTTCGTGTATTTTGATGTGTGTTTTAATTTGTGTTCTTTGGATATGGAGTTTTAGACACTCCATGGGCATCATCTTTCTCTTGTGTGTCACACAGCACCTTCAGTGCAGTGGCACAGGGATGTCTTTCAGACTTCCCAAGGTTTAAACACCTTCTCTGGGACTGACTACTGTCTCTCAGAGCATCTAAAGTTAAATTGACTTTGCTAGTCTTTTTAAATTCATAGACCCGGCACACACTATCTTCCTATAGAGTGGCTGAGGGGTTGCCTAGCATCCCCTGTGTCTAAACACTCATGTAACAGTCAAATGTTACCCTTTCCTCTTGAAATGGCTGGTGGCCATGGTTTTAGAACAAACTACCATGATTTTTCCTGACCGTGAACACCGGTAGCTAAAAATCGGGTCAGCCATGTTTTTCAATATGGTGCCCAAGACCCCTCTGTAAAAACAGACTCTGGTCATCTTTTTTTGCCGTTTCTTTTAGGAAAGGTCCTTGTCTCTGTATGCCAAACCAGGTTTGGTCCCTTTGTTCGATGGCCTTTGGCAGGCTTCAGTGCTGAAGCCCTCCTCTGGCGCCTGTGTGTCTGGGGTGGACAGGATGTGAGGGAGGTGCCCGAAACTCACTGTGCTTAGTCTTCTAGGAGACCTGAATGCACTCTGGCATGATTGGCTGGCTGACTATCCGGCAAGGACAGCCACCCTGCTGGGTGAGTGACAGCTAGGCTGGAATGAATGGGAGAAAACTGTTTAAAATCAGGTCTCTGGGACTTGGAAGGCAGAGACAACCACTGGAATGAAAGAACCGAAGACGAGCATGAGGAAGACGACTGCTGCAACTCCTGGACTGTTGCTTTGCCCGGTGAAGCCCTGCTGCAGGTTCAAATTGCCTGAAACGCCTTCGAAAGAGAAGCCCCTTCAAGGACGACTTCTTCCCTTGAGCTGGTGGGAACAATCAATTTGCATGCCACCTGGACACCATCTCCATACTAGTCAAATTTTCTTCAGAGTGCTGTTGAAAACCGGATAGCCAGTGAGAAGGATACCAGTTTGTGGACTTTAAGGCGCTCACACCTTAAAACCGATGTTTAGCCAAGCTTGTGGCTTCTTCCGTGGGCAGTGCAGGAACCTCCCAATGTCCTCCTTCTTGTCCCCACGACTGAAGCTCAGGAACAGCGAGATCTGCAGGAACTGCCAGGAACAACTACCTCAGCTACAGCCTTTCTTAATCCACAAGGTACTGTGCAAACGCTGTGTGGAAATCCTTTCTGCCGGTGTGAAAGTTTGTGAAACTTTCCCAACTTTGGAGTCTTGTTTGCTCCTAATCCGACATATAACTCTTTTTCTGTCAAACTACTTCTAAGAACATTGGCAAAGACTTAACTGTTTACTACCAGAACTGTGCTATCCGATCCAAGACACTGAACCATTGACTTTGGCCCAGGCCTATTGAATTCAATTGCCTCTTGTAGTGAACTGAAACTATTTGCCCTGCATCTGAAAGTAATTTCGTTTTGTTTCATATAACCTTTGTCTTTCTACCCCTTTTGAAAGTTACTGAAGTGCCATTTTGCTCCCACTTCAGGTGAGTCTAACTTGTTCAGAAACTTATTGGTTGTGTACTGTAGTGTATTGTAGTGTGATATCGAGCTGCTTCTTGCTAGTGGAATGTTTTCTAACTAAATGTGTAAATAAATGTATATTCTTTTAACAAGAAACCTTGAGTAAGTGTTTGTTTGAACTACTGTGATTGCAAGTCCTGTGTGTAACATCTTGTACTGCACATCCCTCTTGAGATAAGTCTGGCTGCTCAGCCACTGCTACCACATTACTGTGTAGCACAGGCTTGTACCAAAGGTGAGATTGTGCTTACACCTGTAGTCTTAATTGTGTGTAGTCTTCCCAAAGTGTACTGCCTGTATTTCTGCCTACCAATCTCCCCGGCATGCTGTTTAGGATGTTTGTTTGCATGTGTTAGGTAATGAGTGCCCATAGTACGGGATGCCGTGTGAGGGCGCTGCTTTCCCTGCGCTACTCTAAATTCATTAATTCAGTTATGAACCCTCACAATGGTACGTGTTATGCCAACCTCTGAAGCCTGAAAAGTAGATCCACACAAGCTTGAGATGTGGCCAAATTTGCACCGGACCTGCAGATGAACTGGCCTCCTGTTCAGAGGCACCAGTTTAATTGTATCCACTACAGAGTGTAATTTGCTTTCTGACTTTAAGAACATTCAGGCATGTAATTGCTATTTATACTATAGCTATTATGATAGCTCAGTGGGTTGAGCGTTCACTGCTGCGATGTGTGTCTGATCTGCAGGTTGCTGGTTTGGATCCCAGCAAGGCCAACTCAGCCTTTCATTCTTCTGATGTTGATACATGAGTACACACTGAGGTTGAGTGATATTAGAGCACTTCAGCATAAGTGGTATATGATAACTCATCATTATAATTTTGCATTGGACATCTTCTTGCATTCACAGTAATTTGGTAACATGGGCCTATACACACTGGTATTAATGATACATATGGTGATCCATTCTTGTATGAAATACATATCATATTACAGTGATAAAGTAACCATATGTCTCCTAGTGTATTTAGGAACAATGCTATGTGATCCCAGTTCCTGTTTTGTGAAAGGGGTGAAAGGTCATGTGTCATCGCTTCCTTTGATGTCACTTCGGGTTGGGGCCAAATGACATCACTTCCTGTGATGTCAACATAGGTCAAGGGTCGTGTGCTGTCACTTCCTCTACCCCAGGCATTTTGGTGAAATTACATCCCTGCATAACACCACTGCAAATGCTTATTGTTTCCTAAAGAACATGCATAACCACATTTGTGAACATCATTACTGCCTATCGTACATTTTATGGAAAACAAAAGACACGTTTGTGGAAGTAAATTCACGCATAATGTGCATGATGTAGACCGCAGTAGAAGTCCAGGTATTCACGCAACAAATGAGAGCCTGAGTTTATCCTGCCACAGCCCTCTTGGTGACTATCCCTGAGAGTGCTGTATTTCTTTTTTGGATATGACTTTTACAGAGAGGACTAGGTTAATTGAGGTGGAGTTGTTTTACCTCATATACTATTTGCCATTTAACATGGTCAGAGCTCTGGAGTGGGATGGAAGAGAATACCCTATTGGTTTAAGAAAGGCTATGTGGGAGAAGGTGGCCAAAAAAAGTGGAGTGCACACAAGCCCTCCGTGTATAATCAACGATTAGGAGTGGAGCACCGTGTGGAGTGCTGCAGAGAGGGCAGTTGACGACACCTTTGAGCGACATCTTTGTTAGTTTCCAGTGTTTCGTGCAGGGAGGATTTTCTGATGTGCACACAAGCCCTCAGTTTATATTCAACGATCGGGCGTGGAGCACTGTACCGAGTGCTGCAGAGAGTGCAGTTGGTGGCACCTTTGTACACAAGCCCTCAGATTAGGCACAGAGCTACATGCAGAGTACTACAGAGACTGCAGTTGGTGGCAGTTTGTGGCACAAGTGAATACAAGTGAGGTGAGAATTAATTTGATTTCTTACATACCTCCCTCCATAAACACATGGAGAAACGTGCATATAACCTTCACAGTCACTCCAATCAAGCCAACCATTCTGACTTAATGATGACCAGCTGAAGCTCACACAATACCCTCACCTCTGTCCGGTCACTGCAGACACGGCGGCACCCTGCTTCTTACCCCCGCCTACACGGACTGAGATCGTTGTTTTGTTCTCCCTTGTTCCCCTCCCTTTGCTGCGTCGTGGTCTGAAACACTTGTGTATGAGCGTGATACAAATAAAATATCAATATCAATAATAATACACAGTCGGATAAAGTCTTGAGCCCTGCCACAATGGACCTGAAGAACTCGAAGCACCCATACAAAGGTGGCAGTCGCCCCAAAAGCACTACCTCCTGGGGGTGAGTGCATTCTGCATCTCATAGCAGGGAGTGGCATTCCCGCGACTAATCCCCTGGGCAAGCTTACAGATGTACCCACCCCACCCCCCCACTCCCCACACGTTCACAAACACTGCAGCTTACTGTTATAAACGAACAGATTAGGTCCAGGAACTCCAATTTACCTGCAGATGTGTTACAAACTTCTTGTTTCTCTTCAGTACCCTTGACCAAAAGTATCATTGTGGAGTCCACAGTGAACATGTCCTTGATCGTTGTTAGGACTACTGAAGGAGACCTGGACAAGGTTACTGAGGAAGTTGGTTCCAGAAGGCCCGTTCCAGATCGCATACTTGATAGAAATCAGGCTCATGGCGGTAAAAAGACCCATCACAGCAAAAATAAAGTGTCGTTTAACTCGGCCACACCAGCCAGGAAAATGACAGACTTTTACCTACTTAAACAGACCAGCACCGTTCAGCAAAAAACGAAATGCCCTGTTAACGAGAAAGCTACTGAAGAGCTTGAACCTTCTGTGTATCCCAACTTTAGGGTTAGAGTTAGGGATAGGGTTAGGGGTTAGGGTTGGGGCTAGGGTTAGATTTAGGGTTAGATTAGGGTTACGGTTAGGGGTTAGGGTTAGATTAGGGTTAGGGTTAGGGTTAAGGGGGGTGTTTGTGGTCTGTGGAGGTGTTAGGGGGGAAACCTCCCCCAAAAGACAAAATCAACATTAAACCGTTACAAGGAGCTGGCCAGTTCCGATATTTCAGCACTGGACAGCTCCATGTAACTTTTTAACGTAGAAAAACAAGCATCGAAATGCTATCTTTTTGATTTAAAAGTACATATCCATTCGATGGAAAATTTTCAATGGATATTTGCTTTTAATGTAAAACATACAATTTCAATGCTTTTATTTTGGATGCTTTTTTTTCGATTGCATTGCATTGTCTTGTCAATGTTTTTTTTTCCGATGGAGATACCATAAATCAAGCAGAGCTACCATAAATCAGTCAATCTCTTCAGACGTTGTCCCCCTCTTTTCTCACCGGACATCGGTTAAGTCCTAATGACATAGCCTTGGATACGTCTACTGATATCTGTATTTCACAGGAATCCCCTCTTCTACACCACACTTTAAGAGAAGCTAATGATCAAATAACACTATCCTCTCCCTCCATCTCTGCTATGAACATGGTCCACTGTTCACTAGTACAATTGTATGACACTATTCACATGGAAGTGAAAGCCCACGCTCTCATGCTTAGTGAAATAATGCTGAGATTAGAGGATACGTGATGAGCCAGTGATAGGCAGGCTAATGTTTCAAAAACCGTGGAGAATTGTCTAAACAATACATCAGTATCTGCGCAAGAAGTCACAGAATCGTTGGTCACCCCTAAAGAGGCCTAATGACAGGAGGGATGATGCGCCAGTTTCAAAGCAGTGCAAGCCATCCTTCCCGCCATGTAATAAGAAATCAAAAGAATCCAAAAATAAAAGGAGTTGAAGAGGGGAAGGCAGGATGTGCCCCTAGTCCCAAAAGGCCCCTCAACAAGGAGAGCCATGCATTTATGATTAGAAACCTCACGATGACTCAGATACATCAGACATGAAGCAAACGTGCCGTCCACACATCTCCTACACACACACACACCAAACTACACGAAGAATATGAATGCACAGTTCTATAGTTAGAGAACCGTGGGACAACACGGCCGCCGATCATACAAATTTACAGCAATTCCTTCTGCCTCAACAATGGAAAACTACCACGAAAGATACTCACCCAGCAGACCTTACAATCCCACGGTGGTACGCATCCAACCCAGACTGAATGAGGAGATTCGAGATAGAGCTGGAGACGACTACATGGACCAAATTGAATAAACACTAAGAAGCCATGCATTTATCATTAGAAACCTCACGATGATTCAGATACATCAGACATGAAGCAAACGTGCCGTCCACACATCTCCTACACACACACACACACCAAACTACACGAAGAATATGAATGCACAGTTCTATAGTTAGAGGACCGTGAGACAACACGGCCGCCGATCATACAAACTTACAGCAATTCCTTCTGCCTCAACAATGGAAAACTACCACGAAAGATACTCACCCACAGCAAACCTTACAATCCAGCGGTGGTACGGATCCTACCCAGACTGAATGAGGAGATTCGAGATAGAGCTGGAGATGACTACATGGACCAAATTGAATAAACACTAAGAAGCCATGCATTTATAATTAGAAACCTCACAATGACTCAGATACATCAGACATGAAGCAAACGTGCCGTCCACACATCTCCTACACACACACACACACACACACACACACCAACTAGACAAAGAATATGAATGCACAGTTCTATAGTTAGAGGACCGTGACATATACATACTGTCTGCATGTTTATTATTTTGTCACTAGGCCTGCTTCAGCATCGCAGTAACGCAAGATGCAAGAAGAGTTTGTGCAAAAGCTTGCTGATGCCCACATGCAAATAACCTATGGCATGACAGGAGCACTCTCGGGACCTGCCAGCCATAACTGCATTAATGCATAGAACAATTAGACTGCATATACGAACAAAGCCAGACTAGGGCTCACTAACTTCAGTAGGCCACGATCAACCCAGAGATGGAACCAAAAGCCTTGCAGGAGCCTGTACAGTAGATTGCAGCAACAACAGTGAAGCCACTGCCAAGGTCGCAATGTTGCAAGCCGCATTGCTGCTCCTGAACTATAGTAACACCGGCTGCAGCAGCAGCAAGTTCTTCACAAAATACAATATAAATTGATTATCCTAGGCTCTCAAACTGTGGTCTACAGATACGTGATCAGGCCATGTTTAGGAGCTGCCAAGAGCACAGCCTGAGAAGTGCCAACTGTCCCACGACCCAGACAAACAACTGCAACAAAATAGTTACAGTTACAGTGAAGCGCTGCGCTGGGAACCAGAGCGCACATGGCATGGCTATGGGCTACATACTGTATACTGCTGACACATAGTTACACAACATCGATACATTATTAAATAAAGTATTGTTCACAGGTGTTTGCAGCCTGAAAACGGGATTTCACAGGATATTTGGGAGAGTTCCCAGGGTGTCCCATTACTGTAACTATTTTGCAGTGACATTTTTAGGGGAATGGCTGTCTATACCACCTGACACAGGCAGGGCCAGTTACTGACCCCTTCTATATGTCTTTATAGGGGACCTACTACTCAATAACCTATCACAACTCCAGATAGGTTTTTGAGACAGTTCCCAGTGATGACGTAAATTACAACGTCACTCCACTACAAAACTGGCCTGCGAGCCAGAGTCTGGTGAGATCTGTGTGGATGCCCATCCATGTCTGTGATCCCTGTGGTGTGTTTTGTATAATAAAATGCAATTACTCTTGCCTCTTGTGTGGACCTGGAATTCTTGATCAGGACTATGGGAAGGAGTTAGGCCTTCCACGGACTCGCTTCAGCGGGCCCCCAAAGCGGCTCGACCAGACCTGGGGGTCCACCAGAACATTTTTAGGAAGCCTATATTTAACAGAAGAAGTGTCTTCCCTAGCATGAGCAAGGAGCTTTGTAAACCTTGAGAAGGAGGGTTAGGTACCGAGGGTCGAACATCTACCGTCATGCAGCATCAACAGCGACCAAAGTTCTTAGGATGAAACCTCAGTACGCAGTAAGGATGTCAGAGCTTCCGGCCATATCGTCCAGCATGTATCACCTCAACCACTCTATGAAATTGATCTCTAAGGACTTAATCACAATTGACACCCACACACAAACGGATTGGGCTGTGAACGATAAGAAGCTCTTGCTATTGGCTAGAGCTCCTGGCCACTATGGCCCTAATTTCAGCTCACATTGTGATTTTGACCACTCTTTGAAACTGGTTTTAAAGGACACAATTGCAAATGATACCCAATCACAAACGGATTGGCCGGTGAATAACAAGTAGGTTTTGCTAACGACAACTTTTTAGCAGCCAGAAAGTAAATGGTTGCGAGATGAATTAAAGGCCACCTCAGGTCTGTCTCATGTTCGATCAAAAAATAATGGCCAAACAAAACAATTATTGTTGGAGTTTGACCTTAAAGGTGAAAATGAAGTTATTCTTAACCAGTCTAACATCTTGAAATTATTGTATGAGATTCCTAAGCTTTGGTTTCTTTTGGCTAGAGACATAGACCTGGTGGATTTCATGGTTACTGGAAGAACTAACAATACTGGAAGAACTTTGCAATGCCCTTGCCTCTCACTTAGTTTCAAAAACCCAGGGTATCCTGTCCACCCTCTCCACCCACACCTCCCCTCTCCCCTCTCCATCTGTGCTTGCTGACCCTCCTTTAGCCACCCCCACCATCCTTCTCATTGTTTCCTCTTTTCTACCCTGACGAGGTCGCTAGACAAGTCCGATCTATGAAAGCCTCATTAAAACAGGTTCATCCCTGTTTTTCTAAAACCATCAAGGACCCCACTGACACCCTCGCTCCGGCCCTTGCTGATTTTTGCAACCACTCCTTTGCCTTGGGATCCTTCCCCTCCACTCTGAAGCACGCCTTTGTGCATCCTCTTCTCAAGAAACCCACAGCTGATCCTTCTTGTCCAGCTAACTATCACACAATTTCCATTACTCCCTTTCTGGGCGAACTCCTGGAAAAGTTGGCCATCTCTCAGTTTAACCTTCATTCCAATTCTGTTGGCTGTCTCCATAACCACCAGTCTGGCTTCAGAGCTGCCAGAAGCACGGAAACTGCTCTCCTGAACATCCGTGAAGATCTGCTCTCCAACCTTGACTTTAACATTCCCCCTGTCCTCATCCTCCTCGATCTCTCTTCTGCCTTCAACATGGTCAACCATACCATCCTGCTCAACCATCTACGTGAAAACCTGGGTATCACTGATCAGGCTCTGGCCTGGCTGACCTCTTTCCTCTCAGATCGACCCTCCCAGGTCCAACTTGGGTCCTTCCTTTCATCTATCTTCCTCTCTACCTGTAGTGTTCCCCAGGGGTCTAACTCCCGCCCTAGCTTTTCAACCAATACCTGGCAACTCTCGCCCACTGCATTGCCACTTTCTGCTCAAATTTCCAGTGCTACGTTGACGACACTCAACTCATTTTCAGGCTTCCCTCTGCCACCTCCTCTCCCTCTCTCATCTCTGATTGCCTAACTGCCATTCAAGATTGATGTGCCACCAATGATCTTTGTCTGAATGCCTGAAAGACGAAGATCCTCCTAATCGGCACACCTTCACCATCCTTTCCCCTCATCGCTGGCCGGCCTCCCTTGGCTCTCCTCCTACCCCCACCTGCGTGGTACCATGTGATATTTTGGCCGCAAAAATATCGCGATGCAAACATATCGCCATATTTTTGCGGCGAAAATAACACATGGACCTTGCGGGGGACACCCCCGCAACCCCTGCATCATTTTTTTGTGTGCGGGGGACACCCCAGCAACCCCCGCACCTAATATTTTCAACACCAAAAATATTGCCTATGGCCGTTCCCGATCAACATATGTAAGGCGATATTTTTGGTGGTAAAATATTACCTGATACCACCTGCGGGGCTAAGAACCTCGGGGTCATCTTTGACTCCACCCTTTCCTTCTCCACCCACATCTCTGAGGTCTCTAAAAAGTCAAATTCCCTACTGCACCTCCTCAGAGGTACTCTGCCTTTCCTCTCCTTCCCCCAGAAGCTCAACATATCCCAAGCTCTGGTTCTCTCTAGATTGGACTATTGTAACAGCCTCTTTCTAAATCTACCTGCCTCTACTCTCCGCCCTCTGCAACTAATCCAGAACAGGACTGCGAGACTTGTCCAAACCTCAAGCCCTGGGATTGTATATCTCCAGCTCTGAAATCTCTCCATTGGCTCCCAGTGGATGCAAGGATTAAATTCAAAACTCTCTGCATTGTCTACAAGGCTTTCTGGGGCCTGGGTCCAAAATACCTTCAGCTAACCCTCTGCAAATACCTCCCCACTCGAGTTCTTCGCTCCTCTACCTCCAACTCCCTCAGGGTCAGTCGTTTTTCAAAGAAACGAGCTGGGGGTAGATCTCTATCTTCGGCTGGGGCCTCTCTCTGGAACAGCCTCCTTGCCACTCTAAAACTTGAGGAGAACATCTCTGGTTCCGGAAGCACCTCAAGTCCTTCATTTTTTCTTCTGTCTTTGCTCCCCCTCTCCCCTGCTGATCTGTTCTCTCTTGGCACCGTGCACCTGGCCACCCTCTGTCCTCCGGGCCCAGGTACCTGCTCACCCTGCCATCCTCCTGCACTGCCTCCGGGCCACCCCTTGCACTGGGGTCTGTATCTCTACCCATACAGCTCCCCCCTTTTTCTTCTGCACTTATCAGACCTACCCTGTCTGCTGCCTTAAACCTAGCACTTGCAAATTGCTGGCTGCACTACCACTGTTTGTTGCCTTTATTATTTATGTGTTGTTATATATCTGTTTCTCCTCTGCTTCGCACTTTCCACTTCTCCCCCCTTCCATGCACTTTTCCCCTCCCCCTGTCCCATGCACTTGCACGTGCTCATTGTCACTGGGCCTAGTAAGATCGCTGTTTTGTTCTCCCCTGTTCCCCTCCCTTGCCTTGCCTTGTCGCGCTCTGAAACACTTGTGTACGAGCGCGGTAGAAATAAAATATCAATATCAATATCAATATGGTCATAACAATGCACTCAGGAATAGCCTTTCAACCTCAAATTACTGAAGGTGAAGCCCTAAAACAGATGGACTATGACTTATTGCCTTACTACAGCCATTTGGTGCAGAAAGGTGTTATGATTACAAATAGTAATATTTTCCCTTTCAGCCAAACAAAGTAGTATGCAGATAAACTTTGTAACCTCCACATCAAGGGCTCTGATTCACCAACTAGACACAGGATGGTACAGATATTTGGCCCTGCAGCAGATGAGAAACAGGAGATGTCAGATTGAAGTTGGCTACCAAATATTCTCTCGGCAGAAAGACCACTGTTATGCAGTGTAGGGGAGTCAGTCATTTAGCAACCGGCAAAACCTATTTGTAGTCTTTTTTTGGAATGTGAGGGGCCATTACCATTTATTTGACAATCCGGAACTTGGCACCAAATTATATTTAAATTCCATAATTCTGTTACAAGAAGTATGGTTACCCTCCCCAAAAACAATAGTTGGTTAAAAAACTTTCCAACAACGTACAACTTGCGAGAATGGGGGCAGATAATCTGGTGAGTTAATTATAGCTGTGAAATCCAGTCTAATTGGAGAAATCCTGGTAGTCAATGATACATGTTACGGTATTTTGGTGATAGAAATGAAAATCACAACTAAGTCGAAGAGAATTCTACTCCTGATCAATCTATACTGGAACCCCTCACATTCCTCAGTTGTCTCCCTTAAAGGCTAATTTGCAGAGGTTTTAGTCACTCACGTGTGAAAATTAAAGCTGTGATGTTATTTTAGCTGGTGATTTCAAATCCATCTGTGGCCCCCTCAGCGAGCTCTGCACCCTTCCTAAAGAAACCTACTGGTAAAAAAAAACATGGTACCAAATGGATATCATTAACCGATCAGTCGGGCTTGGAAATGCTGAATGTGAACATACAGGGAGATCGAAAGAAAATTGATACTTGGTCTAATGGTATTACCTGAACATGCATCGATTACTTTGTTTTATATGATTTATTTATGGAATGTAATTCCTTCAAAGTAGACAAGACAGAATTGAGGGACCACCGCATGTTGGTAGCAACCTTTGACATTACACTGAATAGTCAAATCGCCTCAACAATGAACAATCTATGGGTAAATAACAAAACTAAACGCTTTAACCTGCCTCCCGAATAATGTAAAAAGGCTTAATTTTCCAGTCAAGAGATTCCATAACAATACTGCAATTGAGACAAGGTACAATATACTCCAGGTTGAACATTTTGTGTCTTTTATTAATACTCAACTGAATCCTTTCCACCCGCATTAAGACATAGTAACCTGTCTAGAAGACATACTTATGATCTCCTGGGGGCCAAAAAGAAAAGGGAATTGAAACAAAATTTTAAACTACTCAACTCATTAAAATCTGAAGAGGCCTTTAAAAGTAAGAAGGTTTGAAACTTGCAGCAAGGCTACAATAATTGGATAAGATCCCACTAACACATTTTAGCTCAAAAGGACAGTGAGGATATGTTGAGAGCCAAATTAAAAAAGAACTCATGCAATTTTTGTTAATTGATTAGGATGCTAAATACACCTCATGTGTCAATCCGTGTGAACCCAAACCCTGCAAATACCTGGGAACAGTGCTATGCAGACCTTTACAAGACACCCAACAACCTGGAGTCCCAAGCGGTTGGAGAGGAACCATGTGTATTACACTTAGGCCCTAATGTCCCAAGCACCAGGCTCTAAAAGATTTAGCAATTTCCTGTTTCAGAAAGCACCTGATGATTGGGCAGCCATTCGATTTATGGTATTCCAGGACATGATTTCAAAATGGAGAACTCCTGATAATGGAAAATCTCTAATATTGTCCCAATTTATAAGAAAGTAAACCAAGAGTGCCCAATGACCTACAAACCAATAGCGAGACAGCTTTAACCATGGAGGCCCCTTTATGTAGACAGTATAGATATGTCCAAACTATGGCAAAAATTTAAACAATTGGTCCTCCACGCAGACCTTTTGAATATCCTTATAAATATTTAGTCCGGGACAAGATTGTGAATTAGTGTTAAACATGCCGGGGCAAACCACAAGGCAGGCGGATACTGTGAATGGTTTGAGGGAGGGCTGTGTGTTAATCCCCTGCTCGTTTAATCTTTACATCTCTGACTTGAGAGAATCACTCTCAAGTGGGACTTCGTCTCCCCAATGATAGGCACAACAAAAATCAGCTAGTTAAATTATGCAGATGACGCTCTTCTAATGGACTACACTACACCCAGATAGGCCTACAGTGACTAATAAACTCCTTTGTACAATACATCACTGAAATCCATCTTAAATTGAACGCGTCAAAGACAAAAGTGATCAGATTCACAAAATGTCTGTCCAAAAGACACAGTTATAGACGGAGTGCAGGCGACGCCGCTCTGCAAACCACCAACGAATTGACTTACTTCGGGTATTGTTTGCAATTTTCGGCCACAAAATTACTTTTATTGTCGTGTTGTGGCCAAGGTAAAAGGTTTTATATCGCAAATGAAGCAGATTTACTTATGATTCGGCCGATTGTTGGTTCAACCTTTATACTAGAAACGTTGTGCCGTCCATTATGTGTGGGACTGTGATGCATCACCTGTCTGGTTTCATGGATATTCGGATGATTGAGGGGAAACTATGGAAAGGGACTATGTCCTTACCGAATTGTATTCCCATTTCATCATTACAGCATCAGCTAGGAGTGACATGGCTCCTAAATTGGTGTTAGTGGAGAAGAATACAACTCATAGAAATGTGCTCATCCCCCAAAAAGGTACCCTTTACGAGAATCTAAATTGCCAGATGAGGACTGATAAGATAAGCTGCCCGATATGTCATTTTTAACTGAAAGTGGAAAGGATTTTGGATTCTAGCATGATAATAAAGTCACTACTGATGGGAAAGCGCCTGTGTGGGTCCTCCCACGCATTCGATAAAAAGAAAGAAGGAAAGAAGGAAAGAAGGAAAGAAAGAAAGAAAGAAAGAAAGAAAGAAAGAAAGAAAGAAAGAAAGAAAGAAAGAAAGAAAGAAAGAAAGAAAGAAAGAAAGAAAGGAAGGAACTGGGGTCAAGCTGGGGGCATCGTCATATCTTTTCTACCTACCTCTCTTATGAGGGATCCTACAGGGGGCCTCTGTGAGGGGAGCTCTGCAATCAATGAGTCTTGATTACAAACAGACCTGTGGGACGTCCCATTCTTCTTCTACTCGTCCTGCATGCCAAGCATCATTTGCTTCTTCCAACTCAGTTCTTCTCTGTAGTCGAGGTGTGGTTCGACTGTATAATGCCTTTTCTTAGCTCTGAAAAAAACAAGAAACCAAATACTTTAGCTGTGAACGTCAAATTGCTTCTTGTAGAAGGAAAGGAATTGCTGCCACCTCTCTGTGGAATGGTATATTGTCTATGGTGATGTGTAAGTTAAGGGGAGGCCACCTGTTCTCTGTGTACGCAAGTCACAAAAAACAACCTATTTTGGAGAGGTGAACTGGGTACACAAGTCTGTGCAGACTGCTATCTGTTGAATTACACAACCAGGAGAGTCATGACTGACTGTCCCTCCACTTTGACAGGGAAACCATAACTTTCACGAATGTATCCTTTGGCAAGCATCTCCAATTCCTCATCACCCTCAGAACCACATGGAAGCCTGGGTGAGACAACAATCCCCCTGCACTGCCTTGATTTCTTCTGGGGCACAGTAGCTGATATCCATAGGTTCTGGGCAGAGGCGTTGCTAGGGGTGGGCTGAGAGGGCTATAGCCCCGGGTCTTTTGGTTGTAGCCCCG
Source organism: Ambystoma mexicanum (assembly GCF_040938575.1). Lineage (NCBI taxonomy): Eukaryota > Metazoa > Chordata > Amphibia > Caudata > Ambystomatidae > Ambystoma > Ambystoma mexicanum. The sequence continues at coordinate 272,751,381 of NC_090922.1, forward strand.
GATAGAAGCTCAGGGGTTACAACCAAAAAGGCTAGCTAGCCCCATGTCCCAACAGTCTGAAAATTAGCCTAGCCCCGGATCTTTTCCAGACCTAGCAACACCCCTGGTTCTGGGTCTGCTGCACTGCCATAGGCTCCCACAGGTATAGCATTTAATATGCAGTTTCTCTGGCCCCAAGGGGCAGTGTACTGGGCTTTGGACATCGTACCCTAAAGAAGCAATGGGCTGGCTTTGGACTTGGTGCCAAAGTTTACCATCCGTGGCCAACATCCCTAGATCTGTTGTAGTTTCAAGACCATCACTAGTGATGTTGGTATCTTCAACAGCCGTTGTCTATTGTTGCGCCAACTAGAAGCCTGTAGCTAAGTAGATGGAGATTGCTAGGCACAGCTGGTAGGGTTCTCTATTTTGCAGATTGCCAGTCACAGCTGGTAGAATTCTCTATTTGGCAGTTATAGGTAGGTTTGCAAATAATTAAATACCTGCTCCATAAGAAGCTGATCTTTTGTTTCTTTCAAAATTAGACTGCCCTCCCACTCCAACAATTTGAAGCATAGTCAGTGTACCACGTGGAGTGGGGTCTCAGGTGATAATAGTACTTCCCTTAGAAGTTGGTGATGGTACTTGCAAGCTAAACGTGCCAGTATTCGATCTCACAGGATGTCTTACCAGGCCTGTCATTCTACATATGTGTTATGCTGCTTTCAAATTGCTTGCACATGGGTGCACAACATATTAGGGACACGGGGTCTTGTCCCACTTGACTGCCTCTGCAATTCTTTCAAAGATCCTAGAGAAAACCTCATGGTAATCTCCCAGTGCAAATTTGTGAAGCAGGGTCACCAGTGGGAAATGGGCCTGGATGAACTGGCTCTTTTTTATTTATTTCTTTATACATGTACAGCAGCGCACACAGCCCATGGGCATCTTGGCACTAGTTACATAGGTTAAGACAGGGAGAAAAAACAGTGCACTGGTTAGTGGAAGAGGTGCGTTTTAAGTTTCTTTCTAAATAACAGGTAGGATAGTTCAGCCAAAAGGGACGGGGGAGGTTCTTCCAGAGGCTAGATGTGCACACTGGGAAACTGGAGCCTCCTGCTCTTTTGCAGTTGAATCTTGATATCATCAGGCAGTGTTTGTAGGCCACTCAGTAAGACCTTGTGGGAGCTTGTCTTTTGAGCTTCTAGGAGAGGTAAGTCGTGCATGGTTGAATAAGCAGCGACGGGTGATGGAGAGATTCTTGAATTTGATTCTCTCTCTGACCAGGAGCCAGTGTTACCCTGATTGTATCTTGAGTGTAGTCGCCGGACAAGGGGATGAAAATGTGTGTGGTACTGCCGTATTTTGTGTATGATGTGCCAAGGGTGTCAAGGAGGCCAAATAAAGACTTTGTATAGATATTATAGAGGGTGGGAGGGACACAGGAGCCTTAGGGAACACCACAGGAGATAAGTGTGGAGGCAGCTACTGTGTTGCCTGCAAAGACTCTGGAGATTATAGCAGATAGGAAGTGAGAGATCCATTTGGCGGCATCAGGAAAGAAGTGCGTAGAGGTTGTGAGGGCATTGTTATGTGTGACTTATAGTTTGTTCAAGTTTTTTCTGAAGTGCCACAGTGTTATGAATTACAATAGTCCACCTTGAAATGGATGAGTGCTCGGGCAGCAGCGAGGCAATTTTCCATGGAGAGGAGTGGTTTACTTACAGATATCAGCTTTGTGGCATAGGCTGAGGTTGAGGCGATGTGGTTGATTTGCTGGGTCACGTTAAGGCTGGCATCCAGGTAAACATCAAAAATGTTTACTGCAGAAGCGACCAACATTTTGTGGCCATCGATGATGAATGATTTGAATGCGTTGTCTAGTTTGGTGGGGCGGACTAGTGAGCCGATGAGAAGTAGCTCTGTTTTTTTTATCATTTAAGCAGAGGCTATGCAGGGCCATCCATGTTTGAATGTTTTTTTCGTAAATGGTGTTTACACTGATTGTATCTTGAGTGTAGTCGCCGGACAAGGGAATGAAAATGCGTGTGTCACTGCCATAGTTTGTGTATGATGTGACAAGGGAGTCGAGGAGGCCAAATAAAGGCTTTGTAAAGCCCAGGAGCCTTAGGGAACACCAGGAGCCTTAGGGAACACCACAGAAGATAGGTGTGGAGGCGGCTACTGTGTTGCCTGCAGAGACTCTGGAGATTATGCCAGATAGGAAGCGAGAGATCCATTTGGCAACATCAGGAGAGAAGTATGCAGAGGTTGTGAGGTGATTCCACAGTGTTTGGTGGTCTCCAAGGTTGAAAACCTCTGAGAGGTCAAGGAGGAGAAGGAGGGAGAGCTTTCTGGCATCAATTGCATCATCCAATAGTTTCTTTAGGTCCAGAAGGGCCGTCTTAGTTTCATGTCTAGGTAGTCTTGAATTTGGAGGTAGGCCACTCTGTCATTAATTTTCAGGAGGAAGGGAACAGTAGTTATAGGATAGTAATTGATCAGAATCGTTGGGTCTAGGGATGATTTTTTGAGCAGCAGTGAGATCCAAGATTCTTTGAGGGTGGTAGGAATGGTGCAGGAAGCAAAGGACGAGTTGGTGATGGCGATGCTGGGCAGATGTCACCAGATGTCACCAGAATGGTTTAAGACCCTTAATTATGGTGGCCACGAAAGGGAATGAGATGGGTTGGAATTGGAAGAGGGGGATAGTTGTAGATGTATAAGGTTGGAGAGGCAGAGGAAAGGCTGGTATTGTGTAGGAGCACTTGATGATAATTTTGGCTTGAAGCTGAGAAATGTTCCCAGTGAAAGTGTCTTTGACATTGCCAAACCATGTGTTGTCTTTAACCACTAGAGCTGGTGTGGTCATTGGGGTTTCTATGAGCATTAGACAGTGCATTAGCAATTCTAACGTTGTAGTGAGTGGCTTTGGCTGTGTGAATACTTTGCTTGTATTTTCTTGTGATAGTGTTTGTGGTGGTAGGGTTCTCCTACCAAGCAGCTTCAGCAACCAATTTTGTGTGTGTGTAAGGCGCAGAAGTCAACAGTGAACCACATGTTGTAGTGTCTGACGTTTTTTGCTTTGCAGACTTTGGGGGGGGCTAGGGTTTCAACCGCATTCCCTAAGACTGTGTTGTAGTAATACACCAGAGGCAGCATCCCTCAGATGGTTGAGCAAGGGGAGGATGTGAGCTGCGCATGCTATGTGCAATATTAAGGATCATAGAGGGGGGGCAGTGTTTGTTGCCTGTATTATTGATTTACTCAGGATAGGGATGGAGTAAGTAATTATATGGTGGTCTGACCATAGGCAGGGGATATTTGAGTGGATAGCTGTGCTGCACCCGTGATCCAGCAGCCAGTCAAGGATACGTCCTTGGGAGTGCTTAAGGTTGAGGATGCGTTGGGCGCAGCCTAAGTCAGAGGTGGATTTAGTCAGAGCTAAGGCTTCTGTGTCGGCCAAGTCAATAAAGCAGAGGTTGATGTCCCCCAGGCTGATGAGTTGAGTAGTAGGTTAGAGGTTCGTGGCTATAGGTTAAGAGACAACGTCTTCAAAGGTTATGATTGGGCTTGGAGGGTGGCAGAGAAGGTGAATGTTGATGGTTGAATTGGGGCGAGCATTTACGTTTAGCAGAGATGGATTCACAGTTATGGAGCTGGGTTGTGCCCACTTGGCAGAGTGGGAAAATGTCCTTGTAGAAGTATGCTACTGCTTCACCTTTTCTGCCTGTTCTATTGAGGCATTGGATGGTGTAACCTGCAGGGACTGCAACAGAAAGTGCATGGCCAGCTGTTGGGGCGAACTGCGTTTCTGTAATGGATAGGATGTCAGGCTTATTCAAGGTGATGAGGTCAAGGATGTCAGGAGCATGGACCTCTAGGTATTTAGCATTTAGAAGGATACACCTAAGGGGTGGTGACCGTGTGCTGTTGGCTGCTTTGGCAGCTGCAGTGTTGTCTTGTTTACTTAGACAGGCTGTGGAGACAGGCGAGTTATGTGGAGTGGTGCGAAGTCTGAGATTTGCGTTCCGTGTTTCTGTTTTTGGAGGGAGCAAATCCGGTGTGGCCGGAGAGCAGTTATGACCTGTCAAGTTGTCAAGGCATTCTGGGAGTAGACGTGGAGCAAAGGTAATGGTGGCAGTGATGCAGGCAGGCCCAGCTGATTCAGGTGCACTTAAGGCTGAGTCTGGTTCCAATAGGACAGCGAGGTTTTGGTTGTGCTATTTGGCAGTCTTGTGTTTGGTTTTGATGGCCTATTAAAGTGAAGTGATTTGCTATCAGGAGGTTGCACCGGAAATGATTCAGGTGTGGTAGCCAGTACCTGTTTGTTGGATTGGAGGTGGGAGGAGGTGGGCTGCATCATCAGGCACAATCGTTGGTGAGGGTGTATGGCAAGATGGTATGGAGCCAAGCTCCCGTCTGCTGAGGTGGTGCTGGGATCCTCAGCACTAGGATGCACAGTAGGTGTGCAGGCAATATAAGTATGCAAGTAACATGTTGGCTAGGCTTGCAAGGTAGGGTGGCGCTGTGTTCCTCAGCACTAGGCGGCAAAGGCTTTGTGCAGGCATAGGGTAATGTTTGGGTTAAGGATACACACTGCAAATATGAGTGTGTAGGTTTTTAAACGGAGAAGGGGGAAAGAAAGTTTTGGACTTGTGCCGGCAAGGGGTGCTTTCTGGATATAAGGCGCAAATGGAGATGGCACCCATTACCGCTAGTGTCAATGTCTAGCTTTTCCATGAAGCTTTCAAAGTTGTTGGGTGATTGCTGCCCTGTTGCTTGAACAGTCACTTGATCCATACACATTTCTTTCATTAGATCAAACACCTCTGCTGGGGAAAAATCTTCACCACGGACTGTAGGCTTTGGTATCCTCTGCAGATCATTCCTGTTCAATGGATTTGGATTAATCAGGTTGGACATAATATTGTGTTTTAGGTCTGGCGGCTTGCAAGGTGGAAGTCCTGATTTCTATCTGTAGAACTTGTGGAGAGTTCTATGTTTTTATACAGACTATCTTTTGATACAATTTTGTCATATCCATTTGGTCGACCACATTCCACTGATTTTTATTGTTGGGGCTGCTCTCCTTTTTCCCCTATCTTTACCCCACGTCGCTTTATGCACCCTGCCCCCATAATCTCCTACCACACCAACACACACATACGTGTGCATGGCCACATTGAAGACTAGCAAAATATAGTCTATGTTACAATGACATACCCTTTTGGAGCTTGTCTTGGCTGCTCCTCAATCTATGGTCCTTCCGTTTCATTGGTTCCCCTCTTCGAGGCTTCTGAAAATGATGGTGTACGAACTTCCTCTCAGCTCTTCACAGGGCTGAGTTTAATGATGTCAGTTTCATCATGTGAAATCTAACTATGTTCTTCAACCCTCATTCCCCCAAACTGAAACTTAGGCGGTTGGATCGACCATGAAAGTAGGGGTGGGATCACACATTAGGAGGCCTAAGCGGACTGATCTCACATCTGGCACCACATGTCACAAAGTAGATGGGCATCAATCACTGAGCCATAGAACAATATGCAGATAATGTGTCCTTCATTAGGGAATCATTACACTTTTAGGTCAACAGATTGAAAGGGTTTGTTTTTGTATTTTATTTATTTGTAGAGCGCACCAAGCCCTGAGGCATCTGGGCGCTTTTCGTACCAGTATGTACAAAAAAAATGTTGCAATACATGGTTACAATGAAATAACATATGTTACATAAAGGTGTAGTTACAGGACATGATTATATACAATACAAGAGGTATAACAGGGTGAATTTACAGTCAATCATTAAGAAGGACAGCATATCTAATTCTCTTGTGTGGGGAGCCATGCTTTTGCCTTTTTTCTGAAGATATGTAAGTATGGTTCGGATCTTAATGTTAAGGGGAGGGAGTTCTACTTCTTAGCTGCCAGAGTTGGGAAACTACTGCCTCCAACCTTCTGGAGTTTGAATCTTGGTATCTTGAGACAGTTTGATGGTGCAGATCTGGTGGGGCGATCTGACGAGTTGCGAGTGAAGTTGTTAGTCAAGAAGCTAGGAGCTTGGTTCACAAGGCACTTGTGAGTTAAGCATATAGTTTTGAAGGCAATTCTTTGATTGACCGATAGCCATTTCAGGTTGTGTCTATATTCAGATATGTGTTGTGATCTGGAGATGTTTAGTGCTGATCTAATAGCGTTGTTTTGTATTACCTGCATCTTTTTTAAGTTATGTTGGTTGGTTCCCAAGTATGGAGCATTACAGTAATCAAGTTTTAATTGCACTAAAGCTCTGGCTAGGGTTATACAGTTAGGTGTCGTGAGGAATGGCCTACAAGCTGTGATTAATTTACAGGTGTAGGCCGTGGATGAAGCTAATGCATTGATTTGTCCAGAGAAGTTCAGTGTCGAGTCAATGTATATGCCTAAAGTTTTCACTTCCTTTGAGACCTTGATGTTGTACCATCAATGATAAAGGAATTAAATTGCTCATCAAGATTATTGAGTTTGGTTTGGGAGCCTAAGAGGAGTAGTTCCGTCTTATCGTCATTTAGACAAATTCCATGCTTAGCCATCCAAGCTTGGATAATGGTGTATATGTCATTCAGTGCATTCATGTCAGTAGTGTAGTCTCGTCAGTGGGATGAGTATTTGGGTGTCGTCGGCATAATTAGTGTAAGTGACACCCAAATAATCAAGATCATCAAACAATGGTTTTGTGAACACATTATATAAGGTAGGGGAGACGCAGGATCCTTGTGGGACTCTGCATGAGACTGGTGCTGGTTCAGCGCTGGACGAGGGTGCGAATACTCACATTGATCTATTGTTAAGGAAGGATTGGATCCAGGCGTTAGCTCTGTCTGAGAAATATGCTGCTGAGCTGAGATGGTTGCAGAGGACTTGGTGATTTACTAAGTCAAATGCAGCTGACAAGTCTAGTAGCAAGAGGAGGGCAAGTTTTCCATTGTGTTTTGAGGTCAATCAGGGCCCTTTCAGTGCCATGTTTGGGTCTGACCCCAGATTGTCTGAAGCCCAGGAGGTTATTTGCTTCTAGGTGTTCTTGGATCTGCAGGTAGGCTGCTCTATCCAAGATTTTCAGTAGAAACAGCACTGTAGTAATGGGTCTATAGTTTTTGGGGATATTAGGGTACAGGGTAATTTTTTTTTAGGAGTTGGAGGACCCAAACATCTTTTAAGTCGGGACTGAGCTAGTTTCAAAAGACGTGTTAATAAAGGACATGATGAATGGAGCCAGTTCTTTGGCTGCTCCTTTTTTTTTTTTAAACTTTGGTTTTATTGGCATTTTAAAGAATATAACAAGCAGGCAGTGTTTGTAATCCTCAGTTGTTCACGATGCACTTGCCCAGCAAACTCCCCCCCCCCACCCAACCGCCCCCCCCTTCAAACCCCCCCTCCCCCCACCCCTCGTTTTACCAACTCGAACCATGACATAGGGAGATTTGGACTTTTCTTTTGCGTCGATTACTTTGGTAGTGAGTGTGAGCGTCGGCATTCTCTGGTGGCCGACGGCCGACCGAATGTCCCCGGGCCGTGGGCGCCCATTCCGTCCATGGGGTCCCTGGTACTTTATGGTACAGTCTTTCGGCTTAGTCCCCCCGAGCCCCGCTCGGCCCCCCCTCAGGCATCAGTGCACATCCCATCCCCAGGCCTCCCTTACCCCCTGCCAATTTTCAAGGAATGACCCAGAATCATTGTTCACCATGGCCGTTAGTTTGTCCATTAAAACAAGTTTTTCAATTTCTTTAGCCAGTCAGCCTTGGACGGGGTCTCCGGGCTCTTCCATTTCTGTGCCAATGCCACTCTCCCTGCTCCTTTAATGATCGGCGCAGGGCAAATGTCACCCTGACATCTTCAAGGTTTTAGTTTCGAGATGATGCCCTCGACCTCTTTAATGGAGAGGGGGAAGAAGTTGAAAGGTTTGACGTTGTTTATGGGTGTCATGGGTGGGGTTGAATGGGAGTTGTGCCGGGAGAGGCTGACTTTTTTTGCTTCTATATTTTCTTGTAGCATTGTGATTTTCCCCAGTAGAGCATTCTGGATACTGGTGCACCAAGTAGCATCTTTAGTGCATGAGTCTGGTGGTGGGACTGGGGATTCTAACTCTTTGATAATATTAAAGAGTTCTTTTGTGCTGGATTTGGTATTTATGATGCAGTTGTTGTAGGTGTCTTATTTTGCCTGAAGGATAGACTCTTTATAATTGAGGGATGCTAGAGATAAGTTGTCTTTGTTGGTGGCTGAGTGAAGGCTCTTCCACAGAGCTTCTGTGTTTCTTTTAATCTTGCGTAGGAATCTGAGGTGTGGAGTGAACCACGAGTTCAGGTGTGCCACGGGTTTGGCTTTACGCAATTTAAGTGGAGCTATACTGTTAATGGCTTTGAGTAGGGTGTGATTGTAGATGTCTACTAAGACGGTGGGGTCAGAGTAGGTGGTGGGGGCATTGAAAATAGGCTGTAACCGAGGGAGTAGTTTCTCAGCTGTTATATTACGATTATTTCTCGTGTGTAGAGCTGGGGCTGAGATATGAGGTTTAGGTTGGTTACTTTCATTTATGGTGAATGTGATAAGGTGATTGTTCGACCATGCGCAGGGCGTGTAGTCAAGAATGTTATACATTATATCAAATTAGCACCTGGCGGTGGAGGTGTGGTGGCCTCCCAGTCAATCAGGTGGCTCGGTATGAGGTATTTAACGCATGTAAAAGCCCGCCTCCAAGCCTAATCAGTAGCAGTAGGCTGCCATGTTCCCTGCTGGGATTCAGGTACCTGCACCTTCCCCTCCTTCCTCCCACCTCCCAAAGTCCTCGAACTTCAATTCCCATATCCCCCCGTCCACCACCACCCTTGCCTCCCATAGCTTGCACCATGAAAAGGGAAATGGGACTATGTGTAGCTCCCTTCCCCCTAATCCATGACATGGCCGGCATCTTGGTTTGAAAGAAACTGTAAACATGCCATTTCTCAGCATGGAAAAAAAATGATTAGCATTCGCCTATAACATTCCAGGATGCTAATAGCAATAAACCCCGCGCTTGAGCGGCATTACTCGGTTCAGACAAAGCCCCTGGGCTCTCAGTAAGGGCTTTACTTTGCCTGGGCCTGAAACCTATGCACCGGGACATTACCGTACCAGATAATGCCCTCCCCAGTTTAGGATGGATTTATTAGTTAAATAAAAGGTCCAGATGCTTTTCCCCAAAAGGTTCTGTGCAGATTCTGCATCTGGGTGACTGATCCTGCAAATGTCTCTTTGTAACAACAGTTCCCAGTCTCCTGATAAGCCCAGGTCCTCGCCTCTTCCTTATGGCTTGTCAAAAACAAATGAAGATTCAGTCTCTGGTTGAAGTGTCTCTTACACTTCTGTTTTTATCGTCATCCTTATTGATGTTCTTGAACTTATATCACCTGGGGACCAATTCCGTTGGTGACGTTGTGCAGTACAAATACCTTTAACATTATCATTAACATCTCTGAGGCAAAGCACTTGTGGTTGCCCTGCTGTTATTGGCACAGCTTCTTGTGTGACGAAATGAAACAACAGGGGCCTATGTGACAGCATCACGGCCTAAAGGTTGGAGTGAGAGCAGGGCAAGAGTGGAGAAATTGACTTCCCAAGCTTATTCTACCTCCTTCTTTTACGAATCCAGCACAATCTCCTCAAAGCCTGACTTCCCTCTACTCTCCAATGCCAACCCACAAGCTCATGCCATGCTCTTCAGGACCACTAATATAATTAAACTCTGCATGACCATGTATAATTCAGGAAAGTTTAGTCCATTATATAATTATCACACCCACCCTCTCCCCTCCACTGGATGCCATACTAAATTAGCTCGGGTGGGGAGATTCTTTTCTCTAACTGGCCTGTTGTTTCTTCCAACTTTCATTAAGCATACAGCCAATTCCTGGCTCTGACACCTCTGTCAGCGGCCTCAGCACCACCAGTTCTCCTGAGTGCTCCTCATAAGGAACTCATACAAATACCGGGAACTCTTGAGCACATCCCAAGGCCAGCACACATCCATAACTTTTAAATGATACAAACAACACATTGCATTGTTAACTGACAATATATTTGTCTTGTCCAATATAGACACACCTTAATTGTTTTCAGGAGGTTTTTTGGTCTAAACCCATACTACTAAACATACATCTCAGCAAGCACTACCCCTCAGCTTTATGTTCTCTCTCCCTTTTTTGTCACCTAAGTATGTCTGTTTTGCACCCCATTTCCCATCTCACACTTACCCTCTCCCAATATTCTTTTTTTTACCCCACACACATTGCATGGTCCACACCCTGGGTGGGATCACAATTCACCCATATGGACAAGCTTCTGGTGTTTAAGACCACTACAGTGGTAATCCATGCAGTGCAAAATCCAAATAACATAAGATAACATACCTAAATCAGTCTATCTCTTCTTCTCAAAGTATGTATGCTCACCGTACACCTCCTCAATGCCTTTAGGTGTGCTCGCTAATTCCTCTACCACTCACATGCTCACCTGCTTTAGATTTAGAGCTTACCTCTCTCCTCTTGGTTTTCTCTTCCTGAAAACTGCATATGCTCCCTTCCTCCGCCTTACTTCCTCCAATGTTCCTTCCCTCCATCCCTTTTACCCTTGTTCTTCCTCATACAGATGCTCCCTCTCTCCTCCCCACTCTTTTACCCTCCTCCTTCCTCTCACTGATGAACCTCCTCTCATCCTCCCCACTCCTCTGCCCTCATCCTTCTTCTTACTGATGCTCCTCTTCTTCACTTCTTTCCACATCGTCCTTTTCTTGATGACATTCTTTCTGTCCTCTTCACTACTTCTGCTCTCTGTCTTCCTTTTACTGATAGTACTCCACATCTCCTGTACACTCCTGCTCTCTCTCTTAGATCCAGCTGGTGGAGTGGTTGGGACTTTAATTCTCAAACTGCATTCCCTGTGTGATTCTCTCTAGTGTAAATAATCGATCAGAGCTCTGTGCAGCGCCATCACACACCAAAATACTGACTATGCCGACAGCCCTGCATGGAACACATTGCTCCCAAATGGGTTCTCATTTGCTATGTGGCCATGATAATGTGACAGGGGGGTCCTCCAAAGCAAGTAACGACTGGAACACCAAAGTAATCCAAGATGGAGCGTACACCAAGCAAAGAAGTAATGCACTTTATTTAGGCACAGAATACAGCTTGGAAAGCAGGGTTCAAACAACCCTTTGGAACTGCTCTGAGTGAGTGAGCTATCAACGGCGCCCACAGCGGGCAAACGTTATATGCACATACAACATAATTTGCATAGACACATTTGATTTTTTAAAACACCTTACACAAGCTGATTGGTGGTAGTAAGTCAGACCCCTATATCCAGGCATACATTGTTTGATTGCCGTTGGTTCATGCCATCCTGATCGCCAATGTCCAACACCACCCATCATGACATCACAAACGTTCACATTCCACTCCACAATTACGTTTCAAAGCATTACGTAATTGTGCTGACCACTAGAACTTTATTAATCTGCCATTGGTCAGCCCCCATCCAACAAACAAAACAACCTGAACTTGGCAAAGGGGAGACATTCACATGGCATCCGACCAATGAGGTTCCCCACAGATATCAGCAAGGACACAAAACAATGTTTCACCCTAGGGACACTGAAACCTCTCCTGTTGATTGGTTTCCCATCACTCGTTGCCTCGCCTCACAGCCCTCTTCCCATGATCATCTGCCAAGGGGAGATTTGAAACTGCATACCTCACTGTTAGGAAGAATTTTCATAAATGTGCTAATTCCTCTCTACCTTAGAGATGCCCAGCTCTTTTGCTGAACTTTGGGACTTTGAACTTTTAAATCTGGTTGTTTTCTGTGTTTGTTTCTTTTGTTTATGGAGTCTAAACAACTCCATAGGCATCATCTTTTCATTTGTGTCACACAGTGCCCTCAGTGCAGTGGCACAGGGAAACCTTTGCAGGCTTTCCCAAGGTTTAAATACCTTCTCTGGCATAAACTACTATTTCCCAGAGTAAGTAAAGTGAAATTGACTTTACTAGTCATTTAAATTCCTAGACTCAGCACACCCGATCTTACAATAGAGTGCTGGAGGGGTTACTTAGTATCCCCTATGTCTAAATACTCATGTAGCAGTCAAATGCTATCCTTTCCTCTCAAAATGGCTGGTGGCAGAGGTTTTACAGCAAACTACCATGATTTTTCCCGACCGTGAACACCGCTAGCGTGAAATCGTGGGAGCCATGTTTTTCAAGATGGCGTCTGAGCCCCCTCTGTAAAAACAGGTTCTGGTCTTCTTTTTTCACCATTTCTTTGTGGAAAGGTCCTTCTAGAGTTTTGCTCTGCAAGCCAAACCAGGTTTGGTTCTTTGGTTCATTCGCCTTTGGCCTCTGGCGCCCGAGTGTCTGGGGTGGGCAGGAAGTGAGGGAGGTGCCCGAAACTCCCTGTGCTTAGTCTCCTAGGAGACCCAAATGCAATCTGTGCTGAATGGCTGGCTGACTGTCATCCAATGAGAACCACCCTGTTGGGTGAGTGACAGCTAGGCTGGAATGAATGGGAGAGAACTGAATAAAAGACGAGTCTCTTGGCTTGGAAGGCAGAGTCGACCACTGGAACGAAAGAACCAAAGACGAGCTTGAAGAGGACGACGGCTGATGCAACTCCTGAACCGTTGGTTTGCCTGGTGAAGCCCTGCTGCAGGTCCGAATCGCTAAGTTCATCTCGATAGAGAAGCCTTGCAAGAACGACTTCTCCCTTTGAGTTAGTTGCTTTATCCTATCCAAGACTTTAGCCCTTTGACTTTGGCCTAGCCTATTGAATTGAATTGACTATTCTGGTGAAGTCTAAATATCTGCACTGCCTAAGAAACAACTGTATTCTTTCTATGTTCTGATAACCTATGCCTTTGTGCTCCTCCTTCAAAGTATTCTGAATGCCTCAGAAATTTAGAGTGTACTGTACTGAAGTATATTTATGTGTGATTATATTGCCTCCTTCTTATGAATGTTTAATAACTGACAGTTAAATAAATTAATACGTATTTAACAAAGACACCTTGAGTATAAGAGTTTATTTTAACACCTGTGATTGTAGACCTCTCTGTAACATCATTACAGCTTACATTTCCTCTTGAGATAAGCCTGGCTGCTCAGCTCCGCTACCAAAAACTGTGTAGTACAGACTTATGCCAAAGATTGGTTTTGCTTACACCTGCAGTACTAGTTGTTTGTAGTGGTCCCAAAGGGTACAAACTTTGCCTAACACTCACCATAGTTGGATTTTATTTGACTGATTTTAATTCTAATTCCTTTCAAATTCCCAGTGAGCACACACGTGGCTAGTACGCTGGCTTCGAAAGCATCTGCTAGTCCCATTCCTCTGGCTATGTTTACATGGGAACTGCCAACTTGCAACATTTCTCCAGCACACTGCTGTAGCTGAGTGCTGGAGAAATTATTGTTTACCCAGGACATGAGGCCTGTGGCTGCAAAAAGACAAATGTTTTACTTACCTGAGGCCTATCCTCCGAAATGGCTGTTGTGTTGTTCACACTGTATTACACTACCTTTTCTACCCACTACACCTGCCCCTTGTCCCTATCCCCTGTGTGCCCCTCTCTCCCATGGCGCACTCTAATGGAAACAGGTGGATTGCAGAATCTCTGCAGCATTTTCGTTAAATAACGAGGGAATCGTTATTTAACGAAAATGCTGCAGAGAACACAGTTCCTATACACCAAAGTGAGCAGCTTCAACATTGCAGGATGTTGAAGCTGCTTATTGTGGTGTATAGGAAAGTGTTCATATACACCCGTGTGGTGTATATGAACACTTTCATTTAAAGCGAGCAGCTTCAACGTTGCATTCTGCAACGTTGAAGCTGCTCGCTTTGGTGTAAATGAAAGTGTTCATATACACCCGTGTGTTGTATATAAACACTTTCATATACACCAAAGCAAGCAGCTTCAACGTTGCAGCAACGTTGAAGCTGCTTGATTTGGTGTACATGAAAGTGTCCATATACAACATGGGTGCATGGACACTTCCATTTACACCAAACAAGGCATCTTGTGGCACTCCTCCAGTTTAACGGCAGCAAAAGGGTACCGTAAATGTGCGCTATTTTAGCGCACTTATTAAACTGGAGGAGTGCCATAAGAATAGGCTTCCAAAAAGCCAGTTTACGAATGTGGCGGTTGCTAGGTTGGTTTCCAACCCATCCTAGCAACCACCACATGAATTCCAAAAATGGCGCATTCCTTCCGACTTCGGAGGAATGCGCCGCCTTCAGAATAGGTCTTAAGTACCGAAAAGGTTGTTAAGCCTTTTAACGTCATTTTCGGTACTTAACTCCTACATGAGAATCGGGCCCTTGGTGCCGTTAAACTGGAGGAGTGCCACAAGAAGCCTTGTTTGGTGTAAATGGAAGTGTCCATACACCCATGTTGTATATGGACACTTTCATGTACAACAAAGCAAGCAACTTCAACGTTGCTGCAACGTTGAAGCTGCTTGCTTTGGTGTACATGAAAGTGTTCATATACAACACATGGGTGTATATGAACACTTTCATTTACACCAAAGCGAGCAGCTTCAACGTTGCATCCTGCAACGTTGAAGCTGATCGCTTTGGTGTAAATGAAAGTGTTCATATACACCGCACGAGTGTATATGAACACTTTCATTTACATCAAAGCGAGCAGCTTCAACATTGCAGGATGTAACGTTGAAGCTGCTCGGTTTAAATGAAAGTGTTCATATACACCACAAGGGTGTATATGAACACTTTCCTATACACCACAGTAAGAAGCTTCAACATCCTGCAATGTTGAAGCTGCTCACTTTGGTGTATAGGAACTGTGTTCTCTGCAGCATTTTCGTTAAATAATGATTCCCTCGTTATTTAACGAAAATGTTGCAGAGATTCTGTAATCTGCCTGTTTCCATTAGAAACAGGCGAATTACTGCGAAAGCACTGTCGTGCTTTGCAAAGACGCCCATGCCCACATGATAATAGCAGTGGTGCCTGGGCGTCAAGAAATGACGCAGTGAGTCATGCTATTTAGCACGCTCACTGCGCCAAGATGAGAATCGGGCCCTCAATCAGTGATCATCTTGAAAATCAGTAATTACTGGGGCTCTTGAAGGCCCTTGTTTGACACCCTTTTAGAACACTCTACCTCCTAGTAGCTGGGCTGCTCTTTCAAACTTCTCAATTTGGATTTCTTAATTAATCGTTTTTAGTGTCAGTGTTGGTTGCATGGATGAATGAATTAAGTATTCAACTGTGATCATTTTTTTTCACAAAGTGATTCTGACGAAATATCTAATTGTGCATGTGTTTTAACATATAAATACGAAAATAACTGCACATTCTTCAGATCTTATCTGTACACTCCTGAACCCCTCCTCTCTTAGTGCCTGAGTAAAGTAGGAGTGAGCTGATATGTCCGAGGAACTGCCCTTTCCTTTGCACTCTCTATGAGATCATCTTACTTGCTTAAGAATGTTCATTTTGTGTGAGTCACTTAGAGATAGTCATGAGGTAATCACTTACTGTAATGCACCCGCCTGGAAAAACACTTTTCATGCATACATCTGTTGTTATTACAGTTAATTGATTCTGCCCTAACCTCTGGGGCTTCCCATTCAGGCAAGAAGTAGGTGTATTGTAAATACATTCTTTGTGTCAGTGAGTGGTACCCGGAAATGTTGCTCGTGGACCAAATGCTGGGAAACCAAATTCTGGCAGGCACTTTGGCAGAAGAGGACATATCCATACAAAACATGAGTCCATGTTCATTGCATTCAATGTAGTATAGAAAACGGGTTTCATTAATGTAATATTCGGAAATTAAGGTATAGACCTGTAGCTTTCACTGTCCATGAGCTTTCTGAAGTTTTTGCGGCTGAATATGTTCTGTGTGGTTAGTTGTATTGACCCATTAATTGCATGTTTTGAATACTCACAAGGCATAGTAGGTTCGTCCTTCCTCCTTTTCCCTCCACTGCTTTTATTAGTTATTATGTTTTGTAATGTATTTCACACCCTTGTTCCTTCCCCTCGCTTTGTGGGCTTTTTGAAACCGTATTTTACTTGCTGTATAAGCGCCTAACAAGCAAACAATAAATAATATAAATATCCTGCTGAATGATGCTTCCAAGCATTTTCTCAATGTCTGAACATACATTCCTATTTTACTCTGGAAACGCCTTAACGTGTAACGCATGACACCTTGCTAAGGGATCATGCCTCCACTGTGACTCATATATTCTATTGCATTTACCCTCCTCTCTTCTGTGATTTTGATTTAGACACTTCTATATACTTATATGAATAGATATTGTTCTTATTGTCTGTAATCTATCACTCTCCTTCTCCAGCTGTGTTCTGCAGAGCTATACACAATGATAACCATGGGGAAACCTAAATGACATGTATTTGAAGCTTGAGGCAGCGTTAGTTCTCTAACAGAAAACATATGAGCGGGAACCTGGTGTCACTCCACTCTGCCATGAGGCCGAAAGTGGCCCATTTCATCTTTCTTTTGGCGTTTTCCTTCCCCTACTCTATATCATCCTTCTTTCTCTCCTCCTCTTCTATCCATTACTGGTCCTGACTCAGAATGTAGAGCAAGCAGATCGATTTAGGTGAGCAGCGACAACTGGGCCACCTGGAGAGGACATGATTAGATTATGCAATGAAATGTAGGTTAAGCTGCGCGGCCCATGATCACTTGAAATGTTTCATAATCTCTTGCAAGAACATAAAGGAGGTGCAATGAAAACCCCAGACAATGGAGCACATGTATACATAACTGGGCTCAGCAATGCCCCATTACCACCTAATGAGGATTGTTCTGCATGTACAAACAGTTGCCTTTGCATGCACTGCAGTATAGCCTGGCACCACCATAGCCCTCTGCGGACCAACATAAGCTCTTCCTCCATGTTCTTGTGAGTAAGATGGCCTCATAACAGGCTGTGTGTCCGTGCCAGTGCCAAAGTGCCCTATCGTAAATAAGTCTTTCTGGATGATATTTCTGATTTCTGAAATGTCCCTGTCTATTTACAGATGTCTGCCTGGATGGACACAATCCTTGCATTTCGATCTGCAACCTTTTTACAGAGTTTGTTGTGGCCCTAATTTGTTGTTGGATGAGTGACTCTAGCAGAGACTATAGTTGCAAAATGGACCTCATATTTCACATGCATTCCCGATGCGTTGATATGCAGGCTGGTCTTTGTGCAAAGCATGGGTGGGTGGGTGATGAGTATAAACCCAGAGAAAATAGATTCCTGAGCCACTGTTTGATATACAGTTTACAGATTAAGTTGGTGCTCTGTGACCAGTGAGCCAACACCACTGAGCTGCTCGGCTCTAGCCCACTCCCCCAACATTTTGGGCTATGTTGTCTTGACCTCGCTGACCTACAGAGCTGTGGTAAAGACAGAACTGAAAACTGACATTAAACGGCACCTGGGCTTCCCTGTTAACAAAGGCCCATCAATTACTAACCTAAAGCATTTCACTGTCATCGCCTGCATTCATATGTGTACATTTTTAGGCAATTGAAATTGTGATGTGGGGTTAGCATTTGCATGCCAGTGGAGTGATTGGAAGGGTAGAGAGGGGACCGGGGACCACTCATTCTCACAGCAGTCCTTAACTGGGTGCTTTCAGAGGTAGCAGGCAGAGTTTGCTACTTTTGACACTGAAGATTCACCAGAATAGTCTCATTGGAATGTGTAAAGAAATTAGATGTCCCAACACAATTAAGTTTGCCCCACCTCCACATTCTCTGAAGTTAGCGCCCGTGCGAACATTTGAAGGGTTAGCCCTCTCATCCCTGAAATGTAAAGCTAGATGCACCCCTGGAAGAGGCTGATGTGCGCACTTGCTATTGGCAAAGAGGTGAGGAGGGAAGCCTTTCCTGAAACTGTGGGCATTAAAGTTTTACTGTGCTTGTGCAGAATCAGAAACATGTACTTGCACAAATGCAGTGACATTTTAAAGCTGCTACTTTCAAGACTTCCATCACCCATCTCCCTCAGCAAAATCAAATGCTCACATCAGCCCCTGCCCCACGGATGTGAGCCAATTTATGACCACATTGTGTGTACTTTGACATCCGGGTGTAGGGGGCTTATGTGCACACTTTCTTTTTCTTCAGCATGTGTTATGTGGCTAGAATAGTATTTTGGTAGAGTCAGTCTAGTCACGTATAACTGTGGCATTACCTTCTATATTTCTTTTACTTTTCTAATTGGTATCTACAATAAAGAAGGCATGGCATCTGTTATTACATGGCTACACTGGCATTTTGGTGCAGCCAGTCCAATCATGAATTACTCTGGCATCACCTTATATCTACACTTTTATGGTGTACAATTTACTTTGTTTTTCTCAAGAATATTTTTCAAAAGTTGCTGTGCATGGCATATAGAAATGTACAAAGCAACTAAATGTGTATGCTGTCTTTAAATCCAATAAACATTTTTACTTGCACATATTGTGCTTTAAAATGTACCATTTGATACTTGGTCCCCGCACCTGATGGCCCTTTAGGGTAGAACAGAGGGGGTGGAACCTTCAAGTTAGCCCAGCCCATTAATGGCCCATCCCCACTTGCCCCCTTCCAAATGTAGGATTTGTTGCACCCCTGCTGCAAGCCATATCACAAGAGCAGTGACTGGGCTTCACCATAGGCCCAGAAGGGATAGGTACATGGGTAAAGCCTTAGTGCCTGGCCTGAGAGTGACCTGCACTTCCAAATTCGACCCTTCCAAAGTTGACCATTCAACTACCACTAAAATTGGATCATAATAACATTACAACAGTTGGATGCTGGAGGAGTCTAGCCGGTGGTCGAAGTGGAAAAATAAAAGCAGTGGAACCGGACATAGTTGAAAAAAGGCAGCATAGGTCCAGTATACAAAAATGCACTCTATTGTATATATCGTATATTGAGATGCATACATTAGATTCTGAACTATACACACTGTACATGAGATATATACATTCTATACTGGGAGGTATATACTGTATATTGCGATACATGCGTTACCCGTCCCTTCCCCCCAGCTCTGTGTCATACCCTTTTTCCTGATTTTGGCAAAGAGTATGCCCAACACATGTATCGCTCTCCAGATTCTCTTAGCCCAACCTGTTTCAGTGGCAAGTGGCGAAAGAAGCTTTTCAGAGCTAAAGTTGATCAAAAGTTATATTTGCTCTTCTATGATGCAAGAAAGACTTTTTGGGCTTGCAAGCATGACATTGCTCAACACGTTGATATCAAGAACCTCGTTTAACAATTGAGAAGAAGAAGAAGAGAAATTAAAGCTCGGAAAGTTAATTTCTAATGTGAATTTTCACTTGTTTTAACCCACATCTGGCAGGAAGTCACATGCATTCCTAGATATTTGTGTGATTTATATGTCTGGGTCACCAAAGCCATCATGTATCATACAAGATGGCTTTGGAGACCCAGACACATGTTTCATGGTTTGTCAACAGGTGGTCCACCACTTCGGCTCCTGTGTTTCTTGTGTTTTTGGATGGTTTTGGAGAGTCAATCACTGTTTTTCACTATTTTATGTATTTTAAATATAAGAGACATATTGCAAAGTATTGTTGAATGTATACATATCATAGTAAGTAAGTATTGGAATGCGTTTAGTATTTTGTACCAGGTAGTCCTGCTTTAGTGCTTACAGGTGTCTAGTATGCATTTATAAAATCGTTTTCCTACTTTCTCTATTGCCTATGCATAATTTACAGAAAGGATTAGATCCACATGCCTCAGTATTACATTTGTGGTTTCCATAGTATCATTGACTTGTTTATTAAAACTGTATTTATAAAAACAGAGAGGCTTTAATTTGACTTGAGAAACCTAACACTGTGAGTGGACGTGAGGGTGAGGAAAGTGCAATGGGAGCCATCCACAGCAGAAGATGTGAGCAATGTGTTAGGTGGAGGTAATGGGTTGCGACAATCGGTACCAAAATGAACGGTTAGGATCTGGAGTGGGTGGGGGAGGAGCGGGTGCCAATCTGAAAGTTTGCCTAGGGTGGCAAGATTCCTTGCACCGGCGCTGCCTGAGGATCAGAAATCACTATGGCCCTCATTACGACCCTTGCGGAAATCGAAAAACGATGGCGGAAATGCAATACCGCCATCGAATAGCGCTCGGTGCGACTATGACCCGTCGCCATTAGCGACACCGTAGTGAACGCCAACGCTAACTGCACCAAGTACGCGCGCGCCATGCCAAACCGTAAATACCACCATGGCGCAAGGGTACGCGAATTCCGACCCTAGCGGACATGTACCTAACGCCATCAAGCATGGCGGAAAGTACCATTCCGCCATGGTGAGAAGTACGGCATCGTGAATCAACCGTAAACGGCCCCACTGAGTGCCTGTACACCGCTCCCTGCCCACAAAGCACAACTCCCCGTAGGTGCAATGAAGTCACAATGCAACCAGTGAAATGTACAAGTCACCCATGCATGCCAACGAACAAAAGATTCACAAGAGGGGCCAATGGGAGCTGCAGGGCACAGATGGCACGAATACAGAAGCCATTCCAATGGACATGACCACAGTCCCCCCCCCCCGAAACGCACGCAAACACAGGCACCTGTGACCAGCAATATTCCGAAAATCACATCATTCCACCAGTCCACCTGGCTGACCGGCATCTGTTACACAAAACCCAATCCCCCGCCCCTGAGCATGACAACATTCAAACTGTCATATTGGCAGCCCCCATCCCTGACCTCACTGGGCTTCGTAGGCAAACGCGCCCAGCACAGTACCACGCAACTAAACTCCGAAGCTGGAACCCAATGCAGATCTCCTCACAATACATCGCTCCCCAAATAGGAATATGCCACATCACTCGCAAAGAAGAACGCTACACGGCCCATATCAGAATAGAAATTTAATGCACAACAAAATCACCAAGCCCATACAGCCATTAGGCCATGAACTCCAAAACACATTTCACCATTGTGGGCTGCATCCGCAAGAAATGACCAGCTACTACTTGTGTGACGCCCTGTTCCATCATGGTACACAGAGCCACATTCACGTACGAAAAGGCAACATGGAAGCGCACAGAACCGCAGGGCCGTCCCAATGGGGAGGCACTAGTCCAGCTGAAAGGCAGAAATGTTGCTCCGAGCCACTAGTACTGCGTAAGGGCATGTGGCCCATTGGTGATCGTCCCATAAGATCGTAATGCTGCTCCACTGATTAACACGAAGCAGCAGGTGTCGGGAGTAAAAGCCATCTGCAGGAGTGGCATACAGATGGCAGTGGCAAAAGGGGAGGAGATACCTGTCAACCAAAAGAAAAGAAAAAGAACAGAATGGCCATCAGAACTACATCCGAACAACTCACTTCAATGATCACACTGAATCCACAGCCATATGCATGCTAGCCCACTCCAAAGGATCATCGCCACCCCAAAACCACTTGCGACTCATAACCATCTATATCGAGGTGTAAACACCATCACAAACGAGTGTACCTGTGCATGCGTCTGTCAAAACAGAATCCATCAGATGGGAATGTTAACGTGCATGGACACAAGTGTCTGAAGGCGCGTCGAGAAAGGGAGGGCTCAACAAGGCCAGATAGACGATGGTCCCACTATGGCAGCCCTGCATCACATAGCGCAGGGGAGGCGGATAGATTCCAAGAAGCCCTGTACATGGCAAACTCTGTATCAAATCATCTGCCCATGCATCCATTCATCATTCCCTCATCCCGGTATAAAAACGCCTGAATATTTACTCACATAACATTAGAAATATCCATTGAGTCTGTGCGTTATGCAGCCTGCAAAATCCACAGTGCCCCAGCCCGTAATTCCAGTGTTGTGAAGTAACATGTATTTGGGAACGTCCGGCCTCATCGCCCACGTCGCTATTGCGCATCCCAAACTATTCATATCAATCATTGCTTCCTCGCCATGGCCCCTGTCTCAAGGACATTGAACAATAGAACGTTATATTTGCAGTCAGACCTGTGGGCATCTCCTCGCCGCGAGCTGAAAACCGAAAGCGCCGCCCTTCGAATTCCTCATTTGCAACATCACGTCGAAAAGGCATCTGTGGCCGTTTGAAATCACAAATTAATCCATCTAGTGCGGCTGTGTGTGAAAATGGCAACTGCCTTCACCCACAAATGGGACGCCCCGCCCGTCGGTGCAACTCGGTACAGTGATGCATGAGGGCCCACCGTCACTCGAGTACTACGTTCCACTGACCCTTCACAAGTCTGTTCGCGACGGCAAAGATTGTATGTGAAACAATGGGACCATAGCCGAATGTACATATCAACAAATGTTACACGGCCATCGGGTACAAATACATGATTGCAATAGCAAGATGCCATTACCGAATTGCAGCGTTGTGTGCGGGACGTGCTCGGCCAAAGGGGAGAGCAGCTTGCACAGGTGGAATGAATCACCACAGGTGGAGGCCATACAGCCTGAAAACACATAAATTGCACACCCAGTCTCCACCCACAACCACACCCACTTCGAAATGCTACCGGCAGGACTCGCGATGTTGGCCCTGGGGGACCTGATAGCACTGCAAGTACTCCAACTCCAAGAAGAAGACGAACACCAACTACAACCGGCCGCACAGAGGAGACGCAGGAGGAGGAGGAGGGCAAGGCAGGGCCAGCAAGGGGAGCTAGCACAGCCACTACCACCACGCAGGCAGCCCGCAATCCCACGCCTCCGAGCACATCCGTTCAACCTCACTGATGAGCAGATCCACACCCTCTACCGTTTGGACCGGGACACCATAGCCGCCATTGTGGACATGACACAGGCTGACCTTGTCAGCATGATAGATAGCCCAACCGTCATCCCACCCCTACTGAAGGTGGTGTCTGTACTACACTTCCTGGCCACAGGCACCTACCAGCACACAGTCGGACAGTTGCATGGCATTTCTCAGCCACTGTTCTCACGGACACTATTGCAAGTGCTCGATGCCCTCCTGCAGCACGCAGACGACTACATCTCCCTACCACGCTCGGAGCAGGAAATTACAAACACAAAAGTGGGATTCCATGCACTTGCCGGCATACCGGGTTGCATTGGTGCCATCGACTGCACCCATGTTGAATTGGTCGTCCCACATGCCATGGAGGCCCAGTACCGCAACCGAAAACAATTTCATTCCCTGAATGTACAAATGGTGTGTGACTCCAACAGGATCATTACACATTGTTGTGCCCGATTCCCTGGATCAACCCATGATTCTATGGTCTTGAGGAACTCTACAATACCACGCTACATGGAGCGACACGCAGGGAACAGATCCTGGCTACTCGGTGAGTCTCATTACATGCATGATAATGTGGGGTATGTGATTCGGCAATGACCTGGCAGGAAGGGGGGGGGGTGTGCGTACGTAGCAATGGCATTCCACATAATCCGTTTATCGTCCACATACAGGTGATGCTGGATATCCACTGAAGAGATGGCTCCTCACACCAGTCCGGAACCCACGGGACCAGCATGAGGAGGACTACAACCATGCCCACTCACGTACCCGTGTAGTCATTGAACAGGCATTCGGCCTACTGAAGACTCGTTTCCGCTGCCTCAGCAGGTCTGGCGGGGCACTCCTGTACCGCCCTGAGAAGGTTGCAAAGATGGTGATGGCATGTGTCATGCTCCACAACATGTGCGTACGTAGAAATGTGCCCATGCCCCCTGACGCAGAACTGCAAGCACCTGATGATGGTCATGATGAGGGTGGGGATGTGGCAGCACCTCAAGGAGTCTGCGAGGCACCGGAGGGCCGTGACATTCGTCAGCATCTCATTGATGCATGCTTCTAGCACTCACGCCTGATGGCTGATACATGGACACGGTACTTGTGGCACTGTGTGTGTCTGGTACATGCACAATATGGACTGTACGCCTATGATGGCCTAGTACACAATGATCATTGTCCACACATCTCATTGGTTGATCGTGCACTGTTTATGGCATATGTGATATCATATTGAACACCCTATCGACCCGCCACCCAAGTGAGCCCAACACACCCCCTCCACCCTCCTACCTCCCCCCCGAACACCAGTGTCCAAAGATGCTCATTGTCAGTGGGCTGTCGCTATTGCAAGCCCCCTCTGCGGGTATCAGGGGCACCCCTGCCTGTGGAGCGCAGGTTCCTCCCAGATCTACGTTGGGGGCTGCCCTGGACGGAACTTGCAACGGATGATGTCTCTGCCTGCTCACGTCCATGCATGTCCCTAAGTGTTTGTGAGAGCTCAGTGAGCACACGGCGCACTGCGGCAAGTTCGGCACATACGTCTGTGGACGTCGCATGCAGTTCCCCCCTCAGGCTCTCGGTGCTTCTCTCCATTTGGACTCTCAGGCTCTCGGTGCCACTCTCCATTTGGACTCTCAGGCTCTCGGTGCTAGTCTCCATTTGGACTCTCAGGCTCTCGGTGCTACTCTCCATTTGTGCCCTTAGTGTCTCTGTACTTCTCTCCATTTCTGCCCTAAGTGTCTCAGTTGATGTTTCTATGTCTGCCTTAGTGCCCCCACATTCATCGGCATGGTCCTTGAGGAGCGTGGCCAGTTGCTGCTGTTGCACGATTAACTGGTCGAGGGACTGTTGCCTCTGCTGGGCCATGGCCATTTGCGGGGGTGTCACAGAGGGGCTGTTGACCTCATGTTGCCTTGCCACAGGGCTTGTGGGGGATGGCCAGTCGTCGTCTTGTGGGTGCCCCTGCGTGGTATCCTCATGTTGTACGGGATGGGACAGACAGGGGGATTGGGACAGGTCATGGATGGATCTGACTTCGACATCCCCGTCTTCTGTGTCGGAGCATGCTGCCATCAATGGGGTGTCACCTATGGTGCTGCTGCCACCAGAGGCAGTGCCTTCTGTGGCATCCGTTGGGGGGACCTGTGGTGGTGGTGTTGTGGGCATGCTGGCTGCTGGGGTGCCTGTTGATGTTCCCTCCTCTGTGCTGCCACCTGATTTGTGCTGCTGCCGTGTCTTGATGCGTGCAGCTGAGGTGGAGGGTCTTTGGCCGTTGGTCTTGGCCCTCTTTGCAGGTGTGCTGGTAGGGGTGTCCTGATGCTCGTCGTTTGGATCGGACCCTGTGGTGGAGTAAAGGAGGGCGAGGGTTATTAATGGGCCTGTTGGTATTGGAATGGCATTGTATCACATGCATTGGGGTGGTACCTGAGGGTGATTTGGGTCGGGGCCTTGGAGGTGCTTTCATTTGTGTGTGGAGTGAGGGTGCAGTTGTTTGGCAGCCTGCAGTTAGGGTGTGCCTGCTGCACGTGTAGTGGGTGTTTTAGGGGTTTTTAATTATTTATGTATTTATTGTGAGTTTTAAAGTGCGCTATCAGGCCGATCTGTGTGGACGTTCTCCTGGACATGTGTTTCTGTTGCACTATGTGGACACATGGTACTTCACATGATTGGAAATTGTGGATTTAGCATTGTTTTATTTGGCCCACCTACCTGAATCTTCGGATGTCTGCACTCCCTTCTCCATCCCTCCGACTCCCTCTATGCTCTCCATTCCGATGGTGGAGGCACAGATTTCTCCCAGGGGGTCAACTTGATGGGTGATTCAGGACCTCCCCCGGTGGCTGTGGCAATGTTGCGGTTGGCAGAAAGTATGCTGCGGACGCGTATCCGCAGGTCGTCCCATCGCTTTCTGCATTGCTGTGGGTTGCGGGGTGCGGTCCCCACCGCACTTACACGCTGTGCCACCAGAGCCCATATGGCCTTCTTGTTCGCAAGTGCCGTCCTGGTCATTTGCGTGGAGAAGACGACGGCAGCATTCTCCTGGAGGGTCTCTGTTAGCACGGTGAGTTCCTCACGGGAGAAGTGGACCTGCCGCTTGCGGTCGCACGCTTTCTTCGCTGCTTTTCCCATTTTTCTTGGTTTCGCTAGGGTGGATGACGGGTTGGGGTGTGTCTCAGGGTAGTGTTTTCAGTGGTTGTGTGGATTTTGTGGTTTTATAGGTGTACGGCGGGATGTTTCCCGTTCCGGCCCCATGTTTTTACTTCCGTTTCCGTATATTTACGGTCACTGTACTTTCCGGTTGGCGCTCACTGCGGTGTCCGCTGTGATGGGTGGCGGTATTGCACCTAGGGCGCCGTACGGCGGCGGTGTGGGCCGTTTTGGGGTAATTTCCGCCATCGCGGACTTTGCACTTCCGCCATGGCGTGGTGCTCGTGCCCGATGGGTCGGAATGGGCCGCACTTTGCTCCATCGTGCAATGGCGGAAACGCTATTTACGCTGTGGCGGTCCGGTCAGTCACTTTCCGCCAGGGTCGTAATGAGGGCCTATGTGATTTATAATCCCTCAGTTATATAAGCATTATATTCATCATGACCTCATTTTGCTCAATCAATTTTTGGATTCTCACAATTCAAAACTGTAGGCTGTTCCACATTAAAGATATCTGGTGATGGATTATTCTGGACAGCAAATGGCCCTCTTGCAGCACTTTGTTTGGTATTTGATTTTTACTTCCAAAAGCCAGCATGGCAAAAACTGACACTATATATCAAATGGGGCAAAGAGCATATATTTGCTCTTTGCACTACTTTATAAGTACCCGATGTGGAAAATATCACATGCAGTCCAAACTCATAATTAGGTGGTATTTTAAAGTAGTTTAAAAACAAGTGGTATCCAAAGTACATCATGTTTATACTGTATCCACAATATGCATAATGCAACATAACAGGTGCATTTGTAGGGCACACGTCAACCTTCAAAAAGGTATCCTAGCAGTAAATAAATGTAACAGAAGTTCATTGTTAAACAAATCAATGGTACTCATTTTGTTAACCTGGGACGAATTAAGAGATGAGTAGTCCTGTCGAGATTTGAACCTGTGACCACAAGGTCAAAGTCAGATCCTTTTTAGAGGATGCATCAGTTCGCTGAGCAACAGAAGCCTCACGTGTCAACAATGAATGAGATTAGACTGTCAATAATAAAAAGGAAACATAAATTGGGTGTGGGCACTGAGGGACAGATTCTCAAAAAAGTGTGCATCTGCATGAAATGCCAAATGGGGCAAAGACACGGGCACACACAAGTATTTCATGGGGTAACTATATTTACTACAAATGTACTTTTTTATATTTTATTATGCATTTGGTAATTCAACCCTTTATACATAGACATTTGAATTCAACGGATAACATAGCTCATAAAGGCATAAATATCACATGAATCCATAACATTCAGTAAATAACATCAACCATCATATTATATGACCACATAATAGTAAAAAAAGCATCAAAGTTTAAAAGCCGTAATACAAAAGGAAAATGTACAAGCAATACAAAATACATCAACATGGGTTCATCGAGGGGGGGGAGGAAGGCGATAGCTACCAAGTTATTGAAAATAAGTAAAACAATCAGATAAGCTTATCCTTGACACGGTTCCAAATGTGGCGTGCAACCGATGTAATATCCAAAGATTCGGCTCAATATAGGGCGCTCCAAAATTGGTCAGACCTGTAATCAACAAATTTCCCATAACTTTTTAGAGTAGAAATTAGTCAAAATGTTGCATATCCTGCATAAACGTTCCTCCCTAGGCTCACCAGTCCAGGCACCTATTTTGGCAATGACTGGCAACTGTTTGCCTTGCAAATATAAGATGAATCACATGACTGGGGGAGAATGGCACTTAGTAAAACAACTACAGCGTTTGTCGAGGAAATTGCCTTGATGAGTGTATTTCTCATACTTGAAGGATTAGGTTGTGGTATGGATCTGCTGAGTGTGCACTATTTACCACTCTATATGAGATTATACACATAGAAATAAATTTGTTCCAATTGTTAGAAGTCAAAAGAATAAAACACCATATTTTGTCACACGTCAGGTTAGGGATGGAGGAATGGAGTTGGGCAGTGGTAAAATGCGTGAAGACGCAATGAGATTAATGAGAAATTAGAAGAAGGGGGACACTGGTTATAACACTTGTCCCTATACTATTGAAGATTTAATATATACTAGATGAATCAATTATTAGAATTTCTCCTTGTTGGGGCGACTGCACACAAACGATTAATAAGCATGCCAGAGTCCCAGCATCCGATTACTACACATGAAATTTGAACCCATTCTGTCCAGCCCAAAGTGATCAATGTGAGTGGTTAGGTGTGCATAGGTAAGACTAGGACGAGAAAATAATCGTGTTCTCACTCCCTCATAATAATTAGTGCATTCACCATTAGTGAAGTGCTACTTATAATGTGAACTATTAAAGCCTGCTTACCACACTAATGACATTTAGGGGGTAATTCATAGAATTCAGCGCACAAGTGGCACACGTGGCTGGTGCACAGTGTGCGCGTGCGGAAGTGTTCGCCAGACACGTGCGCCAAAATCCATTTCCACGCACAGCGTATTCATGAATTTTAACATTCATAACCAGCTGTAGCGCAGAGTGGCGCAGAGACCCTGCAGCAGCGCCAGTTACGCCCCAACCCCTCCCTGTGCGCGATGAACAGCGGACAAATCCTGTACATGGCGCACAGGCCAGTGGACCAGCATACAGCCCCCCAACCACGAATGCGAGTGTGGTACGTGTATTACGGGGGTGCGCGGGGAGAATCACACGTGATAGGGCCTGTGCGAGCGGGGTATGTGTATTTCGGTGGTGCGTGGGAAGTTCTACATGCGATTGGCCCTGTGCGAACAGGGTACATGTATTTCAGGGGTGCGCGGCAAGTTCTACACGCAATTGGCCTTGTGCAAGCGGGGTATGTGTATTTCGGGGGTGCGTGGGAAGTTTCACACGCAATAGTTCTTGTGCGAGTGGGGTACGTGTATTTCGGGGGTGCACGGGAAGTTTCACATGCGATTGGCCCTGTGCGATCAGGGTACGTGTATTTCAGGGGTGTGCGGGAAGTTTCACACGCGATTGGCCCTCTGCGAGCGGCGTACGTGTATTTCGGGGGTGCGCGGGAAGTTCTATATGCGATTGGCCTTGTGCAAGCGGGGTACGTGTATTTCGGGGGTGCGGGGAAGTTTCACACACAATTGGCCTTGTGCTAGCGGGGTACATGTATTACGGGGGTGCACGGGAAGTTCTACACACGATTGGCCTTGTGCGAGCGGGGTACGTGTATTACGGGGGTGCGCGGGAAGTTCTACATGCGATTGCCCTTGTGCGAACGGGGTATGTGTATTTCGGGGGTGCGCGGGAAGTTTCAGACGCAATTGGCCCTGTGCGAGCGGGGTACGTGTATACCGAGTGCGCGGGAAGTTCTACACGCGATTGGCTTTGTGCAAGCGGGGTACGTGTATTACACGGGTGTGCGGGAAGTTTCACATGCGATTGGCCCTGTGCGAGCGGGGTACGTGTATTTCGTAGGTGCGCGGGAAGTTTTACACGTGATTGGCCTTGTGCGAGCGGAGTATGGGTATTTCGGGGTTGTGCAGGAGGTTTCACACGCGATTGGCCTTGTGCGAGCGGGGTACATGTATTCCGGGGGTGCGCAGGAAGTTTCACACGCGATTGGCTCTGTGCGAGCAGGGTTAGTGTATTTCAGGGGTGCGCGGAAGTTCTACACACGATTGGCCTTGTGCGAGCGGGGTACGTGTATTTCGGGGGTGCGGGGGAAGTTTCACACGTGATAGTTCTTGCGCGAGCGGGGTACGTGTATTTCGGGGGTGCGCGGGAAGTTTCACATGCGATTGGCCCTGTGCGAGCAAGGTACGTGTATTTCAGTGGTGCGCGGGAAGTTTCACACGCGATTGGCCCTGTGCGAGCGGAGTATGTGTATTTCGGGGGTGCACGGGAAGTCCTATATGCGATTGGCCTTGTGCAAGTGGGGTATGTGTATTTCGGGGGTGCGCGGGAAGTTTCACACACTATTGGCCTTGTGCGAGCGGGGTACGTGTATTTTCGGGGGTGCGCGGGAAGTTTCACATGCGATTGGCCCTGTGTGAGCGTGGTACGTGTATTACGGAGTGCCCCAATGAATTGCCAGTGTGTGTCCTCCCAGGTGTGTCCTCTGCCCAGGGCCTGCAGGCAGACCACAACACAGGGGAACACACTGCACCCCTGGCCATGCCCCACGGGCAGCCCACCCACCCTGTCGAAGCCCCCCAGCCAGCCCACATGTCACCACACACAAGTGAGCACTGACACATGTCCCCCAGCACCCCCACACACCCAGCATTGAGGGTCAGGCCCCAACTCATGTCCCCCAGCACCCTCATCCACCCAGCATTGCCGGGCACCTGCCAGCAGGCCCCGACTCATATCCCCCAGCACCCCCACCTCAGGTCCCCCAGCACCCCCACCCACCCAGCATTGAGGGTCAGGCCCCGACTCATGTCCCCCAGCACCCCCACCCACCCGGCATTGCGGGGCACCTGCCAGCAGGCCCCGACTCATGTCCCCCAGCACCCCCATCCACCCAGCATTGCCGGGCACCTGCCAGCAGGCCCTGACTTATGTCCCCCAGAACCCCCATCCACCCAGCATTGCCAGGCACCTGCCAGCAGGCCCCGACTCATGTCCCCCAGCACCCCCGTCCACCCAGCATTGCCGGGCACCTGCCAGCAGGCCCCGACTCATGTCCCCCAGCACCCCCACCCACCGAGCATTGCAGGGCACCTGCCAGCAGGCCCCGACTCATGTCCCCCAGCACCCCCATCCACCCACCATTGCCGGGCACCTGCCAGCAGGCCCCGACTCAGGTCCCCCAGCACCCCCACCCACCCAGCAGTGCCGGGTACCTGCCAGCAGGTCCCGACTCATGTCCCCCAGCACCCTCATCCACTCAGCATTGCCGGGCACCTGCCAGCAGACCCCGACTGATGTCCCTCAGCACCCCCACCCACCCAGCATTGACGGGCACCTGCCAGCAGGCCCCGACTGATGTCCCCCAGCACCCCCATCCACCCAGCATTGCCGGGCACCTGCCAGCAGGCCTCAAATCATGTCCCCCAGCACCCCCACCCACCCAGCATTGACGGGCACCTGCCAGCAGGCCCCGACTCAGGTCCCCCAGCACCCCCACCCACCCAGCATTGAGGGTCAGGCCTCGACTCATGTCCCCCAGCACCCCCATCCACCCAGCATTGCCGGGCACCTGCCAGCATGCCCCGACTCAAGTCCCCACTCAACATGTCATAAAGATGCACATTCATGGGCCTCATGTCCCACAAAATTCCACTGCATGCCACCCCAGTCTTCAGACACAACCAAGTTTCTCATCTACCCCACACTGAAAGGCCTATTACTTGTCACTAACCAAAAGTCAAATATGTACATCAACACATGTCCGTCACACACACACACACACTGGGTGCGAGTGATTGTGTAAACCCACATTGTGACATGCAGTGAACCAAAGAGCAAATACCACACATGGAAGTAAGAAATCAAAATGTATTGTGCAAAAAATATCAAAAAAGTTTCAAAGCATGTAAAGAATCAGAAACAAGAAAAATCCAAAGGAAATCAAAATTCAAAAATCCATTGATCCATGGTGAGGGTAAAATATGTTTTTTAAAAAATCCACTGTCCAATTATGTACAAATTTTGCAACAAGGGTCCATGAGCCCAACAAATTAAATGAAACCTATATAAAAAACCCTACCTAATTTACAACTATATACAAAAACGTGGGGCATTGTCCAAGCGTCCCAAAAGAAAAAAAAAGAGAAAGGAAACCTATCCCTAACTAACTATATACAATGGCGGCTGCCAAGTCCTGCGGCTCACTCTGTGATGTTGTGGGCCAGGGCATCATCGAACTCCATGTCCATCTCCTGGAGGTGGGCCTCTGCTCTGGCCCCGAGGTCTCGCAGGGATGCATCCATGGCCTGTTCAACTCCCTGCGAGTTGCCTCGAGGCACTCAGCCCGCCTCAACGCCCGACGCATGGAGAACTCTGCCCTGACCATGATGAGCCGCGCCTCTTCTGCCCGCCGCCGCTCCGCATCTATCCGCTGGCCCAACCGCAGCCACACGGAAGACACTCCAATTCCAGGGTCCTCGTGCCCTTTGGCCGATGCCTGCCCCTCTGATGCTGATGGTCCGAGCCATCATTGCCCCCACCTAGAGCCTGCTGCTGCTGTCCATGTGCCCTCTCCGATGATGCCTGCACATCCTCCATCTGCTGGTCTCCAGTTGTTGGGGTGTCCACCCCTGCTGGACCGCCGACTCCCGACTGTGGCAGGGATGGGTTCTCCACCACGCTGGCTGTGTTGGTCGGGCCAGGTCCACAGGGGGCCGTGGTGGAATCTGGGCTGGAGGACGGCAGGGAGAATGACTGGTGCATAGTCTCCACAGAGGAGGAGAGGTCCGCCAGAGTGCACGACACATGTAGGAACCCACCGACCATGGCCCCTCCCAACTGTGCCATGTTGCCATGCAGCTCTTCATGATGGCGTGCATACTCCCCCAGGAAGTACGCACGTCATCACGAATGACACGCGTGCGCAACGTGACACCAATCAGGACGGAGCACATACGGTCATGGAACTCCTCATCCGTAGGTAGTGGAGAGGCAGATGACGTGGGCCTCCCCCCTACCTGCAGATGGGCCTGGGACGGGGCATCCCTGCTGGTGCATGGTGGTGCAGTCACAGGGTCAGGGACAGCGACATGCACAGGCCCCTCTGCGGCGACCTGTGCTGCCTCCTGACCCTGGCCCTGGACTTCACCACTCGCACCAGTGGTACTACCCCCACCAGGCCCCGTGTGCGGCTCAGTAGCAGGATCCTCCTCCTCTGTGGCTACCACCAACCTGGATGTCTCCGCACCATCTTCCGCCATTGCAAGCCCCTGTGGAGGCTCACCCGGCCCTTCCGCTATAGCCGTAGTGGCAGACGCGGCACCAGTCTCCTCTCTCCCAGATGATGGCAGTTCCTGGGAGGGTGGCTGGGCCTTGTGTCGCCGCCCGCTGGAGTCATCCCCACCGCTTAGCTCCACAGTGCCGTCTCCGCCCTCTTCTTCACTCGACGCTGTGTAGAGGGAGACATAGAACACAAGCATCAGGGTACCGTACAATAGACCCCTAGACAGGAAGCAATAACACATGAGTGGCACTGTCAAACGTCACTTCCATCCTGTCCCTCCACAACAAATGGGTCAATGCACGCAACACACATGTAGAAACAGGCACGGTGCATGCAATCAACATCAGCATCCATGTACAAGGGCCTCTGTTAACAACAATGTTGCCTTAAAACTCACATGCATCATGGCTCATACTGATCCCATGCACACACATCACCGGAGGGTCATGCATCATGGCTCCTACACCACAGACACAGTGGACACAACGGTGACCGCACTGCATGAGTGAATCTACACATCGTCATGGACATGTGTCATGCATCCATGGAGTTTCAAAGTCATACACACACACTTCTCAGACACACAGACATGCACACCATGCATGTACATGAGAGCAGCACCCATCCCTCACCCCCATCCATGTCCAAGAACAGGTACTGGCATACATTCATGGGTGCATTTCGCATGCATCTCCCCATGTCTCATTGGAACACATGCACCATCCATGTGGTTGACGCATTACTGGTCTCACATGCATTACCATGATGTCCCGGTGCACACACATCCATACATGGCCTATGTTACACATACAGGCAAGTAGCTGACTACCAGCACACTGCAACATGCCCTGTTTCACATAGCAATGCATACCGCACGACTCCGGACGGGTCTTCCTCCGAAGGATCTGGGCGTGGAGCGCTGGGCTTATGCGTTCCAGGACCCTCATCTGGATGTTGCTCAGGTGGACCCGGCACCCCTCTGCATCCTCTGCATTCACGAGGTGCTGGGCGTTGTTGAGGGTCCTGGATCTGAAGTCCTCCCAACGCTTCCAGACGTGCATGATGTCACGGGTTGCCACCCCCTCTGCGTTGATGTCAACCACAACGTCCTCCCAGATCCTGTCCCGTCCTTCCTTGTCGGCGCGCAATGGTGTGAAGAGGGCATCATAATGCCCCAGGACATGCTCCACCAGGACACCAACATCCTTCTCACTGAAGCTAGTGGCCCTCTGCCTCTCTGGCTGGGGGTCACCAGTGGTCTCGGATGGTGTTTGCCCCAACATGGACACCCAAGGCAGGCGTGGGTGGGCAACTGGGTCCTGGGGCTGGGCTGTGGAGTGATGGTATCCTAGTCGGTAGTTTTCTGTTCCAGCAGGGGTGGACACAGCAACTGGACCCGTGCAGATGGCTGACGTGCAGGCACCAAATAGCAGGGCATGTGAGCAGCAGGCAGGCAGCAGCAGATGGCAGGTGGGAAGGTGCTCGGGGCTCTTGGGGGCAGGAAATTGGCCTTTTGGGCAGGAGTGTGGTCTTCTGTGTGTTTTCGCGTGGCCAGCTTGATACGGAGTGATTTGGCACGTGAAAAAAGTGCACGTCAGCATGTAATTCGAGGAAAGGCCCTTAGCGCATAAGTGCATCTGTGACGTAATGCGCACAGGCGTTTCCCTCAACACCGGTGCCTAGTTGATCAGCACGTGAAAAAAACCACACGTCCGTGTGTGAATGCGTGTAATTCGAGGAAAGGGCCTAAGCGCGTAAGTGACGTGACGCGCACAGGCGTTTCCCTCAGCATGGGTTAAAGGTGAGCGGGGCCAGCAGTTCGCTGTATGTGCCTTTCATGGAGACCGACGTTTGTGTTGCTACTTGGTGTTGTTTCGCGCGCCATCACAACTTCACAGTGGATAAAGGACGTATCTCTTATTTTGGCGGGGGTATTGGTTATGCGTGTTTTTAATCATCGCGCTAGTCTGACGGTGAGTCGCGCATGCTATTTTTCCCACTGCGGGTGCCCCTGTGTATCGCGTACCTGTTTTTGGCGGTCATAGTAGCCTGCGTGTCCCACGCGTATGTGTTTTTCGTGTTCCTGGGTGCCACCGCGTACTGCGGGAGGTTCATTCAACGCACGTAGGCTGCAGGGGTTGTGTGCACGGTTTTACTGCAGTTTTGGGGTGCGTGAGCATTGTGTGACCCGTCACTTCATCACCGGGTCACATACAGCCTTGCAGGTGCAGGCGTGCTGTTAACATCTTGCATCCCACCCCCTTCACCCCAATTGCCCAGGACAATTGTGGTGTACATCTCCCATTGGCACTTCTCCATCTGTGCCGGCACTACTCCATCTGTGCCATGGTTGGGAGGCCACCAAGGGTGAGGGGCGCCTCAGCTGGATGTACTCATCGTGGCGGGCGTGGTCAGGGACGTGCCTGGGGTGACCAGGGAGTAGGGGACTCCAGGGTGTCCAGGGTGGCCTCAGAGGGGGAAGAGGCAGGGGTGTGCCACTTATGCACAATGTTGTGACATGTGTTGGTGCAGTCATGCCACCACCCCCTGTGGTTCCGGGAGGTGCAGCTTCTGCGTCTGGCACTGGCGCCCATGTGACCCAGCTGTCCGTTTCATCGACTGCCACGGGCCCAAGGGTAGTGGTAGCTGCAGGTGCAGCTGTGGACACCACCACCCAGGCCCAGGGTCTGTCAGTGCAGGCTGCGTTGGCAGCTGAAGAGTCCTTGGAAGATTTCCAACAGGGCAGGAGGCAAACTGTAGGTGCACACAGGGCTGTCCTGGCCGAGACACGTGTCCCTGGGGCAGTAATGTCATCTGCTGCCCCGACCAGCCGGGAGTTGGCAAGTGCAGGGGCAGATGCAGCCAACAACACCCCGGTTGTGAGTCTACCAATAAGGACAGTTGCGGTCAATGACCCTGCCACAGCGGATGTTGCTGCGCATGGTCCATTAAAGGACACCCAGCTGCCACTGACGCAAGTCAGGCCTTTGGTCGTCCCTCCGCCTGCCACTCCCTTGGCTGAATCCACTGGTGCCACTGGCCATAATGATCAGGGCAGCATTTGCCAGCCAGGGTCTGCGCCACAATCCAAGAGGAGGAAGGTTGCACCTGCAGCACAGGCTGGGACCCCACACGCAGCCACGACCTCCTGCATGTCGAGGAAGAAGCCTTTATGCAATCAGGAACTGGACTTCCTCGTGGACTACATGCGGGACCACAGCCGTGACATGCTAGTGGGGCCTAATTGTCAGACTACGGCTGCCCACCGTGATACCCACTGGAATCAAGTTGCGGAACATGTGAGTGCATTCGGCCATGAGGTGTGAACGGCGCAAGAGTGCAAAAAGTGTTGGAATGACCTCAAACGCAGCGCTAAGGCTAAGCGTGCCTCAAATTACAGCTTGACTCTGGTGACTGGCACTGGGCCTGCACCTGAGGAGGAAGACCTCACTTCGCACGAGTCACTCGTTGCAGAGTTCATACCACCTTAATCGGTCGAAGGATTGGGAGAGATGCCAGACTTTGATGCCCAGTCAAGTGAGTGTTGCTGTGTGTTTGTTGAGGACATGTGTGTTTTACTTGTGTGATGTGTTGTGCATGACTGCCACTACATGTCATGTGTACATGGTCCTGATGTGCAAGTAATGCAATGCTTCACTAATGCATGGCTGCTCTACAGGATGGTGGACATGTGGAGCAGACGGGACTGTCCTCATCACCACTATTGCACCCTACTCACATGCTGGTCACCAGGATGCCCCTCCGGTCCATGTTCCAGCTCACTGGCCCCTCTGCATGTAGCCTGGGGGGACCTTCCTCTCAGCCCTGGGACTATGTTGTAGCATGACTGACGTGCATGTATCCTCTGCCTGCATGCGGGTACACCACATAGGCATGCTCCCTTGCCCCTCCACCCCCCCTCTGCACCCCAATTTCATCTTTGCACTGGTCTGGATCAATTTTGCCATTAAGTACTTGCCTGTTCATGCGTCCTGTCTACATGCTAACTTCCACCAGCCAACCTGCCAGACATATGCTGAGTGGTGCATCCTTTGTACTTGATGCAGGGTGTCTCACTTGGACTGTGCAGATGTCAGATGCTCTGCAGTGACATGAGTGGCCATTCATGCTCCATGTGCAACCCATGCATGCCCCTATGTGTCCTTGACTGGATGATCATTGTAGTACGTGTCCAGGGTGACCTACATTACATGGCATTTCATCAGCCTTCCCATGGCCACTGTGGCTCAGTCCTGCGTCGCACACATGTTTAGAGTGTGACAGTCTGTGTGGGTCACAGGCCTCATACTGTTTCATGCCCAATGACTCTGTCCAACTGGTGTAGTGTCTTCTTCACACGTGGGTGTACTCCGGAGGTTTCATCACGTGTCCTGCTTACTGTCCCATCATCATCTGCTGTGTTGTCACTTGACTCAAATGATGCAATAGATGCTAGTCAACACTGTCAATACGCAGGTCTATGGTCATCCTTTTGATACCATGCAAGGCATCCCTGCAGTTGCACTTGGGGGAGGGCTGGTTTGCTTGTAGCCATGCTACCCATTGCATGCACATTGCATGTGATGCCTGAAGTTGACCTTGCACTGCCTTCATATTTTCTGATACACATCATGAAGTACTTGTACATGTAGATAGTGAGTAACGTACAAATTTGCTGCACTGCATCAACCCACTTCTGAGCGATATAACACCCTTCTACATGCCTAATTACAGAGGCAATGTCAAGTTGACCCAGCATGCATGGCAGGTTCTCTTTTTTGTGTGACATGTCTGCTTGATGTGTTTGGTGTCTGTGTGATGTCTATGTGTGTGTGTGTTGTTTGCTTCTAACATGTTTAGTGACCTTTTTTCTCTCTACTTTTCAGATGATGACGCAATGGAGCCAGAGGATGGTGTTGTCATGCCAGGCACAGGGTTGTTATCACTACAGCAACCCGGCACAAGTGGGGGTTGTGGGGTGGTAGGCCACGAAAACCCACATGTGCTACAGTCCATCTTGTCTTTGGCTGGCAATGAGTCCAGCCCTGATGACCACTCTGATGTCCATGTCGAGTTTGATGTGCATCAGGTCCATATGTCATGAGTGATTCTGATGTGGGCACTCCTCTGTCCGTGATACCTGCACTGAGGGGTCAGACAGTGTTGGAACCTCTGCCTGTGGTGGATCAGGACGCAGGGTCACCCTCCACACCAGTGACTGATGTGGCTGGGCCATCACGTCGACGGGGGCATGCAGTCGTGCAGCCGCGGGCGGTGCCAACACAACAAGGACACCCAGTCCTTGGGTCCCTCAGGTGTCAAGCCCAGCAACGCAGTGGCCGCGCGCTACCGCGGTATACTGAGTGAGAGCAAGTCATGACTGCTAATGCTGAACGCCAGGGGGCAGCAATGGAGAACATCGCTGTGAGCATGGAGCCTGTGGCCCAATCCGTGCTCCCCCCTGCTAGGCAGGTGCTTCTCCAGCAGCAGGCGGCACGGTCCACGGCCCGCTCGCTCAGGCTGGGCATGGCGGCCTCAGACAGGGCACGCCAGGCTGAAATGTTGTCTCTGCGTCAAGCAATTGCTGCTCACACAGAGGCACACATGGAGGCTCTGAGGGCTGATTATGAGTCCCTCAGATCCACTCTGGGTGTCCTCTTGATGTCCCAGAGGGCGCGGTCAGAGGAGTCGTTTGAGCAGTTTGAACGTACTGAGCTACATGCTTGCCGGGATGTGCATCAGTTGTCCAGTCAGGCATTGCAGGAAGAACTCCATGTTACACATGTTACCTTGCAAGAGGAAGCACGCGCATCACGGGAGGGTCTCCATGCAGACCTACGTGTCATCGCCACACAGAACCAGGCTCACCCATCCGGCAGACTTGCTGCCGATGAGGGGCAAGCTGCGGCTAGGCGTGGTCAGGCTCCTGTGCCACATCCTCCTTTCCAGGACGAGCCAGACTCAGACGACGAGGTATCTCCCACATAGGTCTGGCTGTGCAGGCGTTGAGCCCATGGAGGTTTTTTTTTCCTCAACACTCAACATCATCGCAAGTGGGTGTTGAGCAGCACCCTGTGCCTCCCCGCTCCTGGGTACCTCCGCCCTGGGTCGTATGTGGCCATTTTTGATTTTTCTTTTAGTTTAGTTAGTTAACTTTCAATTTGATAGTTAGTTAAATTAGGTAATGTGGGTTTTTCATAGTTAGTCTAATTAGTTAATATAGTTTAAAATTGCTTGTCTATTGTGCTTTCATGTGACAGTGTGGTGCTTTGTGGCTTTTGAAAGCATCCACTGTCTGTTCCAGCTGGTCCCTTCAAGCTTGTCTCGTGTATGTGTTTGCAGCTTGGGGTCCTGACTCACATATGCCACTGCTGCTCCCCTTATCCATGGGCTCACAAGAATGGTTCGGTGTTACAGCCTATTACACAAGGGCTTTGGTCTGTCATATCTGTGGCATGTCCGCTCCTGTACTACTTGTGGGGATGATAGGGGTGATATTGACCACAGTTCTTCCTTTGCTAGATGGGTGGTTTCATGATTCATCTGTTCATTAATTGCCATACATTGTGTAGTATGTTTCTTATCTTTGCTGTACATGTGCTTGATGCAATTCATGCTGTAGACAGTGGCTAACACACTTTGCCTGTGAAAGTCGCACTGATGGAGTGATTTCTGATGTACGTCTCTGACAGGGTCCAGTCATGACATGCCTGAGGAGACACACACAGGGAAATGTCAGGCATTAATCATGTGTTTTCTGCCCTTTCTGCACAGGGATGAGCCTCCAGACCACCTTTCCCAGCAGACATGGGCCATTGGACGTCTGGAAGATGGCCACGTTTGGTGGAGCAGACATGCCCATGTGTGCGCAGGCAGAACCACAGGGATTGCGCTCATACATCCTACAGAAGCTGACATGTTTCATGGAACTGCAGGCAAGGTGAGCAGCACAAGGGGGCCACACCGCAGCCAACCGTCCACCGGGCCAGTTGCACATGCATGCTAAGTAGCACCACTGACGGTGAGCTTGGACAGATATTGGTGTTAAAGCGCACAGTACAGCTAAGATGCATTAGTGGACTAATGGCTAGTTGATGGGAAAGTTGCAGGGGCAGTGGCACATATCCTCCGGTCCACCATGGTCCATTGAGGCAGTTGTATTAGCCATGTAGCGTTCCAAGACAGGGAAAGAAGCAGCTCACAGGGACAGACAACGTGTGCAGTGCATTTCATTTTCAGGTTGAAATTGCCACATGCACTACCTACTTTATTTAGGTTATGCTGGAACACGACTTGTACTGAAGTCGTACCTTGCTAAATGCATCTGGCTGCTTACCCAGGGAACATTGGATGTTGTGTGAATCTTGACACATTGGTCTTCCATTTGCCACGCACCCACCGGCGCCTGACATACTGCATTGACTGTGTATGAACCATCACGGGGGGAAGCTTACGTATGGGTGCGAAGCACCACACCAGATAGTTTGTTTGCACAGTATTCTGTTACTTTGGGGCATGCATGGTGGTGTGTGTGTGTTATGGGTACGCACAGATTAGTGACTCTGGCTACCTTTGCAGCATTGAACTGC
Source organism: Ambystoma mexicanum (assembly GCF_040938575.1). Taxonomy (NCBI): domain Eukaryota; kingdom Metazoa; phylum Chordata; class Amphibia; order Caudata; family Ambystomatidae; genus Ambystoma; species Ambystoma mexicanum. Next base: position 272,791,830 of record NC_090922.1, read on the forward strand.
TCATGTTACCGGAACTGAGAGTGTGCAGGCAGGAGGCCATCACTCACCCCGGAGATAAGTTTCTCTTTGACTTCAATTTGAGTGATTTGGTACTATGTGCATGATTTACACGTTTGGTCTGATAGTTTATGTGTTAATGTGATTCTTTTGTTTTTGTACATTCCCTACTTTCCCTTGTCAATCCTACTCCCCTCTCCTGCCCCTCATTCCGGTTACCCAGTATACCAATGCCTGTCCCGACTGCATATCCCTGACCCTTCTTCCCCACCAGGGTCTTAGAGGCCTGTGTGAGTTTGACCTTGAAGGCACCCAGACCACGGTGGGGGTGGTTGGTTCGTGCCACTCCTGCACCTGTACACGGGAGCTGTGACAGTACACATCAGTTTGTGGTGCATCATTCTATATTATGTACCACACATGGTACACATCCTGTTGTGAAATTGTTTTACTCTGCATTCTTGGTTGTTCCATCATTGTGCTAGTACTTGACCTTTGTGACGTACTGCTACTTCAAGTCATCTACTGGAGGCTCTTCTGGTTTGTTTTGCTGCCTGCAGGCTTTTTGCTTGGCTTCTGTGTTTGCCTGCTTTGAGTTCTCTTTGATTTTGTGTTTTTGCAAGTCAAGGTGGCCTCTGAGGGTGCTGTACACTTTTTACACGCAAGGTGGAAGATGGAGACAAAGGGGAAGTGTGATCATGTGGCCAGGTGAACTTCAAGGATGAAGGCTATATACCCCATGCGCAGTAGTTCAGTAGGTCATGGTGATATGTGAGGGAGGGGGGTATTTTGTTGTTGGACAGTTGCCTTGCCCCACAGTGTGATGGGCACCCTGACATTGTAATTGTGGTATCCTATGTACATGATGTATTCTGCTGATCAATGGTTGTTCATGTGTTGTGTTTACCTTTCAGGTGTGAGGGTATAGTTGTAGTTTGACATGCTGGGGTGTACACATGGGCAATGTTCACATGTGATGACGACACTGATGGTCACTTGATTGCACATGCATGCATTGAGTGCATGTCCCTACTGACACACACACTCGCACTATGATCCACAACATGTACAACCACCCTTCCATGTCCACATGTGCACTCAGTTTGCCTTCTGGGGCCCACTGTGTCCCTGCAGCACATGATCTATGACCATTTGTGGATCCTGTACATGCGTGATTTTTTTAAAATTTAGTTTGTCGTTTTCATGTGATGCTCAGGGTGTGCGTCACACACAATGGCAGGTCACTATGCTGTGTGCTGAACAGTGTGTTGCAGGAGATGGACACAGCACACGTATTATGCAGTGTTGATTTTGCCATGCACAATGTGCATGTGTACATGCATTCATTGTTATGTTCAAGCTACAACCTTTGTTATGTATTTGGGTATGACTTGCTTCGTGTGGGAGGTTGTTGGTCAGTAATTTCATCTGATTCCATGTCAGGCATCATTGTCTGACGCCACTTTGCATGTTTCACATGTCAATGTGTACATTATTGTTACTGTGTTGGTGTTTTGCTATTGCTTGCCATGTCTTGTTGTGGTTTTGGTGGCTTTGTGTGACATACCAGTGATTGTCATGGCCTGTTTTGCAGGTCTGTGTGATACACACCTTGCATGTGTACCTTTTGGTCACACAGGAATGGTTAGGTTTGAGTAGCTAGGGATGCACACAATGTGGCACTTCCATGGCAAAATTTTCAGGGTGGTAAGGTTGTGACAGTTGACTGTCTCTTTGTCATCATCGATTGTCACCTGGTATGTGCCAGGCCTGTGTGCACTCCGCAGGGGTAGGAGTTTAGGTGAAAAATGTGGCCACAAGCTGGGTCGGGGCTGCCTCGCCACGTGCCCTATCCCCTCCCATGGGCAGCGCCTGTGCCTGTGGTTGGAGATGTGGGGGCACCACCATGTCCACGGGTACGCCCTGCCATGTTGCAACATTGTGCAGGACACATGCTGCCACAATGATCCTGCACACTACTTGCGGTGCATAGAGTAGCTGCCCGCCAGAACGGTCAAGGGAGCGGAAGCGTGACTTGAGAACTCCGAATGTGTGCTCCACTATGGCCCTGGTTGCAATATGGGCAGCGTTGTATCTTACCTGGGGTGGTGTGGTGGGGTTCCGGATTGGCGTCATCATGTGGTTGCTCAGAGGGTAGGAACTGTCCCCTGGAGAGGTGATAATGGTTGTGATTATTGGGGTGTGTGTAATTGTCTGTGTGTGACATGCATGCATGTGCACGTGCATTTGTACTCACCTAGGAGCCATGTGTCGCCATGCTGCCCAGCCTCCAGGGCCCGGCTCAGGGCAGACATTCTTTATATGAAACTGTCATGGGTGGAGCCAGGGTAGTTTGCATAGACAGAGGTGATGATTCCCTTGGCATTGCATACCACCTGCACATTGATGGAATGCCAGTGCTTGCGGTTTCGGTAGATGTGCTCAGTGGCCCTAGGTGGACGTAGGGCCACATGGGTGTAATCTATGGCACCAAGCACTTTGGGGAAGTGTGCCACCCTGTAAAAGTCCTGGACAACGGCCTGCCTTTCTGCAGGTGTTCTGGGCATGTATATGTGCCTGCGGACTGAGGGGCGTGCAGTCATGATTGCTAACACCTGGTGTAGGCAGCGTGACTGCGTGGCCTGTGAGACCCCCCACTATGGCAGTAGTCTGCTGAAATGACCCAGTGGCCAAAAAATGCAGGACATTGCGCACCTTCTCCAAGGTGCTCAATGCTTGGGAGCAGAGGGTGGGGGATGTAAGGTTATCTTCCCACTCCCTGACCAGGTCTAGGATGAGATGATACGAGGTGGAAACCTATACCTGCCGTAGACCTGGTCTTCAGGCATCCCAAAAAGGCTAGTCCGGGGGGGGGAATGCGGGCCCTGGCTATTCTGCTCCTCCTGCGGTGTCCCACGATCAGTGCTGCTACAAATGGGGCATTCATTGTAGTGGTATGTACGTGTTTGTTGTTTGTGCGTGCTTTTATACTGTGCGCGGGGATGCTTACGGCTGCCTTCCTGTGGTGGACGTGTTGACGCCTGTGCGTGTCTTTTAGCGTGCGCTTGTTTCCCGTATTCAAATCCATGAATACTAGTTGTTCTCATGCGTATGGGCGTTCCGTGTATTTGCCTGCAGTACTTCCCCAGTTACGCCTTCTTTTTCATGCGTTGTTCCGCATTCCCTGCGTTACGCCCCGTGTCCCGCCCCCTTTTTGGTGTGTGTGCGGATGTTGTGCGCTGTCCCTGTGCGCGTCACGCATGGCGTTCGGGTTGTTGCAATGACATGTGAGCCCGTGTGCGCCATACAGGGATTTGGCGCACAACCAGTGGAAAACACATGCAGCGCCTTCCTTGAATCGCACGCGTGCGCGTGCGCGTGCGCTAGCTTTCTCACGCTTGCACCACCTTGCGCCAGCTTGCAGCACTTTTTTCAGTGCACATTTGTTCCATGAATCGCCCCTCAAAGTCCAATCCCTTGTTCTGGTTGTCGTATAATTTCCAGATCTTGTTCAACCATCAAAAGCAAAAAAGTCCTGTAGCAGCAACAGATCAGTCCACTATCCTGTAGTCAGAACTAAATGAAATAATCAAAACCCATACAGCCAAAAAAGGAAAATAACATAATGCTGCACATATCTGAATGGCATCCATTAGAAAAATCTCACCTGATTCAAGTATTACCAAAGTGGTAAATCCAAATGATCCTTCAATTTGATAGATCTGTATGGTCTGTGAAGCGGTAAATCCAAATAATCCTTTAATTTAATGGATCTTTATGGTCTGTGAAGCGCTTCCAAGCACTTCCTGCTACTCACTCGATACAGGCGTCCGTCTATAAAGTGGAAAGTGAATGACTAGGTAAGGTGACTGTGTATCAATAAAATCCAAGGCAGTAACAGATGTAGGCTGATAAATATATGCAAATGTAACCAAATCACAGAATGATAATCAAGTAATAATCTATTTTCCGAAATTCAATACGGTGAAGTATGAGAAAAAGTCCTCAAGGCCACTATAGTGTAGCAAGATCAGCAACGAATTAAGCCCCCCAATGAAGCATTCCATACTAGGTTTAATATGTCCTCTGGGCCACTAAGGTGTATCACGATCAGCAACGATAAGGCACTCCATACTAGGTATAATGACCTGTTCCAATTGTTTATTGGGATCAGTCCCCACTCAGATATATTCCTGGACAAAATGCCCGAAAATAGAGAGAACCTGATACCATGAGCAACCGTTCGTTCGCATCGCCGTAAAACAGAAGAAAAAGAAAAATGGTGCCCAATAGCATAATGACATCATGCGCAACGTCAGATGTAAACAAAATAATCCAAATACGTCACAAAGAAGAGGTGACTACATTTTGCTCAAAAACGGCTTTGTGGCGATGCAACCAATGGAGAGACGGTGAGCAAAACCAATCCAAGGACTTGACACTAATGTTGTCACTTCCTATCCCATATTTACTATTACGCTCATAGCGGAAATGTAATACTACTATATTTCACCAATAAACATATGTCCACTATTGCAATGTGGAAAAGAAACAAGGGGTAGTGGCGATCCGAATAAACAACAAAGCAGTGAACAAAAAGAGCCGCCAAACAGAGTGTTGTCAAAGTATAATTACCAATAACTGGAGGTCCTATGATAGAATAACATTTTAGAAAATAAAGAACAATCGGTGTGTGATATCATCATTGACCATGCTATGGTCCACAGATTGGCTCACACAGATAGTCGTATAAGATGAACATTTTTACTTTGGTCATTGTTGACTAGCAGAATGGTTTCACATTGAAGGATAGCATTACATGACTTCCCTATTAATGATGTCCAAACAGATGTATTAATAGGAAAAACTTCCACTTAAACAATCACAGGAAAACATGCATTAGTAGTTTTGATTAACCCAATAAATCGAATGTCTTCTTTATTACTCAACTGATGCTGTTCTTGCCAATGGATGGCCAATGGTGATTTCGGGTCAGTATTTCTTAGACTTGCCAAATGTTCCCTAATCCGAATTCTCAACTGTCTAATGGTGCTACCCACATATAGCTTTCCACACACACAAATAATAGCATATACCACATACCATGATTTGCAGTTGATAAATCCATTGATACAAATGGTTTTGCCATTCCTGTTGGTAAATGACTGACAGTTGGCATGAGCATATCTACAATGATTACAGCTCCCACATTTAAAGAAACCTGTCTTAGTGTTTAGCCAGTTCATATTGGCATGATGCCAATAAGAACTGACCCGAAATCACCATTGGCCATCCATTGGCAAGAACGACATTCGATTTATTGGGTTAATCAAAATTATTAGGGCAAAAGAGGTCGCAATGTCAAACTAAAATTATGACAATTAGAGAGCAAATTAAGCTGTTATTTGAGATGTACTCTGATTGGCCTTAATTGCGATCATGAAATGCATGTTTTCCTGTGATTGTTTAAGTGGAAGATTTTGTATTAACAAATATTTTTTGATATCATTAATTGGGAAGTCATGTAATGCTATCCCTCAATATGAAACCATTCTGCTAGTCCAAAGTGACCAAAGTAAACATTTTCAACTTACACGGCTATCTGTGTGATCCAATATGTGAACCATTCCACGGTCAATGATGATATCATACCCCGAACTCCAGTTATTGGTAATTATACTTTGACAACGCTCCGTTTGCCGGCTCTTTTTTGTTCACTGATTTGTTGTTTATTCGGATCGCCACTATCCTTTGTTTCTTTTCCACATTGCAATAGTGGATATATCTTTGCTGGTGAAATATATTAGTACTACATTTCCGCTTTGAGCGTAATACTAAATATGGGACGGGAAGTCACAACATTTGTGTGAAGTCCTTGAATTGGTTTTGCTCACTGTCTCTCCATTGGTTGCATCGCCACAATGCCGTTTTTGAGCAAAATGTAGTCACCTCTTCTTTGTGACGTATTTGGATTATTTTTTTTACATCTGACGTCACATGTAACATTGCACGTGACATCATTATGCAATTGGGCACCATTTTTCTTTTTCTTCTGTTTTACGGCGATGCGTACAAACGGTTGTTCGTGGCACCAGGTTTCTCTCTTTTTTCGGGCATTTGTCCAGGAATATATCTGTGCGGGGACTGATCCCAATACACAATTGGAACAGGTGATTATACCTAGTATGAAGTGCCTTATTGGAGAGCGGATATCGTTGCTGATCGTGCTATACCTTAGTGGCCCAGAGGACATATTAAACCTAGTATGGAATGCTTAATTGGGGGGCTTAATTCGTTGCTGATCTTGCTACACTATAGTGGCCTTGAGGACGTTTTCTCATACTTCACTGTGTTGAATTTCGGAAAATAGATTAATACTTGATTATCATTCGGTGATTTGGTTATATTTCTGTATATTTATCCGTCTACATCTGATAATGCCTTGAATTCTATCGATACAGAGTCACCTTATCTAGTAATACACTTTCCTTTCTATAGGCGGACCGCCTATATCGAGTGAGTGGCAGGAAGTGCTTGGAAGCGCTTCACAGACCATAAAGATCCATTAAATTAAAGGATTAGTTGGATTTACCACTTCACAGACCATAAAGATCTATGAAATTGAAGGATTATTTGGATTTAGCACTTTGGTCATACTTGATGCAGATGAGATTTTTCTAATGGAGAATGCCATTCAGATATGTCCAGCATTATTTTATTTGCCTTTTTTAGCTGTTTGGGTTTTGATTATTTCGTTTAATTCGGACTACAGTACAGAGGACTGATCTATTGCTGCTACAGGACTTTTTTTGCTTTTGATGGTTGAACAAGATCTGGAAATTATACGGCAACCAGAACAAGGGATTGGACCTTAAATGTCATTAGTGTGGTAAGCAGGCTTTGATAGTTCACATTATCAGTAGCACTTCACTAATGGTGAATGCACTAATAATTATGAGGGAGTGAGTACACAATTATTTTCTCGGCCTAGTCTCACTTATGCATGCCTAACCACTCACACTGATCACTTTGGGCTGGACCGAATGTGTAGTAATTGGATGCTTGGACTCTGACATGCTTATTAATAGTTTGTGTGCAGTCGCCCCAACAAGGAGAAATTCTAATAATTGATTCATGTAATATATATTAAATCTTCAATACTATAGGGACAAGGGTTATAACCAGTGTCCCCCTTCTTCTAATTTCTCATAAATCTCATTGTGTCTTCACGCATTTTACCACTTCCCAACTCCATCCCTCACATGGTATGTTTGTTCGACTTGGAACAAATTTATTTATATACATAGTCCCATATCGGAAAATAAGTTTATTATATTTTCATTTTGAATTTTTGAATCACAAATGTTCTACTATAACATATCAAGGTTGATCTTTTTTCATGATTCCCTTACATCTAATGTATACATACGACTACAGCCTTGAAAATGACGAGAGAGGTAGAAACACTTGTCGGCTGATCACTAACCGAAGAATTAAATAACTATAATTATCCGAAATTTTCCAGTGATATACAACATTTTTTTATTTTCAGTGGACTTTGTATTTCTCATACTTGGCTTTACCTGCCAGATAGGTAAGTGAATAGGTTTTCTTCCATTCCATCGTCCTTTTCTCATGGCAAGAGAGGTGGAAGTCAGTGAAGGTGACAGGGAGGTTATCGACCCCTATTTCAAGGAAATGGTTTCTAACATACGATCCAATTCAATAAACCAGCAGCTGCGAGAGCGCCTCTCCTGGTGGGTCATAACTAATCTTAGCAAAGGGTTACCATTCCCCTCGGGGTGAGTGATATTGGCCCAAAGTCTGCAAACTGAGATTTTCCGACAGGCCAAGAGTGAAGGGAGTCCCAGCTCAAGTCTGATGAACTCCATCAGGGTGGCACAAGGTAGACCCAAGAGGGAACTTAATATTTTGGCCTCTAGGGGTACCAACCACTTAATGGAGCGTTCCAAATAGATCTCTAGACCATAAAGTGTAGGGGGTCCGATAGACATCCTATAAGCTTGAACCTTGGCCTCGATGGAGCCTCCCTCAATCTTATTTATTGTCCTCCTGAGTACCAATGACTTCTTCCAGGCCCTAGTCTGAATATTATTTGACAGGTGTGTCGTGAAGCGATTGTTTTGTGAGTAAATGCCCAAATAGTTGTACTCATTGGTACACTTAATAGGCCAGTCGCCCACCCGCCAGGTATGGTTTTTATTTTTTGTCACCTTCTTCCCAAAAAGGACAATCTTAGTTTTATGGGCATTTATCATGAGGCCATTTATTTGGGCGTACAGAGAAAGAGCATCCAATGATCATTGAAGACCAAACGGGGTTCTGGCCAGTATTGCTGTGTCATCAGTGACTGTAAGGCAGTGCAAGCTCTTATTACCATAGGTGGGAGGATGATTATTTCCGAGCCGTTCAAGATGTTTGTGAAAATCAGCTACATGCAGATTGTACAACAAGGGTACTAAGGTACATCCCTGTTTCAGCCCCTTGTTTGTAGGGTACAGTTGGGTAATTCCCCCCTCGCCCCCCGAGATAAACAAATTTGAAATGTTTGAATGTGAACATAACAGTTTAAGAAAATAAGGGAGGGAGGGGTCAATACCCCAACTGGCTAGTTTCTCCCAGAGAAGGCTGTGTGTGACATTGTCAAAGGCCCCAGGGTAATCCACAAAACAAATATAAAGTTTGGAGTCTGTATATTGCCAGGAGTCTGAAATGAGTGTCTGTATGGCCCAGATCGGGTGGGAAGTGCTATAGTTCTATCTAAACCCAGTTTGAGAGAAATTAAGAAGTCCCTTTTCAGTGACCCAGGAAGTCATGAGTTCCAACAATATGCTTGCAAACATTTTCGAGGAGCAGTCTAACATTGCAAGCATGAGATAGTTCGTTGGGATCTCTCAGGGTGCCATTTTGTTCACCGGGACCAAGATAGAGTGAAGCCAAGTTTCCGGAATGAATCCTGTATCACAGACATGAACAAACAAGGAGTGAAATAGGTTGGCCCAAAGAGCAGGGTCAGACTTAATGACCATGTTGTTCATACCATCAGGCCCTACCGTACAGGATGATTTCATTTTGCCAATGAGTCCCACATAATCAGTTTCTTTACATTTATGCCATACCAGAGATCCAGGCATGGATTTTTTAGGAGCTTTGTATGAGACTTTATTAGGATCGCAATAGATCTTTTTTATATGAGAAGCCCAAACCCCGTCATGAATGTATGTGATTTCCCTCACTGAGGCACTAGCCAAAGCACAATTGACCACATACCAACATTTCTTGGCATCATTGGTGAAAATCAGTCTGTTGATGTAGGACCAGTTTGCGTTTGTGGTGCCATGGCAATGGCTGCATAGCCATTGCTTGTAGCAGGATTTAACAAGGCGGGACTCAGCCCTTCTTGCTTCAGATTCTAGAATGTTATTTCGACAAATGACCCTCAGGGCTTTATTTTTCTCCCTCTTCATTTTTGCTACTTCCATGTTGTAGATTGCTCCAAAAGTGGGACTAGGTCTCCACCATAGGAGGTGTCTGCCCTGGGCATAGCTAAACATGCTGACCGAGTGATCAAATTACCAGCCATGTGCTTCCAGCCTTTCCACTTGATGTTTATAATTATTGGTCACCATACTGTTGAAATTTCTAATGCTGGCATCTGTCCTGCGAAGGCGATTACCCTGAAGATTAACCACCGGGTTCCTAGGCAATTTGGCCTTGGGCTTGGCAGTACAGGCTAACTCCATAGAAAGGATTGCATGGTCACTGAGTTTAGTGGGGCAGAGCTCAAGGGTCGTGTTACAGTTCAGCATGACGTTGTTGATAAAACCAAAGTCAATTCTGCTTTTATGAGGTCCGTTGGACCATGTGGGTCTATAATCCCCTTCCTTGGGGAGCAAAGCTGCCATATCGAATTCCGCAAGGACATCAGACCAGTCCCCTCACAGTTTATGCAGTTGGGCTTCAGAGACCCTCACTGGACCCGGAGCTGTATCAGCCACACAATCCACATTGAAGTCTCTTGCCAAAATAATGGGATCCTTGTGGCTGATGACATACTACTCCCGTAGAATATTTGTAACTGTGGCCTTAAGGGAGGCGGTACAGCTACCGTCCAGGGGGGGGGCGTAAATAGTCATCAGTAATGAGGGACGTGTGTGGAAAGAGGAATTTTGCATGAGCTCACAGAGAAGGTTACTGTGTGTCCACCTGCCCTTATGAGGTTTCATATTATATGCAGACTTTGTGCCCATGCAAAGGCCGCCTTTGGGGCACTCTGCAAGAGGAATCTTAGACAGGCTGAAAAGCAACGTAAAGCCATTTAGATCAAACAAGCTTGTCAGCCAAGTCTCCTGTAGGAAGTAAATGTTAGCATTCAACCGTTGAGGCTGACCCTCACTGTGTGACAAAAAGGAGCGGTGACCTCGCGAGTTCCAGGTGATGAAACGAATTGTAGAAGGGGAAGACGTATATCAATGTGTGTTGGGAGAAAAGTTTAACCATGTGCCAGGTACTCGATTGGCATTCCTTATCTGTGTCCTTATCTGTGTCTTTTTTGAGGTGGCTGTATGGGGGGAACTACGAAGGCCCTTTGGTCTCAAGTCATATTCAGCATCCAGTACTTTAAGGTCTGAAAATAGTCACCTCGAAACCAAGTTCAGTAAAATCCTCAGTATGCTGGCAAATCATCTGCACTGCTTTGCTAGAAGCCCTCGTCACCAGGACACAATTGCCTGCTCTGGGCAGTTCAAGAGATTAAATGTTAGTGTTGCTCAAATTATTAAGTGCTGGGATTAAGCTGAAGAGTTGAAACAGTCAAGTTCAATTTAGAAAGGGGCTGGAATCAGTGGGGCAACTTTCAACAATTTTAACATATTTAGGCTGAGACCCATTGACCTGCCCTTGCTGAGACAGGTCTCTACATTGTGTGTGGGAGCGAGGGGCCGGCAAACCCCTCACATCCTTTACTTCTCAGTACAAAACTCGGACCAAGTGCCTCCAGTAGTGGGTTCGCCCTTTGCCCTTATGTAATGTCAACTTTTGTTGACTTTCGCATAGATGAGACCACTGAGCAGGACACAGGGCATCCATTTTTGTACCCACTTTCGACTGCATCTTGGTTACTAGGCCTCACTGCGATATTACAAAACGCTCCTCTTCCCTTTCTTGCAATGGCCAGACGCGCAGGGCACATTCGTTCCCACTCTGACTGGAAAACTCTGCTGCTCCATTCTCATGCTGAAGCCGGAGGTATTTGCAACAAATAATGAATGTAACACATCACTCTTCCTCTGAGATCACTGTCCTGCATGTGAACCAGGGTGAGCTAAGCACATAGCTCGTTCATCTCCACAAACGTGTCCTTGCCACCGCACCCTCGCCAGTGGAAACTTACTGCTATTATGACCCTGCGTCCCTGCAAGGTATTCCTTTCATGTGCCAGACCACTGACCACGCCAAGATGCCCACCCAACAGATCCCCAACTAACATTAGACCCCTGCTGCAGTATATCATTGCCTACCACTAACAAATGCCACATACCTGAGATTCTTGTGAGCACAGACCCACACTACAATCAGTGTATTATAGTGGTCAAGACCCTTAACCTAAGACCTGTATAATCCAATGTAATTGATAGCATAGATATACGTGCGACTTTTATAGACATGATAAATTACTGAAAGACTTCGAACAATTGTTATTTAGTGCATGCATTTTGAGAATATATTATGTTAGCTTTGTTAGTGACCACCCTGCTTCGCAGCGACCTGACCTTCACCCATTCAGAGCACAGATGTCTGACGTCCATCCTCCCGCCAACCAAGCGACCAACCAGAAGGAAGAGATGCCACCCACACCTAAGGCACCACATGGACTGACCAATCCGGGACCAACGTAGTATCCTATGTTAGTTGCGCCATTTACCCTATAAAATGTATTGTAATGTTAATTTTGGTCAGAGCGCTCTCAGAGGCAACAGAGATCTTTGAATGCCATTTGCTTATAAACCTTGCCTTGAACTCTCGCAGCCTGTTCTCTTTGCCTCATTCCCCGTCTGGGGTGTGTCTATTTTATTTTTTTGCACGTGTAAGACGGGGAGGGCACAAACAATTGTTTTGTCAATTCAACCAAACTCAGCCAAGGAGACAGCCGATTTTATTCAACTGTATGGTTGGATTCCTGTATTTTATTCAATTTAGCTGAATCTGTCCCAGATGGGTCAAGTCGGTCCTGTCAGTACTCTGTATAGTCTTTGCCACATGTAAGCAACTTCCAATACGCCGATGATTTTGCTTGTCTGCAGATATCCGTCTTACACCAAATCTTATTTCCGTTGCCCTACTGCTGCGGCCCTTATGATATGATAGGTTATTTATAAAGCACTTAATACCCGAGGTTTCTAAGCGCGATCCAGGGATCGAACCTGTGTTGCTATGTGTTGTCTTGCTTGCAAGTCAAGCACGTTGCCGCTGAGCTTTAATGCAATGGAAGTAACATTGATGTATGGCCGGGGACTACAATTGTGATTGTCATTAACCTTTGTCCCCGTCCAGGCTCCTTACGGGATTTTTCTGACCTCAAACACTCCACCATCCTCTTGCCCCCAGGGCTGGTGACCCAGCCATCTAAGGGGCCATGTAAATGGACCCGCTTAACATTCCATCCCCCAGCTCATTTGTAATAGTATAGTAGCCCTGATTAGATTTAGGATTATCTTTAGGTTTGGGTGGACCCAGGCCGGCTAACTGGACCCTGCGGGTTTTGGATAGGTGCCTTGGTTGGGTCTTCCGTCCACTTTGTCGGGACTCACTGCTGCAGGGGCTATTCGTCATTGACAGCTCAGCAGAGAACACTTCAAACGCGTGATCCTCGGAATAGGCAACAATGTTGACCGTATCTTGTTCAATGACCAGCTCATTGATAGGTTTCTTTACTCCCGGTGGCCGCAAAATAGGAGGAACACCAGTGGCAATGTCGTGTTTGCTATTGGTTAGTTTGAGCCCCAAGGTCATTGAGCTGCCAATTTTATTTTGAAGTCTGGGCTTTTTTCCCTAGGGAGGCGACACCAAAAGCCAGATGATTTAGGACCTCACCAAGGAGCGAGGTGGTGTTAGTTTGATTTTTAGCTAATTTTGTGAGCAGCATAAGTAGGGCTACCAATGTATCCTCGATGGGCCATAGACTTCTTCCCCGAAGCTTACAGAGTTATTTCTTGTGCTGTCCTCTGTCACTCCATCCAGATCAGTATCATCAGTGTCCGAAAGAGGAATTGTATCAGCAAATTTGTCCAGGTCAGGGGAGGCTGAAAAGTTGGTTGCTGGGAGCTCCACTCCTGCCGAGATATCGAGTTCCAACGATTTTGCCTGATGTTTTCAGACAGATTTAGGATGGATTGAGAACCAGAGTATGTAGATCAAGAAGCTCCTGCACTTCAGCCTCTGTGGTGGTAGAACAGCCAGTGGCTTGTTTATAGGTGGCCAATGTTGTCGGTGTTTTGTTAAAGAATCCCATGATGTTGGACTGCAAAGCCTGCTCCGCTGGCTTCACGGCCAAGGTCTTCTGGACTGCAAAGCTGTGCCAATACGGTCTCTTTTCCCTCTTTTTGCACACGGGCACATTTTAATTTTTTGGGCTAGAGTGGGCAGGTTGCGCCCCGCTTCCCTCTCGAAGCCGTGCAGCTGCGTAGGCCATATCTGGCTTTACTAGAGTCTGTCTTAGGGGAGGGCTGTCTGGCAGATATAGCGACTATTCCGATGTAGCCACCAGTTCCCAGGGAAGAGTTAGAAAAGAAACTGCAGCTCCGAGGGTCAGGGGGACTAAGATAGAGGTAGGCTCTGCAGGAGGGAAAGAAAAGACAAACCCAGAGCCAGTAAGCAGGAAGTAGCCTGCCCTAGCTGTCCATCACATGTGAGGCACAGGAGGTCCAGAGGCCTAAGACGGCTCAGAACCCAGCAGTCACTGTCACTCGAAGGGCATGAGACCCCCAGTAATTCCCTACTCCCCCTGCACCAGTGAGTCACTCGCCTCAAACTTCCAGGGCAAGCTCACTCCTTGCACACGAAGAAACACAGGCCTCCACCAACCACCTATCGTAGTAGTGCAGTACGCCGACCGTATCTGGCACTACAGCAGAGTGCGGAATGCACTCACTGCTAGGATCAGAATTTAGCTGGGACTGCCACTGACAATAGGAGCTACGGTCAGAATAGTAGAGTGGACCAGAGGTCAAGACGGTCCCAGTTTGGGAGGGCAAGTGGCAAAAGAATGAGGTTGTGTACCAAGCAGGGGGTGCACAGTACCTGAGCCAAAGCGTTTTACTTTCACCTCAGCTTGTTCTCTCATTCCCGTTTTGTGGCTACTGGGGGCTGCTGCGGGCGGCCATCAAACTGCAGGCAATCCGCTGTCTCAGGTAAAATGTTGCGGGGCACCGACACCATGTACGCAGAGAATTGCCAAGAATAATACCAGAGGAAAGTACCCAACAACGACCAATCGTCAACATGTCAAGCCGCACCACAGCTATTCCGAAACCCGGATCTGACAATGGACTTTTTATTTATCCCATGCACAAAACAATCCATGCAGTCCCAACTCACAATTAAGCAGTATTTTTAAAAAATGAATTGTATTTAAAATACCACTTTTTTACCATTGACACCAGACTCATAATGAGACCCATAGAAGGTAAATGTTAGTGAATCAAAGGAGGAAGAGTAAGAATGTATCCGCATGCATCAACAATCAGAAATAAAAGTGGATTTGGCACCACTGATGTGTCTGTGGCTCAGTGGACTAATGCATCCACTACAGGGGCCTGTGTTGGTCTCACGGTCACAGGTTCAAATCCTGGCAGATCCGCTCATACTTCGGAGGTCAATAAAGAACTATTACGTTGGGTAACAATACAATCTGTTATCTGTCATAAGTACCAAAATGCCCCTATGGGGGTGAACGTATGTTCTACAAATACACTTGTTGTGTTGTCAGGGGCAATGCTTCATCGATCAAACTAAAATATGAAATGACAAGAGGAGGAACACATGTCAGGTATAAGAATAAAACTGTATGTAAGCAAACATCAGGTAAAGGATTTCCAGTTTTAGGCAAATCATCCCGTTCTCCCCCGAGTTCCTAACTCAGCATGCTACTTTTCGGTTAGAAGAATTGCACCCTAGATACTGTGGTGGGCCCGATGATGCCCCTCCTGAAAGGGCAGCGTATTTGGTATATGGTGCTCAAAAGGAAAGCAAAGCCTTCTCTGTTTGCCTTATAAATGTAATATCGCCCAAAAAGAAAGGTCGACTCAGGAAGATGATGAGCGACTGCACAATCACCAGCCTTGCAAATAGCAAATGGCAAAATGGGCACGTTATTGTATGTTGTATTCAATTTGTATAAACAGGTGGTGGGGTGGACTGTGCTCACATCGCTCACTTAACTTTTGTTTGTCCACATAAACCTAAACAAAAGGTGAAGTCCTTCTCAGTGGACGGTACACTGTTTTGGCGCAGTGCTTTTTGTGCTGGCCATTTCTGCACAGCGCTTGGGTACAGGTCATTTTTAGGTGTGCCCTGTTGGCCATGGCCTGCAGGGCGCAAGGACCTGTGTGTCGAGATAGCTACTGTTTGCTTGAATATATTGTCAATTGAAGCACGGAAAAATGCAGTGCTTTGGTTGACAGTATGTTTAAGCAAACACTAGCCAGCCACTCAGTTCATGACGTGTCCTTTAAGTGAACGCTCCATGCACACATAAGTTGCTGTGTTCCGTAAGTTATGCTTGCGGACACAAGCAACACATTTGTGCATGGAGCGTTCACTCTCAGAATAGCCTCCAGATCACACTTGATAAGAGGTGGCGAGGAGGTGATTGTGCTGCCTGGAAATATCAGTGCTTTTAACAATCCAAAGACCCAGGTTATGTGGCAACTGAGATACACATTCACTCTCTGCACTTTCCTCTCCCAGCGCCGCACCTCACCTGTGCTGGACACACCTTGTATGGTGTGGGGGTAGAAATTGACAGATGTACTCCAGCAGTGCTTCATTTCTGAAACAAAATGAGTGCCAGGGCCCATGATTTTTTCTACGAGGCCCCTTGGTGCCGCATGATGCTTCACATGGAAGGTCCATAAGAGATGTGCTTGTGGAATGGGATTTTCAGACTATAGGACAACATGTAAAACCTGGAAATGGCATGCAGAAAGTAAGAAAGTGATACAGAATGATCTTTTAGCAAAACCGAGTACTTGGGAGTCAATTCACTGGGCCTGTTTGAAAATGACAGGTAAAGGCTACTAGGCAAGAAACACCAGTTACTAGAACTATGGGTCTCAGAGTGCACCCATCAAATCTGTCCCAGCTATTTCTGTCAGTGGCTAATTCATTAACTTCCAAAAATGTAAGAAAATTGGCCAAAATTGTGGATTGCAAAAGTACCTTTTCAGTCAGATATTGGCAGAAGAACTATATGTTGATCCTTAAACAATCTAATACTTAAACATAGTGGTACAGTAGTCAACAGTAAAATGAATACATTGTGGCAGACAATAACTTAATGCAAAATCAGAAGCATGTACAGTTCAAAATCAGATCATGATTAATTTCCTTTATTGATTTGCAAAGCACTACAACCTACCCAGATAGACTCAAACGTTTTGTTGGCTACATGAGAATCTATGGGGCTCATTCCGACTATTCCAGGATCCTGGCGGTAGAGCTGGCAGGATACCGCCATCTTGTACTTTCCTTTACCGGCACCTGGTCTGGCGGCATTGTTGCCGGATTACAGGTGCCATCGGAGCTGTGTAAATCTCCATTCATGGAGTCCAAAAGGACTCCATGAGTGGATTTGCCATCATTACCCCCAGCGCAATGCCGGTGGCAGTAACAAGGGATTTTCTCGCCGGTAGGGCACCTGGCTTACCTCCAGCTTTTAGCTGGGTGTAGTTCAGGTGCCCCATCGGCACTCCCATAGTCATGCGATATGGTAAAGTGCTGGTATCCTTGGATAACTGCACTTTTTTTACCAGACCGTCCCCGTCGGAATGAGTCCCTGTGTCCAATGATGTCCCACCACGAACATTATTCCTCATGACATATTTTTCAGAACAAATAACATCACTCACCCATCTTGTGACCTGAGCAATCACTCTGAGCCCATCAAATTCCATGTTCCAACAGGATATGTCAACCAGCTGTCCTGTACCATTGATTATGGATTATGCCAGCTGCTATTCAAGTTACTGTCCCCAAAGAATGTCTCACCATTGGTTAAGGAGCCATAGTGGGTGCACGGCAAAATCACCTGCAGTAGCACAGTAATAAACTGCAGCACAGTGGTTTCAGGTCATAAGTAAAGACAGCTGTTGTTGAGTTACCATATTTGCTTTGTGGGGATTTCAATGCTGATTAGCCAAGAAAATGGTCTGAAACAAAGTTATTAATGTGCTAAATGAGGGATGTTGCACACCACACCTCTGATGCCCACGCACAGGTTGAGTGATAACCTAGAAATACATGAAAACCCCATTTTCTTTCAGCAACCAGCCTAGAGACTCTGGTCGTCTAGCCCCAAGCACAGTCACAAACCAAATTTCAGAAATTCACATCAAAATCCGTGTCAAAAGGAAGAGGCACTGACCATGTACAAAGTCTCAAACTAGCAGTGGTACAAGACTATTGGGATGTAACAGGACACCATAAACTATCCTAAATAAAATCAGTATGTGCTGTACTGCATTCATTACTTCAACATTGACATAATTGTTCGTTAGTTATTAATGTCCTGATTTTCACCCATTCCTAGTGCAATTTATCTGCTGTAATAAAATGTAAATGTGGTGTCCCCCTTTGAAACTGTTATTGGAGGTTAAGTGAGCATGTTTGATTTCCCAAAAGGCTGGCAGGGATGTAGCAGTTTCAATCACGTTTCATGCTCTCAGAACCTGCAACGCAGACGGTATTAAGCCCCCACTCTGCTGGGGGCTCATTTGCTGTTGGCTCTTGCTGGCCAAGCCCCCTCCAGGAATTAAGGAGTCCAAGCAGCCCAGAGGGTGAAGCCCGCAGGACAAGGGCCTGAGTATTGCGCTCCAGCAGGGTATTCAGCACTCACAGGGGAGAGGGTCTGCCTGCTGAGAACTGCATTGTGACACCCATTGTGACACCCACTGGGGGGAGTTGCTCACCTACATGTGTTAAGGTGAGAAACTGTGACTTGTGACGGGTCATATTGACTGTGTTAATTGTGCCCTTGCCCCGCAACCAACCTGGCACAGTAACCTGTGAAAAGGTGTAGTCACCAGTCTACAGTCACCATGGAGGAGTCTAGGTCCCCCTCCCTCCCCTCCTCACATCAAAGCTCTGCAATGCCCACCCACCAGAAACGAAAGATTTTAACTGGGAGGCGCAAATTGGTGGTGGCGGTTTCCCTGTCAGGGCCTGACTTTGGTAGCTATAAAGTACAGTTGTGCATGCTCACGCGCGAGGCATCTATGGTCATTAAGGAGATCAATCAATTTATCTGGGGCAACCAGGACACCATAGGGAGTAATGGGAGTAAAGATATTGACACTGTCAATAATGCTGAAGCCAATCGACCTATCAGCAATGATAGCAGAGGGACTGCTTATACAGCCCAAGGAGGGGAGGATCTGATAACCGTGATAACCCTGCCCATACTGTTAAGAACCGGCAGAGCCATGTCTGAAGATCAACTCGGCTCCCCGTGGTGGGGAGTAAAAATTTAGCAAGGATGACACAAGGGGTCATGAGTTAACTGTTCCCATTTCCAGAGCTACAACCCCCAATAGACACCATTGAAATCATGACCCAGGGTACTTGCACAGATGACATAGGTACTTACAGTGATGCTGCCCCACATCTTGCTTTATATAAACTCGATGTGGCTGAAGCCAATGCAACACAGACTATTGCACCCAGCTCCCCATCAAAGAAACCACAGGGGGAGGGAAGCCGTTGTGTAGGACAAGCCTCCAATAGCCATAAGAGACCTTATTGACGAGGAGAGGGTCAAGCATATTCAATAGGACCCGTCACTGTGGGACAACTATTCTTGCACCCTTTTCTCCCATGGAATGCTGCCTACCTCTGTCATACATCAAGATGAAGAGGAATTACTAATGGCAAGGGGACGCAAATGCACCCTTGTTTTAGCTGAACAGCCATAAAAAAGATGATTTTGGTTATTTTTGCAGATCCAAGGAAAGGAGCCGCTGAGAGGGTGTGCCCTACAACAGAGGTTGGCACATGGGCCCCCCACCTCCACCATCTGAGGAGAAAGTCTACTGCAATTTGGTGATCCACCCAAAGTCTACCAACCGGACCGGTGAAAGCTTAGCTCTGCCTGAGCAGGCCCCTGACATCAGCTCATTTAGGCATGAACCCAACAGGTCCTTAAATCAGTAACACGTCATGCATGGATAGGAGGCAGAATCATTCTTGCACCAAATAAGACTGACTCAGGAAGTTGGCAAAAATCCTCTTCACACTGTTTTATTATCAATTGTCTAAAACAAGGAGTTACAACTGACATCAACAGAAGTTTGATCATGCTCTCAGCACAAATAAATCACATAAAAATATATCTATGTAGCAAAAATGTGTCATATGTGACGTCATACTATGTGGCAAACATGAAAAACCTACAGGAGGCTGTGGTTGGATGAAGGGGAACATCTAAGTATATTTTCAATATAGGGATGGTTTGTGACTGGGTCTCTACAGTCAGGTCGACAACTTATGCCCATCTCTAGTGCAAGTTATCCTCATCAGCTATTAGGTACACAGCATATTATTGGCTCTCATAATATACAACATTTTGTTAAATGGCCCTATACAATTGGTTGGAATGCTTGTACCCTTCTGGAACATTTGGCTCACTAGCAGCACGTAAGCTGGTACCCCAGGTGCCAGTGGGCGGGCTTGATTATGTCTCCCCACCCAATTAGCCCGACATCTCTCATCGCTCATGCATTCTGCCATTCAGATTGTCTTTGAACTTGGCCTTGCAGTGTATTCTCATCTACTGGGAATAAAAGGGAGTAAAGGCACACACTATTGCAAATCAGAGCAGCATGCTCACCTTCTATTTTCATCCTTAGCTCACGTGACTGGAGACAGTATTTTGGCCTGTTTTGCAGCATTTAATTATCTTTATTAATAAACTTGGCACTCATAATGTTCTTCCTTTATACTTTAACACAAGACGATTCAGCGTCTCATGGTCACTGTTCTTTTCAGATAGATAACCAGTTCTTGGATACTTCATCCTTTGACATCAGGCCAAATGTTTCTTCCAGGCCCTTCCATGCTTTTAGCTTCATGTTGCTGCGACACAGCTTCCCCGATCCTTCCTTCTTTATGTGTCCAAGCTTACTAAACATTTGACACTGATGTCCAGAATTCTATTCACTACGTATAGCCAGCCTTTAAGCTTACTTAGTCTATTTGCATTGCTGCATATGTACAGTTATTGAACGGCTTGCATTTTCTACAGTGCTCTTCACACATGCTGTCTTCATTCCGCATTGAATGTTCACTCAATTCTTTACTTCGTCATCAGATTCCTTAAAGTCTATACATCCTGTTTCTTAGCCCCACTTCTGGATGTGTCAGGCTTGCTTCTTGTGACATCACCACTTCTCTTTTCTCTCATTTTCATATCCATTCGGGGACTTCTTCCAAGAGATTATCATCTCTCCGAGGATACATCAGACAGGGCTTTCTTAATTGATATCTCTTCTCGAAGACTCTTCGTGGAATAGGCACAATCACTGGTGTCATACATGTTGCAATTTCCATCTCACAACATATAGGAAGGATGGGGTGGGTCTTCCTGCAGAGGCATTAGGCTGCTCCTCTACAATCCCCCTCTGGTTAATTCATCGACCACTCCTTTACTAGTCTCCACATCCTGGGTCCTTCTCTTGAAGAACTGCTTCTTCGGAGTCCAGATCTTCATCACCCCCCTCAGGGTGCCTGTTAATGTGATATACTCATCAACACTCCATGTCATGTTTGTTTGTTTGTTTGTTTGTTTGTTTGTTTGTTTATTTTATTTATAGAGCGCACCTGACCTGTGGGTATCTGGGCGCAAATGGCAAGGAAATTGGTTACAAGTTGCAGATCATTACAAGAGTACATTAGTCACATAATACAGGTTACAATCATGTAATGCAACACAGGTCACTTAGTGTAGATAATACAGGCTAATACAGTGCATAATGTACATAATATACAGGGCATTTGAATCCAGCCGAGAGTTGGTACAAACAAGAGTGCAGTAAGAACGGTAAGTTGTACATGCACTGTCCATTCGGATTGCAGTAGATCCATCATCCCACATACTTCTTATGGTTCTTTGCATATAGGAACTTCGTTCCCTCAGGTGCTACAATTCTGTCTTTTATGCATTCTCTGATTTCTTCATCAGCCAACTCCTTGGGTCCAAACCCTGATTCGACATTGATCATGATCTTCATTCCTACTGCTTTCTTGGCTGTCTTCCTGCACTGTGCAATTATTATCCTGATCACACAGAATCCAAACATTATCATCACCAATACTGCTCCAAGAAGCTTAAAGATGCTCGACATCCACTGTGGAACCCATGAGAAGTTAGATGCAAACCGACTATCATCCGTAAAGTCTTCTGTCTCATCTTCCATTTTGTTGTGCAGGCTTGTTAACAATGTTATGGCCTCTGTCAAGGTCCAATTCTCGTCATCGTGAGAAGGTATGAATGTGCAACATGATGGCCCGATTTTGGCACAAACTCCTCCATCCATTTCTGTGATCATATCAAGGACATATCTGTTCTGGAGGGTCAATAGTCATATAGCCCTCAATTCTTCCCTGGTAGCATTGAATCCATTTATGGTGGTGTTGGTCATCTGCAGGATCTTCCAGTGAGTGATTTGCAACCACTTCACATTGGCCATCGTCTGGATTCCAGGCATAAAAATAGTCATGAAGATTGAGGCAGTCTTGCTGAACAGGGTGTGTTTGTTATGAATAACATCAAAAGCTTCTATTGATTTAGCTGAGAAGTAGCATCGAGGCACTGTTACAGGAATAGTTTTTTGTTTGTTGCATAATTTTTTTTGTCTTAGTTGCGTATTTATAACACACTTAAATACCCACAGCAAATGGCAAACAGAGCATGTTCCACATAAAGTTTCATAGAGCAGCCCATCACAACACTCGTAGATTTGTCAGTTGCGAATGCGGCGGCTGCCAATGACTTTTCACAAGGAAAATGTACTTTCTTAACTGGGTCTAAAATCCCACAATAATATGCTAGAGGCTTGTGCCCCAATATGGTCCTCTGCGTAAGCACTGTTGTCATAAATGTCCTGTTTGTGTGCGAAAATAAGAAAAACTCCTCAGCATAATTGGGAATCCCTAAAACAGGAGCTGAACAGATTGCTTTCTTCAACTGTTCAAATCCCTCCTCCATTTATTCAGTCCAATCTATTGTGACTTTGTCTACTTGTGCCTTTTTCAAAGCCTGCAAAAGAGGTCTTGTGTATGAACTGTAATCAAACACCCAGGCTCTTACATAATTACATAGTGTCAAAAATGGTTGAATCTGCTTTATCGTGTGCAGTTTTGCAGTTTCATAACTGCCTCAGCCCTTTCAGGTATCTCCTTCTTTCCCTCATGTGAGATCAGATGTCCTATGTATAACACCTCTTCTTGACAGTACTACAATTTCTCTTTGTCTACCTCGTATCCATTGTCTGACAGGATAGTAATCAACTGAATTGAGTCTTGCCTGCATTCATCTTCTATCACACTACAAATTAAAATGTCATCTACGTACTGTATCACAGTGCTTTTCAAAATCCACATTGTGTAAGTCAATCTGAAGGACTCTTAAAGATTGATGGAGACTCACAGTCCCCTTGGAGCAGCCTCGTATGTTTCAGACGAGTCTGGCAGAACCTGAAAAATGCATTTTTCAAATCAATCACTGTGAAATATCGAGCTTCTACCGGGATACTGCATAGTATCATCACTGAGTTAGGAACTAAAGGAAACTCTGCCTCCACAATCTGGTTAATTGGTCTCATGTCTTGTATAAAATCTCCATGACCTTCCCTTTGATTTTTTCACAGGATATACCGCAGTATTGCACAATGATTCTGACGGTATCAGAATACCTTGTTTCATTAGTGCTGAAATACCCTCATCAGCCTCTCGAGACATGGGGTACTGTCTTGCTCGAGGTAAAATCGTTCCTGGTTCAACTTTATTTTGACTTCCCCTACCCCTTTAAACAGACCTACATCATAAGGGCCTGTAGTCCATAGGACGCTTGGCACCTTCTCCAAGTCTTTGACAAAAAATGCTCGACGCTGCCGTACCTCACCATTTGCTGTGGAATTTCCCTTTTTTCTATTCTAATCCAGTAAGTAATGCTCATATAGAACACTACTTCATCGTTTGTAGGGTCATCCCTAAACATGCCATCATCAGTAATGTCAGTCAACCTATACACTTCTTCAATAGCTATTACTGTTCTCCATGGTCTACCCTCGTCATCTGTTCCTTCGAGCGAGCATTGCCATTTCCCTTTGCACTATGGCTACTTTTAATTCTATAGCGTAAGTCTGTGCACCCTTTTCGTCCATGGTTATCTGTGGTCTGAGCAAGAATTTGTCATGTATTCTCATAGTCTTCCCCGCTAAGCCAGGTAGCCATGTTAATAGTATGCTCACGCCATAAAGGAAAACCTCTGGGTCTACTGGAACGCCTTGCAGAGACACTTGATGTGTGAATGCCAATATAAATTCACCCACATTCATGTAGTGAATTCCAGGAGCGGAACATACTATACCTTCTTCAGTAAAAGAAATCGTCATGTTAAGCTTCGTCATCAAATCTCTTCCCAGGATATTAACTAGTGTCTGCCGTGAATACAATAATGGAACAGACATGTAATACTCTCCGATAGAGACTGGTAATTCATTGCTAAAAGAAACTCGACTTGTAGCTCCAGAGAACCCTTGAGAATTCATGGCAATTCCCGACATTCGATATTTTCCTTCTCGTATACATGAACGTGTAACACCAGTGTCTACTAAAAAAAGAAAAAGATTTGCCTCCTATCGTCACATCGACCCTTGGTTCATCTTGGAGGTCTGGTGTCACAGATAGTACTGAACACATCAAGTCACCCTGTGAGCTGTTTTATTGTGGATATATGCATATTCATGTACCTGTGAAAGGACTCCCTCCCACTACAGTGGCATCCCCTATCCTAGGTGTCAGTAATTGTCCTGTGTTTACATTCTGCTGTGTCTGCATGGGGGCATGCTGCAACTGCCCTTGCAGTGGATTTAGTTTCACTTTCTGTGGTCGCTGTGCTTGTTGTATTTGCCATGTCTGTGTTTGGCACATCGTCTGAGCTTGAACAAACCCTTCCCGAACTTGTGAGCTATATGCTGGAGGATAAACTGTCCCCCTCTTGAGAATTGGCCATTGTATACATTCCCTTGGCTCCCACATAGGCACGATATGTGCTCTGTCATCACGCAAATCCAACATACAGGAGGTGACCGTCTAAATAGTCCCTCTTTATTATATCCTCCTTCCGCATTCTGATTCTCATTCTACACATTTTGAAACCCACCTTGATTGTTTTGGAATCCACCCCTTCCTCTAGATCCGATAAATCTGCCTTGTGGCATGAACCCATAACCACCTTGTATCATCCGACGCTGATTATTTGTCTGCAATGCACCCACTGCTTGCAGTACTGCCAGCCCTTCTATGCTTGTCAGTACTGCCCCCTCTATGGCGTACTTTGAAATTTTTTACAGAACTCATTTGACTTTTTCATGTTTCCTAGTCTCATCCTTCTTGTTTTTCTCTTGCAAGAGCTGACAGTGATACACTATCGTCAGCTGTGTTTCAGCTCAAGGCTTGGCTTCCATTCCCACTTGTTTCTTCATCTGCCTCTGTACTTGCTCTGGCAACCCTTGACATAAAATGTGGTAAAACAGTGCCACTGTTTTCCCATGGCTCTATCGTTTCAAGAGTTCAATGCTCTTGAATATTCTGAATGTAAGCAATAGGGTCTTCATCTTCTTTCATCTTACGTGTCTTATTTGCACCCATGTCTGATGTGTCAGGATACTGTACCCTGAGAGCCCTCCAAACATTTGCTCTACAATTATTAAACAGCCCTTCGTCGTGAGCTGTGTTTGTTGCCATGACACTTGAATAGCCTGCTCTCTTCCATATTTCATCATCCCTTTCCCCAATTATGGCTGCCAAAAGACCCTTAATGTCTCCTATGGCCAATGTAGTTCCTCCTGTCATTTATTCGAGTTCATAAATCCGTTTTCCCACACCCAATGTCAAAGTTGGGTGCTTGCATCTTAAATTATCCTTGTCCATCTGTGGCCATGGAAAATACTGTGGTCTTGCTCCCCCTTTTCCCAATAAGGGAAACTGCGTAAACACTAACCCGCAGCCTGCTCCCATCATCTGCCTATCCATGGTGGGAACAATAGTCCCTGACCTTCTCCCTGGCAGTAACCTTAATCTGCTCACATATGGCAGTGACTCTCCCTTTTCACTATGAGATCGTCCTTGAGGATGCTCTGGATATGCTATGGGATCCCGTGCCCTATCTTTAGGTTGCTTTAAATCAGACCATCTTACTTCCTTGTCTGCCTGCAGGCTTCCCTCGGGAGCACATGCACCTCCTCCCTCTTCTCCACAGAAGGATTCCCTCTCTTCGTCTGACAATTCCAGTCCCCAACAAGTGTGACTCTCACCCCCTTGACACTTGTCTAAGGTCAGGCAACTCGACAACTTGGCAGTCTACATGGCCGTCAACAACCTCACAATAAACAACGCTAAGACAAAAATTATGATCTTTGCCAAGAATCCAAGAGCAAAAAAACCACTGTATTCTTGGTCAGTGAACAATTGCCGTATTGAAGTTGTTCCCCATTTTAAATACTTGGGAACTTACATCGATGGGTCATCCAAGGAAACTAAAATGCAACTGCATCTTTGGGAGAAAGCAAAAAATCTAACCTCGCAAATGAAGATGATCGATCGCAAGTTCAGCAAATTTTCCTGGAATCCCACAATCAACTTCTATAAGGGGAAAGTAGTCCCGGCACTCACATATGGTGTGGAGGCCACGATTAACATGCCCAGCTCAATTTGGCCTAAGCTAGAGGGCTACATTTGGAAAACAATTTTGGGTCCCCCGAACTCTATTCCTATCGCAGCCATCAGAAGAGAGTTGGGATTACTCTCGCTGGAAGCAACGGTCGCCGTCGCCTCTCTGGCTATCTTCAGAAAGACTCTCATTCAAAACGGACTCCCAATTTTCAATAAGGAGCTGGAATCGACAAAATGCCCGGAGATCAAGAAGTGGATCTCCTGTCAAGAAAAAAATCTACATGAAGTGGCTTGCTCTTCAGAGGACCTGAAAAACAACCCACAAAGAGTGTCACAAAAATTGAAAAACCAAGACTGGATCTCTACAGATGAGCAAGCCAGAGCGATCAAATTTTTAAATCACCTGCCACCGACATACAACAGGCTCAAATCGCCTCTGGCCTACTGTGAAAAATTTCCAAACAGAAAGCTACGAACTTTCTTCCTAAGAGCAAGACTGAATTTGCTCCATACAAGAGAAATCATGAGGCTAAGAAACCAGGCCGCGGTAACCACGTGCAGGTTGTGTCAGGTTGAGGGTGTTACGGAGTCAATTCGTCATCTCCTACTAAACTGTCAGATTCTCAAAGCTGAACGCCTGCCTTACTTGGAACCCCTATGGGGCAACTCTGTTCTGGTGGAAGAAGACATATGGTGGGGCCGCCTCATCTCGGGTGAAAAAACACGCTGGGCTGTAGCTACCTCCAAACTCTTGGAAGTGGCCTTTACAAAAATAAATGCTAAAGAGCTTGCTTATCCAGCGGATCACATCTCGGCCCTCCCGACTATGCAAGAAATATCCGAGATGTAACGCACCAGGGCGGCTAAAGATGACAAGTCACACACCTAGACCCTGTGGACCTCAACAGTACGACTTAAACGCAATCAACTTCGAACACTCTGTTAATGATTGCACGAACTACCTTTCTTGCAAGATAGTAGCAGTATACGTGGTGAGCTCTGCGTCGACTCATCCTTGTAAAAATCATTTCCTTTGATTATACACAAGTAATAAAAAAAAATTTAAAAAAAATAAGGTCAGGCTGCTTAATGTTAAGACTCTATGCTCGAGACTGAATGGATTTATTTCTTTGCTTTGTGGTTGGAAGACTAGGGTTTGATCTACTTTTCCTCAGTTTCCCAATTTGCTACCTCCCCTTAATTCCTGATAAGCCTTATTGATTCTGTCTCCTATACTTCCTATGTCAAAGTTCTCTTCTAAAGCCACTCTAGATGGCCCAGGCATCACTCCCTTTACCGGGAGGAACTTTTCTATACTGCTTCATTGCATTGCTGGACTTGGTTTCATTAACTCCTTTTGAATGAGGTTAATATTGTTTTTTTTTTTTTAATTCTTTATTTTAATTTTAGTTTTTAGAACAGGACTGAACAATAAATCACAAAATAATATTGTGTTCCTGCTGTCTTCTCTTTCGTTCTAATTCTTCATCTAATTCTCTTTGCTTTCTCGCCTCCCATCTAATTCTTTCCTCTTCCTGTCTTATCTCTTCTCTCCTTGCCCCTGCTCTCCTTTCTTCCTCTTCTATTTTTCTCTGTATTCTTTTGTCCATTAATTACTGTGCTTCCTCCTCCACTCTCTTCCTTTCTTGCCTATTCTGTCCTTCTATTGCTCTCTGCCTGTTGTCATACTTCCTTTGCTCCTCTGCCCTATCTTCTTTCTTGTGTTGCTCCTCCTGAGACATCTTTTCTCGCCTCTGTGTGCTCTTTCTTTTATGCTCATTTTCTTTTAATCTCTTCTCTCGTTCCCTGTCTTTCCTGTCCTGTTTGTCCTGATCTTCCTTTTGCCTTACTTCCTCAATGCCTTTACCATCTAATTTGAGCACTATCTGTCCTCCCATCCATTCATTCTGTATAAGCGTTACCTCGTCAGCTTTATCCCTTTCTCCTTTTCATCTTTTACTCTCCCGTTCTATCTCTGTCGTTATATTGGATCACTCACTTTTCTCCCCTTTGTCTTGCAAGATCTTAAAGATCTCCTCTTTTCTCTTACTCTCCTCTGGACTGTCATCACTGCTATAAGCGGTCAGTTTTTATATTGGATTACTGTACCCTGTCGCTGCTTTTAATTCCCTTAATGGGTATAACTCTTCATCTTCCGTATTGGTGCTTTTCACTTCAAGCGAGGTAAGGGGAACAGAAGGTTCAACACATTCCTCCTTACTCTGATTAAGCATCCACTCCTCAGGTGGCGGATCCTTTCACTCTTCCTGGTACTTTTCCCAGAGCTTTCAAATAGCTAACCTTTTCTCAAATGTCTTCCCTGTGTAAACAGCGTGCAAGTATGTGGACATGTGTTGCAATACCGCTTTTGACAGAGTTACCCGTTGTGGCCATGGCATGAACATCTTATCTGCCGTGCCTTTCACCCATTCTGCACTATACTGTTTGAGCTTGGACATGTGTTTTGGCAATGTCTTACATAAATGCATCAGAGGAGTAATATCTCCCATTTGACAAGTCTCAATTGACTGTCAATACTTAGCAGAATTTATAAACTACCTTTGCCGCTTTATGATTCTTAAAAAAATAAATATGAGCATGCTCCAATAATCGCCACTCAAAGCCTGTATTTCTCCAATTTCTCTGTTTACCTTTTGGTTGATACCTGCCATTCCCCTAGACAGATAGTATACCTTCTTAACTTTTTCTCAATTCTTTTTACACCTTGTTGTCGCTCTTTGACACCTTAATTCAACACAGACACATGAACAAACAAACCAGTTGACTTTTCACATTTAAACAATGGTGATCACCCTCACTTCCTCTCTTGCCCCTAATTAATACTCTGATCACAGAGTTTAGATTGTCTCTTTATGCAGACCTGTCCTGCACATAGCCTGTTTTACTCCGATTGGAGTGTGAGACAACTTCTTCTAGAACCACCTTGGGTTAGGACTCTTGGGCACTTATATATCTCTCTTTTCACAATATTTACCATTACTCTGGTTACTTTTTAAATTATCACAACCCCATTCCCTTATTTTGGCATTCCCCTCAGTCTACTCACCATTCGATCATTCTGGCTCAAGTGAAAGACCAAAGAAATATCGAGACTTAGTACCACAAACTGAAATACGCCAATGACAGGTTCAAAGATACAAGTCTCTTTATTTCTGTACAGATTCAAAGGCAAAATCAGATAGCTATCTGGGCTCCCAACACCTCGCAGTGTGTACCTGCAGTCACCGCGAGGGGAGTGATTGCTGGACATCACAAAGCTCACATTATTTATTCTCTTTTCCCCAGGCCCGGTTACATTGTCCAGTCCCTCTCCAAGTTACTTAGTTGCTAGAGTTCATGCCCAGTTCACATTACAAATACAGCAATGTTTTTTTCAGGTTTAAGACATGTTTCTCTACATACAGAACACAATGACGATAAACTTTGTTCCGTTCGGCCATGTAGATCTTTCCTTATTCTTGAGCTTAAAAAAAGTCCAGTTTCAAGAGATGAACACAAAGGGTTCTGCCAAGGAACACAGTTTTAGTTACTTAGCATTCTGTTCTGTTGTTTGAATGAGGATGGAGCTGTGGTTGCAGACAACACTTAAAATGCAGTTCATTTTGTATACAAGGTTTCTTTGCACAGAACAAACATCCTGTTTTAGGCAGCCTCAGCATGTTGACATAGTCCAAATATCATCCAGATCCAGTTTGAGACAGAAACAGAAACTAATCAAAATGGCAGACGTTTCTCGAATGGCGGCTTTAGTCAATTCAAGGGCATTTTAGACATGGTTTTCTGTGCAATGCGAATGTGCTTAGGCCAGTGTTCATAACCAGACGGTATTATACGAATATGGTTTAACAAACCCTCCTTTTGGCCTAAGCCAAGAGCATTACTCAAACATTTGTATTATTCAAAAACCATGCATCAATGTCTGTACATCCTGAATCGCATTCTTCAAAAACATCAATCGACATTAACTCTTTGATGGTAATATGCTGTATTACTAAGGCATTGGTAGCTTTTTCAGGGATATGTATCTCAGGTCCTAGTGTACCTATTGTTTGTGCACTACATCCTTCTATCGTAGAGCATATGACAGGGGGACACTGTATACAGCAACAACAAAACAGTATGATAAAAGAATTATCATAAGGACTGTAAAGATTTTCCAACCCCATGATCGTGACAAGTCCCAGAACCAAGCACTAAGATTCCAGTTTCCCTCTGGGACATGTACTTCAGTACTCAAGGTATGTAAATTTTGAATTGTCTTGAATACAGTAGGGGAGGAGTCGGGTACAAAAACACAACAGGCAGATCCCATCATTTTGCATACCCCACCACACTCAGCTAGGATGATGTCTAATACCATCCTATTTTTGAAGGCTACTAATATAATTGCCTTTTTCGCTAGCGTTATGTTGTACAAAATATCGGTGGTCCTATTTATGGTCTTTTCCAGTACCCTTGCTAGTCTTCCGATATGCTCAGAATTCATTATCTGTCCCCAGAATGGCACAAAGGATTTTGCAACATCACCCAGGACTTGTGAAGAAGTATCACCATTCTCATCCCGCCTGGGACGAGCTTTAGAGATTTCAAAGGTGGTAGAAACATATACTCCTGGCAACATGTATGCCTAAGTAACAAATACCCTGCCAATCTCTGGGTAACTATGGATACGCCTCATTGCCACAAACAAAGTAAACAGGGTCACCTACATACAAAGGTCTGTTCTCACTGGTTAGATTTGCAATGCTAGTACAACCCTGAAATGTACCCATTGGCTGAGAACCTTCTCTTTGTATGCAGAAAGGAACAGAGTTGGGACTATGATTGATAGTATAGGAAGGTGGCATGGCATCCCGTTTGCCTATGGAAGCCGTTTTGAAGGAAATTAATGATTGAAAAGGTCTAGGGAGTTTATCAGAAGGCCTAATAGAAGCAACATTGAGCTTGCTCTTATTTGCAAAGAGAGAACATCCTAAGGTGTTAAGACTCGCTTTTCAAATTCATTAAGATTAGTCCCATCAAAATACCCAGTAATACTATTGTTCCAATGACCAAAGAATAATACTCTAAGTGAGGCATAGCAGGCAGAGGTTAAAGGAAGAGGATGAATATACCAGCCCAATCACTTTTCCCCATGTTGCGGCAAATGTGAACGCACCCAGCAATTCATTTTGTTCAGAATCACATGGGTAACGTTCATAATCATTAAGAGAGTATTATGATGGTAACCCTTTCTATGCTGGAAGTCTTGAGGAGGAAGAGTGTGCAGATGCATGAAGGATGGAGACACAGTGGGGATTCTTTCAGTGAATAGCAGAATATCAAGAGGATGCACTTTTTCCAGGTACCAAAAACCAAATGTAAATATAATTATTGAACAAACTACTATTGTGACCAGTAAACAGTGGCCTTCGATGGACAGATTCATCATTAGATAAGTGACTAGTATCTTTTTCAGTACGAGTGGGTTTAAGAATGGGCATTGTTTCTCAGAGTCCATTTTGAAGCCTCTCCGTTAGGCTCTTTTAGTATATCTGTCGGTGGCCCCTGGCCACATGGCTTATGTTGATTGTAGGTGGCTTTGTCAGTCCCTTCCTCTTATTTGATTCTGCAGAGGAATGACAGGGGACTGACTCAACGATGGTCTCTTGTAGGCACAGCCGATGCTGTGCTGTAAATTCAGTTTTGCGGTCACAGATCGTACCTCAAGACTCCAGGTAAGGTGTGATCTGTGAACAGAGTGTTGTCGTTTCCTGAAGGAAATAATGAAGCGGAAGCAAGATTGCTCAGCGGTGAAGAAAAATTCAAGAAGAATTTGAAGACAAATCAGTAGTCTTTCCAGGCCCCATGGGCTCAGGAAGGATTTCCGTAGACAAGGCAGGCTTATTGAGAGCATCAAAATGAACAATCTCCTTCTCCTCCCCTTTGTCGTGGGGCAGAGGAAAAGGAATCTTCTTGACATGCGTTGAGTGAATCCAATGCTTCTTCCCTGCCACTCGTACGGCGGTCTGCATGGCCAAGATGACTTGGTGCGGTCCTCTCCAGCGAGGTGCGAGACAGGAGGCTCTGTCAAATGCTTTTACGAGCACCCAGTCACAAGGTCGGAGTCGATGACCTGGACCTCGTATTTTACTGGGAGGGCTTCTCGCACCTGTTGATGAATCAAATACAAGTTTTGAGTTAACTGGTTACAGTAGTCAGAAAGAAGCAAATGCTCCACATTTTTTATCAATTTGGGTTTCGGTAAATTCCATATGTTGGCTGATCTCCCCATGACAATCTCATAAGGAGAGAGCCCTGTCTTTGATTGTGCAGTTGTTCGCATTGATAATAAGGCTATTGGTAAGGCATCAGGCCATTTCAAGTTACTATGTGCACAGACCTTCGCAATCTTATTCTTCAATATGCCGTTATGGCTTTTGGCAAATCAAACCTAGGAAAATATTCCTTCAGCATGGTTTTCGCCATTGTCATTGCTGTGGCATCTTTTAAAGGGAAGGCTTCAACCAATTTACTGAAGGCACAGATGACTACCAAAACATATTTATAATTCTGACAATGCTCCATTTCAATAGAGTCAAAAGGCATAGAGGGGGGACAAAAATTACCCTTTGTTGTCGATGTACCGTTCCCAACATTATGCTGTAAGCATACCATGTAATTTTGGACAAAACGCTCAGCAGTTTTTGGAATGTTTACATTACCCCAACAGTTTCTAACAGTTTGTAAATCTTTTTGGCACATATGTGAGTTGGACCATGTGCCATCGTAACCATAGCAGTGACATAATCATTGGGTAGCATCCATGTTTGCTTTTCATTATCTACCCAACAACCCCCATCATCTAAACTTGCTGGACCCTCAGCCCACTGTTTAATTTTATCTGGAGTGGCATCAGCCTGAATTTCTTTTATACAACCAATTTCTACATCTATCACACAAGTGTTAGTGACCTTTTTGTTATTTCTATCACATACATTTTGGAATGCAAATCGGTGGCAGTCTGTTTGGCTATTCTGCCAGCAAAAGCATTTCCTTTTCCCAGATTGTCCGTTACTTTCTGGTGTGCTGCACACTCCATTATTGCTAACTGAGTAGGAAGCACAAGTGCTGAAAGTAGCCAAACTATTAGAGTGCCGACCAAAGTTGTGAACTACCCCAAAGGCATACTGGCTGTCCGTATATATGTTCACACTAAGCCCTTCAGAAAGTTGACAAGCTCTAATCAATGCAATAATCTCTGCGGCCTGCGCAGAATTATGTGGAATTTGTTTAGTCTCCACTATAGTGCCTAATGTAGTGATTGCGAAAACAACAGTGGATGTACCCTCCGGAAGTTTGAAGCAGGAGCCATTGCAAAACAGCGCCCCTTGGGGATTCTTTAAGGGTGTATCACTTAGGCAAATTCTGCCTTAGTTCCTTGTTCTGTGGTATAGAGGCAGTCATGTGACATTTCGTCACTGTAATCAATTTCTTGCGGAAGAGGCAGTAGTTCCGCCAGATTTAATGAGCAACATCTCTTAATTTGGATATGCGGTGCAAATAGAATCAGCTCGTACCTTGTTAGTCATGCTGATGTGAGATGTTGCGTCTGCGTTCTGTTTAATAGAACGTCTACAGAGTGAGGTACCATCACGGTTAAAGAGGGACCTAAACCATAACCTCACTTTGTTTAACAGATGCAGTGACAGCAGCAACAGCTCTCAAACATCTTGGCAAAGGGCATGCAACAGGGTCTAACATGGACCACACAGTCAATTTTTGTCCCCATGTTCCTGTGTCAAAACAGCTAAATGTCATGAACCATCGGACGCGTACTTTCTGGACTTTCTGGTCCCTGACCCATAGGGACTTGCACTCAACAGTACTCCCAATATGGGCGCTGAATGCGGAATACTGTTTACCAGTTTCCGCACCGTATGCATTACGTTCTATAAAGCGGACACATCCCCGCGGCCCTGTGAGTCTCAACGCTACCGCTTGCCGTGGCTATACTTGTGCTGCCGTAGTTCGCTTGTGTTTCTCCTTTGATTCCTGGTTCCCGATTCCCCTAATTTCCTCCTCCTTCATTCCCCCTCCTTTTGTCCTCCTTGTATCCTGGATCTCCGTGCACTCGTCTTCCGTGTGCACTCTTTACTGTTTTCCTGGATTTCCTCGGACTTCCCGGACATCTGAATGTTCCCAGGACTCGGAACGCTGAAAGCACGCTGGAACCCGATGACCTGCACTCAGGGTTATAAAAGATCCGAACCCTACGAAAGAAAACTCCATCGAAGAACTCCCACAAACAACAAAGACAGGTGAGAAGGGGGGAAACTTGTGACAGATTGAGACGCCGAAAAACTGATACGGATACGGACATGGAGGCTGCAGATCAAGACCTCATGCGTGGAATGCAAGAGTTAACCATAGAAGTTCAGAATGTCAAAGCTGAGAATGCCGCATTAAAACAACTAGTCCTGTCACATGATTCTGCGAGCAAGGAAAGTGTATTGCTGGGCGGAGTAGTGGACAAATATGATGGCTCCTCAAAGAACCTTTGTGGCTTCCTTGATTCGTGTCTAGTGCACTTTACTTTTAAGCCCTACTACTTTTCCACTCCCAGGGCAAAGGTGGGCTTTATGATTTTGCATCTCTCCGGGAATGCATTAACCTGGGCTACGCCCTTAGTTAATTCTGGAGATGCCCTCCTGGATGATTATGATGGGTTTGTACGGGCTCTAAAGACCATGTTTGACCGCCCAGAACAGGTTTACAGTGCCCAAGAACGTCTACTGGATTTCCAACAAGGGTCCCAGGATTTGCTTACCTATGTAACACACTTTAAGCAACTGGCCAAGGAAGCAGATTGGTCCCCAGAGGCCTGTTTCACCCTATTCCGGAGAGGACTAAACGAAGAAATAAAGGACGAGCTTGCCAGGGTAGCTCGCCCAGGTTCCTTCCGGGCCCTTATGGACCTCTCCTTACAAATAGACTTTCGAATCCAGGAAAGGAAGGCAGAAAAGAAGAAAACAAAGATGCCTTACCAAAAGACCTCCATAGAATCTCCCTCTAAACCCGAGCCCACTCCTGCCCCGACCACAGACCCTGAACCCATGAAACTCGGGGCCTTCCCCGGACCCATAACCCCGCAAGAAAGATTGCGACGGATTCACACCGGCTTGTGTATGTACTGTGCCTCAGATAAACATCCTGTGAGAGAATGTCCTTTGGCCCCTCCACAGCGTTCGGGAAATGCCAGCTCCTGATCCTAGATGGAGCACAGCTTCGGGAGAGAGATGTTTGCTCCACATCGATTCCATCCTGGAACTCTCCTGGACAAAACAACCTTGTGATCTTGCAGGCATTTCTATCGCTGTCCAAGAAAGAAACTTACCCCATTCTGGCATTAGTGGATTGTGGAGCCATGGGGATTTTCATAGATCAGGATTGGGTCACTACCCACCACATTCCATATGAAACTCGAGACATCATGCAACCAGTAGAGGCCATTGATGGACGACCTCTCTCTTCAGGACCAATCACCCTGCAAACCAAAGAGATCCAGCTCTCGATAAACCATCATCAAGAGATGATCAAGTTTGACATCATAAAGTCTGCCCATTATCCAATGGTACTGGGTATGCCCTGGTTACAGAAGCACAACCCATACATCAACTGGGCAGCAGGATCCTTGCTTCTTGGCTCCGAACATTGCATGTCTCACTGCCTATCCTTGGATTCCTCGTCAAGATCCTCTGAAGCTACGCTGACAGACCAGCAAGGCCCACTCACGGTCTCAAATATTATCCAGGTCCTCAGAGCCTATCAGGACTACACTGATGTGTTTTCAACTGCCATAGTTCAAGCCCTACCCCCTCACAGACCTGAAGACTGCGCTATCGATACTGAACCCTCGGCAGTGATTCCCTTTGGAACGATGTTCATCCTATCAGAACCTTAAAAAAGGGCCCTCCGAGAATACTTGGATACCAACCTAGAAAATGGCACCATACGACCATCCAAATCCCCAGCGGGAGCTTTGTTGTTTTTCGTTTCCAAGAAAGATACTAAGGAGCTTAGGCCTTGTCTTGATTATCGTGGTCTTAATCAATGCACCCTGAAGGACCGCTACCCATTGCCCTTAATCTCGGATATCCTGGAAGCAGTGAGAGGAGCCGTAATCTTCAGAAAATTGGATCTCAGAGGTGCCTACCATCTGATCCATATAAAGGAAGGTGACAAATAGAAAACAGCCTTTAGAACAGCCTTTGGTCACTTTGATTACCTGGTCATGCCTTTCGGATTCGCCAATGCCCCAGCAGTCTTCCAACGTTTTATGGACTGGGTGTTCTGCGATATGCTGTTCCTCTTCATCATAGTTTACCTGGACGACATACTGATATACTCCAAGGACCATCTCAAGCATGAAGAACATGTCAAGGCAGTCTTGCAACGGCTACGCGAATATAAACTCCTGGCTAAACCCGAGAAATGCCTTTTTCATGTCTCTACTGTTCACTATCTCAGATTTGTTCTTAGTCCAGAAGGAATTGGAATGGACCACTCAAATGTGAATTCAATACTATCCTGGCCTGTTCCAACTTCTGTGAAACAGATTCAATCCTTCCTGGGGCTTGCCAACTTCTACTGGAAATGTATACCTTCCTTTTTGGAGATTTAACCGATCATTACATTGTTAAAGAAGGATACTCCCTTCCTCTAGACCGCAGCCCAAGACAAAGCTTTCCAACGTTTGAAGTTGGAATTTACACAAGCCCCCATCTTGGCTCAACCTGACATTGATCAACCTTTCCTAGTGGAGACTGATGCCTCTAACTACGCCATCGGAACTGTCTTAAAGCAGGAATTCGAGGACAAGTTGGAACACCCCATCGCTTATCTCTCATGAACCCTAACTCCTAGCGAGACCCATTATTCTGTTCTGGAAAAGGAATTGTTGGCCATCCCTCAAGCCTTCACAGAGTGGCGTCATCTACTCCTGGGAGCTAAACATCCTGCTCAGGTCCGCACGGATCATCGGAATATCCAAGTCCTACAATCCAGGGAATGTAGGAATAGTCATCAAGCCCGTTGGGCCTTCTTCTTTGCCCAGTACCAGTTCCAGATGCATCATGTACCTGGAACACACAATATAATTGCTGATGCCTGATCCCGACGTCCTGACTACGAAACTCTGGAAGATCGAACCTTCCCAAAGATGTTTCCCCATACAATTTTCGTAGCTCAAGCAATCATTCTCCTGGAAGACATTTGGAATCAAGCCCAGTCCTCGGAGATCTGGAAGGAATTTACTGGGAAGAATCGATTGAATCTTAAAACCAAGGTTGGGTATTTATTCAAGGACAATGGCCTGGTCATTCCCACACTGCGACAAAGGATTACAAGTCTCTGTCATGATACCCTTCATTCAGGACATCGTGGCATTACCAACACTCTCTGTTCAATACAAAGACAATTTTGGTGGCCAAAAATGAAAGTTGACGTCCAGCAGTACATCCAAGCCTGTGCAGTCTGCAATCAAAACAAGCATGATAACAAGAGGCCGGCGGGTCTTCTACTCCAACCAACGC
The DNA here is from genome assembly GCF_040938575.1 of Ambystoma mexicanum. Taxonomy (NCBI): domain Eukaryota; kingdom Metazoa; phylum Chordata; class Amphibia; order Caudata; family Ambystomatidae; genus Ambystoma; species Ambystoma mexicanum. The sequence goes on from NC_090922.1 coordinate 272,829,608, forward strand.
TACCAACAAGGCCCTGCGAATTTATTGCTACAGACTTTATTGTTGAACTACTACCTTCCAGGGGATACACAACTATCATGGTTACCATTGATTTATTCAATCACATGGCTCATTTTACACCCTTGTATAAATTACCATCATCCTCAGAACTCGCTGGAATCTTCCTGGAACACATATTCCGACTTCATGGACTCCCTTCCAAGATCATGGCCCTCATTACAACCCTGGCGCAAAGCGAAAAACCGCCATCGTTACCGCCATCGTAAAGGATTACCGCCATCGTTTTCCGCTAGGTCCGATTAAGACCCGTGACCGTTAACTACGATGCCATTAGCGGCATCGTAGTTAACGCTGCCGCTAACTGCACCAAGGACGCGCACACGCGACCCCCCACACCGTAATAACCGGTATGGCGGAAAGGTACGCGAATGCCGACCCAAGCGGACATGCACCTAACGCCATCACCCAGCCCGTTAAGTACCTTACCGCCATGCCGGTAATTACGCCATTGCGAACCAACCGTAAAGGGCCTTGTGCAGTGAATCCAGCTGCCACAGGTGCACAGAATCAGCACAGGTGGAGGCAATACAGACTCAGGAAGTACATAAAGAGCACACCCAACCCCTCCCCAGACCCAGTCACCCTCCACAATGATACCAATAGGACTAGCAATGTTGGGGCTGGAGGACCTGATAGCAATGCAAGTGCTACAACTACAACTACAACAACAACAACAACAACAACAACAACAACAACAGGCTGCACAGAGAAGACGCAGGAGGAGAAGGAGGGCAAGGCAGGCCCAGCAAGGCCAACCAGCACAGCCAGTACCACCACGCAGGCAGCCCACAATCCCACGCATCAGAGCCAGTCCATTCAACCTCACTGCTGAGCAGATCCACACCCTGTACCGTTTGGACCGGGACACCATCACCGCCATTGTGGACATGACGCACAATGACATCGTCAGCAAGATAGAAACACCAACTGCCATCCCACCCCTACTGAAGGTATGGTCTGTACTCCACTTCCTGGCCACAGGCACCTACCAGCACACAGTGGGGCACTTGCATGGTATTTCACAACCATTATTCTCACGTACACTGATCCAAGTGCTCGATGCCCTCCTCAAGCACACAGACGACCACATCTCATTACCACGGTCTGCCCAGGAGATTGCAAACACCAAAGTGGGTTTCCCTGCACTAGCCGGCATACCTGGTTGCATTGGTGCCATCGACTGCACCCTTGTGGAATTGGTGGTCCCACATGCCATGGAGGTACCGTACCGCAACCGTAAACAATTTCACTCAATCAACGTGCAGATGGTCTGTGACTCCAACAGGATCCTCACACATTGTTGTGCCCGATTCCCCGGATCAACCCATGATTCAATGGTCCTGAGGAACTCCACAATACCACGCTACATGGAGCAACATGCAGGCCCAAGATCCTGGCTACTCGGTGAGTCTCATGTCATGACCTTGGTATGGCAGAAAGGGGGGGGGGAATGATGCATACTCCACTTGGCAGAAAGGGGGGGGAATGATGCATACTCCACCTGGCAGAAAAGGGGGGGGAATGATGCATACTCCACCTGGCAGAAAGGGGGGGGGGAATGATGCATAGTCCACCTGGTAGAAAGGGGGGGGATGATGTATACTCCACCTGGCAGAAAGGGGGGGGAATGATGCATACTCCACCTGGCAGAAAGGCGGGGGAATGATCCATACTCCACCTGGCAGAAAGGGGGGGGGGAATGATGCATACTCCACCTGGCAGAAAGGGGGGGGGATGATGCATACTCCACCTGGCAGAAAGGGGGTGGGGGGTGATGCATACTCCACCTGGCTGCGACTAGCAGAGACGATCATACCCTAAAGCAGCACTAACGTAATCTCACACCTGTAGACATTATGCCTGACCGAAGCAGCCCCACCATGTCAAAGAAGGTGTGTCCCAACCATGACACAACCATCTGCAAGTGCATTGCACCAATTTGGACCATTGACTCCAACGAAATGCACCTACATGCACGTCACTATACACCATCTACTGAAATGCCTGTCCCACATAACAGCGCACAAAGGAGGCACATGACGGACAGAAACACCACAACACCACAGCACAGACAGCAAGGCCCACAAAATGTCCCTATCAACATCCGGATAGTTCACTGGGGTCATAATGATGCAGACAACAATGTAGCAATCATGTGAGCATTGACATCACAGGATACGTGCCAGGTCACCTAAACATACGGCATGGACCTACACAGTGGATGGGTACTCACAAGGCACTCGACCACCCTGCATACATGGTTTGTTGGCATGCAAAACTGTCCATGAGAGCCATGGACATATACCGTTTGCATAGCGTGAATCCATCAGCGCAACTGAAAGTGGTCCAAAGTAACAGTTCAATGTGCATGTTGGCACGTCATGTTCAGAATTAGATGTAATGACTGACACATACATTGTTTCCTACATACAGGTGATGCTGGCTATCCCCTGAAGAGGTGGCTCCTTACACCAGTCCGGAACCCACAGAACCAGCATGAGGCGGACTTCAACCGTGCCCATGCACGTACCCGTGTGGTGATTGAGCAGGCATTTGGCCTACTGAAGGCACGGTTTCTCTGCCTCAGCAGGTCTGGCGGGGAACTCCTGTACTGCCATGAGAAGGTTGCAAAGATTGTCATGGCATGTGTAATGCTACACAATATGTGTGTCAGACGGAATGTTCCACTGCCCCCTGACGCAGAACTGCAACCACCTGACTATGAGGATGATGAGGGTGGGGATGGGGCAGCACCTCAAGGAGGCAGCGATGCACAGGAGGGCCGTGAAATGCGTCAGAATATCATTGACCAATGCTTCTAGCACACACGCTGGTGTGTGTAACATGGAGATGGCACTTGGGGCACTGTGTGTGTCTGGGACATGCACACTGTGGACTGTACACCAATAAAGCACACATACGCAATGAACAATGTCCACACATTTGATTTGTGCAAATCAAAAAAGTGTATTATCAATGTGCATAGGTCTGAAACACCCAATCCCCCCTCCTCCACCCCCCTGAACTCCCCAACACACTCAACCCCCCCTCCCCCTCCCCCTGAACTCCCCAACACACCCAATCCCCCCTCCCCCTCCCCCCTGAACTCCCCAACACACCCAATCCCCCCTCCCTCTCCCCACTGAACTCCCTGCAAAGGTGTGACGGTGCCCATGGTGAAGTGGGTAATGTTCCATTGGTGCACTGGACGGCCACTATTGGCAGCCCCCTCTCCCGGCACCTGGGGCCCCCCTGCCTGTGCTCCTCAGGTTCCTGGATGACCTGAGGACGGGGCAGAACTTGCTGCAGATGAGGTACTGGCCTGCTCGCTACGCCGTGTGTCCATGATTGTCTGTATGAGTTGACTTATCATATTCTGCACCGTGGCTAGTTCTGCACAAATGTCCTTGCTTGCTGATTGGATGGCTGCCTTGATGTTCTCAGCACATCTCTCCATGCCTGCACTGGCGCCTCCACAATCAGCAACATGCTGCGTCAGTAGTGAGGACAATTGTTGTTGCCTCGTTGATATTTGGTCCAGCGATTGCTGGAAATCAGGGGCAATGGAGGTTGCAATTGCCGGCCCAATTGGACTACTCCCCTCCTCCCCTACTCCCACTGTGCTGGGAGTGGCTGGCCATGTATCTCCAAGGGATAGCCCCTGTGTGTCTTCTCCGTGCAGGCTACATGGGGACAGGTGTGGGGAGTGAAGGTGGGCATTGGGGGAACCTTCAGTGTCATCCTCCATATTCCCCACGTCGCTGTCGGAGCATGCTACGACGGCAGCAGTCTCCCCAATGGTACTGCTCCCCGCAGACACATTCCCCTCAGTGGGCAGCAGTTGTTGTGTGTCTTCCGTGGGTGCTATCATGGCACTTTCGTCGGGGGTCATTGCTGCCCTGGGCTGTCTTTCAACAGGGATTTTGGCCTGGTGTGGTTTGGGCATGGGTCCAGCAGAAATGGAGGGTTGTTGTGCTCTTCCCTCTGTCCTGGGCTTCTTGGCTGGGGTGGTGCCACTCTCGTCCCTGTCAGTGTCTGATTGTGAGCCTGTGGTGGAGCAGAGGAGGGAATGTGTTATTGATGGGTCAGCGAACATTGACCAGGCATGAAGATTGCCATGGTTTTGAAGGATAGATGGTAGACTTTGTAGGCTGTGACATACAGGTTGTCTCCCTTTTGGGTGGGTTGAGCATGCAGAAATGTGTGTGTCTGCTGTGGAGTGTGCATGCTGCATGTGTGCAGGGTGTGGGTCTCCTGCTGATGTGTTGTGTTTCCCGTATGGGGCGACATTGTGATTCCCATGTAAGTGTAATTCAGGGTGTTTTGCATGGCTGAATTGGAGGCACCTACCTGTGTCTCCTGATGTCGGGGCTCCTCTCTCCATTCCACCTACGCCCTCAATGCACTCTATGCCGATCGTCGAGGCACAAATCTCCTCCCATGGCTGCATCTTGATTGGGGAGTCTGCTCCCCCGCCAGTTGCCATGCCCAGGTTGCGATTGTCTGACAGTATGCTCCTTACTCGGACCCGGAGGTCATCCCACCTTTTGCGGCACTGTTTGGAGGTTTGTGGGGTGGTACCTACGGCACTAACCCGTTGTGCCACAAGTTCCCATATTTCCTTTTTGCGGGCTATGGCTGCTCTTGTCATTTCTGGCGAGAAGACGATGTCCGCCTTTTCCTGCAGCGTTTCTGCCAACATCGTTAGTACTTCCTGACTGAAGCGGTCCTGCCGCTGCGGATCGCAGGCTTTTTTCTGAACTTTGGGCATGTTTAGGTGGGGAAATGGGTGGGTAATGGGTTTTACAAGGTTTGAGGGTCAGATGTGGTGTGGTTGGGTAGGATGGCAATGGATTGTGTTTTTAAAGATGGCCACGTGCTCTTTCCCGTTCCGCCGCGATGATGCTACTTCCGGTTCCGCTTATTTACGGTGACCGCTAATTACGGTGACCGCTAATTACGGTCACCGCAATGATGGGTGGCGGTAGTGCACCTTGCGCGGCGTACAATGCCGGTAAGGGCCGTTTTGGGGTCATTTACGCCATGGCGTAGTTTACATTACCGGCATGGCATAATGCTCGTGCGCGATGGGTCGTAATGTGCCGCACTTTACGGCATTGGACCAAGGCGTAAACGCTAATTACGCCATGCCAGTAATGTTGGATACTTCCCGCCTGGGTTGCAATGAGGGCCCATATCAGACAGAAGACCTCAATACGTATCTCAATTCTGGAAACACTTATGCCGTATACTAGGAATCCAACGTGCCCTCTCCTCAGGTTATCATCCACAGACCAATGGAGCTACAGAACTTGTGCACCAAACCCAGGAGGGTTCCATGTGATATTTTCACCGCAAAAATATTGCCATACAAAAATATTGCCATATTTTTGCAGAAAAAATAACACATGGACCCTGCGGGGGACACCCCCGCAACCCCTGCATCATTTTTTTATGTGCGGGGGACACCCCCGCAACTCCCGCACCTAATATTTTCAACACCAAAAATATTGCCTATGGCCGCTCCCGACGACCATAGTAAGGCAATATTTTTGGTGGCGAAAATATTACCTGATACCCCCTGGAGCAGTATCTTCGTTGTTTCACTACCAAGGTTCAGGACGATTGGTCTCTTTTAATACCTGTGGCTGAATTCGCCTACAAATATTTGGATCACTCGTCTGTCAAGACCAGCCCCTTCTTCTGTAGCCAAGGATTCCACCCTTCGGTTCTATCATCTCTTCTCACACATCCTACACCGGTTCCTACAGTCGACTCCTGGATTGAAACCCTCATCAATGCACACAAGGAAGCCAAAGAACACCTCGAAAGGGCCCAAGCTAACACCAAGCACTATGCGGACTCCAAAAGAAGACCAGGACCTTCCTATGCAGTGGGTGAAAAGGTCTGGCTATCCTCGAAACTACTGCCTCGACACTTACGACCTAATAAGTTGGCTCCTCGGTACTATGGCCCTTTTTCCATAAAGGAAATCATTAACCCAGTGGCCTTCCGACTCAAATTTCTAGACTCCTGGAAGAGGATCCACCCAGTATTTCACACATCTCTAATGAAACCATACGTCCAGACCTCCCGGTCTGCTCCAAGGTCTACCCCTGTGGTTGTCGACGACCAGCTAGAATATGAAGTATCCCGAATATGTGACTCCAGGTACAGACGTGGTCAGCTACAGTATCTGGTCGAGTGGAAAGGCTATCCACCCAGTGAACGCACCTGGGATGCGGTCTCAAACCTAAATGCCCCCAGGCTACTTCAAAGATACCACCTTATACACCCAGGCAAACCCAGAGGAACAGGCCTTCGGAGGAGGCATGCTGTCATGAACCATCCGACGCATCCTTTCTGGACTTCCTGGTCCCTGACCCATAGGGCTTGCACTCAACAGTACTCTCAACATGTCCGCCAAATGCGGAATACTGTTTACCAGTTTCCACGCTGTACGCATTACGTTCTATAAAGCGGACACGCCCCCGTGGCCCTGCGCATCTCAACGCTACCGCTTGCCGTGGCTAGACATGTGCTGCCGTAGTTCGCTTGTGTTTCTCCTTTAATTCCTGGTTCCAGATTCACCTAATTTCCTTCGTCTTCTGTGTGCACTCTTTACTGTTTTCCTGGATTTCCTCGGACTTCCCGGACATCTGAACGTTCCCAGGACTCGGAACGTTGAACGCACACTGGAACCCAAGGAGACCTGCACTCAGGGTTATACAAGACCCGAACCCTACGAAAGAATACTCCATCGAAGAACTCCCACAAACAACAAAGACAGGTGAGAAGGGGGAAACCTGTGACACTAAAGCGCATCCATCACATTCATGCACATACAACACAAAGGCCTTTTTGTAATTTGGTGTGCCCAAAACTGGGGCTGAACACAACAGAGCCTTGAGCAGATCAAAAGCTTTTTGGCAATCCATGTTCAACGGTAAGGGCAAAGAAATACCCTTCTTTGTCAATGCCAACATAGGAATTATCATTAATGAAAAGTTTGTATTCCACTGTCTACAGTATGAAGCCATACCTATCAAGGCTCTGACCTCTTTCTGTGTATTTTGAAAAGACATGCTAGAAATGCTTTGTATCAGTTCTGGTGTCAGTCTTCTTCCCTCCTTCGACAGGAGGTAGCCTAGATAGGATACTTCCTGTTGACGATACTGAAACCTTTTTAATGAAGCTGTATGCCCCTGTTCTCCTAAATGAATAAGCAGCAACACGGTGCCCTCCTTGCAAGCAACCTCAGAGTCCGCAGCTAGAAGCATATTGTCTACATTATGTAACGACGTGCAAGTAGAAGGTAACTCAAGTGTATCAAGCTGCTTCTTTAATGCTCTACTATAATGCTTGGACTCTCAGTGTACCCTTGTGGAACAGGAGTAAATGTAAACGAGTGTCCCCCTAGGGTGAACACAAACAAATATCTACTATCAAGATGTACAGGGATACTGAAAAAGACATTATTTAAATCCACAACACTAAAATTAGTAGCTGAGGCTGAAATCATGGTCAATATTTTAGTAACATCAGGTACAAACATAAACTGTGGGGCAACAACCTTATTAATAGCGCATAAGTCAATAATGAAGTGAAAAGGAATCACATTATCCCCTTTCTTATACACTGGTAGAATCAGACTATTACACACGCTCCTTACAATTTCTTCAATCACACCTATGTGTACAAAATCAGAAATAATACTTTTCAAAGCCTGCTCACCTTCAACCGAAATCTTATATTGCAGAATACGCAGTAATTTAACACCTGGTTTCAATACAATTTTAACTGGTTAAATTTGCAAAATGCCTACATCACATCTTTGTCATTGACTGCCTATAGACATGTTGGGACCTTATTCAATTCAGGTGGTAAAGGCCTAGACAAAAAGTGTGGGACAGAAGGTTGCTGAGACGAAATCTTTAAATGCATTACATCCAGAGAACAGTAAATTACAGCATTCAATTCTTTCAACTAATTCAATCTCAACAAATTCTTGCCACAATTTGTCAGCAAAAGAAATGCACATGAATCGGTAAATGGCCCCAGTGAAATCGGTACCGGCTGAGAGACCGGACTAACCACTGGCGTACCAGAGAACCCTACAGAAATGTTGTTCTGCCCTGACAGGGGAATATCCAGAACCTGTGAATGATCAATAGAACACTTCTGTGCTCCTGTATCTATCAAAAATAGATGCTCTCTATTCCCCACCTTCATTTCAACGTAGGGCCCTTTCTGATCGACGGGAATAGGTACTAGTTCCAGACTCCGTATATCATCAAATGCAAAATCCTCTGAAAAATAGACAGTCGAAGGATTATTGAAAATGTTCCTTCTATTAACACTATGTTGCTGACTATCCTGTGAAGATGACTGTTGATTCTGAGTGAACTGACTTCTACCAGGACCCCCTATCCCATTACAGCCTCTGGATCGTCTACCCATGACACCATATGTGCTATTCGATCTCTGCTGAAGGGTCGGGCATTGTGCACGCCAATGACCTTCCTGTCTACAATAGGCACATTGGTTCATGTGTACAGGACTCAGTTGCGCATTATTCTGTGGTGCAAATTGGCCTCTAAACTGTGTATTCCCACCTCTGGCTCCTCTAGCGATCTGCTGCAACAGTACTCTAGTTTTCAAGTCTCCCTTCTTCTTTTCCACTCTTTCCTTCTCTGAATTAACTCTATTTTCATAGTACTGAGCCATATGTAATACTTCAGATTGTGATTTCGCTTGCCAAGAGCTTTCAGAAGTCATAATCTGTGATTGAATTTCAGGCAATAATCCATACACAAATGTATCTACAAATAGCCTTTTTCCTGACTCTGTACTCAAATCTTGACCACTAAAATATGAAAATCCTTGCTCAAATCTATTTAAAAATTCTGTTGCACCCTCTGACTTCAATTGTGCATAAGCCGTAAGCTTGTACCATATGATTCTTTTCTAGGGGAACCAGAGTTTTTAATTTAGCTACTATTCTGTCTGGCAACATCAGTACCACCTGTGGCGGTTTCTCACCAGCCTTCCTTTCTCCATCTATCCGTACCAAGTTATCCCATGTATCACCCATCCCTGCCTTATCATCTACAATTCAAATCTGCTTCCATAAATCAGTAGGAAGGATCACGGGAAACAATAAATCTATATCACCCAGCGTGAAAACGGACAAATGTAAGACAGATTCAATTTCTTTATAAAAATCTTGTTGGATTCTTCCTAATATCTGGAATTGTTTGCCTAATGGTATTTACTTCCTGTATAGAAAACAGGACATGAACAAACTGAGAAACAGAATGTGCTTCGACAGTAGTAGCAGGCGTTCCTCCTGCAGCATTAGCTGGAATTTCTACTTTCGGAACAAATGTCAGAGGAACCTCTCTCATCGGCAATTGTGAAGTAGGAAAATCTGAATGTTTATTAAGCAACAAGGCTAAATCAAGTGCAAAGTAGTCAAAGCAGTATCTGGCAAAAATGCTCTTTTGTAAATGACCATCAAATCTGCAGGACAACAAACTTTTCTCTTAATAAACTCATCTTGTAGGTACTCTACCATCACGTTTAACACTTTCCTTTGCATTGCCGGAGCATACTGACTAAATGTGTCGTGCACTTCAATGGGAGAAATTGAAACATCCGAAATCCCAATACGCGTTTTTTTCACTCATTGGTGTCAATGGACGAAGAAATTGTTTCTGCACATATGAGGCTTCCAGTCTATTACCATCTAATTCATCATTCTGTAACTGATCTAGCTCCCTTTTAAACTCAAGTACCTTCTGAACATGCTCATGTACTTTCTCCGCAGTGTCCCTTGAGCGAGCAAGGACATTCAAATCCCTCAACCCCTGTGGGACATTCATGTCCATCAAAGCACTCCAAATATCAGCCAAATGCGTTCCTATCCCCTCTATGAAAATAGTCTGTTTGGGAATACTTTCTTGGATAGAAATCGCATCTAAAACAGCTGATTCTTCACCCTCTTCTATATATTTTTTAGTTCAGGTATACCATTCTCTTTTTGTAGCTTTATATACTGTACAACGAGTCACTATCCTTGCATCAGCTCCAGCCCCTTCAACCTCTACAAGTGGTCAGAACCACTTGGAAAAGAAAGTTCAGAAAGATTGTGTTCAATAGGTAGCGGACTGACCACAAAAGTGATGGGTGGAAGGTTTCGAATGAATCTAAACCACTGGCAATTGGTCTGGGCCAACCTTCCACACCACCGTTTTTTAGCCCGTCTGCGCCATTGCAAAAGGGGACCAGCCATGTGCAAATCAGTCAGCAGCTGCCGCCACCGAAGGTAGCAGCCCAGCCCGAACTGCTAGGCCAGGTCCCCTCTGCACAGAAAACCAAGCAACCCCAGACATGTTTCGGCCTTGTTGGACCTCCTCAGTGAGGTGCAGCCTGGTTCCCTGTGGCGCAGCGAGCAAGGGACCCACGTCTGGGCATACCCTCTCTCACAAGGAGAAACAAACTGACCACAAAAGTGATGGGTGGAAGGTTTCGAATTAGGAGGAAGAGGAACAACAATGGGAGGAGGCGCAACAGTGGGAAGAGGCAAACCAACAGGGAGAGGCATAGTTTGTAAATCTTATTGGCACATATGTGAATTGGACCATGTGCCATCGTAACCATAACAGTGACATAATCATTGGCTAGCATCCATTTTTGCTTTTCATTATCTACCCAACAACCCCCATCATCTAAACTTGCTGGACCCTCAGCCCACTGTTTAATTTTATCTGGAGTGGCATCAGCCTGAATTTCTTTTATACAACCAATTTCTATCACACAAGTGTTAGTGACCTTTGTTGTTATTTCTATCACATACATTTCGGAATGCAAATCAGTGGCAGTCTGTCTGGCTATTCTGTCAGCAAAAGCATTTCCTTTTCCCACATTGTCCGTTACTTTCTGGTGTGCTGCACACTCCATTATTGCTAACTGAGTAGGAAGCACAAGTGCTGAAAGTAGCCAAACTATTAGAGTGCCGACCAAAGTTGTGAACTACCCCAAAGGCATACTGGCTGTCTGTATATATGTTCACACTAAGCCCTTCAGAAAGTTGACAAGCTCTAATCAATGCAATAATCTCTGTGGCCTGCACAGAATTATGTGGAATTTGTTTAGTCTCCACTATAGTGCCTAATGTAGTGATTGCGAAAGCAACAGTGGATGTACCCTCTGGAAGTTTGAAGTAGGAGCCATCCCAAAACAGATCCCCTTGGGGATTCTTTAAGGGTGTATCACTTAGGCAAATTCTGCCTTAGTTCTTTGTTCTGTGGTATGGAGGCAGTCATGTGACATTTCGTCACTGTAATCAATTTCTTGCGGAAGAGGCAATAGTTCCTCCAGATTTAATGAGCAACATCTCTTAATTTGGATATGCGGTGCAAATAGAATCAGCTTGTACCTTGTTAGTCATGCTGATGTGAGATGTTGCATCTGCGTTCTGTTTAATAGAAGGTCTACAGAGTGAGGTACCATCACGGTTAAAGAGTGACCCAGAACCATAACCTCACTTCGTTTAACAGGTGCAGTGACAGCAGCAACAGCTCTCAAACATCTTGGCAAAGGGCATGCAACAGGGTATAACATGGACCACACAGTCTATTTTTGTCCCCATGTTCCTGTGTCAAAACAGCTAAATGTCATGAACCATTGGACGCGTCCTTTCTGGACTTCCTGGTCCCTAAACCATAGGGGCTTGCACTCAACAGTACTCCTAATATGGGCGCTGAACGCGGAATACTGTTTACCAGTTTCCGCACCGTATGCATTACGTTCTATAAAGCGGACACATCCCCGCGGCCCTGCGCTTCTCAACGCTACCGCTTGCCGTGGCTAGACTTGTGCTGCCGTAGTTCGCTTGTGTTTCTCCTTTGATTCCTGGTTCCCGATTCCCCTAATTTCCTCCTCCTTCATTCCCCCTCCTTTTGTTCTCCTTGCATCCTGGATCTCCATGCACTCGTCTTCCGTGTGCACTCTTTACTGTTTTCATGGATTTCCTCAGACTTCCCGGACATCTGAACGTTCCCAGGACTCGGAACGCTGAACGCACGCTGGAACCCGAGGACCTGCACACAGGGTTATACAAGATCCGAACCCTACAAAGGAAAAAACTCCATCGAAGAACTCCCACAAACAACAAAGACAGGTGAGAACGGGGGAAACTTGTGACAGATTGAGACGCCGAAAAACTGATACGGATACGGACATGGAGGCTGCAGTTCAAGACCTCATGCGCGGAATGCAAGAGTTAACCATAGAAGTTCAGAATCTCAAAGCTGAGAATGCCGCATTAAAACAACTAGTCCTGTCACGTGATTCTGCGACCAAGGAAAGTGAATTGCTGGGCGGATTAGTGGACAAATATGATGGCTCCTCAAAGAACCTTTGTGGCTTCCTTGATTCGTGTCTAGTGCACTTTACTTTTAAGCCCTACTACTTTTCCATTCCCAGGGCAAAGGTGGGCTTTATGATTTCGCATCTCTCCGGGAATGCATTAACCTGGGCTACGCCCTTAGTTAATTCTGGAGATGCCCTCCTGGATGATTATGATGGGTTTGTACGGGCTCTAAAGACCATGGTTGACTGCCCAGAACAGGTTTACAGTGCCCAAGAACGTCTATTGGATTTCCAACAAGGGTCCCAGGATTTGCTTACCTATGTAACACACTTTAAGCAACTGGCCAAGGAAGCAGATTGGTCCCCAGAGGCCTTTTTCACCCTATTCCGGAGAGGACTAAACGAAGAAATAAAGGACGAGCTTGCCAGGGTAGCTCGCCCAGGTTCCTTCCGGGCCCTTATGGACCTCTCCTTACAAATAGACTTTCGAATCCAGGAAAGGAAGGCGGAAAAGAAGAAAACAAAGATGCCTTACCAAAAGACCTCCATAGAATCTCCCTCTAAACCCGAGCCCACTCCTGCCCCGACCACAGACCCTCAACCCATGCAACTGAGGGCCTTCGGTGGACCCATACCCCCGCAAGAAAGATTGCGACGGATTCACACCGGCTTGTGTATGTACTGTGCCTCAGATAAACATCTTGTGAGAGAATGTCCTTTGGCCCCTCCACAGCGTTCGGGAAACGCCAGCTCCTGATCCTAGATGGAGCACAGCTTCGGAAGAGAGATGTTTGCTCCACATCTATTCCATCCTTGAACTCTCCTGGACAAAACAACCTTGTGATCTTGCAGGCATTTCTATCGCCGTCCAAGAAAGAAACTTACCCCATTCTGGCATTAGTGGATTGTGGTGCCATGGGGATTTTCATAGATCAGGATTGGGTCACTACCCACCACATTCCATATGAAACTCGAGACATCATGCAACCAGTAGAGGCCATCGATGGACGACCTCTCTCTTCAGGACCAACCACCCTGCAAACCAAAGAGATCCAGCTCGCGATAAACCATCATCAAGAGATGATCAAGTTTGACATCATAAAGTCTGCCCATTATCCAATGGTACTGGGTATGCCCTGGTTACAGAAGCACAACCCATACATCAACTGGGCAGCAGGATCCTTGTTTCTTGGCTCCGGACATTGCATATCTCACTGCCTATCCTTGGATTCCTCGTCAAGATCCTCTGAAGCTACGCTGACAGACCAGCAAGGCCCACTCACGGTCTCAAATATTATCCAGGTCCTCAGAGCCTATCAGGACTACACTGATGTGTTTTCAACTGCCATAGTTCAAGCCCTACCCCCTCACAGACCTGAAGACTGCGCTATCGATACTGAACCCTCGGCAGAGATTCCCTTTGGAACGATGTTCATCCTATCAGAACCTTAAAAAAGGGCCCTCCGAGAATACTTGGATACCAACCTAGAAAATGGCACCATACGACCATCCAAATCCCCAGCGGGAGCTTTGATGTTTTTCGTTTCCAAGAAAGATACTAAGGAGCTTAGGCCTTGTCTTGATTATCGTGGTATTAATCAATGCACCCTGAAGGACTGCTACCCATTGCCCTTAATCTCGGATATCCTGGAAGCAGTGAGAGGAGCCGTAATCTTCACAAAATTGGATCTCAGAGGTGCCTACCATCTGATCCATATAAAGGAAGGTGACGAATAGAAAACAGCCTTTAGAACAACCTTTGGTCACTTTGAATACCTGGTCATGCCTTTCGGATTCGCCAATGCCCCAGCGGGCTTCCAAAGTTTTATGGACCGGGTGTTCTCCGATATGCTGTTCCTCTTCATCATAGTTTACCTGGACGACATACTGATATACTCCAAGGACCATCTGAAGCATGAAGAACATGTCAAGGCAGTCTTGCAACGGCTACGCGAACATAAACTCCTGGCTAAACCCGAGAAATGCCTTTTTCATGTCTCTACTGTTCACTATCTCAGATTTGTTCTTAGTCCAGAAGGAATTGGAATGGACCACTCAAATGTGAATTCCATACTATCCTGGCCTGTTCCAACTACTGTGAAACAGATTCAATTCTTCCTGGGGCTTGCCAACTTCTACCGGAAATGTATACCTTCCTTTTCGGAGATAGTTCAACCGATCATTACATTGTTGAAGAAGGATACTCCCTTCCTCTAGACCGCAGCCCAAGACGAAGCTTTCCAACGTTTGAAGTTGGAATTTATACAAGCCCCCATCTTGGCTCAACCTGACATTGATCGACCTTTCCTAGTGGAGACTGATGCCTCTAACTACGCCATCGGAACAGTCTTAAAGCAAGAATTCGAGGACAAGTTGGAACACCCCATCGCTTATCTCTCATGAACCCTAACTCCTAGCGAGACCCATTATTCTGTTCTGGAAAAGGAATTGTTGGCCATCCGTCAAGCCTTCACAGAGTGGCGTCATCTACTCCTGGGAGCTAAACATTCTGTTCAGGTCCATACTGATCATCGGAATCTCCAAGTCCTACAATCCAGGGAATGTAGGAATAGTCATCAAGCCCATTGGGCCTTCTTCTTTGCCCAGTACCAATTCCAGATCCATCATGTACCTGGAACACACAATATAATTGCTGACGCCTTATCCTGACGTCCCCACTACGAAACTCTGGAAGATCGATCCTTCCCAAAGATGTTTCCACATACAAGTTTCGTAGCTCAAGCAATCATTCTCCTGGAAGACATTCGGATTCAAGCCCAGTCCTCAGAGATCTGGAAGGAATTTACTGGGAAGAATTTATTGAATCTTAAAACCAAGGATGGGTATTTGTTGAAGGACAATGGCCTGGTCATTCCCACACAGAGACTGCGACAAAGGATTACAAGTCTCTGTCATGATACCCTTCATTCAGGACATCGTGGCATTACCAACACTCTCTGTTCAATACAAAGACAGTTTTGGTGACCAAAAATGAAAGTTGACGTCCAGCAGTACATCCAAGCCTTTGCAGTCTGCAATCAAAACAAGCATGATAACAAGAGGCCAGCGGGTCTTCTACTCAAACCAACGCTACCAACAAGGCCCTGGGAATTTATTGCTATAGACTTTATTGTTGAACTACCACCTTCCAGGGGATACACAACTATCATGGTTACCATTGATTTATTCAATCACATGGCTCATTTTACACCCTTGTATAAATTACCATCATCCTCAGAACTCGCTGAAATCTTCCTGGAACACATATTCCGACTTCATGGACTCCCTTCCAAGATAATATCAGACAGAAGACCTCAATACGTATCTCAATTCTGGAAACACTTATGCCGTATATTAGGAATCCAACGTGCCCTCTCCTCAGGTTATCATCCACAGACCAATGGAGCTACAGAACTTGTGAACCAAACCCTGGAGGGTTCCATGTGATATTTTCACCGCAAAAATATTGCCATACAAAAATATTGCCAAATTTTTGCAGCGAAAATAACACATGACCCTGCGGGGGACACCCCCGCAACCCCCGCATCATTTTTTATGTGCGGGGGACACCCCCGCAACCCCCACACCTAATATTTTCGACACCAAAAATAACGCCTATGGCCGTTCCCGACGACCATATGTACGGCGATATTTTTGGTGGCGAAAATATTACCTGATACCCCCTGGAGCAGTATCTTTGTTGTTTCACTACCAAGGTTCAGGACGATTGGTCTCTTTTAATACCTGTGGCTGAATTCGCCTACAAAAATTCAGATCACTCGGCTGTCAACACCAGCCCCTTCTTCTGCAGCCAAGGATTCCACCCTTCGGTTCTACCATCCCTTCTACCACATCCTACACCGGTTCCTACAGTCGACTCCTGGATTGAAACCCTCATCAATGCACACAAGGAAGCCAAAGAACACCTCGAAAGGGCCCAAGCTAACACCAAGCACTATGCAGACTCCAAAAGAAGACCAGGACCTTCCTATGCAGTGGGTGAAAAGGTCTGGCTATCCTCGAAACTACTGCCTCGACACTTACGACCTAATAAGTTGGCTCCTCGGTACTATGGCCCTTTTTCTATAAAGGAAATCATTAACCCAGTGGCCTTCCGACTCAAATTTCTAGACTCCTGGAAGAGGATCCACCCAGTATTTCACACATCTCTAATGAAACCATACATCCAGACCTCCCGGTCTGCTCCAAGATCTACCCCTGTGGTTGTCGACGACCAGCTTGAATATGAAGTATCCCGAATATGTGACTCCAGGTACAGACATGGTCAGCTACAGTGTCTGGTCGAGTGGAAAGGCTATCCACCAAGTGAACGCACCTGGGATAAGGTCTCAAACCTAAACGCCCCCAGGCTACTTCAAAGGTACAACCTTATACACCCGGGCAAACCCGGAGGAACAGGCCTTTGAAGGAGGCATGCCGTCATGAACCATCCGACGCGTCCTTTCTGGACTTCCTGGTCCCTGACCCATATGGGCTTGCACTCTAAAGTACTCTCAACATGTCTGCCAAACGCAGAATACTGTTTACCAGTTTCCGCGCTGTACGCATTACGTTCTATAAAGCGGACACGCCCCCGTGGCCCTGCGCATCTCAACGCTACCGCTTGCCATGGCTAGACGTGTGCTGCCGTAGTTCGCTTGTGTTTCTCCTTTAATTCCTGGTTCCAGATTCACCTAATTTCCTCCTCCTTCATTCCCCCTCCTTTTGTCCTCCTTGCATCCTGGATCTCCGTGCACTCGTCTTCTGTGTGCACTCTTTACTGTTTTCCTGGATTTCCTCGGACTTCCCGGGCATCTGAACGTTCCCAGGACTCGGAACGTTGAACGCACGCTGGAACCCGAGGAGACCTGCACTCAGGGTTATACAAGACCCGAACCCTACGAAAGAAAACTCCATCGAAGAACTCCCACAAACAACAAAGACAGGTGAGAAGGGGGGAAACCTGTGACACTTAAGCGCATTCATCACATTCATGCACATACAAGACAAAGGCCTTTTCGTAATTTGGTGTGCCCAAAACTGGCGCTGAACACAACGGAGCCTTGAGCAGATCATACACTTTCTGGCAATCCATGTTCAATGGTAAGGGCAAAGAAATACCCTTCTTTGTCAATGCCAACATAGGTATTATCATTAATGAAAAGTTTGTATTCCACTGTCTACAGTATGAAGCCATACCTATCAAGGCTCTGACCTCTTTCTGTGTATTTTGAAAAGACTTGCTAGAAATGCTTTGTATCCGTTCTGGTGTCAGTCTTCTTCCCTCCTTCGACAGGAGGTAGCCTAGATAGGCTACTTCCTGTTGACGATACTGAAACTTCTTTAATGAAGCTGTATGCCCCTGTTCTCCTAAATGAATAAGCAGCAACACGGTGCCCCCCTTGCAAGCAACCACAGAGTCCGCAGCTAGAAGCAAATCGTCTACATTATGTAACGACGTGCAAGTAGAAGGTAACTCAAGTGTATCAAACTGCTCCTTTAATGCTCTACTATAAATGCTTGGACTCTCAGTGTACCATTGTGGAACAGGAGTAAATGTAAACTAGTGTCCCCCTAGGGTGAACACAAACAAATATCTACTATCAACATGTACAGGGATACTGAAAAAGACATTATTTAAATCCACAACACTAAAATGAGTAGCTGAGGCTGAAATCATGGTCAATATTGTAGTAACATCAGGTACAAACATAAACTGTGGGGCAACAACCTTATTAATAGCGCATAAGTCAATAATGAAGTGAAAAGGAATCACATTATCCCCTTTCTTATACACAGGTAGAATCAGACTATTACACAAGCTCCTTACAATTTCTTCAATCACACCTATGTGTACAAAATCAGAAATAATACTTTTCAAAGCCTGCTCACCTTCAACCGAAATCTTATATTGCAGAATATGCAGTCATTTAACACCTGGTTTCAATACAATTTTAACTGGTTCAATTTGCAAAATGCCTACATCATTGTCATTGACTGCCCATAGACATGTCGGGACCTTATTCAATTCAGGTGGTAAAGGCCTAGACAAAAAGTGTGGGACAGAAGGTTGCTGAGGCAAAATCTTTAAATGCACTACATCCAGAGAACAGTAAATTACAGCATTCAATTCTTTCAACTAATTCAATCTCAACAAATTCTTGCCACAATTTGTCAGCAAAAGAAATGCACATGAATCAGTAAATGGGCCCAGTGAAATCGGTACCGGCTGAGAGACCGGACTAACCACTGGCGTAACAGAGAACCCTACAGAAATGTTGTTCTGTGCTGACAGGTGAATATCCAGAACCCGTGAATGATCAATAGAACACTTCTGTGCTCCTGTATCTATCAAAAATAGATTCTCTCTATTCCCCATCTTCATTTCAACGTAGGGCCCTTTCTGATCGACAGGAATAGGTACTAGTTCCAGACTCCGTGTATCATCAAATGCAAAATCGTTCGAAAAATAGACAGTCGAAGGATTATCGAAAATGTTCCTACTATTAACACTATGTTGCTGACTATCCTGTGAAGATGACTGTTGATTCTGATTGAACTGACTTCTACCAGGACCCCCTATCCCATGACAGCCTCTGGATCGTCTACCCATGACACCATATGTGCTATTCGATCTCTGCTGAAGGGTCGGGCATTGTGCACGCCAATGACCTTCCTGTCTACAATAGGCACATTGGTTCATGTGTACAGGCCCCAGTTGCGCATTATTCTGGGTGCAAATTGGCCTCTAAACTGTGTATTCCCACCTCTGGCTCCTCTAGCGATCTGCTGCAACAGTACTCTAGTTTTCAAGTCTCCCTTCTTCTTTTCCACTCTTTTCTTCTCTGAAATAACTCTATTTTTATAGTACTGAGCCATATGTAATACTTCAGATTGTGATTTCGCTTGCCAAGAGCTTTCAGAAGTCATAATCTGTGATTGAATTTCAGGCAATAATCCATACACAAATGTATCTACAAATAGCCTTTTTCCTGACTCTGTACTCAAATCTTGACCACTAAAATATGAAAATCCTTCCTCAAATCTATTTAAAAATTCTGTTGCACCCTCTGACCTCAATTGTGCATAAGCCGTAAGCTTGTACTATATTTTCTAGGGGACCAGAGTTTTTAATTTTGCTACTATTCTGTCTGGCAACATCAGTACCACCTGTGGCGGTTTCTCACCAGCCTTCCTTTCTCCATCTATCCGTACCAAGTTATCCCATGTATCACCCATCTCTGCATTATCATCTACAGTTCAAATCTGCTTCCATAAATCAGTAGGAAGGATCACGGGAAACAATAAATCTATATCACACAGCGTGAAAACGGACAAATATAAGACAGATTCAATTTCTTTATAAAAATCTTGTTGGATTTTTCCTAATATCTGGAATTGTTTTCCAAATGGTATTTACTTCCTGTATAGAAAACGGGACATGAACAAACTGAGAAACATAATGTGCTTCGACAGTAGTCGCAGGCGTTCCTGCTGCAGCATTAGCTGGAATTTCTACTTTCGGAAAACAAATGTCGGAGGAACTTCCCTCATCGGCAATTGTGAAGTAGGAAAATCTGAACGTTTATTAAGCAACAAGGCTAAATCAAGTGCAAAGTAGTCAAAGCAGTATCGGGCGAAAATGCTCTTTTGTAAATGACTATCAAATCTGCAGGACAACCAACTTTTGTCTTCATAAACTCATCTTGTAGATACTCTACCATCACGTTTAACACTTTCCTTTGCATTGCCGGAGCGTACTGACTAAATGTGTCGTGCACTTCAATGGGAAAAATTGAAACATCCGAAATCCCAATACGCGTTTTTTTCACTCATTGGTGTCAATGGACAAAGAAATTGTTTCTGCACATATGAGGCTTCCAGTCTATTACCATCTAATTCATCATTCTGTAACTGATCTAGCTCCCTTTTAAACTCAAGTACCTTCTGAACATGCTCATGTACTTTCTCCGCAGTGTCCCTTGAGCGTGCAAGGACATTCAAATCCCTCAACCCCTGTGGGACATTCATGTCCATCAAAGCACTCCAAATATCAGCCAAATGCGTTCCTATCCCCTCTATGAAAATAGCCTGTTTGGGAATACTTTCTTGGACAGAAATTGCATCTAAAACAGCTGATTCTTCACCCTCTTCTATGTATTTTTTAGTTCAGGTATACAATTCTCTTTTTGTAGCTTTAGATACTGTACAACGAGTCACTATTCTTGAATCAGCTCCAGCCCCTTCAACCTCTACAAGTGGAGCAGAACCACTTGGAAAAGAAAGTTCAGAAAAATCGTGTTCAATAGGTAGCAGAGACACTAGCACTGGCAGTGGAGATGGAATTAAGGGAACGGCAACTGTCGTTAAGGGTGCAGATACAGGAAGAGGAACAACAATGGGAGGAGGCGCAACAGTGGGAAGAGGCAAACCAACAGGGAGAGGCATATAGGGAGGAGGTTTAGTTGCAACAGTTCTACGTTCATTCATCAGTTTGTTAATTAGTTCATCTGATGCATGAAAATCCTGAGATGGATATATCTTCTGTACATCAAGTGAAAAAGCCCTTTTCATACTTCTAATAGATTCTGACTGTTTCTGTTGATCATACAATAGTGCTTTTCCAGCATTAGTCATGTGCCTATGTACATGCTTTTCTTTATTTCTAAGTTGCTGCATAGCTTCCTTTCTCCAATCTTTAATTACATCAAATACTGTATGCCTAGCCTTTTTCTTCAACAATATAGATTCTAAATACTCTAAACGAGCAATTTCAAAACTGCCATGAACTGGCCATTGAAGTGGGAAGCATGTCTAGTTTGTCTGTGCCAAATATCATTAAATATGATACTATTTAGGCCGTACTTGCAGTACATTAAACAAGCCGGCCACCCAATGGGTGGCGCCGGTTTGCCTCGTCCCAAAGATTGTCTATCTATGCGGAATTATACCCTGAAACAGGATGACAATTTCCCAGGCATGCCAGATTACTGGTGTTACCTGGAGTTGTTTGTACTTGCAAGGGAAAAACTACAATCAATATCAGGATTCTTAGGAACCGGGGCACGACTCACCTGATTTCAAATTCTAAGGCGGGCCGATCAGATTACAAAGAATCCTCGTGTTTGGTGATTTTGGCAAAAATACCTGCCTCAATATGGGGACCCTCGTCAAGATATCCTCTAGAACCGCTTGCTCACTGTCCAGGGATCGGATTGTGCAGTACTGTCGAGGTGTCGCGTCTCACACTAAGGGGCCCCTTCACTATCCGATCCCGGTCCGATAGCTGCGTGTCCTTGTTCAGCGAGGTGACATCAATCTTGAGGGTCCCTATTCGGGCACCATCTGAAAGACCAAAGCAATATCGAGGCTTAGTACCACAAAATGAAATACGCGAATCACGGGTTCAAAAATACAAGTATCTTTATTTCTGTGCAGATTCAAAGGCAAAATCAGATAGCTAGGTATAGCCAGCCTTTAAGATTACTTAGTCTAATTGTGTTGCTGCATCTGTACAGTTACTGAACGGCTTGCATTTCCTACAGTGCTCTTCACACATGCAATCTTCATTCTTCATTGAGCGTTCACTCAATTCTTTACTTTGTCATCAGATTCCATAAAGTCTATACATCCTCTTCCTTAGCCACACTTCTCGATGTGTCAGGCTTGCTTCTTGTGACGTCACCACTTCCCTTTTCTCTCATTTTCATATCTCTTCAGGGACTTCTTCCAAGAGATTATCATCTCTCCGACAATACTTCAGATAGGGCTTTCTTAATGGATATCTCTTCTCGAAGACTCTTCATGGAATTGGCACAATCACTGGTGTCGTACATGCTGCAATTTCCGGCTCCCAACATAAAGGAAGGATGGCCTCCTTCCTGCAGAGGCATTCAGCTGCTCCTCTAAATGCCCCTGTGCCCCAACCATAAGCAATCATAATACTACCATCCAGTCATTACCGGTGGCTGTCTGTGGGCAGGCTGACCAGGGATCCAGAATCACACACATTGGTGGCAGCCCGGGTGGAAGACCAGCCCATACAGAATCCAATCTAGCTCCTACGAGTATCAGCCTTAAGGCCCGCAGACTACATAATGGAAATGGCGTGCCACAGGTAAATATGATAGGGGCACAGAAGAGTGTCTTGGTATTCCTGCAAAGAGTACCCAAAGTTTCCCCCAAATATTCAGAATCCTGGGAATTGCTCATCAATAAGTGTACCCATTGATTCTGAGAGGTGTGTGGATGTCTGTGCCTAATTCAAGATGACATCATAAACTGTACAAAACTTCACTATAATGGTAGGTGCACCTATGACTAAATACGTTTAGAACTGAGAGAGCACAGAGTTGCCGATTGGCATACTGGGCCTTGCCATGAGATGCCACACATCACTGTGCAGCATGATTGAAAACAGTGCCCATTCCCATTGTAACAGCTTCTACCCCCTGGAAATTAGATCATACCACCCACTGTTCTCAGGAGCCAATGTAATCTCATTGGGGAAAAGGTCCTGGGGAATTACTAATGGAAGAGGAGAGCTTGCTCAATTGACTAATCGATCTGAACCTACTTGACATAAGGGCCATATACAGTAGCAAAGGCCTTTGGGCTTTAGACGCTGTCTTCTCACTCTTGGAAGGATGGCTTGTAATTTGAACTCTTGTAAACATTTATGTGTTATGGGATATGTTGTACTTTGATGGCCCTACGGCCGAATGCAGTTAATATGATGATAATTGCATTGATAGGATAAAATCAGTTAGCTTAGGTCCTTAGCATGGCCCAAAGCTGTTCATGTGTGGAGGCTTGGCCTGTATGTTGCCTTGCTAACCACCTTGTCTTAGACACACAAAAGCAATGGACACCCCCGGGATTCTGGTGAAAAGGGAGGGAAAGCAAAAGAGAGTGATTGGAATGCCACACTGCACATTGCAGCAGTGCAGCTTGTGCTCTCTGACTGCCAGGTTCACTTACCCTTGCCCCTTATACTGCTATTAGGTTGCTGGGAATCAGGCCTGGGAAGAAGATGGGGCACATTTTTTGAGTATGGCGCTTGTAGGGGGTTAGTGTGAAATGGTGATCAACTGTTTTAGTTCATTTCCATTCACCAACAGTACCTTCACCACCCTTACCAGCCCAACATAATCTAGGCTAGAACCATGCAACCTCAGCACTCAACACCACCATCAACCACCACTACCCAGAACTCCTTTGTGCATAACTAAACACCAGCACAATCAACCTATAACCAACAGCTCATATAACCATCATTACACCATCCACCCTCGACCACTGCTACCCTCACCAACTACAACAATCCTACTTCCATAGTCCATTGGGCAATGCCAACACCACCACAGAGCAGTGTCATCACACATTTTGCAAACACAATAAGCCCATACCACACAAAATGATCCTCTGCAACTCTCACCACTAGGACAAAGCAAAAACCTGTGTTCACCACATGCCCAGACTGAGCTTTCAAATGAAATGTTCATGGTGTTTGTACGAAGTGCTTAAGGTACTACAACTCCACTAATGAATTACGTTTTAACAGAAGCCCAGTGAAAAAAAGTGTGGCTAAAGTGATATGAAGTAATCTTGTTACACTACTCGCCACAAAGACCACCATCATGCTTATCACAGGTGACACAGGTGACACAGAATGTAGAAAGAGCAGCCTGTTGATGGGTGGCTCCTATAGGTTAATTTGCAGGTGAAAACCAAGTGTATTCTTGTACTGATGGATTGGCCCTGGTCAGGGAAGTCATTTTGGTGTCACCAGGGGTCGCATCCATGACCCCTGCAGTCTTGCTTGCAACTCCCAAATAAAAAAAGGAGAAAGAAAAAAAATGGTATTTAAAAAACAAAACTGAAGTGCCTGGCACTGGCGTTGCGGGCCATGTAGACCGCAGGGTGCAGGGGCCCCACCATACTAGGTCTTGGGGGCCCCGGTCCCAGCTTAGTCCTCACCAGCTTTTTGACAGGCTATCATTCACTTGCGTACCAACAACCTGCAAGCCGAGTCATGTGTTACTTAGGCATGCAGCGTGCCTCTCCTGACAAAGAAAAGAACAGGCCAGTGGCCGACCATGGTGCAGCACTTCTTGGACCGACTCGAACACTGAGGGCCTGATTCTCAAGTTGGTGCAAATTACTGAAAATTTCCTAAAAAGTGCTAATGACATTTATGGTAATTACGACCTATTCTGAAGGTGGCGCAATCTTCCGAAGTCAGACTGATGGCACCACTTTTGGAATATGGGTGTCGGTTGCTAAGAAGGGCTGGAAACCGATTTAGCAACCGGCACTTTCATTATCTCTCCCTTTGCATGGTTATTCTTGTGGCACTCCTCCAATTTTATAACCGCTTGAATTTGGTGCTGAAGTATGGTACCAAATTGGTGTCGTACAGAAGGAGTGCCACAAGAAGTACACGTACAGAAGGAGTGCCACAAGAAGCACACAGCTATCTGGGTGAGCAGATGGGGACAGGTGGGTCCTGCACTGCATTTTTTATCTTTATTTCCAGAAGAGTGAATACTGCTATCCATATAGGAAATAAAGATAAAAAAAATGCAGTGCAGGACCCACCTGTCAGCATCTGCACACTCAAAAAGCATGTGCATTTTCATTAAATAACGATTCCTTCGTTATTTAACGAAAATTCTGCCGAGATTATGCAATCCGCCTGTTTCCATTAGAAATGGATTACAGAGAAAGCACTGTCATGCTTTGCAAAGACGCCCAGGCCCATATGAGAATAGCAGTGGTGCCAGGGCGTCAAGAAATGGTGCAGTGAGTCATGCTATTTTGCACGCGCACTGCAGCAAGATGAGAATTGGGCCCTCAGTGTAACACGTATCACGACTAAAATATCACAAATCCCTGGAGGACAGCTGTGATTGAAGTTTCCACACTTGCGGGTTCTGTCTTGTCAGCTTTAGCCTTGGGCACTTCACTTAGAAGCCTACAGCTCTTCCTCTAGTACACTTCCGCAGGACCAGAATGGGTGTGCCTTCACACGTGGAATGCAGCCTATCCACACTCTACCACCTTGTCCATCGCAGGCCTTGGGAAAGACTGACAGCTGACTGAGGGCCCGATTCATAACTTGGCGCAGTGAACCTGATAAAGAGTGCACGAAATGAGGACGCCCAGGCTCCACCTGTATTCTCAAGTGGGCCCGGGCGTCCTCCTAGTGCAGGACAGTGCACCTTCAGGATTGCGCCTGTTTTACTTATAACGGGTGCAATCCTGAAATCTCAGAAGCATTTTTGTAAAATAACGACATATTCGTTATTTTACAAAAATGCTGCTTGAGAACACAGAAGTATATTAACACTTTCCCATACACCAAAGTAAGCAGCTTCAACTTTGAAGCTGCTTTCTTTGGTGTATAGGAAAGTGTTCATATACACCCGTGTAAATTAAAGTGTTCATTAATTCACACCAAAGTAAGCAGCTTTAACGTTGCAGACTACAACATTGAAGCTGCTTGCTTTGGGGGTAAATAAAAGTGTTCATATACACCCGTGTGCTGTACATGAACACTTTGGTGTAAATGAAAGTGTTCATTTACACCCGTGTAAATTAAAGTGTTCATTAATTCACACCAAAGTAAGCAGCTTTAACGTTGCAGACTACAACGTGGAAGCTGCTTGCTTTGGTGTGTATGAAAGTGTTCATATACAACACTGGGGTGTATATGAACACTTTCATTTACACCAAACAAGGCTTCTTGTGGCACTCCTCCAGTATAACAGCACCAAAATGGTACCATATATGTGCGCGATTTTAGCGCACATATAAAAGTGGAGGAGTGCCACAAGAATATCCTTGTAAAAAGCCAGGTAACACATGTGGCGGTTCCAACCAATCCTAGCAACCGCCACATGTATTCCGAAAGTGCCACATTCCTACCTACTGCGCTACCTTCAGAATATGTCTTAAGAACCGAATTGGTCGTTAAACCTATTAACAAAGTTTTCGGTACTTAAGACCAAGTTGAGCCAAACCAAGGCGCAAACAGGCGGCCATAAATACCCTTTGAAGTAACTGGCTCGAAGCCAGGGTGGCACTGGTTATGGAATTGGAGGTGTCCGGCAACTTCAGCACCTGGCAGCAAGGATTACCGAATTTACACTGACTAACGTCTATGTTATGAGGAAGTGACAAATTGTGAGTCTTGAAACCTTGTCGTTTCCAGCTCTTTATTTTAAAGTACTAGCTTGATCTGTGAGCTGCTGTGAAGTACACACACGCTTCCTCCCTCCATCTGAATTTAAGAGAGTTCTGAATTTAAGAGAGTTTAAGCCTTACAGCTCTGTCACTCCACCGTGAGCTCGACTAGAGAATTCTGTAAATTCCGCCTGGACCACTCAAAAGTAATACTAGCAGCACTAAGTCCCATTGGGGGTGATAGTACTAGAAATCGTTATTGCAAGACAAACATTCACAAGTAAAGAGACAACCTGAAAGAGAAAAAGAAAGCTTGAGGGTTAAGATGGAGAGCTAGAGAATGAGCATGAGGGAAGAGAGATGAGCAGAAACAAACGAGGAACAGGAAATAGGGAATAGGGGAGAAATCTCACCAGAGTTCGTCTCCTTTTCTGAACACTGCAAATATATTTTTTTCTGGTCTAGCAGAGATAGCAGTCTCGCACTTCCATCACAATTAAAATGATATCAGTCTTCATCAGACCTTTCCTACCTGGTAGGGATTTGCGGCCGTTTTGTTTGGAGAAAAAAAACAACAGCAAATAACAATGTCAATGCCGAGAGGGGCCTTCGGCCACGTGTACGCCTAACAGATGACGAACTTGTAGTTGTTTTCATTTCGCTCAGATACCTTCCCAACATGCATGCCTGTTCAGGCGCAACCCAAAGCCACCCTCAGCAGACGGCTATTTGTAAGAGGCGGAATGGATCTGTGTCTGCTAGTGTGGAGGTGCTGGACAGGCCCCAGCTGGTACTGGTACTCAGCCCTACCTTAAATAAAAGTCCTGGGGTGGACACCAGAAAACACTGCCACAAATTAAGCACTGAAAACCCAGATTACTGTATCCCTCCTGCAAGTACAATTTACCAGCCTCTTACTAAGTCTGTGCTCTCCTCCTTCGCTGATCTGTGTTTCAGATCATTATTAGAGAATTGTGTTCCAATGATGTATTTTCCTCCAGATCTAGGGTCAGAGCTCATCATGTATGTGATTGTTGCCCTCACCAACAATGCAATCCTTCCCTTCTGCCATTTCTGTATTTCTGAAACGAGCCAAACACATGGAGCACGTTAATTCTTGGTCAGTGATCCATATGTTCAGCCATTTAGTTGTTGAAGACAAAAATTACTCAAACATTTAGCCTATCAGTTCAATTCAAATAATACAATGGCGGTCATTATGAGTTTGACGGTATCTTGATGGTATTACCACCACTATACCAGCAAATGTTACTATCATTAAAGGCACCTGGTCTGGTGGAATGCCCATCATATTCCGAATACTGGTAACAGTGGTAAATCCCCATTCCAAAGAGTGCCATAGGACTCCATGGCAGGATTACTGTTATTACCAGCAGCGGTTGTTCTGGTGCCAGTAATACTGGCTATTTTCTGCCGGTAAGGTGGTGGAATGACCTCCAACTTTTAGCCAGTTGTCATTCCGGCCACCTCACCGGCAAACTTGTTCTTTGCCGGTACGGTAACATGCCGATGAACGGAATTACCAGCACGTTATTACTGCACCAGCAAACTCATGATGACCCAATTTGTGACCAATACTACCAAACATAAACCAAAGAAAGCACCAGTCCACCAATAACTCTCTCATACAGATTGCGTGCAAACCACATACAAATATACTGTCCCAGCAAAAATACATATATCATTATTTATTTGCTTATTTGTGTTTTTATTAATGTATGTAGTTATATGAGGGTGTACTGAAGTCTGCACAGCCTAGAGAGAGTAGCCATACATCGTTATTCAAGCTAAAAAGTGAACGCAATTACCTCCAACTGCCAGAATGATCTTTCTTATAGGTCGAGCTCCAAAACCTGCATCCTTCAACCCTCCCTCATTCAATTATTCCATCCCATTATTTTCCCTTTGACGCCCCTCTGTGGTGCATGATTGATCTCAGTTATAAACAATTCTTTCTCAAAAATAATTCTGAGATTAACCATCAAAATTTGTCAATTAATGAGGGTCACCACAGGATCGGTGGCATCTGCATCCTGGGTACTGCAAGTGGTAACTATCTTCACTGCATGCCTAATGTGTTTCATTCTGTTCATGCAGTGTTAGTGAAATACCCCTTGTCTAGTTGTCTGAAAAATAAAAAAAATGCATTTCCAGGGATGGTAGTTCACGCCACAACTGTCTCATGTAGAAAAAGTAAACCCCCGGAAGGATGCTTCTGCACATTGTGCATTGTGTGCATCGCCATGCGCAGATGGTTGTGATTGTGAGGCTTTACAAAGCGTTTTTGCAATGGGATTGTACCATTGTAAAAGGCTTTTGTAAATCAGGCCGAAAGAATCCATTGCCTCATCGGCAGTAAGCTTTATTAAGTGTGGCGGTTGACAATTTTTTCTCCATGCTTTGGGAGTACGTATTGGCTGTATCCAAAATCTGCCGTTGCATGCTCTTGCTAAGCACCAACCCAATTTCTTTGAATGAATTTTTGTGAGTCCCATTTATCTTAAATCTGTAAGATCTGTCGTCTTTGATAACAAATAGCATTGGGGGCAAAATTAAAGAGTAGAAGGGTGAGGAGGTAGTAGCACAA
The DNA here is from genome assembly GCF_040938575.1 of Ambystoma mexicanum. Taxonomy (NCBI): domain Eukaryota; kingdom Metazoa; phylum Chordata; class Amphibia; order Caudata; family Ambystomatidae; genus Ambystoma; species Ambystoma mexicanum. The sequence goes on from NC_090922.1 coordinate 272,858,838, forward strand.
AGGAGTAGGAGAGAGGGAGAATGCAGTATATGGAGTTAAAGGGCTAAGTGCTGGCGAGGCTATCCAGATAGGTGCAGTGGAGACGTAGGGCAACATTAAAAATAAAACACCACAGGGATGACATGGGTCCTTTTTCCGAACCACTGATGTTTCAGTGCTGAGTGAAGTAGGGACCAAATCAGCAATACCAAGTGTTCTGCCTCCACACTTCCTTTCCCTGACCTGGTTGATTGGAGGTGACAAGGAAAACGAACATCTAAGTAGACTAGTGGACAGCACTTTTTATCTGTTATTGCAGATACGAGGTACAAGTGTGCCAATAGGCCTGGGAGATAATGCAAAGACTTTTCAGTGAGACCTGTGATTTTATGCTCACTGTAATAGGGCCCCTAGATCTCAACTCTAGCAGACATCCAGCAGTCTTCTTTTGAATTAGCTGAATTTGATGGATAAGACTCATGAAGAGGCAAAAATAGAGCCTATTATAGTCATCTTGCTTAGATAGAAGCATGGCTCTCATCCCCTACACTTCGAGGGACACATTGAGAAAATAAGGTATGGCCTTGAGGATATTAAGTCTCAATATTTTGTTTGTTACATTCTTGGGATTGCAGAGCAAAAATAAGAGAGTAACATTAAAGATAACCCCCAGGTTCCTCGCTGCAGTGACCATGCTTGGAGCCATTTCCCATAGAAGTTGACCAGGATGAAAGAAGAAGGGATCGGATGGAGGTACAGGTGGTGATAATTAAAGTTTTGGAGCCAATTAGGCCTAGATTATTGTCGAACATCCAATTGTAGATGTATATGTGAGGTTGGTCCTGATGGGACTAGTATCAACTGCAGGCCTGTAGGCAAACTGATAAACTGATTGCCATTGCCATTGCCATAAGGAAGGAGAAGGAGTATGGAGAGGTGAAGTCAGCCAGAGGTTTAGGTTAATGTTAACAAGCAAAGGGGAGAGGACAGACCTTTGGGGGACTCTGCAGTTATAAATTATTGACTCATATTGAAAGATCTGTTTTTATAATATTTTTGATTTTGAAATGTTTGATGTTATCAATATACTGGTTTGTGGTTTAACAATTCACAGATCAGTCCTGGTGCTTCTTACTGCTTGCTGAGAATTTCGAAAATTATATTTAGATAAACATGTTAAAAATAATACCTTATTAGAAAAAAAAAATGTTCTTTTGTATAGATTGTATTGTGACATATTGCTTTTTCCTCGGAATCCTGGAGCTGTGGTGGGTCAGGTCAGCTTTTAGGCTCCGTAGTCTTCTGTTGTATGTATATCACATAGAAATTGACCAGGTTTTACCATAATCTCTCTATCAAGCAAGAGGGACAAAATCCACCTTATGGCACGATGTTTGATGCAAAAGCAATTTTTCTAGTGATTAGAAAAGGTGGTAAGGATGACAGTGTCAAAAGCAGCGAGCAGCTCAGGAAGAAAAGGATAACAGTGAGTCGATGTTCAGACTGAAGGCACTCATCTCATACGAAAAGAAAGTCTGCTTCTGCCCCACTAGCAGACCAGAAACAAAGACTGGTGGCCATGGAGTGTTTTTTTGGATTCACAGTAGGCAATGAGTTGTACAATAGCCATCTTCTCAAGGATTTTGCCAATGCAAAGTGTGTGCATTTGCAATCTGGAGTTAGTTGCAAAGTTGTTTTCCTGAAATGAGGTAGGATAGAATTCTTTTTGAGATAATGAGGACTGTTAAGGATTTCAATCAGGCGATACACCCTGGTCTCAGCCTAGTATGCAGCACACAACCGAAATGCTTATTTTGTTAAACATGTAGATTCAATATTTGAGAGATACACCACTCATATCACACCCCTTTTCAAATACCCCGGGTCCCGATGGAGCATGAATCAGGCTGGTTGATAAAGGTAATATTTATTTGTTTATTTAAAATTCAAAACAAACATATACTTTTTAATATACTAATGGGGTGACAATAACAAATAAGAAGGTATGTAATGCACTTAAATTCACTCTTTAGCAACACAAAATAGAACATACCAGAGAAATAGGAACGCTTGAATTTTTGGAAAGATAGCACTCAAGTTAGAATTTCCCCCTGCAATATTCCTCAACCCACAAATAATCAATTCTAAAGAGATATAAGGAAGTAGCAGGTAATCAGGAAGGAGGAACAATAAACAAAATTCGAATCAAACCTTCCCTCCTCAAACAAGAGAGAAAAACGGATTTGAAACCTTACAATGATGAACTGACACTGGAAAATGGCTGAATAAAACATTGAAAGTGTGCATAAATCCCTAAATCAGTACACATTTCTATGGGAGCAACATTGGAAAGATACTAGCAGTCATAAGCAATAGTTTGAGCAAAAATAAACAATTTGAATTTGAATGTAGGGTTGAAAAGAATTTAGAATAAAAATAACATGTGTAGAACTTTACAAAAATGTTGAATCCCGCCTAAAATTAACCAAACGGTTTTCAATAAAAACGGGTGAAATCCACTAATTTTGAGTGCGGGTTGGGGTGTAGCTATAGGTCTTAGGTATAATCAAGAATTGAAATGAGGTCTCTAGCTATTAAACTGAGGGACATATGCAATGTAGAATGAGAGGCGTTTTTAGAAAATCATGTAGTGAAAACACAAAACAACTTCAATTGGGACAAGAACAGTTTTACTCTAAGTTTTACTCTACACTAGAGCATTCCGGCTAGAATAACAAAGAGGGACACACTAAGCTCTAAAGTTGATTCCTGACTTCAACCCCAGTCCGGTCACTCGAAAAAGGAATGATAGTTTAAGGTTTACACAAGATAAAAATGACTATAGAAATGGCACTTAGCAAGATAAATCAAGGACAGGATTGCAATAAGGATTCTGACAATGTTACAAGTTATTAAGGTAAGGATAGGATGGTTTAGAGATTGGGATAGGGCAAGGCAAGGCAAGGTATGCTATGGTTTTCTGTGATTCCTATTAATACTTACAGTCCACTTTAATTTTGGATTTTGGACCGTCAAGGGTTCTGGTCACCACACAGCTCTGGTCTAACACAGGACAGCTGGGCAAATCTGGCAGGACAGGATCAGCTGGACTGCACTGGGCTGACACTTCTGGTTACTGGATACTAAGTTTGCAGCAGGCATGCATCTAGTAGCAGCAAGCCAGGCTGGGTCAGGATGCTTCCCTTGGGTTTTTGGGATTTGTTTTTAAATTTGAGGCCTAGCTGAAAATGGGGTCAGCAATGCATAGGCCTTGGCTTTGTGATGAAAATCTGGAATCAGGAACAAACAGGACGAAGAAATCAGGAACCGAAAGCCACACAGGAATTCAGGAAGAAAGTCAGGAATCAGTCTGTCCTGTGTGCTGTCAACGGCCCTTATTTATCATGCCCGATGACATCACTAAAGTATATGGCCAGGGCAGGCTTACTTCTCTTGCCTCTAAAAACAGGATTGGGCAAGGAAGAAGTCCCCTCCTAGCTCTTCGCTGATTGGATCACAGCAAAAGGATGTCATGTTTATGGGGTGATTTTTACAATGTCCAGAAACCTCCCCTGGCTATTGGAACCAAAATCTTATTTTGCCACAAACACATATTTATGCAGTTGCAACCTCTGAGAAAATCAGATACACAGGTTACATATTTGGTGCATCATATTTCAATCCAAACCCCAAGTCTGTGGGAGCAGGTTTCGCCTTTCCGACACATTTTTGTAATTCTAAACATGAAGGATTTGGACTAAAATTCCCCAATTTTGTACACAGATGCACATTTACCCCAGGGATGTATGTACAAAATGTTATGTTTGCAACATCAATACTTTCCCCGTAATTTGTCATTTTCTATAAATTCTGTTCCTTATACAGTAATGAGTTCTACCAAGTTGTCAAAGAAAGAGCATAAAATTAGATTTAGAACTACACAATTTTCATATTTTTCCCTAATTCTTGCTGCAAAGTTAAATGTCTTTAAAGTTCAGTTACAAAATAGCCTTTAAAACCAAAAGGAAGTCCAGTGCCACTTGATCAGTTTTTTTTCTTTTTCCCCAACTGCTGTCAATTGTCACTTCCTTTGAAGCAGGATGAGGGGCCTCTCTCTTGATTGAAGGTTTTAATGCCCCTCACACTTGACAGGTGAGAGTCCCAGCCTGCTATTGCCCCAGCCTGGAGCAAAGACGAATGTCTGATGAGCTTGTGAAGTTTCTTTCTCCTGGTGCATTCAAAGTCTTTCAAGCTGGCAATTAGGACTTTCCTGTGCCAGAAGTTTATGATGTGTCACCCTTTCTCAAGGCTAGCAACTGGTAGAGCAAGTTTGTTTTTATTTTAGCTTGCCAACTTAGCCTATGAGTTTTACATCTTGACTTAAACCTGTGGAATCAAAACAGTTTATAGGTGTACTTTTACCAGCAACAAATCCTTTTACATTGCTAAGTAAATAGGCCTTCACAAAACAATTTACTTTTACATAGGCGATTTTCTCTCTTCAATCAGAAAAAGAACATTTTACTATTTCTTTAAATTCGGTTTTCATCTCCAGCAAATACACACTTTATGCATTTATCATTTTTTTCTTGAGTGCTGGAGTTGTTTTGCAGCATGGATACATTTAAACCGGCATGTATTTAGAGTCTTTCTCTGATCAGCTGATTTAGAAACTTTTGCAAAGAAAATAGACGTGTTTCCTGTGTAAAAGGAAAACAAAGCCCCTGGTTGATTTTTCAAAGATACTTTTGACAGGAGCTGTCATTCAAATGAGGCTCGGATCCTCTGAGGCACAATGGATGATCCTGGGCATTGCAGGGTCTTTTTAATCACAGTGGTTCATAAGGACTGGATGAGTTTAGCGCCAAGCAGAACTTTTAAAGGTTGAAAGATTTGTCATTTTAAAGAGGCATTTTGGGTTTTCAGCAAAGTAATGCTGCCTCTTTCACTTCACTCCATGTTAAATGTTGCAGAGCACACTGGCACATACCTGCAGTGAGAACTCTGTTCCACCCCAACAGAAATGTGTGTGGCAGGGTGGTACAACCATTTTCTGGTTGTTGCAAAAATGCAGTTTAGAGATCCAGGCGCACACAGGAGTCAGCGTGCCATTTTGCTGTTTCTTGCACCACTGCAGCAAAGTGATGGGGAATTCGGGCAAGTGGGATTTCTTCCATGGGAAAAATAGGTTCTGTTGGGTATGAGTCCTTCTTCCATGAGCGAATGATGGGACATGTCCTCCTGTTGTCTCTGGATGGAACGTGGAACAACACTTCCTCGCTTTCCCTGGGACCTTCCTTTCATTGTGTGGAGCAACACTTCCGGATCTCCCTTGGTTTCTCCCTTCCAGGTTTCCAGGGTGGTCCTCCTTGATTGTTAGCTAGGCACAACCAGTACGGATCTATAAAAGAGAAAACAAACCGGTTACGACAATTTCCCACTAACTGTCCTCCAATCGGGATGACAGCAGTAGGAAATGCATGCATTCAGTGACAATTGAAATATTACTATGCTTCAGATATATCCCCCATTAGGTTTTCTATGGACTCCTCTATCTGTTGGAAAAGTCTGCCTGGTGTGGCAACTCTTTAGCTGATTGATGTGGACCCATTTCTCTTCTGTCAAGTCACCCTTGGGGATGCAGATTCTGTAGGCGACTGGTGAGATTTTGTCCACAATTTCAAAAAGTCCCTGCCAGCAAGACAAAAATGTGCGCTCTTTGGTCTGGTTCCTTCAGAAATTGTACAAGTAGACCCTTTCTCCTGCTTGGTATTCCTTTTTGGTTGTCTTTAGATCATAGTGGGTCTTCATGCTGTCTGCAGATCTTTCTAGATTCCGCTGAGCGTACACAAAAGCATGTTGAAGGTGTTTTCTGTTACGCTCACCTGATTCCCACGGGGGCGTCGATCTGGACTGGCCCGCTGTTGCTTCCACCAGAGTAACATGTAGAGCCGAGATGACAGACTGGACAGACCCACTTAGCTTCGTTAGTTGGGCTCGTACGAATATCTTTCTGCAATGGAGAAAGGGAATTAACCTCCCGTAATCTGAGCGTTAACCCGCCTTCCCACTCCCCTTGTCTGCCCACAGAACACTCCTGAAGTCCCCTCTTAATCTCACCTGAAGATTTGGAAAGATGAGCTCTCCATCCTGCGTCGAGCGCAGGGGCGCGTAGACGACCAGTTACTTCACTGGCGTGGAGGAATTGGTGAGTTCCAATATTGACTCTAAAGTCCAATTGTTCGTAAGAGTTCAAAAGTCTGATCTTCACTCTGCCAGATTCCTTGCAGGTTGCAGATTTAAACCACCAGAAGAGTTCCAAGTGGCAATTGGTAAGATCCTGGTAAGTCTATTGTGGTTCTCCCCTTTGGGGCCGGGGTACAGCGATGATGCAGAATTAACTGCGCCGACCCGAAATGAGGTGAGTACCCCCCTGTGGTAAATCAGGCAAGTCTTTGGGGTTAGGTTGTATTGTCCTTTTTTTTCCCCTTAGGGGCCGGGGTGCGGTGCTGATGCAGAATTGACTGCGCCGACCCGAGATGAGGTGAGTACCCCCCTGTGGTAATCAGGTAAGTCTTTGGGGGTGGTTTGTATTGTCCTTGTTTTCCCCTTAGGGGCCGGGGTGCGGCGGTGTTGCAGAATTGACTGTGCCGACCCGAGATGAGGTGAGTACCCCGCTGTGGTAATCAGGTAAGTCTTTGGGGGTGGTTTGTATTGCCCTTGCTCACCTATTTGTTCTTGTCTCTCCCAGGTGTTGAAGAATGGCCTGGAGATGCTGGGTTCGCGATGGAGTAAAGGAATGCAGCCCCCGGATGGTGAGATCAGCGCGGCGCTGCGAGGTGCGTGGCAATGCACCTGTGAAGGCTTCTCTCTTCCAGATCGACGATGTGCTGGATCAAGGATTCAGGTAAGGGTTTTGTTCTGACCTCTTCTCCTTCTCCTTTTCTTGTTCCAGGTGTTCCAGGGCTGAAGTGGGCGTGGCTGAAGACTGGAGCTGCTGAAGACAAGGTGAGCGTTACGCTGCAGCAAGCAGAATAACGCGAAGCACATGTGGCTGTCTGGGTGTGGCTTAAATAGCCTTGGAAGAAGTCCCAGGTAAGTATTCTTCCACAGCCCCACCCGAGAGGAAAAGAGTCCCTGAGGAAAAATAGTCCCTCTAAGCCTCATTTGGCTTGTGGCTTCGTGCAGCAAGGTCTGCATCAGGTAGGTATGCAGCATGGTCTGCATCAGGTAAGTTTTCTGTAATGAGCCTGGCGCCCATGGCGCCAGGACTGATTTTATTCTTATGAGCCTGGCGCCATAGGCGCCAGGACTATAGCCAAACAGCCCCTAACTGGGGTTTTTGGGCATGCTTCAAGTGGCATGATGCCTGCTTCCGGGGTTGCTGGGCCTGGTCTGGCTTTCCGGGGGCAGGCTTCGTGACATTTTCTCAGATTCTCAACATACTCATGAGTTGTGGAGGCATTTATCAACGTCTGCTCTTCTGTTCTATAGAGCAGATGCTGGGGTAGCACCAGCCTTCATCCAGTCATCAGCTCAAATGGAGACATCTTAGTTGCAGAAGAAGGGGTAGATCTGATGGCCATCAGGACAAGCGATAATCGGATTTCCCATCTTGGCCCAGAATCTGCCACAAACTTTTTTAGTATGCTCGCAATGGTTTTATTGTACCTCTCAACTCTCAACTCCCACTCTAGAGGACTGGTGGTTTGCAATGTGTAGTTTCCTTTTTACCCCAAGTATCTCCCACATCTTTGTCATCACTTTGCTGGTGAAGTGACTACCTCGGTCTGACTCAATCGTTTGGGGTAGCCCAAAATGCGAAAAGATGTGATTGATCATCAGGGCAGCTGCTGTTTCTGCCTTGCAATTTGGGGCCAGGAGACATTCCACCCATTTAGTAAGCAAGCATGTTATGGTTAACATGTACTTGCTCCCACTAGAGGAGTGAATCACAGGCCCGATGAAATCTACTTGTAAATCTGACCAAGGGAGTGTCATCCCCCTCTTTTGGAGGGGAGCTCGGTGTGTGAGTAATGGTGGCTGAAACTGTGCACACACAAGACACCCCTTCAAGTACTGGTTGAGCTCCTGCCCCATGTGTGGCCAGTATGCAACCTCTCACAAGATTTCTAATGTAGTATGAAGCCCCTGATGACCGGCTGTGGCCGCATCATGGTCGTGACTTAACATCAGGCTTCGGAATGAGGAAGGGACCACCAACTGCTCACATCCAGATATGGATCTCCTTACCTACAAACCAGATTGGATTCAGAACATTTTTGGACATTTCATCAACACCTTGAGGTTCTCTTTCCCAATGCCATCTGTATCTGTTAGGGGAAAGTTCTGAGGGTCCTCAATGTAATGATAAAATTTACCAATGATTGGATCTCCTTTTTGAGCCGTGATTAAATCAGCATCTGGGGTCTCCTTACACCACTGAGCAGTTGAGAGTTCATTGTGAGCATTTGTCTGGGACATAGTGATAGCAGTGACCTGGATTTTCCCCAAGAGGGACTCGATTCCAAGCAGATCCCCTTGGATGGCTCTGGTTTTGGCCAGCTGATCAGCTACGTCATTTCCAGTTTTGGCTGGTCCCTCTATTCTGGAATGACCCTTGATCTTTTTCCAGTAGATGGTCATCCCACGAGAGGTGACCAGATCATCAATATTCTGTATTAGCTTGCCATGCTTAAGAGGTTTGTTGTTAGCACATGGCATGCCTCTGGTTTTCCAATTAACCAGGTGCTCCACAAACCCGTTCCATACATAATCTGAATCAGTGATTATGACCAGTTAGTGGAGTTGGTGTTGGACAGCAGTGAGGATGGCTTGATGAATTGCCATCAGCTCTGCCACCTGACTACTACGGGGACTGATGTTGTACCCAGCAGATGGTTCTGGGGCATCATTCACCCTGGCATTCTCAACCCTGACCACCAGTTCCTTTTCCCCGTTGTTGTCAACATGTTAGGAGCACCCATCCACATAAACGGTGGGCATTCCCTCGCACTTGTCTTCTTCATAGACTTTGTGCAGGAAATTCAGGTACACCTCCATGTTGTCCTGGGTTTTAAGACTTTTGTTCTCAAGACAGTTTTCTCTAGCACAATCATGCAAGTCAGCCAGACCTTGCGCAAGGGGCCTCTTCTTGTTTCGGCCATATCTGACCTACACAGGAAAGCCTTGCATTGACAGAATCCAGGAAGTAATTCTGGAATTACTCATATTTCCGACCCGGATTCTGTCACTTTGGAGATATTGCAAAGGCTGGTGTGGAGTCTCCACTATGATGTGTTCCCACTGGATGAATGGGCGGTAATTTTTCAATGCCCACACCGTTGCCAGGAGCGCCTTCTCAATATCGTTGAATTTTTCCTCCACAGAGGATAAAGTCTTGCTTGCATAGGAGATGACTTTATTGACCTTGTCATGCTTTTGATATAATACTACGGTCAAGCATGAATTCGAGAACCCTGTCTCCAAGAAGAACTCCTTGTTTTTGACAGGGTAAGCTAGACAAGGTGCTTGTGAGTGGCTTCTTTATAGTTGCCTTACTGAATCGGCTTGCTCTGGACCCCACTCCCACTTGACCCCCCCTTCAACAGATGGATCAGGGGTCTTGTGATCTCTGTGTAATCCTCAATGAACTTTCTACTGTAATTAGTCAGTCCAAGGATGCTCCTTAGCTCAGGCAGAGTTGTGGGGGCTTTTAGTTTTAGGAGTGCTTCTACTTTCTTTTCCTGGGGACAGAGACCTTCAGGAGTTATCTCATACCCGAAGAAATTGACACAGGTCCTGCACCACTGTGCCTCTTGGAAGGATAGGTTTGCTCCGGCAACCCTCAACTGTGTCAGAACATAATGGATTTCTGCTATATGTTCCTCCACAGTTGAGCTTTTGATCAGGACATCATCTACATAGGCCAGGTTACCCCTTTGACCCAAGTAGGGCATGGCGTTGTGTAAGAAGATGTTAAATTCGTTGGCGGAGTTGATGTATCCGAAGGGAGTCCGGGTCCATGTATACTGCTATCCCCCAAAGGTAAAGGCCAGCTTGTATTGGTCCTCCCTACTGACAGGTATGGTCCAGTACCCATTAGTCAGGTCAATGGCAGTGTATACCTTTGACCCCTGGATCTGAGCCAGCCCTTGGTAATGTAGGGCAGAGGCCTTCAGGACATATGGACCCGTTTGTTTAGCTCGCTAAGTCAGCACAGAGTCTCCACTGGCCATTCGGCTTTAAAATCGCCAGTAACGGATTATTAAAGGTGCTGTGGATTGGCCGAATTATCCCACGGGACTCAAGGTTTTTGATGATTTCTGTCAGGGTCTCCATGGATGCGAGAGGCAAGCAGTATTGCTTCACAAACACTAGAGTCATACCAGGGTCCGTGGGAATTGATATTGTATGGATTTTGGTGCGACAACAGTCATATGAGTCCACCGCAAAGAGATCTTGAAAATCTAAGAACACATGCTTCAACTTTTGCTTTTTCTCCAGAGTCTCACAGGCATCAGCTAGGTTGACTCTCTCTTCAACCATTTGCCTGAAGCCCGGAAATACTTCTGGTTTGTCTATTTCAGTGGTCTCCTCCAGCTGAGTGGAGAGGTCCCTGGTTAAAGTATTGACCTGGACAGAGGGTTTCCGGCCAGGGAGGTAGTCCTTGTGGACCTGAAAGATCACCTCATCCCTCCTGATGTCACAGATCACCTCTACCTCACCATAAGGGCAGGAAGTGTGCATCAGGAAATTCCCCCTTGCCGGGTGAAGATCCTGTCTGGTGTTATGTCATTGTCGCTATCATTGTCAAAACAGTCATTGGGGATTGGTCTTACAGTTCGTTACCTAGATCCATGGAAAAATGTCGGTCATCAACCGCCATTCCAATAATGGTACCTGCGCCCAGAGTGATACTCCTAAGGCTACTGTTATCCATCAATATTGGAATGGTGTTGTGTTCTACATTGACTAATGGTGTTGTGTTTAACCCCCAACGTTGCTGTTGGAGATGGGCGTTGAGGTGTACTTATGCGTCAGGATTTTGCAGTTTCTGTCCTCTTAATTTTTTAATTCAAGTCGGAATAGTCAGGTCCGTCCTGGGATGGTGATTTCCTCTCCAATTTGAACTTCAACTGCATATGCCAGCAATTGGGCTGACCAAAATGCTTTTTCAGAATCATCAAAGTCCATGGGATTACCCCCTAATCGGGACCAGGCTTTGTAATTGATCAGGTCCAAATTAATGGCAAATCGATTGAGAATGTCACTGCCTAAATAGAATGCAGCAGGGACATCTCGCACGACCCAACAATTATGCACTATGCTTTTGTTACCTATAGAAATTTTGAGCATACACCTGCAAGGCAGGAGATGTTTGGAATTGGGAGTTTCCAGGTCCATTTCCCATTTATCGATCTATTTAAATGTGGGAATGGCTGGATCTTTTGGGAGTTTTCGGAACATGGCTTCCCTGATGAAGCTCTTACTGTTGTTCACGCACACTTGGGGGAGAACAGATTCCTTCCCCTCATTTAACTGAATAGGGATGAATAACTGTTCTCTAATCTTCCGAATGTCAGCTAAAATTTGATCTGGTTTCTCATCACTCTTGACTATGGAATTGGGATTTTCTGATTCTGAATTAGTATAGAATTTCAAAGTATTTCCTTCCAGTGTGGAATGCCACTTGAAACTGGAAGGAAGGTTGATGGTTAGAAATGGAGAGGAGTTCCCATTTGTTGTCCTACAGCAATTACTGTCACATCAGGTACTTGGTTGTTCTGAAAATGGAACTCAATATGATCTGGTTTTTGGCATGTGCCATTTAAACTAACATGGTTGACACTATGTTTTAATTTTATTGGCCTGTTAGTCTGGGTCCAGAGGACCTTATTCACACAGTCTATTAGGGGGGACAACCTACACAGGATGTCATTACCCAGTAGACAGGGTGTGCCCTCCGGAGTCACGACTATGACTGGGTGTCTCACCTTGTGTCACCCAATTTTAATTTCCAGATCTGCAGTCCCCTCCACAAGAATTTTATTCCCATCGAAGTTCTGAAGTTGTCCAGGAAGAGGGGTGAGAGGCATCTGGTATCTCTCCCCCTTCCTGAATTCAGCTGATCAAAGGCTCTCTTTGACAGGAGAGTTGCTTGGGATCCAGTGTCCCCCAGTGCCGACACTGTACACTGCCCTTGTACTTGGACCAGGGCATAAAATCGTCCCTCCTTCTTCTCAAGGGGGCAAAGATAATGTGCATTTTGGGCAAGTTGGTTGGTCAATTTCTTGATTCTTGACTCCGACACAGGGGTAGTTTGGGCATGATTCTATGTGGGAGCTTGGGGATCTGCAAGACAAATGTGACAGTTGGATATTTGGGGAGTTTTGGACTCCCCTTTTTCTGATTCTGGGCTGCCCCCCCCCCCTTTTTTTTAAGGCAGTCACCAGAATAGGTTTGGACAGTGTGGTATCCTTGATTATCATTCTGGGCTTCAATAATGGGCGATTCTGACTCAGTCCCCACATCCTCCCAGTCTTCAGTAGGATCTCTTGGGACCCATTTTTCTTTGGGAGAAGTTCCCCGTCCCTGAAGGAGAAGATCTTTTTTCCAGAATCCTCTAAGGATCCTTCCCCTTCAAATTGGAGGACACTAATCTCCTCCACAAAATTGGCCTTTTTGGGTTCTTTATGTCTCCTACCCACCCTCTGTTCCCTGAGTTGCAGACTTTCGGGGGCAGGAGATTTTTGCTCCGGTTCCTGGGTGTCCAGGGGCTTTTCACGGGTGAGCAAGGAAGCTTCCTCCAGGGCTTTACACCTCCCTTCCCCCCGTGCCTTCTCCTCTGGAACCAGTGATTTGTCGGGGTTCTCTCCCCGTCATTGTTCTGGAGTACCAGAACCTTGGTTTGTGGGGTTCTGAGCCGCCATGTTCATCTAAGGGTTCTTTTGAGTTCTCAACATGCGACCCAGATCCTGGGACAGGTTCTGGACCTGACGCTCCAGTTGGGACACCCGTTCTGGCTGGTACGAGGGTCTCTGGTCAATCCTAGGTGAATCACGGGAAGGGTAACTATCCCTTCTCCCATAGTACCCTTGGTTTGGAGAATTTTGGTAACCCTATACCCTTGGCCTTTTGTTTGTGTTTTTGTTATCTGCCGATTTTTGTAACTCATAAAGGCAGGTTGCCTGTTCTATGACCCAGTACAGTGATCTCTTCTCATGAAAGTCCCTCACCAGCTGGGTCATTATATATTTGGGGAGTGCATGAAAGAAGATGGTGATGAACTCCTGACTATCTGTGCGCACTCTCCTGTTGGTATGCGCAAAGGCGCGTTTGAGCTCCTGCACAAATTCTTGTAGGGCCTGTTCGTTCCTGCACTCAACATTGTAGGCTGCCTTGCTGGCCTCTTGGGTGTTTCTGTGTGCATAGAAATGTTTTAAGATGGCCCCCCTGTAGGTGGACCATCTTGAGTGGTTCTGATCCTCCAGTCCCGCAAAGAAACTGGAGTATTCAGGGGAGAATGTCCATTTCACATACTGTATGCACTTCTGGCTGTCCTTCATATGAAATGTGTCCATCATGTATTCATATAATTCTAAGTGTTCCCAGACAGAATACTTGGCATTTTTATTATATGGAGTTACCACACTTCTAATAACCTTGATCTGCCTAATGGGATCTTTTTACATAGCTCACTTAATTTTGTTTGCCTTCTTGGTTCTAGTCAACTGAGTCCACTCGTCTTCAGACTCAGAGGCGCTGCTACTGGAGGTCCCTCCTTCATCCTCTAGGCACTCCCGGATTCTGTGAGCTTGAGAAGGGCTCCCAGAATGTTGGGGCCTAGTTTCTCTACTCCTGTGGTGCTCAGAAGAGCATTCTGATTCTCCCCTGCTCCCAGGGTTGGAAGAGTATCCCCCCCCACTGCCCTAACTGGGTAGAGGTCTTTAGGATGCTCTTTTTGGGCTTTTTCTCCTTGAGTTCCCCACCAAATTTCACAAACTGGTCATTTGGAAGTTGGTATTTTAGTGGATCTAATTCCCTGACCCTCCCCTCATAGGAGTCTTCCTGGTCAGAGATATCAGCCCTAATATTTGGGTATCTGTGCGGGGGCGCCGTCCATCAATTTCTGGGGGGCGCTGATCTGTCAGTCCCATCTTACCAATCCTATTGAATTCTGCCATCCCCATGGCCCCTGGTTCATATGAGCCAGTAGACATGAAGCTGGCAGTGTTCATGGTATTGAATGGTTTGTTTAGTCCCCGGGTACAGGGGTCTTTATGTTATGATTAGGGGTTGCTGTGTCCCTCTCTACCTGTTCATGGTCCCTCCAGTTAGAATTTAGTCTAGCACCCTCTTTCTCCAAACTTGCTACCTTTTCTTTTTCAGACCCTATTTCCTGGTGATGAGAAAAAATATGAGCCTTGCTACGCTCAACTGGTTCCCACAGGGGTGTCGATCGGACCCGGAAGGCTGCGGTCTCCACCAACGTGATGCGTAGTGCCGAGATGACTGTCTGGACTGGCTCGCCTAATCTCGTCTGCTTGATCCGTAGAAATATTCTCCTGCAAGTGGAGAAAGGGATTTAGCCACCCGTGGATTTTAATGATGACCCCCTCCCACTGTGCTTGTTCTCCCCTCTTTTCACCTCCGATATCCCCTTTTAGTAACCTCACCTTATGTTTTTAAATGATGAGCTCTCCATCCTGCATGGCATGCAGGGGCGCGTAGATACCAGTTACTTCACCGGTTTGAAGGTGCTGGAGGAGTTCCGGAGGTATATTGTTGAATTGCAACTGGTTCAAAAGAATATTGCCTGGAGGCAGCTGATGGCGTTCAGTTAAGAGTCTGTATTACCCAACACTGTCCGGTAAAAGGTGCATGAGTTTAACTAGTTGTTTTCTCCCTTTATAGGTGCAGCAAATGAAGATGAGGCGTATTAAAGGGTCATGCCTCCAGTGGTAAATCAGGTAAGCCTATGGTGGTAAGAGATTGTATTTGTCGGCTCTCTTGGCTCACCTTGTTGTTTCTTTTGTTTTCCCCCAGGTGCTGGAGTTTGGCGAAGAAAATGATGGAGGCAGCGGCGGATCGAAAAATGCTGTGAGGACTGGTGAGTATGGCGCAGCGCTGCAGCTGGCGAAGCGACGCGTGCAGAAATAATGTCCTTTTCAAGTTCGAAGAAGTGATGGATCCGGAATCAGGTAAGGATTGAAATAATATTGTTGTTCTAACCTTTCCTTCTTCTTTCCTCTTTTGCTAGGAGCTCTGGATTCGAGACGGGCGTGGCTAAAGACTGGATACTGACTGCAGGCACGGTGAGCGTTACGCTGCTGGACGCAGAATAACGCGAAGCGTGTGTTGCTGATCGGGCGTGGTTTAAATAGCCTCCAAAGTAGTTCCAGGTAAGAAGTTCCCCAGAACTAAAAAATAGTCCCTGTAACAAAATAGTCCGATCCAAGCCTCATGTTGGCTTGGATTCAGTTGCAGCATGGTCTGCGTGAGGTAAGTAATACCTATGAGCCTGGCGCCTATCGCGCCAGGACTATTTTCTATTATGAGCCTGGTGCCTAAGGTGCCAGGACTGAACCCAGACAGCCCCTACCCGAGGCTGCTGGGGTTTTAATAAATATCTGGATGCCTGCTCCCGGGGCTGATGGGCTTGGTCCGGATGCCTGGGGGTAGGCATCATGACAGCACTCCCCCCCAAGGCTCCTCCTAAAAGTGTTCTTCCCCTCAGTCCTGGTTTGTCCAGGAAGTTCCAGTGGAATTTTTTCACCAACCGAGGTGCATGAACGTGGTCACTTGGCTCCCATGACCTTTCCTGTGGTCCGTAACCCTTCCAGTCGATTAAATAAAAAAGTCTTGATTTAACCATTTTAGAGTCCAGGATATTTTTTACTTCGAATTCGGGTTCCCCATCTATTAGGATGGGGTTGGGTGGTTTGGCTAGTCTTGTTCCGGGTTGAACTGGTTTCAGGAGTGAAACATGAAAGACAGGATGGATCCGCATATTAGAGGGTAATTCCAATTTGACAGCCACCGGGTTGATAATGGCCTTAATAGTGTAAGGTCCCAAATATCTAGGATTAAAAGTCTGAGTCCCTTTTAGAGGTATGTGTTTTGTAGCCCGCCAAACTTGATCTCCAATCTGGTATTGTGGGGCATCATTTCTATGTTGATCAGCTTTTTCCTTGTATTTCTCTTTCGCTTGTTTCAAATGTTCTGTTGCTTCCTTAAAGGCTTGTGTAATAGTAGAGTGCAGATGATTCACTGCGGGCGTTTCTAAGTGTTGAGGCAAATCGAGTTCTGATGTTCGAGGGTGATGTCCATATATGGTATAAAAGGTGCTTGGTCCGGTTCCAGAATGTACAGAGTTATTGAATGCGTATTCAGAAATCCATAAAATATCCTTCCAATTGCTTTCGGTTTGGTGTAGCATGCAACGTAGGTACTGTTCAAGAGTCTGGTTGGTCCTCTCCATCTGACCATTGGTCTGGGGTGATGACACGTCGATTTGTGCTAATTGACAACATCTTTTCCAAAATTGAGAAATGAATTGGCTACCTCGGTCAGAGAACAATACAGAAGGACATCCATGTATTTGAAATTCCTTGGCCAAAATTGAAGCGGAAGGTAATCTCTTTAAAGGAATAAAGTGGGCCATCTTGGAAAAAAGATCCACAATAACTAGAATGGTGTTAAATCCATTACATGGAGGTAGATCCGTAATAAAGTCTAAAGACAAAGTATACCAAGGTGTAGGAGGAATATCCAAAGGTTGTAAAAGACCAGCTTGTTTTTTCTTTTGACTTTTGTTTTGGGCGCAGATACCACAAGATAGCACAAATGACTTTATGTAATTTCGCCAGGTGGGCCACCAGAATAGTCTTTTAATTTTAGCTTCAGTTTTTGCGATACCTGGATGTCCTTCCATCAGAGCATCATGATAATTGGAGATAACTAGTTCTTGAAGTTCCTTGTGTGGTAGAAATAGACGCCCTTGATGGTAAGGTAGGTCGTTGCTGACTGAATAATCTTTGCCTTTCTTTACCAAGTCCTGCAGGGCTGCAGGATCGAAAAGTTGTTGGATTTTATTTTTAAATGTATATCTTCTAAAGTCTGTAGAGTAGTTATTCCAAGAATTCTTTGTTCTGAAATTATAGGCACCGGTTCTGGGTTCGAATATGCTTCACTCATCCCTATTCGGGATAAGGCATCTGCTTTGGCGTTTTTACAACCTGGTCGATAAGTGATCATGAAATCGAATTCGGCAAAGAATAATGCCCATCGAAGTTGACGCAATGATTGGGCCTTGGCTGTTTTCAAATACTGCAGATTCCTGTGATCGGTGATTACAGTAATGGTATGCCTAGCATCGAGAAGATAATGCAGCCAAGCCTTGAGGGCGGACTTGATGGCTAATAACTCCTTATCAGTAACCCCATAATTTAACTCAGGTGCTGAGAACTTTCTTGACCAGAAAGCTACTGGATGAAGTTGACCGGTTTCAGGATCCGTCTGGGACAGGGCAGCTCCCATGGCTAAACTGGATGCATCGTTTTCAACTATGTATGGAAGCTCAGGGCGTGGATGCTTTAAAACAGGTGCAGACGTGAATTTCGATTTTAGCTCTTGGAAGGCTCTTTCAGCCTCTTCAGTCCACAAAAAAACGTTTGTTTTTTCGCAAAAGTGCTGTGATGGGGTGTACAATATGTGAGAACTCAGGAATAAATCTGCGATAGAAATGAGCAAATCCAAGCATGCTTTGTACCCCTTTAACTGAACTGGGTGATGGCCACCTGAGGATTGCGTCCACCTTTCGAGAGTCCATTCAAACTCCTTTTGGAGTCAGGATAAATCCAAGGAATTCAACTTCAGTAGAATGAAAAACACATTTCTCCAATTTTGCATATAACTTGTGCTGTCGTAGTTTCTCAAGGACTGCACGAACGTGCTTCACATGGTCAGATTCTGAGGAGGAGTACACTAGAATATCGTCTATGTATACGACAACACAGACGTCATTGAGTTCACGAAAGACATCGTTCATAAAATACTGGAAGGCTGCTGGTGCACAACCCGAAGGGCATCACCTGGTATTCGAATAACCCGTACTTGGTGCGAAAGGCAGTCTTCCATTCGTCGCCTTTCTTTACACATACCAGATGATATGCCCCTCGGAGATCTAATTTAGTGTAGATGCAAGCGTCCTTTACTTGGTCTAATAATTCGGGGATCAGAGGCAATGGGTATCGGTTCTTAACCGTAATCTGATTTAATGCACGGTAGTCTATGCACGTTCTGAGGTCACCTTCCTTTTTAGTCACGAAGAACAAAGCTGAAGATGCAGGGGACTTGGATGGGCGAATGAAGCCATTAGCAAGGTATTGGTCCAAGTATTGTCGTAGGTGAAGGTTTTCGGGTTCCGTAAGAGCATAGATCCTACTACATGGAGGTTGTGCACCGGGTATGAGATCGATTTGACAATCGTATGATCTGTGAGGTGGTAAGGTGTTTGCCTGTTCTTTTTGGAAAACATCCTGGAATTCTTGATATTCCTGAGGTAACTGCACGACTGGAGTAGCGACTGTGACCAGGCCTTTGTTCAAGGGTTTTTCCAGGTAACTGGTGTGTGCACAATCCGGGAAGGTTATTCTCTTCTCTCGGCAATCAATACAAGGATTATGTGTTTCCAACCAAGGTATCATATTTAGAAGTGACTTTTGATCCAACAAATCGAGTAAGAGACCTTATCAACGAATTCTTAGATGAGGCTGAAACACAAGAGTGGATTACAGAGAAAACAAGAACATTTCTAACCAAGGATTGTCCGATAATGCCGGTACTTTATATTCTACTGAAAGTGCATAAAAATATGCTGGATCCCCCAGGTCGACCAATAATAGCAGCAACAAACAGTCTTTTAGAACCATTAGCACAATATATTGACCGAGCGATACAACCACTAGTTCAAAAAACTACAACCTACATTAAAGATTCAACTGATTTTTTGTTGAAGATTGAAGATTTGGAATTTGATGAGACTACTGATATTCTTTTCACCATGGATGTCTGTAGTCTGTATACCAATATCACACATGAAGCAGGAATGGAAGCTATGGAGTGGTTACTATTGTCATCAAATGAATGTACGGCAAACAGATTGTGCATACTAAATTTATTGAAATTGGTTCTTAAAATAGATATTTTGTCCAAATTGCTGGCACATCCATGGGGGCAGCTATGGCTGCAGGGTATGCCAATACTTACATGGCCTATTTGGAACAAACAATGGTTCTTAACAAGGTTGAATATCAGACACATGTGATAAGTTTCTTGAGATTTATAGATGACATTTTTGGTATTTGAAGAGGTTTTCAACAAAGCCTCCTTGAATTTTTGGCTACATGAATCAGTTGGCACCCAGGATTAAGTTTACAACTTTGACCAGTAAAACACAAATTCAATTTCTTGACATGGAAATCTATACTAAAGAGAATTGCCTCCACACAACGATCTATAACAAACCCACGGACAGAAACAGTACGCTGTTGGCATCCAGTTTTCATCCATCCACCACGATTCAAAGCATACCTTACAGCCAGGTATCGCAGAATTATTTCGGAACCACCAGAATTTGAGATTCAATCCAATAAATTGAAACACAAGTTTACTAAAAGAGGCTATTCGGCCGACATATTAGAGACTGCCCTAACCAAGGCCTCAACGGTTATGCGAGCTAACACACTGGAGAGATCACCCAAAACTGAATCAGATGCTGTGGTGTATGTTACAACATACTCTCAGCAGAGCTCCAAAATAAAGAACATTATCAAAAGAAATTGGCAAATGTTAAAAATGGATCCTTTATTGACACATTTATTTGAAAGGGAACCCTTGTTTGCTTACAGGAAAAGTAAATCTATTAGAGATTTTGTAGTCAGAGCTGACTATCAAATACCTGGTGTTAAAGTAAGTACCTATAGGGGCACTTTGCCCTGCAACAATTGTCAGCATTGCCATAACATCATGAAAGGTCCCTACATCAGTCACCCTTATACAGGTAAAAAAATCTATCTGAAACATACGAGTACATGTGACATCAGTAATGTGATTTATGGAATAAAGTGCCCATGTGGGTTATTCTATGTAGGCTTGACTACAAGAAAGGTTAAATTGAGGTGGACTGAGCACAAATCTAACATCCGATTGTGCGCTGTCCACTCACCAGTTGCACAACATTTCAAAACAATGAATCACACTGTGACTAAAATGAAATTTGTTATACTTGAGCAGGTGAAATGTCCAAGAAGAGGGGGAGATATGCAGAAATTATTAAGGCAGAAAGAAGTAGAGTGGATTGAACGTCTGGATGACCTAGAACCAAAAGGGATGGATAATGATTTTGATTTGTCTTCTTTTATTTAAATGAGATTGTTTTAGTGAAATATCTGTTTAGAAGAAGGTTGCTTTGATTTACCTGTATGATGGAGAGAACTGGAAAGACTGAGAACTCTTTTCTTGCTCAGATAAGGACATTGGAAATGGAGGATTGTTTGGCTATTTTTTATGATATTACCAAATACAATGATGACTATAATTTTGATATTGTCTCTTACGTTGGGGTGAACACTCAAGTTGTCCATGACATGGGGATTAGGAGTAGGCTGAGTTTTGAGTTGGAAGGAGGAGTAGTGACCATTGGGAGTAGGTATTTTTGTATATTTTTTAAGTATGGCACAGGATTGAAGTTTCTTTATTTACTTATTTTATATTTTTTTCAGTATCATTTGAGTTTTTTTGACAAAGAGTGTACATAAGGGTCTTGTATTTTACTTTTATTAGTATAAGTATCGTTTTTACAATAACATTGGAAATAAACACAGAGATATATTACATATAGTGGTTCATAATCACAATAACACACAAATCAATTATAGAGTTATATCACCTAAAGTGTTTTATGTAACTGAGTATAGTTTAGAAATTGTTCAAATAAGCAAGATCTAGATGTGTTGATTTAGCACATCGAAATCTTCATTGATAAGTGGATCCACACAGCATGATGGCAGAAGGTATACTTACAGTTATATTGAGGGGGAGGTGTGGCCTCGTGAGGGCATATGGAGACGCACAATATTACTTGGAGAGGTGCCCGAAGTGAATCCCAAGTATACAATCACATTGGGATTGGTGGCGGTGGGAGAATAATAGGAGCCGGACAGTTTGGATAAACACGGCGGGGTGAATTGAATAGAATGCACAAACGTGTGGATCTGTAATTGTAAGGAGCAGGAAGTCCCGGAGAATACTCTTAGCGCGTCACATGATCGGATCATGATCACATGATACGTGCTGCATATCAAAAGAATAGATCGCCGAACGGGGGGCTGTTTTTATAACCGTTCCGCCGTGTCCGAATCACTTTAGGTATGAGCCCGTGCGGCGTTAGCTGACAGTGTGAAAATATGAATCATTTTTCACATTATAATAACATAGTCACGTGAACAAATCGTGAACATGTGACTAAGGAGATTATGAATTTAAACGCGCTGCGGGACTGGAGGCTGTGTATGCAGCCTTGTTCCCGTTCCCGCATCGCGTTAAGGAGAAGTTTAACTAGAGGTAAGACTGTGGTTCAATGGGAATTGTTTAATTCTTTAGGGTGACATTTTTTGGTGAGGCATGGGATAAACAATATTGAATTGACTTATTTTCTGAATTTGTTTCTCTGCTTGTTTTTGCAGAGAGGCTATAACAATCTGCTTAGCCACTGGTATAGCTCTAGTGGTCCTACTGATGACATCAGTTAACATTTGAAACACCAACATAAGAGGTCTTTAACCATGGGCAATGACTAGGACCTGCAAAAGAGGGTGTTGGAGACTCCAATGACCCTGGATACTTCCAAGGTCAGTTAATTTATTTTAGAGATATTTTTCTATTTTTTGATTTTGACACATTAGTGTTCACCTTTACATAGAGACAAACAGAATTGATTATTAGTTAATACATTGTTTGAATTCTTTGTTGTAGGAAATTAAAATAAGAACACAATTCAGATCATCACCTGAAGAAGGGGTCAGGATAACCCCGAAACGCGTCGTGAATTAAGAATATGTGACATATGTGTCTCTTTAAATGAATGTTGTACTTCAAATTCTATATGAAGAAAGAGACAAAAAATGTCTTTAAGAAGTGAATTGTATGAATTATTAATACAATTAATTTGCTTTCACCAAAAAAATATATTGTGTATGTTTTTTGAAAAATTAATCTTTTGATTGAAAAGATAAACACTGTATATTTAGCATTAAAAATACGAAGAGTTTAATCTTGAGTAGAGTGACCAGGGTCATGTCCCAAAGGATTTTGTGGGGCATAACATTTCATTTGTGTCCAACCAAGGTATCCCCAGTATTATTTGGAACTGCGGGGCTTTGATTAGATCAAACACAATAGTCTCTCGATGCCCATCCTGACCCAACAGTTTCATCTCTACGGTGGAATGAGATTCAGGCCCAGAGGCAATTTGAGTTCCATCGACTGTGGTGATGACATCCGAAGTGGTCTTTTTGCAGAGAGGTAGATTCATCCTAGAAGCCAATTTGTGGTCCATATAGTTTCCTACGGCCCCGCTATCAATGTATGCCCTTACTGGATGCATACATGATGGCTGCCTTGGATCAATAAGGACCATTGGTATGATGAGGTGCGAGTTCTGAGTATCCTTCTTCAAGCTCGGCTAGCGGACCTCTACGCTTGTCGGGTGTGGTCGTTTCCTGAACCAGGCTTTGTTTGATTTCTATCAGCAACTCTGACTACTTTCTTGGATGGTTTTATAGGGCAATCCCGTAGAAAATGTCCTGAGACCCCACACTACAGACACAATTGCATCTGCCATCTCCTTTCTCTTTCCTTTTGAGTTAAGGGTCCCTTAACCCCCCCGATCTGCATCGGTTCTGATGCATCTGTTCCTTTGGGGGTAACATTGGGTTTAACCAATACCCGATTCTCGAACTTAGATCGATCAGCCTTTCTATTCTGAAGTCGGTGGTCTAACTGGACCACTAAGTCTATATATTCAGCGCAATCCTGAGGTGGGTTCACAACTTGGGCCAAAACGTCTTTGAGTTCACCCCGAAGTCCAAGATGAAATAATGTAATTCGTTTTACCTCCGGCCATCCGGTTTCTACCACCAACCTATTGAAGGTTGCGATATAGGTTAGTAGATCCTGGTTACCTTGTCATAAGGATAAAAGTTCGTTATCCAGGGCCTGTCCCTGTGAATGTCTGGCAAGTAGTCTTTCCATACTCAATTGAAAACCTTGAAAATCCTGAAGAGGAGGGTCATCCTGGTTAACTAGTGGAATTGACCAATCCGCTGCACTGCCACTAAGGTAAGATAGTACAAAGGCTACTTTGGCTTGGTCATTTGGAAAACCTCCAGGTCTGCATAAAAAGTGCAAGCAGCATTGGTTCATAAACACAGCAAACTTTTTCGGGTCCCCAGCAAAACGTTCGGGTGGAGCTATAGGGATGCTCCCTTGTAGAACCACTTGCACAGGTTTGCTTGATGAAACAGGAGTTGGATTGCCCCTGAGTCCGGGTAATGGTGTTTGCCCAGCTTAGTTTTGCAGCAATTGTCTAGCAACATCATCAGTGCACTCCTTTGACACAATCAGTTTTCTCCTCAGGGCATTAGTTTCTTGGCGCGCGGAGTGCACTTCTGCCCTAAGTTCCCCTAACAATAGGGCTAGTTGCTCGGTTTCTGAGGTTCCCATTACACCCGGGTGGGGATTTGTAGATAGGCTTCGCGTTCTGTTACGCTCACCTGGTTCTCACAGGGGCGTCGATCGGACCCAGACAGCTGCGGTCTCCACCAACGTGATACGTAGTGCCGAGATGACTGTCTGGACTGGCCCGCCTAATCTCGTCTGCTTGATCCATAGAAGTATTCTCCTGCAAGTGGAGAAAGCGATTCAGCCACCCGTGGATTTTAGTGATGGCCCCCTCCCACTGTTCTTGTTCTCCCCTCTTGTCACCTCCGATATCCCCTTTTAGTAACCTCACCTTATGTTTTTAAATGATGAACTCTCCATCCTGAATGGCATGCAGGGGTGCGTAGATACCAGTTACTTCACTGGTTTGAAGGTGCTGGAGGAGTTCCAGAGGGATATTGACTTTGGGGTTTATAAAGTTCAAAGAGTTCAATATGTCCGATGTTCACTCTTATTTCATTCCCTTGTTGAATTGCAACTGGTTTAAAAGAATATTGCCTGGAGGCAGCTGATGGCGTTCAGGTAAGAGTCTGTATTACCCAACACTGTCCAGTAAAAGTTGCAAAACTTGTTGTTTTCTCCCTTTATAGGTGCGGCAAATGAAGATGAGGCATTTTAAAGGGTAATGCCTCCGGTGGTAAATCAGGTAAGCCTATGGTGGTAAGAGATTGTATTTGTCGGCTCTCTTGGCTCACCTTGTTGTTTCTTTTGTTTTCCCCCAGGTGCTGGAGTTCGGCGAAGAAAATGATGGAGGCAGCGCCGGATCGAAAAATGCTGTGAAGGCTGGTGAGTATGGCGCATCGCTGCAGCTGGCGATGCGACGCGTGCAGAAATAATGTCCTTTTCAAGTTCGAAGACGTGATGGATCTGGAATCAGGTAAGGATTGAAATAATGTCATTGTTCTGACCTTTCCTTCTTCTTTCCTCTTTTGCTAGGAGCTCTTGATTCGAGATGGGCGTGGCTGAAAACTGGATACTGACTGCAGGCACGGTGAGCGTTACGCTGCTGGATGCAGAATAACGTGAAGCGTCTGTTGCTGATCGGGCGTGGTTTAAATAGCCTCCAAAGTAGTTCCAGGTAAGAAGTTCCCCAGAACCACACCGAGTAAAAAATAGTCCCTGTAACAAAATAGTCCCATCCAAGCCTCACGTTGGCTTGGATTCAGTTGCAGCATGGTCTACGTGAGGTAAGTAATTTCTGTGGGCCTGGCACCTATGGCGCCAGGACTGATTTCTATTATGAGCCTGGTGCCTAAGGCGCCAGGACTGAACCCAGACAGCCCCTAGCCAGGGCTGCTGGGGTTTTAATAAATATCTGGATGCCTGCTCCCGGGGCTGATGGGCTTGGTCCGGATGCCCGGGGGTAGGCATCATGACAGCCTTTTGTTCATCTATCAAGGCCTTACTGGTCTCAATGATTTGCTTTTGCACTGCTACTTGTTGGAGGAGTCCATCAATCTTTTCACAGAGGGCCTCATCGTCCCTCTGTGCTTCCTGCATGTTTTGGGAGTACTGGGCCATTCTCTGTTGTAAGTGACTCATCTCCTGGGTTTGTGTGTCTTGTGCTTGGGTGTTATCTTTCAGAGCACCTTCTACCTGTCTGGTGTGCTGTAGCAGCTTCCCATGCTCAGTTCTTAATTCTTTTAACTCCTGGAAGGCCAATTTACTTACCTGTAACTTGGTTTGTAACTGACTTATTTCCTGGCCTATGGTGTCTTTCTCTTGATTTAGTGTGCCCCCCTGCTCCGCCAGGTCATCTCTTTATTTTTTTAATCGCATTGGATTTCTGACGCTCCTCACCAAATTCTGTTTGAGAGTGTAGGTCTCTCATAATTAATTAGCTATTTTCCTCTTCCAATTTCTTTATCTGATCTGGTAGAGTAATTATCTGCTCTGCGCAGAACCTATTATATTTTATCTATTTATTTAACTTCTGGTGACTCTCTTGCAGAAAGTCAACCTTTTCCCTACACTCCTCTTTCAATGCCTGTACTTGGGTGTCTTGCTCTGCATTATCCTGCTGTTGGTGAGGCAACTCCTCTTTTAATTTTGTGACATAATCTCTATATTCTGCCTTTAATTATTGGCTCTTCAGTAGCCTTTGATCTGCTGAGTCTAGATCATTCTGGATATTTCCTAATAATTCCATTTGATTCTCTGCCAGAGCTGTGTTTTCAGCATGCTTTTTCCATATCACTCCTAGGTGGAGGTATAGGTAGGCCGCAAATCTGGCAATTTTGCTTTGCTCCTCTTTAACTTTTGGAGCCATGTATAATTCACTAAGAGCTTGGTGTAATAGGCCATTGTCCTGCCATGTATCCATGTTCAGATCAGTGACATGTTGTGTGATTTCCTGTAGCCAGACACGTTCATCCTGTTCTGGCCACTCACCTCTGAAAAAAAAAACATGTGCAGGTAGTGGTCCTTAGCCATTTTGATTTCCACTGGGATCGGAATTTTGGAAATATCAATTTCTTTATTAATTATTTTGGGGTTGATTTCATTTTACTTTTACAGACAGGACTGGTTTTGGAGTATTTGTTTTGGGAGGTGCTTGTACAGTGTAGCACAGTATACCAACCAAGCAAAGTTTCACTACCCTGAAGGTTAGTCTGCAGTGTTAGACTGTCATGGGTGGCAACCAAACTCAATCCCGGATGAGCCCCCAAATCTGTTAAGGATGTCAATCAGGCGATACACCCTGGTCTCAGCCTAGTATGCAGCATGCAACCGAAATGCTCATTATGTTATATATGTAGGTTCAATTTTTGAGAGATACAGCACTCATATCACACCCCTTTTCAAATACCCAGGGTCACGATGGATCAAGAATCAGGCTGGTTGGTAAAGTTGATATTTATTTATTTATTTATTTAAAATTCAAACCAAACAAATGCTTTTTAATATATGGGGCAGCAATCACCAATGTGGTGACAATAACAAATAAGAAGGTATGTAATGCACGTAAATTCACTCTTTAGCAACACAAAATAGAAAACATCAGAGAAATAGGAACACTTTGAATTTTTGGAAAGATAGCACTCAAGTTAGAATTGGCCACTGCAATATTCCTCAACCCACAAATGATCAATTCTAAAGAGATATAAGGAAGCAGCAGGTAATCAGGAAGGAGGAACAATAAACACAATTTAAATCCAACCTTCCCTCCTCAAACAAGGGAGAAAAATGGATTTGAAACCTTACAATGCTAAACTGACACTCAAAAATGGCTGAATAAAACACTGAAAGTGTGGAAGAATCTCTAAATGATTACAAATTTCAATGGGAGCAACTTTGTAAAGAGACTAGTAGTCATACGCAATAGCTTTAGCAAAAATAAACAATTCAAATTTGAATGGAAGGTTGGAAATAATTTCGAATAAAAATAGCATGTGTAAAACTTTGCAAAAATGTTGATTCCCGCCTAAAATGAACCAAATGGTTGTCAATAAAAATGGATGAAATTCACTAATTTTGAGTGCAGGGTTGGGGTATAGCTATAGGTCTTAGGTATAATCAAGAATTGAAATGATGTCTCTAGCTATTAAACTGAGTGAGATATGCAATGTAGAATGAGAGATGTTTTTAGAAAATCGGGTAGTGAAAACAGAAAAGAACTTCAATTGGGACAAGAACAGTTTTACTCTAAATTTTACTCCATACTAGACATTACAGATAGAATAACAAAGAGGGACACAGTAAGCTCTAGAGTTGATAAATGACTTCAACCCCAGATCCCCAGCGGCTGCCGTTCCAAGTTATTAAGGTAAAGATAGGATGGTTTAGAGCTTGGGATAGGAAAAGGCAAGGCAAGGTATGGTATGGTTTTCTATGATTCCTAGTAATACTTACAGTCCACTTTCATTTAGGATTTTGGACCGTCAAGGGTTCTGGTCACCACACAGCTCTGGTCTAATACTGGACAGTGGGGCAAATATGGCGGGACATGATCAGCTGGGCCGTTCTGGTCACCGGACTGCACTTGATTGACACTTCTGGTTACTGGATACTAAGTTTGCAGCAGGCATGCATCTGGGAGCTGCAAGCCAGGCTGGATCAGGATGCTTCCCTTGGGTTTTGGGGATTTTTTTCAGAATTTGAGGCCTAGCTGAAAATGGGGTCAGCAATGCGTAGGTCTTGGCTTTGAGATGAAAAATTGGAAACAGGATCAAACTGCATGAAGAAATCAGGAACCGGACGCCATGCAGGAATTCAGGAAGAAAGTCAGGAATCAGTCTGTCCTGTGTACTGTCAAGGGCCCTTATTTATCATGCTAGAAGACATCACTAAAGTATATGACCAGGGCAGGCTTACTTCTCCTGCCTCTAATAACAGGATTGGGCTAGGAAGAAGTCTCCTCCTAGCTCTTCGCTGATTGGATCACAGCAAAAGGATGTCATGTTAATGGGGTGATTTTTACAATATCTAGAAACCTCCCCTGGTTATTGGAACCAAAATCTTATTTTGCCACAAACACATATTTATGCAGTTGCAACCTCTGAGAAAATCAGATGCACAGGTTACATATTTGCTGTGTCATATTTCAATCCAAATCCCAAGTCTGTGGGAGCTGGTTTCGCCTTTCTGACACATTTTGGTAATTCTAAACATGAAGGATTTGGACTAAAATTCTCCAATTTTGTACACAGATGCACATTTACCCCAGGGATATATGTGCAAAATGTTATGTTTGCAACATTAATACTTTCCCCATAATCTGTCATTTTCTATAACTTCTGTTCCTTATGCAGTAATAAGTTCTACCAAGTTTTCAAAGAAAGCGCATACAATTAGATTTAGAACTACAAACTTTTCATAGTTTTCCTAATTCTTGCTGCAAAGTTAAACGTCTTTAAAGTTCAGTTTCAAAATAGCCTTTAAAACCAAAAGGAAGTCCATTGTCACTTGATCAGTTTCTTTTTCTTTTTTCCCCAACTGCTGTCAATTATCAATTCTTTTGAAGCAGGATGAGGGGCCTATCACTTGATTGAAGGTTTTATTGCCCCTCACACTTGACAGGTGAGAGTCTCAGCCTGCTATTGTCCCAGCCTGGAGGAAAGATGAATGTCTGATGAGCTTGTGAAGTTTCTTTGCCCTGGTGCATTCAAAGTCTTTCAAACTGGCAATTATTGCTTTCCTGTGCCAGAAGTTTATGATGTGTCACCATTTCTCAAGGATAGCAACTAGCAGAGCACGTTTTGTTTTTAGCTTGCCAACTTAGCCTATGAGTTTTACATCTTGACTTAAACCTGTGGAATCAAAACAGTTTATAGGTGTACTTTTACCAGCAACAAATCCTTTTACATTGCTAAGTAAACAGGCCTTCACACAACAATTTACTTTTACATAGGCGATTTTCTCTCTTCAGTCAGAAAAAGAACATTTTACTGTTTCTTTAAATTCGGTTTTCATCCCCAGCAAGTACACATGTTATGCAGTTATAGTTTTTTTCATGAGTGCTGGAGTTGTTTTGCAGCATGGATACATTTAAACCGGCATCTATTTAGAGTCTTTCTCTGAACAGCTGATTTAGATTCTTTTGCCGTGTAAAATGAACACAAAGCCCGTGGTTGATTTTTCAAAAAAATCTGTTGACAGGAGCTGTCATTCAAATGAGGCCCGGTTCCTCTGAGACACAATGGATGATCCTGGGCATTGCAGGGTCTTTTTAATCACAGTGGTTCATAAGGACTGGAGGAGTTTAGCTACCAGCTAAGTGGAGCATACAGTAGGAGAACTGATCTCAATTCCTGGCAAATCTGAAAGACCTCCTATGACATGTTGCAAACATGCTGATGCGATTATGGAGGAAGGTATTTTTCTTGCGCTTGGTGATAACACTTGGTGATAACGTCATAACGTCTCAGGTGTCTCAGGCAGACCAGTTAATCTTCCTGGTCTCTGTTATTTCACTGGCAGGGTTACAGGGCTCATGAAGATGAGATCCATGTCTTGCCAACAGTTGCAATTCTTTTTATTTTTCTTTGTTATAAAAGGAGCTAAAATATCCAGAGTGTCAAAGAGTTGTCTATGTAGATTAGGAAGCAAAATTAATGAGTCTCCTGTTACTAGTTTAGGGTCAGGCTTGGGAGGTTCAAAAGTGTCCACAAATAATTGAGTGCAGACACATTTCGTAGGCCATATCAGTAGGAACTCAACACTGTACTGTAGTTGCTAAAGATCCAAATTTCCATTCGCCCTAGAAAACAGATATAAACATCCTCTAATGGTTTGTGATTGGTTGCAACATGTTTATTCACTGATCTTGCCTTCGAAGTGTTGAATTTGAAGAAAATCCAGGCATATTTTATTAGTGCGAATGGGCGATGGGCAATTGACTGGCACTGGTGACTAGCGGAGCAAGCAT
Organism: Ambystoma mexicanum; assembly: GCF_040938575.1. Taxonomy (NCBI): domain Eukaryota; kingdom Metazoa; phylum Chordata; class Amphibia; order Caudata; family Ambystomatidae; genus Ambystoma; species Ambystoma mexicanum. The sequence goes on from NC_090922.1 coordinate 272,888,968, forward strand.
GCATGAGCTCAAGCGATAAAAGTGTCTTAGACATCAGCCTATAGGAGCAGGTGAGGTTGGGTAGTTTGCTCTCTTTTGCAATACAAGTAGGGAAAGAGAAGAGAAAAGAGAGATGACAATCAGCATGAAGATGGTTCTTCTGGTAGCCTAGGGCACTAATATGTTCCTTCTCGTACATGTCATGGGGACATGCTCAAGTCTGAGGAGTTCTCACTGTTAATCTCAATGAATCCTGAATTGGAAAGATGTGAAAGCATGAAAGTCTGCCAAGAAATAGGCTTTCAGGTAAAGGTGAGCATGCCCATCACCTCAAGTCGATGTAGGTTGAGAGCAGACACATAGGAAATGTAGTTGTGTAAATGAAGCAAAAAGTAATGAGCACAATCGGGTACAGATACCATAGTTAGGCCCTCCCAAATGATGCAAAATGTAATCCGCACAGGTTAACAACAGATGTAATAGGTGAACGCATATGATGCAATGAGTAAAAAGCACAGATTAAGTATAGCTGCACTAGGCAGCCACTAACAGGAGAACCCAAATAATGCAATGAGTAATTAGCACAAGTAAGGTACAGATTAAATATGCAATCACTTGCATGGTGTAAGAAATCAAGACAGGTTATATAGAGAAGCTAATGCTGCTGACTGATGGTACCAGCAGGTACAATATCTCATGACCACACATTTTGTATAAAAGAAATACAGGAGCACAATTATTTGATACTAATAGTGAAAACCATGACAACTAATGTACAATATAGGTCATTAGAGATTGCAGTCAGGATGGTGGAAGGAGGGTGGGGCTTAATCAGGTGACAATGCACATGCGACTATTTATTTATTTATTTATTTATTAAATTTATATAGCGCGCAGGCAGCCCAGGGGCATTGTGGCACTGTTACTTGCAAGGAAGACTTAGTTACAATGTGAGCAGGTTGTGCCTTGGGTTACAGTAAGGCAGTGACCTGTGATCAGATATATCACATAATACATCATAGAATACAATTATGAGGGCTAGGCCATGTAATTGTTAGATGAACAGGGTCGTTTTCAGGGTTTTCCGAAAGGCGGTCAGTGAAGGTTCAGAGCGCAGGGAGCTAGGGAGGGTGTTCCAGTGTACGGCAGCGAGGTACGGGGGACTAAAGCGGAATACAATGATGGTTGAACAGGTGGAGAAGAGAGACAGTAGAGGGTGGTAGGAAGGTAAGGGAGGGGGTATAGTGGCACTGGGTCTGGGAGAGCTTGGGAGACACAGTGAGAGAGTAGGAGGAGGGAAGCAAAGAGATGGAATGGAGTGGGCTGGGAGCTACCAACCCACAATCAGCTTAGACGAGCAGTGGGATATAAAGAGAGGAGACCTCCACAGAAGAATGGGTTGTAAAAGAGTGTAGTGGGGGGAATTTCCATCCAAACAGGAGAAAATCAACTAGAGGCTCAAGGAAGAGCAGTAAAGGGAAACGCAAGCAAAAGCCAAAGAGAGAGGAACAGTTTGATGGAAAGAGGAGCACAGAAATGAAGATGTGATAATGTAGATGATAGTTGCACCGGGTCTGGCCACGCCCCCACCTGTTCCTGAGCATGGCTGAAAGTAAAAGGTGAGAACGTTCAGTAAACCACCAATTGGAAACTCAACCACCATGAAGAGTAGAATTGGCTGTGCAACACAGTAGGGAGAGAAGTAATTTGTATTCACAGAAGTAGGGAAAGGTTGCAGAATGCCCAGTTAGGATTATATAAGTAGTGTAGAGATGGACAGGTAGGGCAAGGTTGCAGTATACATGAGCAGGGAATAATGAATGGCGATATGCAAAAAAAAAACACCAACATGGTGGAGAAGGAGCAGAAGTACTGCCATTGCTCAGACCAAACCCTGCAAACCCTCAATTCTGAAATACTACATGCTGACATAAAATTGCTTAACAACAAATTCCAGGCGGCACAATGCTCGGATCAGTAGCCAAAGCACCAAGGCCAGTGTACAGTGTGTCAAAGTTCTGCTTAGAAGCTAACACTGCACCAGATAACGTTTTCCAGGGCACACAGCATGCAATTATTAAAGTTAATTAGGTTTCATTGGTAGCAGTGAGAAATAGAGATATCCTTGAGTGCCCGGTGCAAGCAGCTGCCATGCCATGAGATCCCACAATGAATGCATACACAGCGCCTCATCTGGCTGCTGAAAGAATGCATACAAGACAGCAGAAAATCCAATAAATAGACAAAAATTAGTTCTGAACAGCGGTCCTTCACCACATGATTGAAACAATGGTAATTTATTCCAGGCCCAATGAAATAGTGGAACTGCCATTTCCCTATCACATCCAGACATGTAGACGACATGCCAAGGCCTCAAAAAGACTGGCAGATTAGGCTTTAAGCTTGGGCGCGAGAAGGGAGTAACTTCTTTAAACTGGACCATAGAGGCTTGCCCATCTCTCCTTCCACTAACCAATCGAGTGAGAGAACAGGAGGTTTTTTTATGATGATTCCTAACTATGACATCAGCTATGACGTTTTCCTTGCTTAAGACCATGTTCCTAACACTGTTTTGAGATTTCCATTGATTGGGAGGCAGTCACCTTGAGATGGTTGATCACACTCCCCAGGGAAGGTATACCAGCACAGAGGCATAAAGTCTCCTTGATGGTTGTGATGGGCTGAAAACTGTTAGCCTTTTCACTAGATGTGAAGGTGTGTTGGAGAAAAGGGGCAAGTGAAAGTAGCTTCAGCTCAAAAGCAAATGTGAAGACGCAAGTGCTGTGGAGGTGAAAGGGTTCATTGAGAAGTGCATATGTTTTTGTGTATGTGCCATTCTGGCAAACTTTGTAAGCTCTAAGTGGTACTGCAAATTAGCCCTTTTAAAATTCAAAGAAAAATGGCTTACAGAAACATCACATATCTTAGTTCTAGGCCCGGAACTTACAATATGTACTATACCCTCTAATCTGTTACTTTAGTTTGGTGGCACTCTTAATGCAGGGTCTGCCGTCATGCCTGTGTTTCGCAGAAACCTACAGAATATGCATGCTGTGTGTATATGCTGTGTGTATATGCCAACATGCCCTATGCATTTTGTGGCATGTAGCTATATGTCTCTAAAGAAATGGAAATGCAGCTGTGAGTGTCTCGAGAGCAGCACTGCTCCAAGATAATGCAGACCCCCTGTCTCTCCTGTGCCTACTACTTGCAGAATTATTTTCTCCTGTTTAATACATTTTTACTTGGTAAATTGCAAGAACAATGTAAATATAGCATGACGATAGATAATTTATATCGCTTATACAGATATTGATGAATGAATCTTGAATTAATAATTTCTAATATAAAAGAAAATAAATCAAGATAACAAAACACACTATTCAAGGCCATCTGTTGGTTATTGATGTCTGGGAGGTGGTGGAGAGATGGATACAAGCAAAGGGACTCCATTTAAAAAGCCAGCTCCTATGGTTCTTAGCAACCTGTATTTTCCAAAGGCTACAAACAAAGCAGCTACAGAGAAATGGAAGGGTAGTGGCAGCACAGCGGTGGTCTAACACTGAAAAGTACCAGCGACCCCATACATTACAAACAAAATCAAGTAGGAATATACTGTAGCACAGGGACAGAGTTTGTGGGGTAGAATATCGATACTGAGCCATGTCACGGCTCGGTTTCTTTAACTGAGTGCCTAGTAGAGGATGTCATCATCTCTGTCCACCGTTTTTATAGTGATTTCATCGAATGCCAAAGCATTGAATGCCTTAGTATCTAAAAAAAAGCAATGGAAAAAAAGCATCAAATCCAACCCCCAGTTTTTTTACCCCTTAAAACCCATTGGGGGTCATTCCGAGGTTGGAGGTAAGGGATTACCGGCGCCTGTAAGGGCACCGATGGCGGTAATCCCTTACCTCCGTATTCCGAGTTCCCTTTGCGGGTCCCTCTTTACCTCCTGCTTTTAGCAGGAGTAAATTACGGGACCCGCAAAGTGACCTTGGAGTAAATTACGGCACCGTAATTTACGGTGCCGTAATTACCTCCTTCCCCATTCCCATTGAGCCCTATGGGGATGGGGAAGGGCTATGGTGAATGGGGAATTACCGGTCCATCCAACCTTGGAATGGACCGGAAATTACTCCATTCACCATGCCGGTATTCCATGGAGTAAATAGCTCCATGGTTGCCAACCATGGAGCTATTTACTCCATGGTGTAGTCCTAACTCGGAATGAGGGCCATTATAATTAAAATAAGACCTTTACCTTTGACAAAATGCATTCGATTAATTTTTTTCAATGCCTTTTTTTCGATGCTTTTGGCATTCAATGGTTTGTATTCGATGCAAAGACTGTCCACTAGGTGCTTACTCCCACTAATGTTCTTTCACATTCTTACCTCCCCTTTACTGGAACCCTACCCTTCACCTCTGATCTCAGGTTCATCCGAACACTGTTGAAGTTTCTAACCAGCTTAAAACTATACTTAAAACTATACTCATATGCAATGAAGGATTTTCTCCTCTTTGATCGTCATCAATTCTGAAACCAATCCTAAACCTATGTCGTTCTGTATGTCCCATTTCATTGTTCATGAAGCCCCTCCATCAATAGGTTTATGTCTTATGCATATGTGTATCACTTATTTATTGCCAAGCACTCAGACAGAGGGCTGCTTCTTCAATTGTATGACCATTTGTATGACCTTTAGTAAGGGGTTTCCTTTCAAAGACCAATTTTCTTTTCACTTAATTAACAGAAAACACAATGAAAAATACATGGGTGTGGTGAAATAGGTAAACCCATAATAGAAGCCCTCACATTTCAGGAGGCTCACTAAGGATATTGACAGATTATAATGTAAGAGACTCCCAATGCTACTAATTGTGTAAAAGCTGAAGAAACCAAAGATATGGGGATAGACCTGGTGTGAATCGAGAAGAAACCCAAGTCTAAGAGAGACCTTTTGAGTGAGATGACTTGAACCCAAAGTCTGGAAGATAGCTATTTGTGAATGTTGCTGAAACCCAAGATGAGAGAGAGACCTGCAGTGTACAGGGGGTGTTGTGAGGAGCACTGTATAGTTTCCGGAAACCGGAGGGGGAGGAGGAGACTAACATTAGGAACTTAATACAAGAAACTGTAAAACCTCAAATCCAGAGCCAGTCTTCAGAAAGTGGCAGACAGCAGGAGACTGGGTACAGTCTGGATTGTGAGCAAACATTGAAAGAGCCTTCCCAGAAGTACTTGTCTATTTTGGGTTTTTAGTTTAGGGCTGGATAATATTAGGATTGCATAAGTATTTTTTTTATCAAACCTTGGCCATTTTGTGTTTTGATCGTTAGCCATGAGGTTAAAAGACTTAATAACAATAGGTTTTGAGCCTTTCTATTGACCTCACACTTCAAAATATTGCTTGACAGATTAGGGAGTCCCACTGATGGGCAAGGACATGTAATAATAGCTTTTATGGAATTTTTATGTTGAAATGCAAATCTCCAAAAGTGCTGGACATTTGGCACACACCACCTTATGTTGTTCCACAGTTTACTTCACATAGATCCCTGGTATTTATAGCTTATCTGCTGGATACTCTGGGTGTTTGGTCCTTCACAATACCTGAAAATGATTAAATACAGACAGTTGTTGAACCATACCTATACCTTGCTGTGTGTATAATTGCTCAGCCTTACCACAACATAGTCACTATGTCAACTTCAATATCATCGTACATCATCCATCTGGGAACGTTAGTATCCTCACATAGAATCCCTGTGGGGATTTAAGTAACGTATCCTCACATAGACTCTCTGTGGGGATTTAAGTAACATTACAGATTATTTCCTATGGGGACTTCTATACCATTGCACACTACCTCTCTGGGAATTCAATGCCATCTCACACCATCTCCTAAGTCTTATGTGGGTTTTCAATATCATCTGGCGACACCCCTATGGGTACTTCACTATCATCACATACATCATTGTACTTGTGTCGGCTGCCTGCAAAATCTGAAGGTATTGCCACTTGCATTGCCAAAAAATTAATAATGGCTTCTCATCTTTAAATAGAGCTTCTCTTCCTGTCTTCACTATGTCTGCAAGCAAATGCTCTCTGGAACCCATTTCATCATGCACCGGCCTCGTGATCTGATTACTCCTTTGCACTTCCCCTGCATAGCTACAAGACACCTCATGGTCCAGTGACCATTACAATTGTATCACATTCACACAGGTCTGTCCAACAAATAGTCAACTTACTGTTTATGTATCAAAATAATGTTTCTCAAGGTAACCAGGTAGGCACACCAGGTAGGCACACCAGGTAGGCACACAGTCTAATTCCAACAATAGAAAAGTCTGATTTTTTTTTCCAAATCAAAACAGGTGGCTCCATTATGGAATATAAATTAATAAAATGTGCACTACTCTCACATACACCGATATACACAAAGCAATATGTTACAAATTTAGTTCCGTTAAATCTTTGTGTTTTACTGTATATGTGTACCGTATATATGTCCAGCAAATCACATATGGATAATATGCATACTATAACATTAAGAATGATATACATCACAATGTCATTTTCAAATATTTCAAACATACTGAAATGGATATCTACAGTACATTATATATGTACATTATATATATATATATATATGCACTTTAAAATCACATAAAATGTCACAAGTAGAAAGAAAACATTTAGATTCCTGCTAGGTATGAAATTCAATGTGACACGTCAGTAACCACAAAGACTGGGCAAACCATTTCTCTGATAAACCTAAAAGCCAGAATATTGGCCATTGTTGGCAATTCTAGTTGTTTCAAACATGATCAATGTTGTTGGAAAAATGTTTCAGGTATGTTGCGCTAAAATAAATTAAATAGGGAAGATGTGTTTCAATTTTGGGACCAGTGTTGTTATGCTGAGGATGGGGGCAAGAGGCTGCTAGACAAATTCAGGGAATCGGATTAAGATGACTAAGTGTTAGACACGGAATAGGATTGAAATTAGGACAGTTAAAAATTGTAATAGGTTTTAGTTGAGTATAAAATTGAAATAGGATAGGCCATATTTTTGCCACTTCACTGCTACGGACTCTACTGCATCCCAGTGACACATTTGCATTTCATAAATGAACATTCAATTTCTTGTTAGAGTGAGAAGAACTCAACAGAATTGTTAGGAGACAGGCAGAAGATTATATGTAATTCCATGGATGTAAGTGACTGCAGCGTCCTTCGGGACTACGCCAAAAAACTAGTTAGTAGCTCCAGAGTATTATTTGTATAATTCTTGGTAGGCAAGAGGAAATTATAGTCAGCAGATGTAACTGGGTGTTTTGTCTTTTAGTGTGCAATGTCACATCAATTGCAGTTGCAGAGAAACATTCTAATATTTCTTGGTAGGCAGGATAATATTATATTTCCTGGCTGGAAGTGACTGCCATCTTTCCAGCAGCCAAAGCAAGTAAATGTTGCAAGAAGCAAATATGTGAGTAACAAATCCCCGAATTCTTTTGAGTCAACAGTGTATATCGATTATCATCTGTAACTGAGACTGTTGTATTTTATGGCTGTAAGTGACTGTTGTAAGTGACTGCACCATTATTAATGTCCAGTCTGAATATTAGTTATTAGTATTTTCGGGGGAAACGTCTTACAATTCTTGAAGGGCAGGAGATTCAATGTGTGTATCTGTGTGTGTTGTCTTTTGGTTGCAGTATCAAATACTAGTTGCAGAGGAAATGTCTTACAATTCTTGGCAGGCAGGAGGCAAATGCATTGAGTAGCTGTGAATGACTATGCCGCCTATTAATGGGCAAGTGAATAACGATTGACAATAACAAATCAGATCATTCTTTTGAGGCTACAGAATGCACTGACGCTATCCGAGTGTGTCCTCTTTTGGTGGCTGCACCAATTACGAGTTAAATATAAAGCGACATATCTTTCTTGGTAGGCAGGAGGAAATTAGTATTTGTTCTGGAGCTGCAGTTGAGTGTTTTGTCGTTTTTGCCTTTACCATATACTTGTTGCCGAAGAGTAGTCCTATATTTTGTGGTAAGGAAGTCCTATAGTTCGTGGTAAGGAAAGGGAAATCATAGTCACATACTATAAACGAGTCTGCAACAAGCCATCTTCTTATGGCAATGGAGAAAGGACTATTTTGAGTTGCAAAATATTAGGAGAACTTACAATTGCCAGGGGTGAGGGAGGCAGTCGTTGCAGAGGAGCAAACGAGGTAGCAGGTCACAGATTGTATCTACTGATGATCTGGGGGAACTAATTTAGAGGGGGGGGTTGTGGGATTTTCCTGGTCTACACCACCAACACCCAGTCTGATGACCAATCTGAGTTGCATCCCCCACAACCATGATTTTGGAACGCAGTGATACAGAAGGACAGAAGTAGGAGAATAATGGTACAGTTACAGAGAAAGGAGGGACGGACAGTTGTATACTTCCACATTGGTTCTGGATCTTTCAAAGACAATTGGTAAAATATTAAAGTTTACAGGTCAGCATGTGGCAACCAGAGTATTACGCCTGCCACCTCCACCATCACTTTCATGGGCAGACGGGCATAATAGGACGTGTCTGCTTGCTCCAGTAGGAAAGTCCAAAGTGTAGAGGTCCTTCATACCAGAGGACAAACAAAGACAGCATCTCACCACCTACTCTCTGTGCAATACAGCTGTTTATTGGGGAATGTCTGGAACCAAGTTGGATGTCATAGCTTTGTATGCCATATGATACAATACCAAACACAGGACTGCAAGAAACATCTACTGCACTCTTCTCACCATCAGTAGTCAGTCACCATACCACCTCACTCCATAATGTCACCCAAGAAAATACTTCTGCTGTTGTGCTACAACCCGAGTGAATCACTGCAATGTGACTAACTGACTAGACATTGATGCCAATAGCAGTTATAATGTCACCCAAGAAAATACTTCTGCTGTTGTGCTACAACCCGAGTGAATCACTGCAATGTGACTAACTGACTAGACATTGATGCCAATAGCAGTTATGCTACTACTGTTAAGTTCCTGAGCACTGCTGCCAGCACAGCAATATGTGTGGTTCCACTTTCCAACTGGACACGAAACAGCAAGTCAGATATCATTTTTTCACTTTTTTGTGTGAATTTCTTTGCCTAAAAGTGAACGTGTTTGGCTTACTCTGTTCTCTGCTAGTCTCAAAAAGATCAATGAGAAACTCAATATGAGTTTCAACATCAATAAAACCTTCCTTGAGTTTTTGCAAAACTCCAAACACCTAAGCAGTAACTTTGCAAAACACACCATCAACACAAGGCTATCAAAACAAAAAGATGACAAACTCACAGAACTAAGTTGTGTGTTCAAGAACAAGCCTGCCTAACTAGTCTGCTGTGTAATATCACCTCACATCCTCATTACATTTTCTTGCGGCTTCACAGATTTTCCATAACTCCACAATGTCAAATATACCAATACACATCGTCCTTTCTTCATTCCATGACAGAAGGTTGAATAAAGTAAAAATGCAAATATGTACGCCAGAAAAGGCGAAACATCATTCATTGGATTCCTGGCATTTAAAGATGTTACGTCAGTGTTGCAGCAACATAAGTACGTAGGCTGTGAGCACATGTGCCAATATGTGTTCCATTGATGTAATTCCAAACTTATTTAGGTCCTTTCACTCCAAGTAACTTCTGTGCTCCTTTCTCTCACTTTTCATCTCTGCAGACAGTGGCAAAACTAAGTGGCTTTGTCAGCTCAATGCTATCCTCCTACACACTTGGAAAGTCACTCCTACAATAGTTTGGGACCATCCTCCCAGCTCTACGGCAGTCAATCCAACTGACAGTTTTCTATCTTCTTGCCAAATTCCTAGGATGTCAGTCACCTACTACTTAGTAGGGTGGTTTTGGAGAATGTTCCCCTCCCTGGCATCAACCACTACTATGCTTTCTGATTACCCCAACTTATAGTAATATTGCAATAGAGAAAGAAGGTGCCAGAATGGCACGTTATTTCGTTCATTCTTGCATGCTCGGCTAGTGGCACACACACATCTGCCAACAAAATCAACCATCAGTGGTGGTGGAGCTAGTGGCTGAAGCAAGGCCTTGCTGGTGGATCACTGGCACATAACAACACTTTGGGAGCACGCAAACCTCTATGCTGGAAACGGTGCGACCTGCATGATGGAAACACTGATGTTTCCCAATTCTGTCAGTGTCTCCCTCAGTGAAAATGCTGATGGCACTGTTTCTGACATGCATCCAACAGAAACACCGGCAAAGGAAACACCGGGATCAGAAACGTAATTGCAGGAATGGACTTCGAGCTGCGTGTATTTACCATGAAACATAATAGGGACCAATTGAGCCCCAAGCTTGCTGTCTGTCGGCTAACCTCTTCACTGATCTGCCACCACCTCATTCATCCTCCCATGTCTCCGAGACAATGTGTAGGCAGTTGTCTCAATCTATGCCTGTTGCTTGTTGTGGGGCAGCGGATCGGACCGGGCCCTCTCCTGCATTTTTGGTCTGGATGGACACAGGAGCCAGTGAGTTGGTGGTTGAAATGCCACACGGGAAGCCGTGCAGCCCTTTTAGTAGCTTAATTACATGGTGTGTGTTAGGAAAGATTTCCATTTCATGTGTAATTTTATCTCCAGTTGTGTACCCCCAAGTTTTTGCTGATGTTAAACACCATACTCTGACTTTACCAGAGGAGCACAGCATTCTGCTGCACTCCCCTGGACTTTTCGCTCACTCTATTATGGGGACATGCCCTTAAAGACAGTCAGTACTGGGAGACTTTCTTTACCTTAGTCCTTGTCAATGTTGCAACTTTTCTGCAACATGTTGCAAGTGCACAATGTGCCTTCCAGTTTAGTGCAATTGGCTCTTCCTAGTATTTCTAAAGGCCCTAGATACTCTCAAAGGATTTTCTAGGAGAAGTGCAGGTGTGCCTGGACAGGGCTGGTGGCAGCTTATCTTTTCATATATTTTTAATCCTTTCCTGCCAGATAAACCGGGGTTACCGCGTTTGGCACAAATAGGTGGCCTGGCTCCAAAATGGCCATGCCACGATGTTCTTTATCCTGTCCTTTGGCCATCTTGCCCCTTCACCTTCCCCAGGTCGAGACGACCTGGGTCAATCCTTATTTGGGCATGCCTTCTTCCGCAAAATGCCATGCTTTCGCAGGCTTCTGCATGGTTTCTGTGTGTGCGTCTAGGATGTGGGCTGGGCTGTCTGGTTGCAATACACATCCTTGCTGCCAGAGAGTGGTGTGCTCTGAAAGCCGGGGACCACCGTGGCCCATGATTTGTCCACGTATGCTATGCCTGTATGTGAACAGATCTCCAATTGGGTCCTCTTCATTTTGGCACAAAAGAGATTTTGGATAAGAGAAGGCTCCAAACACCCATACCAGGTCAATCTCTGGAGTTCTCACTGAACGAAGGATTGGATCTAAGTATTCTGAAACTAAGAAGCTGAGTCGAGGAACCGCTGGTGACCAGCTGAAAGGTTTGGCACCCTGAGCCCGCTGTCGTCCCGCTGGACCCCTCTGCATCTGGTCATCATAGAAGGTCTGCAAAGACACTTCGACCCATTGGAATAGTGGGACCAACTATTCTCAGCACCTTCATCAAACCCCGGAAGTAAGCCTTCTCGGAAGTGCCCCTTGGCCAATCAGTGGGCTGACCAGCTTGGCAGGACTTTTGCTCTGATACCACCACTGCTTCGAGGAGGCCCTTGAAACTTGGTACATCGCAAGCTCTGTGTTCACGGCACTCTCACAACGAATTTCGTACACTTGGCATTCCCAGGTCTGGAGTACAGAGAGAGTGCCCAAACTGGAGTATACGTGGTTACTGTGTCACCCAGCCATTGTGACGAACTTCGCAAGTTCATTGCAGCTGTGCCCCTCTGTGCCCTGAAGCCTGCTACAGTAGAACTGGCCTGATGCATCCACCAGGAGTGGAGAAATCGTCACTGTTCTGTTTGGGAATCAATGCTGTAAATTTGTCACTGAAAGCCGCAGAGCCGCGAGATTGCCGCATTTGAACCTGCAACCGAAGTGGACTCAACTGCCGAAGTTTGGTCCGGAGTGCACCAGGGGTTGGTGAGTATTTGCAACCCTTTCCGGTGGCCCTTAGTGCATCCATCCATTTTTACGCACAAGTGACTCTCCTTTCCACTGCTAGTGCGAACTAGAGAACTATTCCTAACTCTTGTAACCGGCTCTGCCTTGAAGGGGAGACCCTCCATGAATAGTGGGAACCTATTCCGCATCACATGACCCACTTCCCTAAGCTGCTACAGCCCCTGCAAAAGACCATGTTTCTCCCATCTGCACTACCGCGTGTGCCAGCATCGCAAGTACATTTGAGCACTAGGCTCCTCTCATCTTAGGGATTGGACGGCCTTTCAGTTAGGATTGTGTTTGATGCAGAACTGCCTAAAGACTCTGTCTAAAGCTCTACCTGCTTCCTTCCCTTTTTAGGTTGTGGACCCATTTTGTGCATTAACCCTTTAGGCCCCTTTGGTCTTGTATATATGTATATTGATAGGATTGTGTTGACTTAGAAGTATTAATGTGATTTTTATTGTGTGTTGAACCTCAAAGGCCTTGCAATAAATGTATTTGGATGTTTAATATATATACACCTGACTGGGAGTAATTTGTAAGTGTCTTTACTCTGTGTGCTCATTGAGGTCTTTCAGTCACCCTCACCCCCCCTGAGACCTAGTTTTGACCTCCGCCAATCCTACCTTAATTGGTCTGGCTTGTCCAGAGGGTTACCCTGTTCCAAGAAACTAGGCTGGCCTTCTGAACCACGGCCAGCCACGTGTACAACGTGTCACTGCATGAGGCATGGAGGGGGATCCGACATAACATTGCTAACCCTGTGGCCAAAGGGAACATTCCACTTTTGTTATATATCCAGCTCTTTTTCCACTTCTGCCTTTGTCTAGGGTTCTGCCGGTCCTGCTTTCCTGCAGGGCCCCTCTCCCAACTGGGAGCCCTGCACAGACATTGGCAGCACCTCCATTGGGACCGGAGCCCCTCACTAATTTATTATTTATTTATTTAAAAATGTATATAGTGCGGAATAAGGCTGAGAGGCGTCTAGGCGATGTGGGGGTGGCAGTGAATCCAACTAAAGAGACCTCTACGCATAAACAATGAACACATTGGAGAGTCAGAACAGATATGTGTTCATGACTCGTAACATGGGGGGAGAATTCCTGAGTCTGGGTGCCAATACTGAAAATGACCGGCCCCCAAGCTTTCAAAAGTCGATGGGATGCAGATCGCAAAATGTCTGGTAGGGCAATAACATTGAATCTTCTTCTTGAGGTATTCAGTACCAGAATTATGCATAGCACGATGAGCGACGCAGGGCGTCTTAAAATCTATTCTTGATGCCACTGGGAGCCAGTGAAGACATTGTAAGAGCTCTGAAGACGCAGTCATCCAAGTTGCACTCAGTGCTAGTCTGGCTGCTGAGTTTTGAAGCACCTGCATTTGCAAGCGTTGCCCCAGAAAAATACCATTGCAACAATCCAAGGACCCCATAATGGTAAAGGTAACCACTGTAGTCCGACTAGACGGTGGGAGCACAGGGAGACATTTCCTCAGTATTTTAAGCTTCCCAAACCCTGTGCTACATATTGCAGAGATCTACGCTTCTCGTGAGCCATTGCTCTTAACAGATGAACAGGCAACAGGGCAAGGACCCAAAGAGTCAGGCCAGTATTGGGTGTTCCAGTGCTTGTCCGCACTGTGTGGACCAAACACCAAAATCTCAATTTTGATGCCATTTAATTTTAACCAATTTCCTGCCATCCATTTACTATTTTGGTCCAAACAGTCCTGAAATTTATTGGGAGGATCAGTTTGAGGGGAGTCCAGCCTAAACACTTACTGACTGTCATCAGCATAAGTGTATTAAAGGACTCCACACTGAGCAATGAGATTGGCAAGGAGTCAGACATACAGGTTACAGAGAAGGGGAGAGAGGGCCGAGCCCTGGGGGAACCCCACAGGTCAGCCCCAGAGTGGGCGAGAAACAGTCTTGAAAAGAGATAATCTGAGACCTACTCTCAAGGAATGATCTGAAACAAACCAACGGGGTGCCTATCACCCCAGCTTGCTCCAGTCGTGTTAGTAAAATAACATGATCCACTGTTTCGAAAGCTGCATAGAGATGAAGGAGAATAAGAACTCCAGACTCTCCGCAGTCTTGAAGTAGAGCTAAGTCATCCAGTAATGAATTCATAACAGATTCCGTTCCCATAGTTGGATGGAAACCGGACTGGAAAGGGTGTAGGTAGTCATTGTTCTCTAAGAATCTAGAAAACTGAGGAGTAATAACTGCCTCCATCAGTTTCATGACAGCCGGAAGGATGGAGATGGGGTGATAGTTAGCAGCCTCTAGGGGGTCTAAATTAGCTTTCTTCAAGAGAGGGGTGAGCACAGTGTGCTTCAAAGAAGCAGGAATAGTTCTGCTAGTAAAGGAATGCTGAAGGGCCTTAGTAAACAAAATGTCAGCCCTTTGTGGGAGAGCTTTTAATATCCAAAGGGGAACTGCGTTGTGCGGTGAGGCCGATTTAAGGCTGTATAATGCTTGCATTACAACTTCATCATCTACCGGTTCAAAAAAGAAATTGGTAAACTGAAGGGGATCAGGTGCTATGTCACCCAGCCCGACCAAGGGCTGGGTGACCCTGTCAACAGATTGGCCGTCCCTGATTATTTGACGGATGTAGCAAATTTTATCAGAGAAAAAAGTGCCAATAGCATTACACTGTGACTGAGCATCGGGTCATTTAGCCTGCTTCCTAGAAGGGGGGGGGGCAGATAGTTCCTTAGCCACTAAAAACACTTCCCTAGTCGCACAGGGCACATCAGTTATTTGATTGGCATAACATTTGGCTTTTTCAGCAACCGGTCAGTAAAAACCGACAAGTCAATCTTACCTACCTGTACCTGCATACTTGATGTAGCCCCCCCCACCATGAGGTGAGGCTTCCCCAATTTGTGCACCCTACTAAAGTTGCATCTTAGCTACTTGTACGTGCATACTTGTATCCCCGCGCACCATGAGGCGAGGCTTCGCTAGTCTGTATACACGCACCTGTTCTGTTTTAACCAACATGCGTACCCTTCCACTTCTCTAATATACTATGCACTGTAACTACCGCCTAGACGCCTCTGGGTTATGTGCGCTGAAATACCTGCAAATAAAAAAAAACAATAAATAAATACAGTCCTCTCCTCCATGGCAGTTCCCTTCCTTCCTTCCTCCAGATGTTCTACCTCTCTCTTTATCGCTCTCTTTCCTCTGCTCCTCCACTCTCCATTGATCTTGCTCCTCATTCTTGATGCTCTTCTGTTCCCACCCTTTGTGTACTCTCAGCTCCTCCTTGTTATTTTCCAGCATCAGATCTCTCAATACCTCGATCTCCTTCTGCACAACCATTTTATGATAAAAGGAGGCCGAAAAGCTTCTAAGAGATATGATCTTCCTTGAGGTAGTTACGGCGCCACTTTCTTTCTAGACGGCGACAAGCCTGTTTCTTTTCTCAAAAATCAGAGGTTAATCAGGCAGCTGTGAGTTTATATCTCCCAAAACATGTTTTCATGGGGGCCAGATCATCAGCTACCTTAACCAGGGATTTTAGAAGAGAGGTCATGGGTCAGCTCCCTTACCACTGTATTCAGCGTCGGGTTCAAGCAACCAGTCAGTAAAAACTGACAGGTCAACCTTGTGCCAGGCCCTACGAGACTGTAGACAATGAGAAATTGTGGAGCTGGAAGTGAAGTCTTAATAATGAACGTAACCAAAAAATTGTCAGAACAAATAAAAGGAACAGTGGTGAAGCTGTCAACCAGCGACTCCTCTGAAAAATTCAGATCCAAAAGGTTACCACTTTTAGAGTGGGAAGATGGTTTTGAAGCCCCAGAGAAAGATCTGCAAGGCTAGTAATCAGGATACCAGTGACCCTATCGATGGGGTCATTAAGATGGAAATTGAAATCCCCTAGGACTATTAACTTAGAATAAGTCTAGCCTAAATTGCCCACTAGCTTAGAGAAATTAACTGCAAACTACACGCGACCAAATCCAGGAGGCCTATAAACCAGTAATAAATATATAGACAAATTGCCAGTAATCTTCAGTCAGACTAAAAACAGTTCCCAGGGCAGTTGATGATCCAATAAAATGGGTTGGCACTTGAAAGAAGACAAGTAAATTAGTGCTAAGCCACAAGTCCACCAAAAGGCTGTGGAGATCAAAGCGGTGGGCACCAACTGACCTAGCATTGATCAACACACACCTAAGGGGACTCAGAGCCAGTCGACCCACTTTCTTCATCTCGCCCCATGCCCCACTACCACACGAAGATGGCCGCCACTGTTTCTGATGCTAAACTTCACTCCCAGACCTCCCTGGGTGGCAGAGAAACGGATTAAATAACCCCTAGACCATCCCTCCCCACCCCAACCAGCCGAGAGGCAAAGTTGAGCTGCTAGCAAGGCCTGCGGACAAGGCCATTGTCTAGGGTCTCCGCCGGCCCTGCTTTCCCGCAGAACTCCCTCTCCCAGCTGGGAGCCCTGCACAGACCTTGGCACCACCTCCATTGGGACCGGAGTCCCTCACTACCACAAGAAGATGGCTGCTCCCCTTTCCGCTGATACAGTGGACTCCCAGCCCTCCCTGGGAGTCACAGCAGCTGTTTGGCTATCCCCTAGACCACCCCACCACCGCAGCCAGCCGAGAGGCGAAGCTAACCTACTTGCAAGGCCTGTGGACAAGGCCTTTGTTTAGGGTCTCTGACGGTCTCCGTTGGTGATGCAGCGTGGCGGCCACCCACCCAGTCGGCCCTACTCCTGGCCTTTATCATGGATCTTCATTGCAAGGTAAACCTTGTCCATCACTACTGATGCCTGCATTGGCTTGAAATTGTGTTTGCTATGCTCCTTCTGTCACTCGCTGTATTCCGCCTGTATTTACCACTGATGGCTGTGTGTCAAACACGAATAATGCCAGACTCCCGCCTCTGGCGATTGGCACACATTCTGTGCCTCAATGTGCCCCTTCACTACAGCGTTACCTAATCTTGCCTTTACCTAACTGACTCGACCCACCACTTCGTGTTGCCCATGTCCCCGAACCTCACTTGTCCTGCAGCTTGGGGCTGCTTATGCATCTGAACTTTGCCTGAAACATACCGGACCTAACCTTCAGCCTTATACAGCTCTTTAAATAGCTTATCTACTTACATTCTGGTGTTGAGCCGCAGCCTGGCACTGTATTTGTACTTTTACCTGACGGTATCTTACCCGATGGGACATGCAGACTTGTGTTGTTAACTGTTCTTGTCTGTAACACTCTGGATTTGATTTGAAACCCTGTGCTGTAAACTTAACTTATTTTTTCTGTAACACTCTGGATATGACTTGCAGCCCTGTGCAGAATACTCAACATATGCCTGTAACTTTGTGTGCACCCTACTAATGTTGCATCTTTTTTTTATTATTCTTTTGTATTTGGTGCAACATGCACCTTTACAAACATAAAACCATCGACATAATGTTTGCAAAATATTAAAAATCGAATCATACGAAGGAACATAAATGAAGAAACAAAAAAAACAATATAGGAAACATCTAAGACATTTACAAAACTTAACATTCATATATACAAAAATAAAACTGCATAGGAAACAGAATCACAATTTTCATAACCATAACATATATGCATCAAAACATATAAAAACGTGAAGATACATATTCGGACATTAAGAATGTCCACGTTCAACACAATGAATACACACTAGAATGTTGCGTTCTAAATTAAGTATACAAAGCTAACTAATGTTGCATCTTACCTACCGGTACCTGCATACTTGATGTAGCCCCCCGCACCATGAGGTGAGACTTTCCCAATCTGCGCACCCTACTGATGTCACATCTTACCTACCTGTACCTGCATACTTGATGTAGCCCCCCCCCCACCTCCACCATGAGGTGAGGCTTCCCCAATCTGTGTACCCTACTAAAGTTGCATTTTAGCTACTTGTACGTGCATACTTGTAGCCCCATGCACAATGAGGTGAGGCTTCGCTAGTCTGTATACACGCACCTGTTCTGTTGTAACCAACATGTGTACCCTTCCACTTCTCTAATATACTATGCACTGTAACTAGCGCCTAGATGCCTCTGGGTTATGTGCACTGAAATATATGCAAATTAAAAAAAACAATAAATAAATAAGGTCCTCTCCTCCATGCCAGTTCCCTTCCTTCCTTCCTTCCTCCAGATGTTCTACCTCTCTCTTTATCGCTCTCTTTCCTCTGCTCCTCCACTCTCCATTGATCTTGCTCCTCATTCTTGATGCTCTTCTGCTCCCACCCTTTGTGTACTCTCAGCTCCTCCTAGTTATTTTCTAGCATCAGATCTCTCAATACCTCGATCTCCTTCTGCACATCAGCTGTCTCATACCACTACCGTCTTCTGCAAGTGACACTGGTTTCACACTTCCACCTTCCCATGACTCACTGTTCCATTACTCCAAACACGCACACAGTCTGTAACTGTGCCTGGGTTTTTATAGGGCCTTTCTCCAAGCCCCCTGCGTTAGGCCTTGATCTGTGACCTACATGTGTGCCCCGTGACTGTTTCTTTCTTGGGATTGCATATGTGGAAAAGTGAAGTGTGAGGATGAATGGGAGCATGTGTATGGAAATCCCCATAGACGCCTTGGACTTTATTCACTCTTGGTTTATTGAACTACATTCATTGGACATTAAACAACATGTGTGAATTAAGTAGAATGGTGTGACAGGATGCATTTAGACATTTCTCACACAAGTCTGCTCTTTCTAGTAGGCAAACATCCTCCCACAATTCACACTTGACCTCCCTTTTATTTAATGCATGGGGTCCACTTACCACACCACTTCTCAGAGTGTATTTTTGACTGGCATGATGAGGCCACATTAAAATGTGTCTTACACTGACTGTGCTGGCATAAATTGTTAGGCACTGTCAACTAGAAAACATATTTGACAGTGGCAATAGTGACATGTATTGTTGGGCACTGGCCGGATGAAGTGGTAGAGTGCTTGCATATTGCATTGGCAGACCTCTTGATCTGCTTCGGGAACAAACAGCAACACCTAAATGTACTGTTGAGGCAGGACTTGGGATTTTTCTTTAGCCACAGGTAGCATAACAATGTGTTGGAACATGTTCCTATGTACTATTTGTTCCCTGACAACTATTGACATTGTTCGTGTGTTTACCTGCAGAGGACATTGGAAAATATATGCAAAACTTTTTAAAATGTGTGTTGGAAAATATATCACCTTCTTCAACTTAATATATTATTTTAAAACATGGCTGGTGGGGAAAACCCTGCTAGCCCTGCTTAGCCAGATGGGGCTCACCCACTGTGCTACTTTGCTCCCCTCAGTTCCTGTAAAACATTCACACCACTCAACGTTTTGTAATTCATCAGCGGCATGTGGCATTGCCATTGCTCCCAAGAAAAGGGTTGCTGCCCCCATTGCACTCACTATGTCCATTATTATAATTCCAGGGTGCTAGTGTTTTCTAGGAGTTAGTTTGAAGGTCTCCCGTTCCTTGATAACACTACTCCTATAATGCACACCAGTCATCACAACCAACTCTGGGAGAATTGAATGTCAGGTTGACAATATGGCTCTCTATTGCTGGAAGTGCATATTTACCATACATGCGTTTCTCTTTGAACAGCTATTATTATTAACTTACACCGAGCCATTCGTCTGAGTAGAAGGTGTGTTTTGTGATGGCAAAGCATGCCACAATCTTATAACACGGTCTGGAAGGCATTTGATTACACTACGACTACTGCAAAAAATGGGTGCCCTAGAAATATTATTTTATTTTTGGGGTTTGCGAGTCTCCAGCATCTGCATTCACAAACGAATGCTGTGTCACCCCCAAAATACCCAAACATTATGCTGTCCAGAAATCACATTCAATGTCAAAAAAAGGGCCATATCTGGCAATCAGGAGGCCTGAGCTCCTGCAGCTATCGAGTTCTTTTCCTACTGTACGATCCGTGCATGCGGCAATATCTTTTATTTGTGCTTTAATAGTTTCATTTGATTAAATATTCATTACAGCAAAGACTCTCAGGAGAGTGCTACGGAGTGCTCAGCATCCATTCTGAGAGGGTTTCATTAATACTTTCCCGAACTCTATTTAGTGTCCCATAAGAATAAAAGTTTTACTGCATTCCCCATTCCCCAGTTTGGTTTATTGAGACATTTTATTAAAACATTGAGCTTACAAAGTGAAGCTAATATATATTTAGAGCACGAATTAAACTTTTTCTTACTTTCATTATGTAACCCTTTTATGATGGGTTGAACATAAAAATGGCATCAGACCGTTGAATGGGGGGACGTTTTCATCATCTCGCAACAGTTAAACTTATCACAAAAGCAGTGATAGTGAGCTGTCCCGGCAGGTTCCTTAGCTCATCACGAAGCCCCTGTTATCAGATAATTGCTGAGGAACGGTGCATTGTGAAAGGTTGCTGTACTTCCCACGTTCTAAATGTGAGCACAGAGGCCTTGAAGATAACTTGAAAAAGAACTTCAAGCGCAGTACGGGGATCCCAGGGAAAGGGACATTATCCTTCAAGAATCCCGCAGGGGAGCTTTAAGGGGTTGATAATCCCAAGGAAATTGAAGCTAATTAAATGTGGCAGACAGGAGGAATTGTTAGCAGCTATGAAAGGTGGCATCATCTCTCTTGAACCGCTGCTACAGCTATCTCTGAGCTACTACCTTTCCTCTCCATTAATGTCTCCGGAGGATAGCTCACGGCAACGCGTTTGACTTGAAAGCAAGATGACGCGAGCAACACAGGTTCGATCCCCGGGTTCCACGCTTAGAAACCTCTGGGTATTAAGCGCGTTATAAATAACCTATCATATCATGCAATAGGCAGGGGGTGACCCTGTGGTTAGGATAACGAGAGGATCATTGTAGGTCAAGGAAAGCGGCCAATCAGAGATGAGGACCTTCTTCAGTTATAGGTCTATTCTGCCTAACAAAGTACGCATGCATTGGGGCAGGAAGGAAGTTAGTGGCACACGTCCCCACTGGCATTTGAAGGCGGGTAGCCAACAGGGGAGTGGGGCAAGTCATTCAGGAATGTAGAGGGAGGCACTGGTATGACCTGATGTTATGTTTGCAGTCTGCCTTTAAACAATCCCTCCAATTTGGATTTCAGAGTGGATAATTCTCAGACCCTGCTATCACAAGCTGACCATTATATGGAACCTATGAACTGAGTAAGCAGGTTGGCATCAAGGGGCACGCAGAACCTTTATATGAGTGGCACAAACAAACAAAGACTAAGGGGGAATACAAATGAATTCATAACTTGAGAGGTACCCACAATCATAAACCAAGACATACGCAATGGTATCACCGTGATGCCTCAATAATAATCTGCCCTAATACCACACTAAATTGCACAAAACATTACTGAATATAATATCATTTCATGTGAAGTGATTCCTCTACCAGCCAGTTCAAGCTAAAAAGAGAGCATTCATTCAACTCATACGTATAACTCTCCCACCTGTGTCCAACATGTGAGATGGGAGCCACAGGAAACGTCCAGTGCTTTAAATCACTGCCCTTTGAATCTGAGAACATGGGTGTTTATTTTAGAATATTACCATTGAATTGTAAGAAATGTTTGTCAAAATGTAGGGAATTTTTCTATAACACCTTTGCTGTTGCTATACATTTTATTTAGGGATCCTTGTTTAGTGAATTACCAGGCTTTATACCACACGAGGCACATTATATTTCCACACTATATGTTGTAAACTGCATAAGCCTTTCAATAACAGACTGACACACAGGCCTTCGCAATTATGCTCTCAGGCACTTTTATATTCATTCAGCAAACCAGAAGAAAAATATGCAGCAGAGCAACATCAGAGTTACATTCTAATTGAACA